>NC_053496.1:119021611-119686611 GCF_905171775.1 Rana temporaria
CAATTTTTAAAAAAGCAAGAAACCGACCCACAGAAAAATGGCTAGAGTGCGAGTTCTTCTGCTCATTACAATAGAAATATGCCTTCCAGGTATGATGGCCTACCTTACAAGAAGTGGCCTAACTTGAGTTAAGAAGCATGGGAATTACTCATACCGAGACCACCCCCACCTCCTTTTTACTTAGAACCTGGGCCTCAGCCATGTCGTTAAGGGCAGAAACTAGGAAGCAGGATAGTAAATAGGACCTTGTGACAGAAAGTCTGTATGATCCAGAAGGGTCCAGTGTGGTTACATTAACATGCAAAGAATATCCAAGAACCAAGCTCTTGACCAATTTGGGGCCACCAGATTAATTCTAGCTCCTTCCACCTTAATCCAGTGAAGCAGACATAACTGAAGTGGGGGGGGGGGTGCATAAATCAAATAGATCTCAGAGTTAATAGTGTCTACTGCCAACTCTAGAGGATCCCTTGTTCTGAACACAAAGTTGTCCAGTTCCTTGTTGAACCTGGATGCCAGGAGATCCATGTACGCAGTCCCCCAAAAAGTGTGTGCCTGTCGATTCATAAAGCCTGCTTGCCCATTTTCCATTCCCAGAATGTGCACTGTGGGTCACTACCCAATGTTAAATTAGAACTGTCACCTGAGCAGCGTGACTTCTAGTGCCTTCTTGGTGGGAAGGTTATTCCACCAGAGAAGGGAAAGATATATTACCCTCATCTCCAAGATGTTGATAGGAAGTTGAGTTTTTAAGTCCATTGCACTGTGGATTTCCCTAGCACTTCTCCCCAGACTGAAAGGCAGGCATCCTTGGTGAGAATATATGTGGAAGGTCTACAGCGCTACTAAGTGAAAAATTAATTATATTACTTAATCAATAAATAAATGATAAAGCAGCAATTATAACGGTGAACTAAACCAAGCAAAATATGTGAAAAAGGATAATGCGCTAAATCAACTGATTAAATAAGGTGTCAACACATCAAAATTACTGGAGGAGAAAGACAAAATAATACAAAGAATGAAGTTCCAAATTCTATATATATATCGTCCCTTGTTGCTGTAATCCTGAAGGCAACTCAGAAGCACTTTGCCAAACCACACACACACAATGTGTGAGAGATATAACCAGCTTGATGATGTATTGATCAAACTTGTCAGGTCAAAAAATGCTTTCCACCAGGTATTCACGTGTTCAGATATGCAAAGAAAGGGAGACAGAGAGAAGACCGATAGTGTGATACTGTTAAATGAAACACCAGCGTCTCACAACACTCAAAACATCACTCACGAATCCCCGATATTAAATAGGCTTCAGCGTGTGTGTATGTAAGCTGCTCAGCTTGTTGGGCTCCTCATCCGGCACCTCCGTGCGTCCCTTTTACTCAAGCTCCTCCCCCACGCGTATCGTCACTAGACACGTGACTTAATCATGGGTCAATGTGTGACTGGGGCTTACTAAGGCTATAAATAGCCTATCACACACTCGCAACAGCGCGAACGGACCAATGGGGAGGCACCAATGACTACATCATTGCAGATACACCACAACATTTCAGCCAATTGTGGTTTATAAAAGTATCTATTTAACAAGTTTTAATATGATACAAATTGAGACAAAATAACTTTTAAAACCGCTGTCTGTACAAAACACATACGTTTATCTCGGGTTCTGCTACGAACGGATCCGTGCAACTCAAATTAGCATCCCGTGGTATTCATTTGATATTACTACCGCATAAGCCAGCAAATGTTGATATGTATATAAATATAAATATATATAAAAACTAAAATACATATATGTAAAAATGATCCACCATATGAATATTGCATGTGAATCAAACCAAGGCTGTCAATCACATATCCCAATCTAAGCTATCAATTAAATAGCATCATGGACATGTTGTGCATAACAATAAATATTATATTATATACAGGAGCACCACACCATTTGCCATCCAGTGGGTACAAGCTCCCAATAGGATAGCATTAGGATAACTGATTGGGAGATGTGAGAGATATGTACATATATATAAATAAAATAAAATACTATTTAAAAACAGAGATTAAAAATCAGATATAAAACAGTTAAGATCAAAGTCAATATTTAAACCATTCGGAGAGAGAGATCCCATCTCATGGATCCATCTCGATTCTGCTTTACTGATCTCTCTCACCCTATGGCTACCTCTCCAGTGGGGACTATATTTTTGTATGCCCCAAAATTTCAAACCCTTTGGGTTCCCTTGATGACATAGCTCAAAATGACGGGAGACATTATGTTTCGGATATGCATTTATAATATTCTGTACATGCTCTCTTAATCTTTTCCATAAGGGACGTTTAGTGCGGCCTATGTATTGTAAGGAGCATGGGCACTCCAGGACATACACCACACCCTCAGTTCTGCAAGTAATAAGGTCATCAATATTGTACTCCTTTTTGGTGACATTTGAAGTGAATTTGGTGCATTTTTGACCATTGAAATTCGTATTCTTACATGCAAAACACCTCTTGCATGGGAAGAATCCCTTACCCTGAAAGAAGGTAAGTACATTTTTCTTTGAAGGAGGATCAGGAACGTTTTTGGCTACTAAGTCCCTCAGGGTGGGAGCTCTACGATATACCACCCTGGGGATACTGGGTAGAATACCCTGTAGCTGCTGGTCAGCTCTCAGGATAGGCCAGTGCTTTTTGAAAATGGCTTCTAGCTGCCTATGTTGGACAGTATAGTTTAGGATAATCGGAAGATTGTTATCCATTTGTTCAGATCTCACTTTGTCCTGAATCAGGGTAATTCTAGGTGTGTCATATACTTTACGGATTTGTTCTTGAATAAAATCCTCATTGTACCCTTTATTCACAAACTTTGTTCCTATAAAGTTAGCTTGCTCCAAATATACTTTTTGGTCAGTGCAGTTTCTACGGATACGTAACAGCTGTCCTTTGGGGATGTTTATAAGCCAGGGCTCGAAATGACAGCTAGCCACCGGGATATAGCTGTTCCGTTCCACTGGCTTAAAGTATGTTTTAGTTGATATTGAGTTTTCCTCCAGCGTGATTTCCAAATCCAGAAACTGTATAGTCTGATTACTGATAGTATACGTTAGGGAAATGTTTTGTTGATTTAGATTCAATTTCTCAAAAAATGTGATTAAAGATTGTTCATCACCATCCCAGATGACAATACAGTCATCTATGAATCTTTTGTATAAAATCAGCTGGCTAGGCATATCGTTGTAAATTGCCCCCTCCTCCCATTTTGACATAAATACGTTTGCCACGCTGGGTGCATATTTAGCTCCCATTCCGATGCCATTGAGTTGCTTGTAGAACTGGGATTGATGCCAAAAATAATTATGCTGTAAACCATAAGCCAGACATCGTAAAACAAACTTTTTTTGCCTTGGGATGAGTTGGCTGAAATGGTTCATCGCCCACTTCGTTGCATTAATCGCTTCCTCATGATTAATATTAGTGTAGAGCGAGGCTACATCAGCTGTTGCTATCAGGAACTTATGTTGTGGGGAGATTACTACAGTCTCCAATAACTGGATAAGGTGTTTTGTATCTCTGAGGTAAGCCTTGGTGTTGGGTACCAAGGGCTGTATAAACTTATCAACATATTCTCCTAGACGTGAGTTAATTGACTGGATACCGTTGATAATTGGTCTCCCAGGAGGTTTTAATGGATCCTTATGTACCTTCGGCACCGTGTATATAATAGGAACTCGACACATATCTGGATTTAGGTATTTACTTTCTCTTTTGGATAAGATACCTTTATCTTTGCCCTTTTGTATGAGCACAGCCAATTCATCCTTGTAGTCCCCGGCGGGGTTACCTGTGAGCTTAGTGTACGTATTCTGATCTTGGAGTTGATTGTTCAATTCCTCATAGTAATAATCTTTTGACAGTACTACTATTGCTCCTCCCTTGTCTGCCGGTCGTATTATTACTTTCTTGTTCTTCTCCAATTCTTTAATGCCCTTTTGGATAATTTTGGGATCTGGTAACCTCCTTATTTTTAATTTTTCCAGATCTTTTAGCACCATTTTGTTAAATACTTCTACGTGCTGGTTATTGTGTACTTGAGGGTTAAACAACGATTTGTTTCTTAAGGAACTGTGTTGAATTCTACCCGGCAGATTTCCAACAGATTCATCTTTTATGGGTTGATTAAGCATGTATTTTTTAATATTTACTTTTCTTGTGTATTTCTGAATATCGACGTACACATCGAATTTATTCAGATTTCTCTTGGGTGCAAATTTCAGGCCCTTATCTAATAGGGTTAGCTCTGGAGTAGTGAGCTCAACCCCACTCAGATTAATGATTCCTTGCCCTATTTGACCTTTCTTCTTTTTGGACCCTTGTCCCCCCCTACATCCTCTCTTTCGTCTGGGCTGCGAGCATACATTGATTCTGCTCCCCGAGGTGGTGATCTGTCGTTCCGGCGATGATCTAAAAAAGACCTGGAATGTGTTTCTTCAATATAGTTGGCTAATGGTTCATATTTGTTTTGTGTATGAACCGGACTTTTCCTATACTCCTGTTGGAGGTGATCGCGATTTGACGGTACACCTTGTGAGTTGGAATATGGTCCATGATTTTGATACTGATATACATCTCTCACATCTCGAGGATCCTGATTATAATGGGGACCTTGCATATATCCTCCTTGATTCCCTGTTTGATTAGGGGGGTAATACACCTGCTGAGTGTTCTTATTTTTCCAGGCTGGATGCCTAGGGGATTAACTTATTATTTTTAGTTTTTATATATATTTATATTTATATACATATCAACATTTGCTGGCTTATGCGGTAGTAATATCAAATGAATACCACGGGATGCTAATTTGAGTTGCACGGATCCGTCCGTAGCAGAACCCGAGATAAACTTATGTGTTTTGTACAGACAGCGGTTTTAAAAGTTATTTTGTCTCAATTTGTATCATATTAAAACTTGTTAAATAGATACTTTTATAAACCACAATTGGCTGAAATGTTGTGGTGTATCTGCAATGATGTAGTCATTGGTGCCTCCCCATTGGTCCGTTCGCGCTGTTGCGAGTGTGTGATAGGCTATTTATAGCCTTAGTAAGCCCCAGTCACACATTGACCCATGATTAAGTCACGTGTCTAGTGACGATACGCGTGGGGGAGGAGCTTGAGTGACGGGACGCACGGAGGTGCCGGATGAGGAGCCCAACAAGCTGAGCAGCTTACATACACACACGCTGAAGCCTATTTAATATCGGGGATTCGTGAGTGATGTTTTGAGTGTTGTGAGACGCTGGTGTTTCATTTAACAGTATCACACTATCGGTCTTCTCTCTGTCTCCCTTTCTTTGCATATCTGAACACGTGAATACCTGGTGGAAAGCATTTTTTGACCTGACAAGTTTGATCAATACATCATCAAGCTGGTTATATCTCTCACACATTGTGTGTGTGTGGTTTGGCAAAGTGCTTCTGAGTTGCCTTCAGGATTACAGCAACAAGGGACGATATATATATAGAATTTGGAACTTCATTCTTTGTATTATTTTGTCTTTCTCCTCCAGTAATTTTGATGTGTTGACACCTTATTTAATCAGTTGATTTAGCGCATTATCCTTTTTCACATATTTTGCTTGGTTTAGTTCACCGTTATAATTGCTGCTTTATCATTTATTTATTGATTAAGTAATATAATTAATTTTTCACTTAGTAGCGCTGTAGACCTTCCACATATATTTTTGCATTTTTACTTTTCACTACATTAGCAGCAACTATGGATATATTTAATTATATGGAAAATCGCACAGTAGATCTTAATGATGTATTCACAAGTAAAAATCACTCTGACACAGGGGATTTGGACACTATTTTCCGTAAGTTTGGGCACTTAATGGAGAAAAAGATCAGTGTGTGGTGGGATCTCACCACACATGAACAATATATCAAAGAAGGGATAGTTCCCAGAAGGTTAAGATGGGAGGTTCCCATCAATGATGGATTAATGGATGGGGACTCCACTGAAGAGTGGTACAAATTTTTTAATGAGAAGGGGTTGGAACTAATGCAGTTGTTGGTCAAACGGAAACAACGCAAGTTGACTGCCATCAATAAGGAACTAGCTGAATGCAAGGTATCCTTGGAAAGTTTTAAGGACACCCCTCCTTTTGAATCACTCACGAACCAATTAAATAGAGTGCTGGAGAATAAAGATGCTGAAATTAAGCAACGTAAAAAGAGGAAATATTGGAGAGATACCAATGATTACCGTTTACACCAAACATTCAAATGGCAATTAAAACTTAAAGAGGGAGCAAGAGGTTCAGTATCCTCATCCCCAGACAAAGAAGTACGGATTACCATACCACCTGTGATCAATAGATCTAGATCACCACAAGGTGAGAGATCCAATGGGGATGATTATTACAGACCCCCGAACCCTTACCCTTACGATCAAACCAGATCTACAAGAAGTGAGGCAAATGAACCAAGGACTCCTAAGCCTTGGCGGAAAAATAATAAGAAATCCCCTAGGCATCCAGCCTGGAAAAATAAGAACACTCAGCAGGTGTATTACCCCCCTAATCAAACAGGGAATCAAGGAGGATATATGCAAGGTCCCCATTATAATCAGGATCCTCGAGATGTGAGAGATGTATATCAGTATCAAAATCATGGACCATATTCCAACTCACAAGGTGTACCGTCAAATCGCGATCACCTCCAACAGGAGTATAGGAAAAGTCCGGTTCATACACAAAACAAATATGAACCATTAGCCAACTATATTGAAGAAACACATTCCAGGTCTTTTTTAGATCATCGCCGGAACGACAGATCACCACCTCGGGGAGCAGAATCAATGTATGCTCGCAGCCCAGACGAAAGAGAGGATGTAGGGGGGGACAAGGGTCCAAAAAGAAGAAAGGTCAAATAGGGCAAGGAATCATTAATCTGAGTGGGGTTGAGCTCACTACTCCAGAGCTAACCCTATTAGATAAGGGCCTGAAATTTGCACCCAAGAGAAATCTGAATAAATTCGATGTGTACGTCGATATTCAGAAATACACAAGAAAAGTAAATATTAAAAAATACATGCTTAATCAACCCATAAAAGATGAATCTGTTGGAAATCTGCCGGGTAGAATTCAACACAGTTCCTTAAGAAACAAATCGTTGTTTAACCCTCAAGTACACAATAACCAGCACGTAGAAGTATTTAACAAAATGGTGCTAAAAGATCTGGAAAAATTAAAAATAAGGAGGTTACCAGATCCCAAAATTATCCAAAAGGGCATTAAAGAATTGGAGAAGAACAAGAAAGTAATAATACGACCGGCAGACAAGGGAGGAGCAATAGTACTGTCAAAAGATTATTACTATGAGGAATTGAACAATCAACTCCAAGATCAGAATACGTACACTAAGCTCACAGGTAACCCCACCGTGGACTACAAGGATGAATTGGCTGTGCTCATACAAAAGGGCAAAGATAAAGGTATCTTATCCAAAAGAGAAAGTAAATACCTAAATCCAGATATGTGTCGAGTTCCTATTATATACACGGTGCCGAAGGTACATAAGGATCCATTAAAACCTCCTGGGAGACCAATTATCAACGGTATCCAGTCAATTAACTCACGTCTAGGAGAATATGTTGATAAGTTTATACAGCCCTTGGTACCCAACACCAAGGCTTACCTCAGAGATACAAAACACCTTATCCAGTTATTGGAGACTGTAGTAATCTCCCCACAACATAAGTTCCTGATAGCAACAGCTGATGTAGCCTCGCTCTACACTAATATTAATCATGAGGAAGCGATTAATGCAACGAAGTGGGCGATGAACCATTTCAGCCAACTCATCCCAAGGCAAAAAAAGTTTGTTTTACGATGTCTGGCTTATAGTTTACAGCATAATTATTTTTGGCATCAATCCCAGTTCTACAAGCAACTCAATGGCATCGGAATGGGAGCTAAATATGCACCCAGCGTGGCAAACGTATTTATGTCAAAATGGGAGGAGGGGGCAATTTACAACGATATGCCTAGCCAGCTGATTTTATACAAAGGATTCATAGATGACTGTATTGTCATCTGGGATGGTGATGAACAATCTTTAATCACATTTTTTGAGAAATTGAATCTAAATCAACAAAACATTTCCCTAACGTATACTATCAGTAATCAGACTATACAGTTTCTGGATTTGGAAATCACGCTGGAGGAAAACTCAAAATCAACTAAAACATACTTTAAGCCAGTGGAACGGAACAGCTATATCCCGGTGGCTAGCTGTCATTTCGAGCCCTGGCTTATAAACATCCCCAAAGGACAGCTGTTACGTATCCGTAGAAACTGCACTGACCAAAAAGTATATTTGGAGCAAGCTAACTTTATAGGAACAAAGTTTGTGAATAAAGGGTACAATGAGGATTTTATTCAAGAACAAATCCGTAAAGTATATGACACACCTAGAATTACCCTGATTCAGGACAAAGTGAGATCTGAACAAATGGATAACAATCTTCCGATTATCCTAAACTATACTGTCCAACATAGGCAGCTAGAAGCCATTTTCAAAAAGCACTGGCCTATCCTGAGAGCTGACCAGCAGCTACAGGGTATTCTACCCAGTATCCCCAGGGTGGTATATCGTAGAGCTCCCACCCTGAGGGACTTAGTAGCCAAAAACGTTCCTGATCCTCCTTCAAAGAAAAATGTACTTACCTTCTTTCAGGGTAAGGGATTCTTCCCATGCAAGAGGTGTTTTGCATGTAAGAATACGAATTTCAATGGTCAAAAATGCACCAAATTCACTTCAAATGTCACCAAAAAGGAGTACAATATTGATGACCTTATTACTTGCAGAACTGAGGGTGTGGTGTATGTCCTGGAGTGCCCATGCTCCTTACAATACATAGGCCGCACTAAACGTCCCTTATGGAAAAGATTAAGAGAGCATGTACAGAATATTATAAATGCATATCCGAAACATAATGTCTCCCGTCATTTTGAGCTATGTCATCAAGGGAACCCAAAGGGTTTGAAATTTTGGGGCATACAAAAATATAGTCCCCACTGGAGAGGTAGCCATAGGGTGAGAGAGATCAGTAAAGCAGAATCGAGATGGATCCATGAGATGGGATCTCTCTCTCCGAATGGTTTAAATATTGACTTTGATCTTAACTGTTTTATATCTGATTTTTAATCTCTGTTTTTAAATAGTATTTTATTTTATTTATATATATGTACATATCTCTCACATCTCCCAATCAGTTATCCTAATGCTATCCTATTGGGAGCTTGTACCCACTGGATGGCAAATGGTGTGGTGCTCCTGTATATAATATAATATTTATTGTTATGCACAACATGTCCATGATGCTATTTAATTGATAGCTTAGATTGGGATATGTGATTGACAGCCTTGGTTTGATTCACATGCAATATTCATATGGTGGATCATTTTTACATATATGTATTTTAGTTTTTATATATATTTATATTTATATACATATCAACATTTGCTGGCTTATGCGGTAGTAATATCAAATGAATACCACGGGATGCTAATTTGAGTTGCACGGATCCGTCCGTAGCAGAACCCGAGATAAACTTATGTGTTTTGTACAGACAGCGGTTTTAAAAGTTATTTTGTCTCAATTTGTATCATATTAAAACTTGTTAAATAGATACTTTTATAAACCACAATTGGCTGAAATGTTGTGGTGTATCTGCAATGATGTAGTCATTGGTGCCTCCCCATTGGTCCGTTCGCGCTGTTGCGAGTGTGTGATAGGCTATTTATAGCCTTAGTAAGCCCCAGTCACACATTGACCCATGATTAAGTCACGTGTCTAGTGACGATACGCGTGGGGGAGGAGCTTGAGTGACGGGACGCACGGAGGTGCCGGATGAGGAGCCCAACAAGCTGAGCAGCTTACATACACACACGCTGAAGCCTATTTAATATCGGGGATTCGTGAGTGATGTTTTGAGTGTTGTGAGACGCTGGTGTTTCATTTAACAGTATCACACTATCGGTCTTCTCTCTGTCTCCCTTTCTTTGCATATCTGAACACGTGAATACCTGGTGGAAAGCATTTTTTGACCTGACAAGTTTGATCAATACATCAAGCTGGTTATATCTCTCACACATTGTGTGTGTGTGGTTTGGCAAAGTGCTTCTGAGTTGCCTTCAGGATTACAGCAACAAGGGACGATATATATATAGAATTTGGAACTTCATTCTTTGTATTATTTTGTCTTTCTCCTCCAGTAATTTTGATGTGTTGACACCTTATTTAATCAGTTGATTTAGCGCATTATCCTTTTTCACATCCTTGGTGAGAACTATCCATTTCAGCAGAAGGAAGGATCTCGTGGTAGGAACACCTTGTTCTTGGCCTTATCCAGCACCCATCCCAGGTATTTCTGACATTGTGTTCCCGAACCAAGTTTTGTGGGTTGAGAATCCAACCAAACCTCTTCAAGACCTGTATCATCTGTTAGAGGTTCTCCCTCAGGGAAAAAACTTAAAAGCAGGATATTTTGGTATCCTAAGATGTGAATCCCATTGGCATGTAACAGAGCCAGCACCAGTGTCAAGACCATCATAAAGACTCAAGGAGCCATGCATGGCCAGTCGAGAAAATAGAGCCAAAAATAGAAAAATGTTTGTCGTTGCAACACTGGTGAGGAGTAAAGATCAGGATGTGCAAGTATGCATCCCTGATGTCAACTGATGCCATGGATTGCCCCGGATGAAAAACCGCTATGACCAATTATGTGGATTCCATGACAAACTGACTTTCAGAAAAGGATTTTGTGACTTTATTTTCAGAATGGGTCGGACCTCCCCATTTTGCTTTGGAACCGCAAATAGATTTGAACAGAACTCCCAACATGTGCAGTCTAACACCCTAAGGATGAAGCTTGGACACAGCTTTGAGTAAATCCACACAGAATTGATGTAGGCATATTGGATGGCCAAAAATGAGGTGCAGAACGGCTCAGAAATTCCAGTTTGTAACCAGAAGAATATGTCCTCCTGTACACGAGTCCTAAATCTGAACAAATGTTTGCGAAGGTACCCCTTCATTGTGAAGGAGATTTGGGATCAGGTATGAAAGGTCTGGAAGACCAAGATTTGCGGGAAAGAGAATTGCCTAGTTTGGCCTTGGGCATGGATGCCTGAAGAGAACCACAGAATGATTTTGCTGAGGAATCTGGCTTGGCCATCGAGATACTTTTCTACTTACAGGGCAAATAGCACTTTCCCCACCTGTCAACTTTTTCATTTAGGCATAAAAAAAAACCCAAAGAGATGTTCATCTTCAAATTGCATCCTTTCAAGTACATTAGAAAGATACCTAGCTCAGGTGTGTCTAGCTGCAACACGCTCTGCTAGAAAATGGTGCCGGAACATGCGCACTTTGATCAAATATGGCACCTTTAACAAGGTTGAAAGCAGCAGTATGGCAGTTTGATGCATACACAGGAGAGACAAAAATGGCAGCTGTTCAGCGCTCTGAGGGCATATCCTGCTGATTGGGTCCAACCCTCCTAAGGCATGAAGTAGCACCAGCTTACTCAAATCCGCCCACTTCGGAAAAAGCTTGATGACTGACCACCAGTCGCCCAGATCCGCTTTTAACGGCTCAGCACCCGACATACTCCAAACTCAGTAGAATTTCCAGGGCAAATGCAGTCATTTTGCCCACTTTGGTTCATCCACCACCCAAGGACAATAACAAAAAACTGAGGATCACATTGTGGAGGGGTGTTAAAGCTTTGAGTGGCCTTTCCAGTGTCCAATCACCTGAAGGTGGTGCAGAATATAACCCATCCATTATGATTGACCTGTGCTGTACTATAAAGAAATGACTTTCGCCAAATGATTTGCACGCTAAAGAGAGCACAAGATATTTTCAGCAGATCCACCAAATTCACTGTGTGCAAATGACTTACCATCTAGGAAAGAGATGGAATCTGTGCTGATGGTATCAAGCCCTTGAAGTTCCTTGCCATCTTTAGACCCACTCCGCTTGTGTTTGTGTTTCCTGCGGAAAAAGGATCGCCTGGCTGCAGCAGAAAGAGTCTTCCCAGCAGCACCTTCATCTTTTGCCTCTGAAACACTGAGACGGCGGGAGAATTCTTGTTCCATCCTGAAGAAAATATTTAGCATTGAGGCTTTTACATAAAGTGGGTCAAGGCAACTTAAAATACTTGATGTTTGTATGCACCCTTGTTTACAGCTGTAACTAAAGCAGTAAACTTATTAACACTTACAGTTACAAGTCTTGTGTGACTCAGAATTTCACTATGCATGCTCTGCAGTAAAAGATAGGGTGTTTATACATTTTAACAAGCTAAATCTCAAATGTACTGAAGAAACCACACTGTCTCCTCATTTTATTACTATCCCATTCAAGTCTGTTTGTGGATTTGTGAAACAAACTTTGGAAAAGTGTCTGTATTGTGTACCAGACAGATACTATGTAGCTCTGTCTAACTCAGGACTTAAAGTGGTTGTAAACCTCAGGCGTGAAATCTGAACAAACCACACATTTCTATTGTTTTTACTTGCCTCTTTCCAAAGCACTAAGTGTAACATCTCTTTGCTGTCTAGCTCCTCTGTAATCAGTCCGTTCTGACAAATTTCTCTCACACCAAGTGAAAAAAGGTGACAGGGTAGGGATCAATCTGTTGACAGCCTCAGCTCTGTTCCTATGTGCAGTTTTAGGGGGGGGGGGTGCTCTCAGAGCACCTGTATGATGTGCAGCTGCAGATCCCTGCCCCTTGCTTTGTGTCTGTGAAAAATCCTTTTCATCTATGAGAGTTACAAGGATGTACAGGACATATTGCTGCAAATAAACAAGTACAACTTATGCAGGAGGATTTGTTTCACCTCGATGTATCACCTGAGGCTAGTAATATCACTGGTTATAAGTAACGGTTTACAACAACTTTTATGCAACCCTTCACACTCACATGTATTTGCTGGGGATCTGGCCCCTCCCCAGTTTCTGAGCATTTTCATCAAGCTGCCAACCCATCCATGCACCAAAAGCTCCCAGAGGAAGGGTGTCATCCACAAACAAGATATCGTCCTTCTTAAAACTTAGCTCCTGAGGGTTTTCTGCTGTTCGATCATAAAGTGCTCTGAAAGTGAATACACAGAAATATGATTTTTACCCAGAACAGTTTACATCAACTAAGCTCGTGAATTGCCACAGTGATGTAGTATATGAATATTTACCTTCATAGGTCACAGAAAAATAGTAGACATGTTTTGTGCATTTATGTCACATGGTGTTGATGATCATAAATGAAAAGGACCAAAATACTCTACAAACCCAAACGTCCTATACATAACTTTTTCAGAGGCAGAAATCAGTGAATCCACTTATTAATGTAAATTTACTGCTAGCAAAACAGGTGAACCAAAACCTGTCCTATGTAACTATGTCCTAAAAATAATCTAATATTATGCTTTACAGCACAAATCCAAAGGTCTGTCATAGGTCATGGCTTGGATATTTATATTTCATAAAACAAATTACATTTTTAGAGCTTGAATTACCATAGTGAAAACAATTCACAAAGTTTCCACCACTGCCATGCACACATTTTCTAATAAAACCAATTACAGAGTAACCTTCCACTCCCTAAAAACCAGATGTGCGTAGGCCAAGGTAGTGCCAGCCAGCAATGCTATTATGTGCCTTAATCCCTTGACCACACTTGTGCCAGCTGTACTAACCATCTTCCTACAAGTACCAGCACCTTTGATAATACCAGGCTGTATCTACACTACATCCCACACCAATGCTCTAACCTGCAGGATCCTCCTAGAAGATATACAACATGCATACCTCATTTTAAGTAATCAAAATCAGTTAGACTGTAAGACCCCATTCACACCTCCGCGACAAAACGCCCAACGCTCGTGCCGCTGGAGAGGAGAATTCCCATTGCTGTCTATGAGATGGTTCACATCTCATAGACGCCGTACGCCTGCCGCCTGAAAAAAAGTCCCGGACCCTTTTTTTTCAGGCGGCATTGGCGTTCGGCCATACAAAGCAATGGGAAGACTTTGTTAAAAAAAAAAAAAAAAAAAAAAGTTACACACTCGCGGCAAAATACGCGGCGTATCTTGTCGCAGAGGTGTGAATGCAGCCTTACTGCAATGCTTAGAAGTAAAAAAAAAGAAATGTGCATTAAAATGATAAAATATAGGCAAAACAGAACAAACTTCGTGTCACAGTCATAGGAAAACCATAGGCAGGTATTGAGTTTTTAGAAAAATACAAGGGCTGCCATGCCCCTGGCATAGAACTACAGCAAAGCACACAGATTGTGTGTACACAGTACATTGCTAAAGTATTCAGACCCCTTCACTTTTTTTTTTTAATGTTATGTATGCCTATGTTATGTATGTTATTAGACCTGATACTACAGTCGTTTAAACTCATTTTTTTTTTCACATTAATCAACACTTAAATTACATAATGACAAAGTGAAAACAGAATCTTAGAAAGGTTTGCAAATGTATGGAAAAAAAAAACTGAAAAATCACACTGGCACAAGTATTCAGACCCTTTAAAACAACACTTGAAATGTAACTCAGGTGCCTCCCATTTCTCGTGATCGTTCCAGAGATGTTTCTTTGCCTTAACTGGAGTCCACATGTGGTAAATTAAATAGATTGTACATGAAGCCTTTCTATAAAAGGCCTCACATCAGAGCAAAAACCATTAGGTCAAAAAAGGAACTGCCTGCAAAAATCAGAGACAGGACTATAGCAAGGCACAGATCTGGGGAAGGCTACAAAAAAAAATTCTGCTGCACTGAAGGTTCCCAAGAGCACAGTGGCCTTCATATTTCTCAAATAGAAGAAGTTTGGCACAAACCAGGACTCCGGATTAAACTGAGCAATCAGGGGAGAAGGGCATTCATATGAGAGGTGACCAAGAACCCAATGGTCACTCTGAGCTCCAGAGATCGTGTGTGGAGATGGGACAAAGATCAAGAAGGACACAACCATCTCTGCAACCCTCCACCAATCTGGGCTTTATGGCAGACAAAAGTCTTAGTGCAAAACACATGAAAGCCTGCTTGGAGTTTTCAAGAACGCACCTGAAGGACCCTCAGACTGAGGTACAAGATTTTCTGATCTGATGAAACCAAGATTGAACTGTTTGGCCTCAATTCTAAAATGTCATGTCTAGAGAAAACCAGACACTGCTCATCACCTGCCCAATACCATCCCAATAGTGAAGCATCGTGGTGGCAGTATCATGCTGTGGGGGTGTTTTTTAGCAGCAGGGACTGGGAGACTGGTCAGGGTTGAGGGAACGCTGAATGGAGAAAAGTACAGAGATATCCTCAATGAAAACCTGTTTCACAGCACTCGGAACCTCCGACTGGGCTGAAGGTTCACCTTCCAACATGACCCCAAGCACACAGCCAAGACAACACAGGAGTGGCTTAGGAGCAACGCTGCAAATGTTTTAGCATGGCCCAACCAGTGCCCTGAATTGAACATCTTTGAAGAAAGCAGAAAATGGCAGTCCGACGGTCCCCATCCAACCTGACTGAACTTGAGAGGATTTTCAAATAGCAGAAAATCCTCCAATTGCTTCAACAAAATCGTGTTTGTTTATTAGCTCAGAGTGCAGAGAGGGAACTAAATTGATGATTTAGGAACTTTAGAAATTAGAATGTTAGTTGTATTTGAAAAAAAATCTCAAGTAATGGGAATGGTAATTATTTAATAACTAGCTCCCTCTCTCACATACACAGTAAGTTTAGCATCATGTTTACTAACCTGACATAGAATCCATCCCCAGTTTGGTCTTTGATTTTATTGAACTCCTCTAGTTTTTGCTGTACTTTTAGCTTGACATTCTCTGTTGGTTTCAGCATTTCTAGATAAGCTTCTTCTGCTGTTTTGTTCCTCATATCAACAGAGCCATACTACAGAGGTAAAAGAAAAGAAAAAAAAAACAGACACAGAATTAAAGGGCTAACATATTTACAAATACGGTAAATAATGAATTCACAGAACATAACACTGTGATTTCAGATACAACTTCAGTTGCACAGAATCTCATCAATTGAAATTACACTGTTTTCAACGGTGGCCATTCACAATAATGTAGCACAGCGTGATTTTGGGAAAGCCGTGTTTGCTACTTTGGTGCGATTTCAGCGTACAATTGGGCCCATTAAATACGCAAACCAAATCCAAAATGCAACCAAGATGCACTGCAGAATCGCACTGAAAATCGGACCAAATCGCAGCTGCAGTGTTGTGAACTTCGTCTCACAAAACAACAAATTAAAGCCCAATGTCAGGAAAAAATAAATAAATATTACAGGTAACACCACCAGGGGTAGCTGATCCAGGTAATATCCAATTGCCTCCTGAGGGACCAGGAAATATATTTTTCCCCTGCTGAAGAAAACTCGACCATGCCCATTTTTTTATTTATTTTTTGCTTTCCTCTGTATCAACGATGGGTGTAAAAGGAGGTTTTCTATGTGTGTGTGTTTTTATTTTTAAATGGTTGAACTGCATGGATTAATGTCTTTCTTCAATCTATGTAACAGCTTGCAATGCTACTGCTCTCACTCCTCTGGTTGTAATGATACCTCAACATGTGGTGCAATTGGTTTTTACTTCCACATGCTTTCCCTACACTGCACTTTGTATAGGGTGTGTGTTGGGGGTCTTGGGGGTTGGGAGTGACACGGGTATTAAATTTTTTTTCATTATTATCCAATATAGTTTTTTATTTACTTTTTTTATACTACTTGACTGCCATCTCAAGGGGGGCAATTGGGTAGGGGGGGGGGGCAATTGGGTAGGGGGGGGGGGGCAGTGACACATTGCGAGACTGGCTGATAAAGCTGGTACCAAGCTCACAGTTGCAGCCAATGTCTCTAAAGATGTACTATTTAATCCCTATTACAATTGCTAGGGCTGGTGTCCACCCCACTTCTTGGGCGGTGGTCACCCCTGGGAGCCATTTCTGTCTGGGTAAGTTCCATCCTCGATGACAATGACACATGCTCCCTGCTACATACACACACACACACATACACATTATATATATATATACACACACACACACTATAAGAGTCCTGAAAATCTGGAAGAGCAGCTCCTCCCAATGTCACTGGGTTCTTCAGAATTCTCCAAGATAATTTGTGTCTGCTGTGACCCCATATAAACAAATTAAGAATGGAGTCAATTATTTAGAATTTTTTGTGGTATATACAAGGGGGCATGCCACACCAAATAGAGTATCTTTGGGAGGAGTATCATTTTGACTAAACTGATGCGTTCCATAACACCCAGGGGTTGTCTGGCCCAAGTCAGTGTCTTGGTCTTGATCAGGGTATAAAGGGGTTCAATAGTGTGTAGTCTGTGAGCGATCTGGTGACTTGTACACCAAGGTACTTGATCAAGGAGACCCTTGGGAGAGTCAGAGGAGGGGACGTGAATGAGGGGGGGAAATGGGCAATTGGAAGGATCTGGGATTTAGACCAGTTAATACTCAGACCCGAGTTGCTACCAATATGTTCTACGGAGTGGAGTGCAGCAACAAAAGAAACCAAAGTCCGCCAAGTATAGGAGCGTGTCGTCGGCATACATCCCAATCTTTTCTTCCAGGTTCCCCATCTTAAGAAAAAAACAAGATGCGCTACACATAATATGAAAATACCCAAAAACGAATGAAATTAATTGTCCGTGAGTAATGTGAGGAATTTAAATGGACAAAATATCAAAAAAAGTCCTTGATAAAAACAATAAGTCCTTTCACCAGTGAATAAGAAAAGAAAAATCCATGATGATAAGTGACAATCCGATAAGAAGAAACCTCCACCAAACGAGTAATGAATCTGCTTACCAGATTGCCGGTGGTCTCTTAGTTAAAAGAAGACCCCAGGTAGCATGAAGATTGATACTCTGGAGAGTAAAGGCCTGTAGGGACAATCCGGATGTCGATCTCTGTTACACTCCCGTGTTGGAGGATACGATAACAAAGGTAGTTTTAAAAACGAGTGGCGAACTCGCTGGCATCACATCTGGTCCCTCTTTAAACAGGACTCTTGTACGCATTCATCACTCACAAGTGACTTCTTCAAGAGCACTCTAACAGAGTCTAACAGAGATCGACATCCGGATTGTCCATACAGGCCTTTACTCTCCAGAGTATCAATCTTCATGCTACCTGGGGTCTTCTTTTAACTAAGAGACCACCGGGAATCTGGTAAGCAGTTTCATTACTCGTTTGGTGGAGGTTTCTTCTTATCGGATTGTCACTTATCATCATGGATTTCTCTTATCGCCTTTCAGGACAACCTTGGAGAGAGCGCAGCTCCGCCCATTTTTCAGGAAACACACATGATCCTTTAAGATCCCTCCTCTTCCACCATGGCCTCAGTTATTGTGTTTCCTCCGCCATGGTGGAAGCATCATAGGGAACCAGGGAGCTGCGCTCTCTCCAAGGCGGAGGGGTTCTGGCTTACCTTTGTTTGTTCCAGTCTGATCTTAATCACTCCCTACTGGCCAAAAAGACCGTGGTTTGCATCACTTCAGAATTTAACCACAAAACCACCGTGGAAACTACCACTCAGGAAAGACCTACTGTCTCAGGGTCCTGTGAACCATCCGGAAGTGGAACGTTTACAGTTGACGGCCTGGTTTCTGAAGAAGACCTTTTAAGATCAAAGGGACTCTCTGATAAAGTGATAAAAACTCTATTAGACAGTAGGAAAAGTGTAACCAGAGCAATTTACCTCAAGGTTTGGAGAAAGTTCAATTCCTGGTGTACGTCCAAGAATTTTCAGGTTAATAGCGTCATTTCAGTTGTGGAATTTCTTCATGCAGGAATGGAGAAAGGGTTAGCAATTAGCACCCTAAGGACGCAAGTGGCAGCTCTTTCAGTTTATTTAGAAAAAACCTTATCTAAGGAACATTTAATTTCAAGATTTTTTAAGGCACTGGGTCGAAGTAGACCGGTAGCCTTTAAAGCCTTTCCCAGTTGGGATTTGTCAACTGTGTTGCAGGGTCTCACGGTGGCTCCGTTTGAACCCATAGGGCATATTTCTTTGAAAAATTTAGTACTAAAAACTATTTTTTTGGTGGCCATCACGACCGCAAGAAGGGTCCGTGAAATCCAGGCTTTGGCAGTTACAGAGCCTTATTTAAAAAAATTTCCGGACAGGATAATTCTTCGAACAGACCCAGCCTTCCTTCCTAAGGTCTCATCAACCTTTCACAGGTCTCAGGAAATAATCCTTCCTACCTTTTGTTCAGCTCCCTCTAATGCAGGGGAAGAAACCTTTCATACTCTCGACGTAAGAAGATGTGTACTTCAATACCTCTCGGTCACCAAGGAATTCAGGAAGTCGAACGCCTTGTTTATAATATTCTCAGGCACAAGGAAAGGAGAAAAGGCTTCCAAAAGCACGTTAGGTAGATGGCTCAAACAAGCCATCGTAGAGAGTTATCAAGCCAAAGGAGAGGTGCCTCCTACGGGAATCACGGCCCATTCAACAAGATCTACGGCAGTTTCCTGGGCCGAAAGAGCCGGTGCTACGCCTGACCAGATCTGCAAGGCAGCTACATGGTCCAGCTATTCGACCTTTCTGCGGCACTACAGGCTAGACTTACTGTCCGCTGTGGAGCAAGCCTTCGGTAGGAAGGTACTGCAAGCAGTGGTCCCACCCTAGGGTAAGTTACTCGGTTATCCTCTCCAAGGTTGTCCTGAAAGGCGATAAGAGAAAGGCCTAGTTAGACTTACCGGTGACGGTATTTCTAAGAGCCTTTCAGGACAACCGCTATTTTCCCTCCCTAGATATTTGAATAAGAGTATGTGTTAAATGTCTATCATGGTTTGTTGTGGTTCTTCTGTGCTTTGTTTTCCAGTTGTCGGAGACCACAATAACTGAGGCCATGGTGGAAGAGGAGGGATCTTAAAGGATCATGTGTGTTTCCTGAAAAATGGGCGGAGCTGCGCTCTCTCCAAGGTTGTCCTGAAAGGCTCTTAGAAATACCGTCACCGGTAAGTCTAACTAGGCCTTTTTCTTTTCTTATTCACTGGTGAAAGGACTTATTGTTTTTATCAAGGACTTTTTTTGATATTTTGTCGTTCATTTAAATTCCTCACATTACTCACGGACAATTAATTTCATTTTTGGGTATTTTCATATTATGTGTAGCGCATCTTGTTTTTTTCTTATGTTATCACTGTTTTTATATATCCAGTAAGGTGCATCTTCACTTTATCACATTTTGATTATCACTGTAGTAGTATTCATTTTTCTACCACCCATTATATTAGCGCAGTTGCTCTCCCATTTTTTCCCCATCTTAAGGCCTCAGATGCTAGTGTATGCACGAACCATGATGGCCAACGGCTCCATAGCCAAGGAGTACAGCATGAGGGGAAAAGGGGAAGCCTTGTCAGGTCCCTCTCTCTAGCGGGAATTGGTTAGAAAGCCAGCTGTTCACAAACACTGTGGCCTTTGGGGACTGATATAGGAGCTGAACCCAGCGAATAAAGTTGAGGCCAAATCCTGAGAGGCACTCCCACAAGTAGTTCCACTCCACGGAATCGAAGGCCTTGGTGGCATCCAGAGCCACCACGACCCTCAAGCCTATTTCATCATGGGATCCCTGAATGTTCATGAATAGGCGGCGAATATTCATAGCAGTGTTTTTCCCTAGCATAAAGCCTGTCTGGCTAGAATCTTAGCAAGTATATTGATGTCTACCTGTAGCAAGGAAATAGGTCTATAGGATTCTGGGTATTTAGGGTCCTTACCGGGCTTAGGGATTACTATAATTTGGGCCTCTCATGGATGGGGGTAGAATTCCCAAATCAAATATGGATTTGTACAGGTCATAGAGTTTAGGGGGTTAGAATTTCAGAATAGGTGGCATACAGTTCAAGTGGTAAGCCGTCCGATTCCTGGGGCCTTAGATGTGTCCAAACAGGAGATAGGCACAGAAATATCCTCCTTAGTAATAGGGGACTCCAAGCTGGTCATTAGTTAATCTAGGGAATTTAACTCCCGCTATGTAGTCCCTGGTATCTTGGGGCAGTGTGGGCGACTCAGGAAGTGTAGAGTGCACAGTAGAATCTCCCAAATGCCTCCGCCACTTGTGGATCAGTGATGTAGTTTCCCTGCGGATTGGTCAATGACACCACCACCGGGAATGCAAATCTAAATGGGCGAGCTACACAAGTAGCTTGCCTGACCTTTCTCCATACTCAAACACCCTTTGTGCAATTGGGAGACCTGTCGTGTCTGAATCTTAAGATTATTGGCAGGGCTGGGCGAGGGGTCCCGATGGAGCGCCTCCTCCAGCACCTGTAGGCGTTTCGTAGCCTGTTGGACAATGAGTTTCGATGATTGTTTAAGACTATTGATACACGTGGAAAGCATGGAACAGGCGTGGAGCTTAAACATCTCCCACACCATGTCGTACGTGGCCGAGTTCCTGTTGGCTGTAAAATAGTATTGCAATTCCGCGGGGATGTCATCCTGGTCCTGTAGAGCAGGCAACCAAAATGGGTTTAGCTGCCAAGAAGGAGCAGGGGAGGCCTTCAGGAGCTGGATCGTGATCCGAGAGTTTAGGTATCAGGGACTTTGAAATGAAAATTAAATGGATTTGTGACATTGTGTTGTGACTGGCTGAAAAGCATGAGAAGACTTTCGTGTGCGGATGCTTGTGGCGCCAAGTGTCAACAAGGTGAAATCAGTCAGTATGCAGTGTAGTCTGGTACGGGCCGGTGGGTCAAGGGGGGGTCCAGTGTGCCCATTCGGTCCAGAGCGGGGGATTAGGGTCATATTAAAGTCCCCCATCCACACTGCCGGTACAGAGGGATATTGTGTCATAAAGGCAAGGGCCTCCTTAATTACAACTAAGTTGTATGGGGGGGGGGGGGCGACATAACAAGCTAGTATCAGGATAGGAGATCCATTAATAGTGCAGTGTATAAAACACATATCTGCCCTGCTGGTCCGTCTGGAGCAGCACTAGATCAAACGGTAACCTTTAAGCAACCAGGACCGATACTCCTCTGGAATATGAGGTTTGGATGGCGTGATGGGCCCAACCTACCCAAGGCTTTTTGAGAGAAGATTGTAAGTGGCCCATGACATGGGTCTTTCTCTGGGAAGCTGGGACTTGAGAAATGTCAGGACGGCTGTGCGTTTGATCTTATTGCACAAACCTCTAACATTCCATGTGAGAAACTTCAGGGAATTCATGGCAGGTATAGGGTGCATATGGGAGACCATAACTGGACCAGGACCAACAGAGCAGATATAGACACATCAGATAGCTAAAACACAGTGGCAACCAATATCGATAGTGCAAGTATGACAATAACATAGTACCTTTAGCATAAGTAAACAGTAGCAAACATGGTGATGCAAAAAAAAGACCACAACATTTCCCTTCCCTCCCAGTCCACTGCCACCCCAACTCGGCATGGACATAGAACCCCATAGCCAGGTATCAACAGGGGACATCCAATGTTAAAAACCCATTGGCAAGGAACTTAATTTAAAAGTAGCATAGATACCCAAAATAAAAAGGAAAAAAAAAAGGGGGGAAGAAAGAATAGTCAGGCAAACAGGGGTGAAAAAGTTCACAAAAGATCCTAAGGGGGTGACTTCTCTGAGAAGTGCATGGGGTGTAGGAGCCAAAAAGGTGCAGCACCATTACAGCTGTGCAGGGGGAGGTCCCTATTGCCATCAGGGTGGTAGTTGAAGTGAAGCAGGAAATCTCAGCAACGTTCAATATACTGTCTTCTACAAGCATCTCTCGGGTGTGGGGAGAACGGGGATCATGAGTCAGTAAGGTCGCCCAGAGGCGGCAGGCATGCTGCGAGGTGAAAAAAGAATTTCCAGGTCTACCCCCCCCTGCTCCAGCAGAGGATACACACATGCAATGTACCCACTGAAGGGCTAGACATCAGGATGGAGACGGGCAGCATTGCAGGCACAGGGTGGAGCAGGGGAGAGAAAAGATAAGTACTTGCAGCTTGTAGGCAGTGTGGCATGCTTAGTCTCAGCGATCCCTTTGGTCAATCCAAGTGGATGCCAGCTCTGGGTCCTCAAAAAAGTGGGTTTGGCCATCGCACTCCACCCAAAGCTTTGTAGTGTACAGCATAGCGTAACATCCTGGAACCTGGACCGCTGCCATTGTACCTCATTGGAGAAGTTCAGGAAGATGGCCACAAGTGTGTGGGTGTGGGGAATATATCCCTTCTCTCTGGTCAGGCGGAGGATCTTGTCGCGGTCCTTGAAGTTAAGGAATTTCGCTATCAGGGTACACGATTACCGAAAATGCATCCCTGCAAAAGGTGGATGTCAGGAGGTTTTCAAGGAAGCTTGCCAGGTCGCTGTCCTCAGCAGTCTCAGGAAGGCCGATAAAGCGGCGATTCTCCATGTCGTCCTGTTTTGTGCTAATCTGTTGTAGCTGGCGGTGCACCTCATCAGATGTTTTCCGCTCTGCAAATACTGGTCTGTCTCTGCCACGCGGTCCCAAAGGGTAGAGAGATCCTGCCAGATAAGGGACACATCAATTTTGACCTCCTCAATTTTGGTGGCGAGCGTGCTCTGGCACAGGCTGATAGCATCAAGCACTTTGTTAGTGGCCGCTACGAAGTGGTCCATGTCCGATGAGGCGCCATCTTTGGCCTGTTGGTCTTCAAGCCGGCGGTACTTGGCAAGTTTGTCAGCGGCCTCTGAAGCCTTTTTTCGGTGGAGACATACTCCAGGGGTGTTCGGGAGGGTCCCCGGGTGTACCAAGATGGCTGCTGCTTACTAGGCGGGGTCCTCGACGCCCCCCTCCCGCCGCTTAGGAGTGTCACAATGGGGGACTTTAATATGACCCTCATCCCCCACTCTGGACCGAATGGGCACACTGGACCCACCGGCCCGTACCAGACTACACTGCATAATGACTGATTTCACCTTGTCGACACTTGGCGCCACAAGCATCCGCACACGAAAGCCTTCTCATGCTTTTCAGCCAGTCACAACACAATATCACAAATCAATTTCATTGATTAATGGGAGTTGCAGGTAGCGGTCGGCTAGCTGTAAGGTCCGGCGGCTGTAGCAGGAGGAAATTGGGGTCAGGGAATCATGTAGTACCGGTCGAGGCTGTCGCCGGGTGAAGCAAGATGGCCGCCATTTCGGGAGCTGGGTCGGAGCCGCAGTCTGTCCCTCTGGCAGCTTGCAGGATAAGGAAGTGCCGCAATGGCGGCTTCAGTCAGTCCGGCGGCCAAAGCAAGAGGAGGCTGGGCTCAGGCAATTGCAGGACAGGGAAGATCTGTGACAACAGCCTCTGGCGGCGCTCTAACAAGCTGCTGTTCAGACCATCATCCGGCCATGTCCCGACGTGTCTCTGGGTGTAGAGGCTGAGAAAAATCGAGCAGGATTGAGGCAGGATATCGATTACAGGAGTATGGGCAAGCGGAGCTCTCACTGCATGCGTCCTACTCCATCGCTCTCCATGCCACGCCCCCAGGGGGTCAGATATTTTAAACACTGGGCTGTGATTAAGGCAGACAAATACTAGATAGGTGGAATGAGTCAGAGCTGCATGAAACATACTGACCACCAGGGGATGCATTGCACAAGGGGCTGTGCCCAGGTTCCGCCCTACCATGATGAAGGTATTTGGGACCCATCACCATCTACATCCCCTCCTTTCTACCGTTGAAGTGACATGGTCCTGTTGGTGCGTATATAGAGAGTGTATCAGAGGGACATTTACCTGCAACCTGCAGTGCCACAAAGGTCTTTAGGGACTTGACTTTCCAGCTTGGGATCACTGCCCTGGACCTGTACAGCACCCTACTGATTTGCAAGGCAATATATAATTGAACAGGGTCCCACTACACAGGGTCCAGTGCTGACCGGCAACATTATAAGCTGTCCCTGCATGTCCAGAGCAGGGTCTGGGTACGAATCTTCGAAGCGTAGCCAAGCCATAGGAAAATGAATCCGGCGAGAGCTAGTTTTCTAATCCCAGCTGGAACTGTTAAGAATCCAGCTACTTTTTCGTGCAGAAACTGCACAGACATAACCAACTAGGACACTAAAAAAATTAAAAAAACACTAAAGCCTTGCCCAACAGGTTATGCCTAGGAGGCGATTCTGTCTTTTTAGTCAGTGCCCAATCACCCAAAGATGGCAGCATAACCACATCATAATGAAGATCAAGTCACCCTGTGTTCTGGGATGACCGATTAGGAAAAAGATATACCATATTTATCAGCGTATAACACGCACCCTAATTTTTAGAGGGAAGTTTCAGGAAAAAAACTTTCCACAGCCCCCTGCGTATAACGCACAGTTTACCCTCTATTTTCAGGGTAAAAAAGTGAGTGTTATACGCCAATAAATACAGTAACTCATATTTGACACTGTGTTCAGAATAGTAACAGTCCCACTCAGGAAGTATAAGCATATACTTTCTACTTACTTCTAGAATCAGGTCTCCTGGGATTAACCCCGACAATCCACCAGCTGCACTCTCCTCATCAAAATCCATCACAAATATCCCATGAAGATTACCTCCACAGATCTGCATTCCAAGCTCTACTGGAGATTTAGAAAGGGTGATTGTACGAATCTCTGAATGTCTTTTTACACCATCCACAGATGTCCTAAAAAAAAAAGAATTTAAGTCCATCCTGTAAACTCAGGTGAGAACTTCAATAAAAGATCATGCCATATACAGTATTTGTAGGGTGTACACAGACATTGGTATACAAAATAAAGAATGACAATATTACAAAATTGCTGTAACATGACTAAGTGCATTTTAACACTCAGAGAAAACATTTAAAATTCTGTAGCTTACATGTCCTTAGATGTGGTGCCTGGATTTTATTAACTTTTTTCCTTTTATCATCTCCAGGTGATCCTTCTAGTAAAACACTTCTTGTCTTAATGTGACAATGCTCACTTCCCTGTAGATCTAAGGAGGAGCAGCTTGCTCCTAATTTGAACTACAGAACCGTACCCCCTCCCTCTGCACACAATGGCAGAGGTTTCCGGTAGTTCACAGAGAAGACATGGGCAAGAATGCCGACAATGAGGTTTAAGTGTAGCAAAGGCACAGTACACAGGAAGTTACAAGCGCAAAGATTTTCTTTTACAGAATCAACAAGTTGTTTTTTTTTGCCCTTATCAAACAGTTTTAATGGAATACTTAAAAGGGTCACTAAGGGCTCTTTTACACGTCCGCTCCGCCTGTCCGTTCATTACAAGTCCGTTAACGGACTTGTAATGAATCCCTATGGGAACGCGTCCGTTAGCGGATGGAGCATCCGCTAGCGTCCGCGTCCGTCGGTAACCGGTTTTCGGACAGAAGAAAACCCTATTTTTCTTCCGTCCGGCGGAACGGAACTGATGCAGACGGACAGACGGTCCGTCTGCATCCAGTTCCCCATAGGGCAGAGCGGAGTTGAGACAGGGCGGTCCCTGCACAGTGTGCGGGGACCGCCCTATCCTCCGAGAGCTCAGCGGGGATCCCCGCTGAGCCGACGGAGCGGACACAAAAACTGAAAGGACGTGTGAAAGAGCCCTAAAGGAAAAAAAAATGTTGCCTAAAATTAATGTCTGCAAGGTAGACAGACAGAATAGTGTAATGATTCTGTTAAAAAAACAAGTAAATACCTATTATATTCCTTCATCTATATCACCTCCGGCATTCTAGTTTCTGTTCTTTCATTCACTTCCTGGTTTGCATCGTTTGAACTACATTTCCCAGTATGAATTGCGGCACGCCCAGTAATTCACACCTCCTTGAAGTCTCTAACACGTAGAGAGTGTCCTGCCGCACAGATGTAGTTCACAGGAGGGGGTGAGCACGTTACTCACCACCGCAGTAAAGCCTCCCATCACCGTGGTGAGTAAAATCAGACAAGCAGGGAGTGAACAGAACAGAGAAGAAATAGAGCAACTTCTGAGCAAAAACGAACAATGAGGAAGTGAAAAGAGGAATGTCTGCAGGTAAAGGATGCTTATTATGAAAAAAAAAAAAATTCCTTTACAACCCCTTTAACAGAACAAAAAGGGATCAAATAATATAAGTTTACTAGAAGGTTTACATTCACCTTAAATGGCATGTGTGTGTGTGTGTGTCAAGTGCTAATAAAAAGTGGGTAAAGTGAGTATTGAATATGTCACCATCTTTCTAGGTAAATATATTTATAAAAAGGTGCTATAAATTTTCACCCCATGTCAGTAACAACCCATGCAATCTACACATAAAAAGAAACCAAAACAAATGAGTTCAGGAATTAAGTTATGTGTAATAGAATGAAATGACACAGGAAAATGTATTGAACTCATGAAGAAAGGAAGGTGCAAAAAGGCATGGAAAACCAATACACCAGCTAAAAATATATCAGTAATTAGATGGCAATCCTGCCTCTTCTCAGTGCAAATATCAGCTGGTTCATTCTCAACTGATGGCCTGTAAACAGATGTCTCATTACCAAGGTGTCACACAATAAACATCTCATGATGGGTAAAAGAAAAGAGCTCTCTCAAGACCTTCGCAACCTGATTGTTGCAAAACATGGCAATGGTTACAGAAGGATTTCTAAACTTCTAAAATGTTCCTGTGAGCACTGTTGGGGCCATAATCCGGAAGTGAAAAGATCATTTCACCGTAAACTGGCCATGACCAAGTGCTCCTCGCAAGTGTTTGGAAATGGGAGTGAAAATAATTCAAAAAAGTTGTCCAAGAGCCAGGTATCATTTGTTGAGAGCTTCAGAGAGACCAGAAATTAGCAGATACAATTGTTTCAAAGAAAACAATAAGTAATGCACTCCAACCTCCATGGCCTGTATGCATGCTCACCACACAAGAATCCATTGCTGAAGAAAAAGCATGTTGAAGTTTGCTACACAACATTTAGACAAGCCTGTGAAATACTGGGAGAATACAGACCAACATGTAACAGTTTGGATGCCATAATTCACACCATGTTTGGAGCTCAAATTGCACTGTACATCACCCCAAAAATACCACCATACCAACAGTGAAGTTTGGAGGTGGGAACATCATGGTGTGTGGCTGTTTTTCAGCATATAGTACTGGCAAACTTCATATCATTAAAGGAAGGATGAATGGAAAAATGTACTGAGACATGCTTGATAAAAATCTGCGACATCTACTAGGAGGGTGAAGATGAAAACAAGGGTGGACATTTCAGCAAGAATGATCCCAAACACAAAGCCAAGGAAACTCGCAATTGGCTTTAAAGAAAGAAATTAAAGCTGCTAGAATGGCCCCAATCACCTGACTTGAATCAAATAGAAAACATGGAAAGAACTAAAAGATCAGAGTTCATAGAAAAGGCCCTCGGTAACTTTTAAGATTTGAAGACTGATTGTGTGGAAGAACAGGCCAAAATGACATCTGAGCAATGCATGCGACTATTTTCTCCATACAGGAGGCATCTTGAAGTGGTCATTACTAGTGGTGCAACGGATCACCGTTGATCCGTGATCCGAACAGGTCACCCCCTTCGGATCGGCACGCTATGCGATCCGCGGATTGCCGCCGCGGCCATAGCAATAGGAAAAGCCGCGGCTTCGGCCTAGCTCCGAAGCCGCGGCCATCTAGGTACACCCGGCGGCGGCCCTCCTCTCGGTTTACACCCACAGAGGAGGAGGAGCCCGCGCTCAAAGGGACACACGCCGCTGTCTGAGGTCTGTAAGGGGGACTAGCAGTCATATTGATGAGGGGTCTGCACTACTGGGGGTTACTCTGCCTGCCTGCACTACTGGGGGTTACTCTGCCTGCCTGCACTACTGGGGGTTACACCGTCTGCCTGCACTACTGGGGGGGGTGTGTCTGCACTGAGGGGGGGTTACTGTCTTTACTACTGGGGGGTGCACTGAGGTTGTCTGTACTGAGGGAGGGGGGGGGGCTATAGTTGGCCCAGGGGGGGGGGGCGACACCAACTCTAGTGACGCTACTGCAGTGGGGGACATGTGAATATTACAGTGGGGGAGGGAGATGTGGATATTACAGTGGGGGAGGGAGATGTGGATATTACAGTGGGGGGAGGGAGATGTGGATATTACAGTGGGGAGTTTTTTTTTTTCCTGATACAAAAAAAGATCCGATCCTTGACTCTGATCCGAGGAACGATCTGAATCGTGAGTCTTTTGATCTGCTGGAACCCTAGTCATTACCAACAAAGGATTTTGTATGAAGCATTAAATACAATTTCAGTTAGCATGTTTAATACTTTTTCCCTGTGTCATTCCATTTTATTACACATAACTTAAATTTCTGAACTTGTTTTGGTTAATTTTGTCTATGGATTGCATGGGTTGTTTTCAATATGTGGTGAAAATTGCATGTCAATAGCACCTTTAGAAATATATTTACACCTAGAAAAATGGTGATGTGTTCATTACTTATTTTACCCGCTTTATAGCCCGGACCATAATCTAAACCTGTCTCTAGCAAATAGGGACAGATGAATCAAAAGAAATAAAAAATAAGTATCTACTATTGTGTGTAGAGCAAATAGTCAAAAATACAAAAAAAAAGTAGAAAAAGCAGCTTCTGTAGAGGTATCTTGGAATAGGAATAAAGGCATGAGAATAATGAATATATTACTTGAGAGAAATGCGAGGACTTGTGCTGGGTGTTGTTTCTTTTGAAGGTGGAGTCATAGTTCCCTCATCTTGCTCACTCACAGTGTCAATGACGGAATGATTGTCAGGTGTGGCCGCTCCACTACCATGCGGCGTGGAATGAGAAGTACTTGTATCCAGTCGTGAACTGTTGGAATATTTACAAAATATAGACATTATGATAAAGTAGGCAGTTCTAAATATAAGAAAAATGAGGGAAGGAAAATATTTATATCAACTAAACTTGTAAGCCCTTTCACATGCCTGCCCTTGGTGGTTGTAAATTGATGTTGGTTGGAATGAAATGTGCAAACAGTGGGCTCCACCATCATCACAAAGTCCACAGGAAGATCACAATACAAAAAACACAAAAATCTGGACCTCTAGTAGGTCTTATGTTGGTGCATCAGCGCATTTCAGTTTCAGCCTAGGTTCACACTGCTGCGAATTCAAAATCGCGGTAAAATGCGCGATTTTACCGCGATTTCGCGGCTGCGATTTTGGCCGCAATTTAATGTAAATCGCGGCCCGAAATCGCAAAAAGTAGTACAGGAACTACTTTTTGAAATCGCAGATGCGGTTTTGCACTGATTAGGACAGTGCCATTGCCGACAATTGCCGCCGATTTGAGATGCGATTTGACATGTCAAATCGCATCTCAAATCGTTCCAAATCGTACCCAGTGTGAACCAGGGCTGTATAGTATTTTGAAAAAGGCAAAAAAGTGATTCCTTATTAAATCCCAAGGTTTTGAAATGGGATGTCCAATAAGCACAAGCTGGCCTTGATCATATATATTCATGTACATACATTCCCATTGAAAGTAAAAAAAAAAAAAAAATGGTATTTTACTGTCTAAAGTTGTTTACTACAAAATATGAAGCAGTGAACAAATGGGCGCAAAAAAAACATAAAACCCAACAGGTGAGTGTGAGGCTACTACTAATTATCGGTATACACCATAATTTAAATGATCAAAAACAGTCCAGCATAAGTGTGCATAAACAATAAAAATGATGATGAGGTTCTTCAATGCAGTTTGTCTCCAACATCGTGCCTCATAGTGCAATATGCTTATATCAAAGTGCTCCACCCGAAGTGATATATTTATATGTGTTCACCAGATGTCAGAAATTATGGTGTATATTTAGTAGTAGCCTCACACCCACGTCCTGTTGGGTTTTATGTTTTTTTGTGCCCATTTGTTCACTGCTTTATATTTTATTTGTTTTCACCAATTTTTGGTGCAGCATCACTACCAATTATTGTATTATATTTGGCGGCGATTCTAATTTTTTCTGTTTCAGTTTACTACAAAGACCGCTCATGTAGTATTCACAAACAATAAAATGTTGTAATGCAGAAAGTCACATCACAAAAAAGTTCACCTGGATCGTGAGTGGAGGGGTTGGCACAGATGAGGATTGTACTGAGCCAAGATAGTGATGGTATCACATTGCTGTCCAATAATCAGTCTTGCTTGCTGCTCAGTGGCATTTCTCAGATTTATCCCATTAAACTGTTGGAATACCACATAAAAAAAGATCATCAGGATCTAAACAAAATTTTAATGCTGGCTAGTGCAACAAAAATGTATATGATCACTAACTAGCATCTCTCTGCATGCAGAGTGTCCAAGCTCAGAGCTAAAATACTTTATTGATAAAACCAGGAACATACACCTACATACTTATTGTTATTATTATATGTGTTGCAAGTAAGCATTTAATACCTAAGCAAAGAATTTCCAGACCACTATTGGTTGCCTAAATACACAGTGCAGAAGTAGCTGTCTGTCTTGACATTGGTATTGTCTGACAAACTTTGATCAGAGTCATCCGATCAGTAAAATGTTTTATTCACATCTGTGTGTACACTTCTGCTTAAGCAATTGATATTTGTAAACCGGCTTTTACAAAAGGTAGTAAGCTGAGGAAAACATGAGGAATGGAGATCAGTGCTCCACCCGCAGGCTTGTCAGAAGGCTACACATTAACGGTATGCAATATTTTGTATTTACTGGATAAAGAAGCATTTTATTTTTCAGCCATGGACATAATAAAGAAAAAGGAAACAATAAAATAAACAGAGGATAGCCACGTCGTGTCTCTCTGTGTTAAAAAGGTTGCAGGTGCATCTGGCTACTGTTAAGTTAAAGCGGTAGTAAACCACTTTAAAAAAATAAAAAAAATAAACCTGCAAGGCAAAGTTAAAATGTGCTAGTGTGCACCGCATACATTCTACACCCGGTCTTTCTTCTGGTTGGTGGGTTACAGCCCTTTGATTGAGCCACTGTTCATGGCAAGAGGCTCTGAAGGAACGCACGAGTATGCTGGTCACCAGCGGCTTTACAAGTAAATATCCACAAAACCACATTTAGGAGATATTTACTGTACCTATAGGTATGCCTTACTATAGTTTACTCCCACTTTAAGTTATGGTGGTGCTACTAATGAAATTTCCAGAAAAAATATTAAATAATACTCACTAAAGCGCTTTTTTATATGAAACATATCCGGTATTTTGGGTAAAAGTGTTTTTCTAACACTGAGAGACCTCTTGCACAAAAGGTCTTGATCAGAAAGTGGGAAACCAACACTCTCTGGAAAAGAAAGACAAGAGCTGGTGCTAAGGGAAGGATCAGTTTTACAGAGAGAAAGGATCTGTCCCATAGAGAAACTCCTGACTTTTAAGCCCCTTGACACATGCCATGTAAAGTATGTCTATCACACTGGATTATAGACTTTGCGGGATGTAGCCTTCCTAGCTTTAAACATTATAAAAAATAACACTGAGAAATGCTCCTGTCTGTCGGAGAACTGAGCTTTAGCAGCAATGGCATTAAAACCAGTTTTCTGAGAAGCAGGGTGGTAAATTGGTCCTCGGGACAGACTAAAAGCCTCTGAACATTTTGGAGGGTGGCACCGGGACTGCCACCCCCTGAGCAAGGAGCCCCTAAACTGCTGAATGTAGGTCCACCAAATGGAGAGGGGAGTGACGCAGACTTGAAGAATAAAGAATTCTATGAGGGAAAGGTCTTAACTATCTTGTAGCAGGAGGACACCACCTCCAGCACCCATTTGTCCATAATGAGGGATAGCCACCAGCCCCGCAAGGCACGGGAGACATCTCCCAACCTTCAGATAATGTGGTGGGGGCCGCACCTTCATGCAGAAGTGGGCTTTTCAGCAGGTTTCCTATCGTGGCACACAGAGAGGAGGAGGCGGCAAGAGAGCCAGTGAGAGAACCCAGAAGAGGAGGTTCTGGGCTACTCTGTGTAATAAGATTGCAAAGAGCAGGAAAGTATCCCATGTTTATTAAAAAAAAAAAAAAAACCTGTACAACTGCTATAAAAGGTTTAGCAAAAGTGAAAATACACTTTAATCCTTTTACTGCCTATGATGCACGTAGTACGTCAGGAGTGTGTGTAAATCTGGATGAACTGGAGTTAAACATTGGCGTTCAACCTTTGCAGCTATGCAACTATGTAACAAGTGACTGTGAGATGGAAAAAAATCTGTCAGCTGTGCAAACGCTGGACCGCTTCCACACACCCTGGTAGCAGAGATCCTAGAGAAAAAAATTGGTGGGTGTTGCAATTTTTTTAAGTCACAAGGTATTTTTCAAACACATTCTCTTTTTTTTTTTTTTTTATATATAAATACGCTTTAAATTCTAGTTCTTACGAACACAATATAATACCCAATTTTTGGTAAAATAATATACAAGATTTTACATCAAGTAATTATTTATTTATATTTTTTATGCTACAAATAAAAATAAAGATAAAAAATTTGGGGGGGGAAGTGCTACAGTAACATGTTACATCCTGAATATGGGTGTTGCATGCAACATGTTGCAAAAGGTGAACTTGTCCTTTAAAGCATGACATTCACAGAGTTCTGTGTGAATGTGAAAGCTACAACTACCAACAGCCTTTGTCGCTGTCAGCTTGTAGTTCTCAATTAAATCTGCATAGCATCCGCTATTAGCAAATGCATTGTAAAAAACAGAAAAAAAAAAAAAAAGATTAAATAAACTTATGCCTTAAAACTGTGCACGCCCCAACAAACTACAGTCAATTTAATTATCCACAGGCGATGCTTTAAAAGCCTTTACGGGTTACCCAGTTTAGAGTTACACAGGGGGTCTGGCGCTTGCATTTCTGCTTTCGCTCTGACGTTCACGGCGATACCTCACATGTGTGGTGCGATTACCATTTACATATGCATGCGTGACATATGCATTTGCGTGTGAGCAGGGGGACGGGGACTTTAATTAATTTATTTTATTTAAAATGTATTTTTCTTAAGGCTGTACATTACATTTTTTGGATCATTGCCATCACAAGGGATGAACAACAAAGACTGAATCAAAAGCAATACTTTGCACATAAATGTTTAACCACTTCCTTACTGGGCACTTAAACCCCTTCCTGACCAGAGGACTTTTTGCGATTCGGCACTGCGTCGCTTTAACTGACAATTGCGCGGTCGTGCGACGTGGCTCCCAAACAAAATTAACGTCCTTTTTTCCCCACAAATAGAGCTTTCTTTTGGTGGTATTTGATCACCTCTGCGGTTTTTATTTTTTGCGCTATAAACAAAAATAGAGCGACAATTTTGAAAAAAAATAAAATATTTTTACTTTGTTGCTATAATAAATAGCTCAATTTTTTTTTTTACGTTTTTTTTTTATCCTCAGTCTAGGCCGATACGTATTCTACATATTTTTAGTAAAAAAAAAAAAAAATCGCAATAAGCGACTGGTTTGCGCAAAAGTTATAGCGCCTACAAAATAAGGGACAGAATTATTATTTTTTTTTTTTTTTTTTTTACTAGAAATGGCGGCGATCTGCGATTTTTATTGGGACTGCGACGTTATGGCGGACACATCGGACACTTTTGACACATTTTTGGCGCCATTCACATTTATACTGCAATCAGTGCTATAAATATGCACTAATTACTGTATAAATTTTTTTTTTTTACTAGAAAAGGCGGCGATCTGCGATTTTTATTGGGACTGCGACGTTATGGCGGACACTTTTGACACATTTTTGGCGCCATTCACATTTATACTGCAATCAGTGCTATAAATATGCACTAATTACTGTATAAATGCTTTTTTTTTACTAGAAATGGCGGCGATCTGCGATTTTTATTGGGACTGCGACGTTATGGCGGACACATCGGACACTTTTGACACATTTTTGGCGCCATTCACATTTATACTGCAATCAGTGCTATAAATATGCACTAATTACTGTATAAATGTGACTGGCAGGGAAGGGGTTAACACTAGGGGGTGAGGAAGGGGTTAAATGTGTACCCTAATTAGTGTTCTAACTGTGGGGGAGGGGGGGTGACTGGGGGGGTGACCGATCCGTGTCTCTATGTACAAGAGACACAGATCCGTCTCCTCTCTCCCCTGACAGCACCGATGTCTGCGAGAGCCGGGAATGAGAGATGATCTCATATGTAAACATATGAGATCATCTCTCATTGGCCGCACAGATCGCCTAGGAAACGGCCGCTCCGATTGGCCGTTCACGGCGATCTGTGACTGGCTGTGTCCGAGGGACACGGCCAGCACAGCAGTTCCCCGCTGCGCGCTCGGGAGCGCGCGCGGGGAACGCGAAAAGGGGAGGCCGTAAAAAGACGGCCTGTTAGGGATTGGGAGCCGCGCTGAGGCCGTACAAAGTCGTACGGCCGTCAGCAAGTGGTTAAAGGGCTTCTTCACTGTATACACTATTGAAGCTTCTGTAGGCAGGATTAACAGGGAAATTACCCCATCTTGGCTTCAACCTCTACAACAGGCATACATACCCTCCAGCGACAGGACTTATGCCGCGTACACACAATCATTTTTCGGCATGAAAAAAAACGATGTTTTTCGTCATGTAGAAAAAACAACGTTTTTCCAACTTCATCATTAAAACGACGATGCCCACACACCATAGTTTAAAAAAAAATGCTCTAGCAAAGCGTGGTGACGTACAACACGTACGACGGCACTATAAAGGGGAAGTTCCATGCGGATAACGCCACCCTTGGGGCTGCTTTAGCTGATTCCGTGTTAGTAAAAGACAGTTCGCGCTTTTCTGTCTGTTACAGCATGATGAATGTGCTTACTCCATTATGAACGGTAGTTTTTCCAGAACGAGCGCTCCCGTCTCAAAACTTGCTTCTGAGCATGCGCAGGTTTTTAACGTCGTTTTAGCCCACACACGATAATTTTTCTACAACCCGAAAAACGACATTGTTTAAAAAATGCAGCATGTTCGGAAAAAAAAAAATTGTCGTTTTCAGAACCCGAAAAATGATGTGAAGCCCACACACGATAATTTTAAATTACATTTTTAAAAAACAACGTTTTTTCCATGCCGAAAAATGATCGTGTGTACGCGGCATTAGAAGCTGGCAGACCAGGACTCTGGACCTCTAAAGCACACTGTGGCTAACTCAATGTGTTGCGCTACAGCAGGATGCAATGCATGTCAGCAATATTACAGGCCAACCCCACTTCTTCCATCCAGAGCTCTGCTGAGGAGTGCAGCGCTATAGAAATGTGCGAAACCTCGAATCAAAGTCACCAAGTTAATTATATGCACAATCAAAAAAACATATAATAAAGGTGATACAGTGCTACGTGTATATGTATACAGTACAGACCAAAGGTTTGGACACACCTTCTCAAAGAGTTTTCTTTATTTTCAGGACTATGAAAATTGTAGATTCACACTGAAGGCATCAAAACTATGAATTAACACATGTGGAATTATACATAACAAAAAAGTGTGAAACAACTTAAAATATATTTCTATTCTATATTCTAGGTTCTTCAAAGTAGCCACCTTTTGCTTTGACTACTGCTTTGCACACTCTTGGCATTCTCAAGAGGTAGTCACCTGGCGCAGTACCCCATCACTCTCCTTCTTGGTCAAACAGCCCTTACACAGCCTGGAGGTGTGTTTGGGGTCATTGTCTTGTTAAAAAATAAATGATGGTCCAACTAAACGCAAACCAGATGGAATAGCATGCCGCTGCAAGATGCTGTGGTAGCCATGCTGGTTCAGTATGCCTTCAATTTTGAATAAATCCCCAACAGTGTCACCAGCAAAGCACCATCACACCTCCTCCTCCATGCTTCACGGTGGGAACCAGGCATGTAGAGTCCATCCGTTCACCTTTTCTGCGTCGCAGAAAGACACAGGAGTTGGAACCAAAGATCTCAAGTTTGGACTCGTCAGACCAAAGCACAGATTTCCACTGGTCTAATGTCCATTCCTTGTGTTCTTTAGCCCAAACAAGTCTCTTCTGCTTGTTGCCTTTCTTTAGCAGTGGTTTCCTAGCAGATATTCTACCTTGAAGGCCTGATTCACACAGTCTCCTCTTAACAGTTCTAGAGATGTGTCTGCTGCAAAAGGTGGCTACTTTGAAGAACCTAGAATATGAAATATATTTTCAGTTGTTTCACACTTTTTTGTTATGTATAATTCCACATGTGTTAATTCATAGTTTTGATGCCTTCAGTGTGAATCTACAATTTTCATAGTCATGAAAATAAAGAAAACTCTTTGAATGAGAAGGTGTGTCCAAACTTTTGGTCTGTACACACACACACACACACATAGATAGAGATAGAGATAGATTATATATATATATATATATATATATATATATATATATATATATATATATATATATATATATATATATATATATATAATCTATCTCTATCTCTATATATATATATATATATATATATATATATATATATATATATCTATATATATATATATCTATCTCTATATATATCTCTATATATATATATAATCTCTATATAGATAGATATATTATTCCTGTGAGGGAAAAAACTGTAAGAGCAATAAGCAGAAACAAATGTGTAACCAATAACACATACAGCGATATATCCAGAACCCACTGTACAGCTATGGGTCAATGTGACCACTCAGAAAGTCCTGAAGACCATTGAACGGTAAATGTTAATTTCCAGTGGGTATATTCACAGGATGTTGGTATTCATGAAAAGACGACTGCGATATGAAAAGTGGTGATAACAAACAGCACCTAGGGCATGTGTATCTGACGACGGGAAGGCGGGATGGATACTCTTACCCCAGCGGCAGGGGGTCAAATAGGCATGGATTGTAGTTAAGGACTCACTCTCCCACCGAAGTTAATGTAGTAGAGTGAACGGTGTATACAAACACCCTGGAGCCAGCATAAAATCTAGAACCTCCGACAAAGGTACCGATATTCACGATGTCAGTGTTTTTCTTCACCAAATGTCTATCAGTACGTTATGACACGCCCCTGACAGACAGTCAGTGAAGAAAAACACAGACACCGTGAATAATCGGTACCTTTTTGGAGGTTCAGGATTATTGCTGGCTCCAGGGTGTTGGTATACACCGTTCCCTCTACAGGGACTTTGGTTGGAGAGTGAGTCCTTAACTACAATCCAGGCCTATTAGACCCACCACCGCTGGCGTGTGTCCACAGTCTGGGGTTATAGTACCCATCCCCCCTTCCCTGTGTTGGATGCATGTCCCCTAGGTGCTGTGTGTTATCACCACTTTGCATATCGCAGTCGTGTTTTCATCAATACCAACATTCTGTGAATATACCCACTGGAAATGAACATTTACCATCGAATGGTCTTTAGGACTTTGAGTGGTCACATTGACCCATAGCTGTACAGTGGGTTGTTCATTCAATTATCTTTGTTAAGCTCCGACATTGATTCTGGGTTTCATACATTTCTATAGCGCTGCATTTTTTTGCCCTTTTTATCTTACACGCAATTTGTCTTATTGATGATGCTGGCTGCTTTTTCATTTCATTTATTTTTTTAGTAGCGCAAATTTTTTCCATTACTGATGTTAATGGAATATCATAGAAAAGTTAGAAATGTCCTTAGTAAGAAAGTAGGCTTCTCTCAGTAGAGAGGAGGCCCAACTGGGGTTAACTGGGAGTGGTTGATTAGGGGAATGTTTCTGTAACCTTCTTTTCTTTTTTTCAGTGTCCAATCACGTGACGGTAGCTGCGTATAACTCAGTCATAATGATTAAAGAGCTTGTGTCCCATAATACAAGGCTTTGAAACCATCACTACTCTTCTGTCAAATATGTCAGCAGTGGACAGTGATCCATTAATGTCTATGGATATTCTTTAGCATGGTAAAAATTCACGATTAAATTTATAAAATGTAATATAGGATGCTGTATTTTTTTAGGACCCTTCATGAGGCTAATGAAACTGGACGGAAGACTGAGGAAGCAGAGCACTACAGTTTGCATTACAAGAGAAGTCTAAAATCTGCCAAAGTGCAACATTTTTACCAACTGGCATTGGAGAAAACCTTACCTCCAACAACTGGTCACCATACTCCAACCCAGCTTGCTGTGCAATGCTTCCCGCCATCACCTTTGATACAAAGATTCCCCCACTCTCTCCTCCTCCAATAGAAATTCCCAAGGGCTCAACGCCTTTCTGTACTCGGACATGTCGAGGCTCATCCACTAGCGGCCTGAAAAGAGGAAACCAAGCTCAATGTACCATTTAAAATGTAAAAGATATATTACTTTTACTAAAAACTTTTCTGAAAACTGAATCCACAAAAAGTCTTCAATTACTCTCTGCATAAAGTTTAAGCACTACATCATGCTTTACTAAAATCATAATTTAGTTAAAATGCACAACACATAAATAACTAACCCAAAAAAAGATAAGATTAACCACTTTGCATCCGGGCTAATTCTAGCACTCCTACATGTAAAAAATCATATTTTTTTTCTAGAAAATTACAAAAAAAAAAAAAACTTTATATAGGTTTTCTTAGCAGAGACCCTAGGAAATAAAATGGTGGTCATTGCAACATTTTATGTCACACGGTATCTGCGCTGATATTTTTCAAATGCTTTTTTGGGGGAAAATTAAAGCAAAAAAAAAAAAAAAAACGCAGCAAAGTTAGCCGTATTTTTTGGTATAATGTGAAAGATGTTACCCTGAGAAAATAGATACCTACCGTGTCACTCTTTAAGATTGCGCACACTCGTGGAATGGCAGCAAACTTTGGTACTTAATCTCCATAGGCGACGCTTTTTTTTTTTTTTACAGGTTATCCATTTAGGAGTTCCAAAGGTCTTGGGCTAGACTTATTGCTCTTGCTCCAACGCACGTGAGGATACCTCACATGTGTAATTTGAACGCCGTTTACATATGTGGGCGTGACTAATGTTTGCGTTCGCTTCTGTGCGCGAGCACGCGGAGACGAGGGCGCTTTAAAAATACATGTTTTTTTATTCTTTATTTTACTTATTTTTACACTTGCTCTTTTTTTCCCCCCCGATTACAAGGAATGTAAACATCCCTTGCAATGGGCATAGTGCTTGACAGGTCCTCTTTATGGAGAGATGTGGTGGTCTATAAGACTCAACATCTCTCTTTCAGGCTGGAAAAACCAAGATCAAAAAAATAAATAAACTGCCTCAGCCTTTGCAGCTTAGTCCTCGGCATTGTTTACATCCGCCGACCTGGATGTGACATCATAACGTTGCGCTCGGGCCTCTGAGGGTCATAGAGAGGACAGGGGACCATCTAATGACCAGAAATCTCTATGGCCAACATCCGGTGGTGAACGAGTAGAGCTGCGCGATTTTGGGAAAAACGAGAATCGCGATTCTTTTGCATAAAATGAAGATCACGATTCTCAAAACTGTATTTATTTAACGTTATTTTCAACACAAAAACTGAGCTTATGTGCTTAAATACAGTATATGTAAATCTGACAGACTGTTTACATTTAAAAGCCGCAGTAAACCTGCTAACCTTACATGCTTGCTAATGTGAAAGAACAGCTCTGATTTTCACATTTAACTAAATGTGAAAATCAGAGGTGTTCTGTCACATTAGCAAGCATGTAAGGTTTGCTGCTGCTTTTAAAATTTAACATGTAAACAGTCTGTCAGATTTACATATAATGTATTTAAGCACATAAGCTCAATTTTGTGTTTAAAATAACTGTGAATGCTAAAACTCTGTTGGGTGTAACAAGATGTCCGCTTGCCCCCTTCTCACCAACATAATTGTGCAGGCGTGTGGGGTGGAGCAAGATGGCGGCGATGAAACGGCACTTCCTGTCGAGACAGCCGCCGCCGGGTGTACCAAGATGGCCGCCGCTCCGCACACGAAAATAGGGGGTCATCCAGCCTGGAGATCGCGGGGGGCGCTATGATTGTTCTTATGGTGCACAGAATCTTAAAATCATATCTGGATGTTGCCTGTAGCTGCAGGCATCATTGAGATATCACCATAAAAAAGTCCATGACGTACTGCCAATGCGAAGTCCTGAAGGTGGTTTAGCTCACAAAAACAAAAAGGGTGGTAAAGCTAGTAATACCCACAATAATATACTAAAACTAAGATCCCATGATCTATATATGTCAACCAGATGTCAATATATCATTTTCATTGTGTTTTCAGAGACATTTATAAAGGTGCTTCAAAGAAAAGAGAAAAAAAACAGTGCTGCCATATTAACATATGGTGTCAGCAGAGCAGGGTTAGAAAGAGGAGTACTTTCTTTATCCACTCCATTGGTGCCCCCTGTTAGGTGCTTTCAGGAAGAAAAAAAAAAAAATCAACCAAGTTTGTAAATATAGCACAGCTAATCCTAAATAGTTTGTACTCTGTATCTGAATTTAATTAAACTATGGTGGGAGCATCAGAAACACTTTGGCCTCGTACACACGATAGGTTAACCAGAGGACAACGGTCTGATGGACCGCTTTCATCGGTCCAAACCGATCGTGTGTGGGCCCCATAGGTTATTTAACCATAGGTTAAAAAAAAGCCAACTTGCTTTAAAAATTGAACCTATGGTTTCCTAACCGATGGGGAAAAAAACGATCGTTAGTAGGCACGACCATCGGTTAAAAATCTACGCATGCTCAGAATCAAGTCGACGCATGCTTGGAAGCATTGAACTTAATTTTTTTCAACACGTCGTCGTGTTTTACATCACCGCGTTCTGACACGATCGGTTATTTAACCAATGGTGTGTGGGCGCGACGGACAATCAGTCAGCTTCATCTGTTAACCTTCAGACCGTTCTCATCAGATGGACTGATCGTGTGTACGAGGCTTTAGGCTCCATTCACACCTAAGCGTATCGATTTACCAGTGTTTCTTGAGCATTTTTTTTTTGCAGCTTATAACAACCTTTTTTATGCATTTTAGAAGTGTATTACAAGCGTTTTACAGCTTCAGGCATTTTTGTTTAGCCAATAGAAAGCACTAGGGGGGAGGAGAGGGAGAGGAAATTAGGAGGTGGAGAGCTGCTATTTGAGTGTTTTACGAGCATTTTACTGCTCAAGTCAGGTGTTTCTATTGAAGTCTATGGGACAAAAAACGCTTGTAATCTCCAAAAAAGAAGCTCATGTACTTGTTTTGAGCTTCAGGCGACAAAACGCTCATATGTGGACAGGGGCTATTGAAATGAATCGGATTTTGCTTGTTGGGCGTTTTGGGTCTTTAGAGCTGTGAACAGGGCCTTAGGCTTCATGTATACTACAGCTCCTAAACTTGCTTTAGGAGCTCTTGGCTTTTTGCCAAAGCTCCAAAACTCAACTTCATAAAAGCCTGCGTGTCAATGTACATGTATGCTTTTAGGATCGTTTAGGAGCTGCTGCGGTTAGGGGAGGTTCAACCTCCCCCTCCTGAATGCGGAAGAATCTTGTTCAACGCGGCCAGCGTTGATAATAGGACATGAAGCCTTAGGCACAATTTTCTTATTCAAATTCCTTTAGATTTACCTTCAACTATATAGAAACGCCTGCCTGGCTGCATACACATTGAAAATGTTTAAAGTTTGATCTTAAATTCAGTAAATCTAAAAAAAAAAATGTACAAGACAATTGTATAATGTATGGCCAGCCTTAGTCAGAGTTGTGCAGCATACAATGGAAGCCACACAGAATATTCTGTTGCTGAATTATTGAAGTTCCCTTAAAAGTGGAGTTCTTACTAAAATAAAATTATATTAAAAAGTCAGCAGCTACAAATACTGCAGATGCTGACTTTTAATAACCGGACACTCACCTGTCCCAGGGTCCAGCGATGCGGAGGAATAAAGCCCCGCTCGTCTCCCCCTCCATCACTACAGTGGGGCGCCCGGCTGTAGCTTCACAGCTGGGCATGCACTGCGCATGCGCAAGCTGTGCACCGTGATTGCACATAGGAAGGCGGAAATGTAACCTTCCTTTTCGGTGCCACGCTTCCCAGGGAGGAAGTGGAAGCTGAAACCCTCTAAAAAGGGTTTCCGCTCCCCCCCCCCAAAAAAATAAATAATTACATACCAAATGTGGCATGTCAGGGGGTCACCTTCCTATAAAGCGGAAGTTCAATTTTTGGGTGGAATTCTGCTTTAACTCATTCAGGCTTTAAAGCCGAAGAAGGATTGTATTAAAGTAGATTTATAAATTCAAGACACAAGTCTTGACTGATTGAGTTGGCCTTTTACCACATGCACTTCTGTTCTCCATGTCTAAAGATTACAGAAAAGCTAGATCTTTTTATGCTCCATAAAGCAGCGATTGTCATGTATATTCTGACCTACAAAAAGGTTTTATTTGGTCTTACAATTACTATTTCAGTATTCATCGATTTATAATGAATGCCAACAATCACATAAACAAGCTATACGATACAATTTCTTGATTGATCATGATCCTCCCATTTTATTATCTTTGCTTTTCTTTATACCCCGCCCAAAACACACGTGGAACCACTGCATGCATCAACATGCACCAACTGAAAAGAAGACAAAGCCTCACAATTCAGGAATGACCAGCAAGTGCAATGCATACCCACCCCAGAGAGCCATGGACTGTATGGAAACAGCAAAAAGCATTCCAACATGCTACAAGAGCAGGGACATTTTGAAGGGAAAAGCAGAATGAAGGCAACAAATGAATACCACTGGCTTGAAGGAGACTTTCAAAAAAGCAGACGACTCATATAGACTAAAAAAGAGTAAGACAAGTGGCAGACCTCAAGCATCTTACTGAGGAAAACCTGGGCCTAGAACGGGCTGGAAGCCTCAGTAAGGATCTAGTGCGGAAAACATATCTGGAAGATGAAACATGAGGGAAGAAGTAGTAGTGACTTTAGAGAGAAAAGAGTAAAACATTGGTTGGAAGGATAGGGGTGAGATGTTAGAAGTAGTGGAACATCAGAGAGCGAAGGGGTGCGCAACACAGAGGAGGGTAAATGTTCACACATGCACAGTGGAGAGAGAAGATGGGACAAGGATAGTAAAAGTAAAATGACAGCAAACAAAATGTAAAATATACAAAGGATTGAAAGCGGGTACATTTTACATATGGAATGATTTGCACAAATAGAGCATTGTGTATACGGTTAAATGGTTGATGAAATAACAGACCATGTTAGCAGAAGGGAAAAGAGGAAAGAAATAAAAATAAATTAATAATAACTGACATTTAATAGACGAAAACACTATGAAAATAAATAAACATTTTAGCACAACACATACAACTTAGAACTAAATCAACATTCACCTGTATCACAAGTGGATGGTCTTTCTCTATACATCAAACCGAAATATCATTTATACTAATAAATGATTCTGGTGGCAGTTGTGAAATACAACATTATCAGGTGGATAATTCTTTTATTTTTTTATTTTTTTTAGGGAATCTGTTTTATGCCGATATTTAAAACAAGGGGGGGGCAACATATGATTTGCTGTTCTATCCTCAATCTTCCATTGACAGAATTGTAGGATATTTTTTTTTTAAGTTAATATAAGCTCCTTCCACCTGACTTCTATAAAGAAGGGTTGCACATGGTCTCTGAATGGACAAAGCACCACTTTTAAAAGAACTGCTCTAAAAAAAAACAAAAAAACTTCTGAACGCATATACAAAAATAAAAAACTCAAAAAGCAAATATTAAAACAGTATATACAATTAAATGTATTCCAAAAAAAAATTGTTTTTTAGTATTTTATTTTACTTGGCATCCGCTTCTTTTAATAACTTTCTTAGCAACACACCATTTACGAAAGGGAGGAGCAGAATTCAAGCCCAATAAAGCTTAGCTGCCTACAGAAGAAAGTGCAGTGATAAGACATCAGTATGGGGTTTTTCTTTTTCTGTTTAATTCCAAGCTTGGGACAGAGGTGACCTAGCTGTACTGCTTTACTGCATAAAAGTCAGGCCATCCACCTTGTTGTGTTGTCTGGCAGTGCTTTGTGTATCTAAAAATCATATACAAGTTTTTCTGCTGTGTATTTAGCTGTGTGCCAGGAGTTCATCTTTGAATTAAACATTTTAAAAATGCCTGCTAATATATATTAAAGATAAATATAAATATAAATATATTTAGCACCAGGGATCTAAAAATGTCAGTAAAACATTACCTGTCTTTCCTTCTTTCCCCCATTGGCACAGTGCTTATTGATATCCTTGGTAAACTGGCAATGGAGTTCTGTGACTGGCTGCTTGCAAATGATGATGTTTCCAAGTTTAGAGGAGAATGAGGAGGACTGGATAAACTGGGGCTGCTACACTCAGATTGAGACAGGGAACCTGCAAGAAAAGATAGCTGCAGTTAACTTGTAATCAGAACCAGACCAATGCTAATGATCAGACATGTCAATTTAAACAATCCTCTAAATCAATAAACATGTCTCATCAGACACATTTATACTATTTGTACCTCCGAATGTAAAATACAGCTTCATACTAAATGTCATACTAGCTACTTCCCGTTGGCAAGCTATGACAGTCAACACATTGAATTAACAGGGACATATCGGTAATCCAATTTGACCCCATAACTACATATTTTTGCATAGTTGGCAATCTAGGCAGGGCCGGCCCTATGATGGGACCGGGTGGTACCATGGGTACCAGGCAGCACTTTTAGGGGGGCAGCATATTTTTTGTGCTATAAATATATATATTTTTTAACTTTTTGCTATAATAAATATCCCCAAAATTTAAAAAAATTATTTTCTTCAGTTTAGGCCAATATGTATTCTTCTACATATTTTTGGTACCAAAAAAGTTTGCGCAAAAGACATTGTGGCCGCCGGCAATTCACAGGTCCCTTTTATACTCCTGGATACATGTATAGAGCCATGGCAGGTCCTTTTATACGCCTATATGCATGTACAGAGCCATGACAGGCCCTCTTTATATTCCTTTACATGTAAAGAGTCTCGACAGCTCCTCTATATACATGTACAGAGCCATGACAGGTCCTCTTTATACATCTATAGAGCAATGACAGGCCCTCGGTATACCCCTTTATACATGTATAGAGCCATGTCAAGTACTCTTTATAGTCCTATATACATTTATAGAGCCATGACATGTCCTCTTGATATTCCTTTACATGTAAAGAGTAATGACAGGTCCTCTTTATACATGTATAGAGCCATGACAGGTCCTCTTTATACTCCTATGCATGTATAGAGCCATGACGGGTCCCCTTTAGTTATCATGATATAAAATAATGAATGTGGGGGCCTTTTGGTTGGCGTAATTTTTTTTCTGGGGGGGGGGGGGGGGGCAACATTTCATTCTTGGTCCCAGGCAGCACAATGTCTTGGGCCGGCACTGAATCTAGGTTTCACACCAGCTCTCAAGAAACCAATGCGATGCCCATTTGTTTTAGCAGAAAGTCTAAACTGGCAGCCTCACAATATTATTTTCTGGAACCGAAATTGTAAATGTCAAACTCTATATTAGCATCGCTACCTTACACAAACTGACCCGTGGACTGCTTAATGCAGGCGATATATTTGGTATATATTATTTAGAGCCGTGATGAAGCTACACAGATTACTGTTTTTGTACTTACCCCTATCTGAGCCCACTGGGCACCTCACATATCTTGGAGTTAATGGAATTTTAATGCGCTCTGTTCTTGAAGAACCTGGAAGTTAAAAACAAGGTGAATGATCACTGATGTGTTGGAAAAATCCATAAAATATGTGTTCTACCCATGTAAGGATCACTCAGCTTCATCTGATCGTGCCATTTATTTAAAAAAAGGTACCCCGATGTCCATTGCTTATTATTATTCATTGCTACTTTGTTTTTATATGAATTTTTTGCACTTTGTTGTTTTTGTTTTAATATATAACTTAAAGATTTTATGATATTTTCATTAGTTATCACCAGTTATCTGGCGCACTGTGGATAGTCTGTTAGCCACACAATCCGTTTGATGAAAATAGGATAAAACGGTATATGGTCTATACTCTGCTATCAGGCATAATGTGCACTTAGAATTTTTTTTTGGTGTCCTGCTGTATTTCGCCGACCTTCTCCTTCCCTGCACGGTCATCGGACTTTGCCATTAGATCTGTGTTGAGAAGTTGGAGGAGGTTTGACTGCCTAGTTTAGCCACCAAGCATGCGATTTTTAGACTTGATTTTTGTCATTTTCTTCTGTTTGCGTTATATGACATGTGGGAATGAGGGGGTGAGCAGTATAGACACTTAGTAGTAGTAGAAGATCCTTGATAGATTCAGTCAATTGTTTAATTGCTGAATCATGCTCACTTGTGTCATGCATTTAGATTATACACTCACTGGCTACTTTATTAGGTACACCTTGCTAGAACCGGGTTGGACCCCATTTTGCATTCAGAACTGCCTTAATTTTAATTCTTCATATCATAGATTCAACAAGGTGTTGGAAACATTCCTCAGATGTTTTGGTCCATATTGACATGACAGCAATATGCAGTTGCTCTCAAAGGAGCTCTACTGGAATAAGATCTGGTGACTGGAGGCCATTGGAGTACAGTGAACTCATCGTCATGTTCAAGGAACCAGTTTGAGATGATTTGAGCTTTGAGACATGGTGCATTATCCTGCTGGAAGGAGCCATCAGAAGATGGGTACACTGTAGTCCTAAAGGGATGGACATGGTCAGCAATACTCAGGTAGGCCGCAGCGTTTAAACGATGCTCAATTGGTACTAAGGGGCCCAAAGTGTGACAAGAAAAGATTTCCCACACCATCACCAGTAGCTTCAACCGTTGATAAAAGTCAGGATAAATCCAGGCTTTCATGTGGTTTACGCCAAAAATTCTGACCCTATCATCTGAATGTTGCAGCTAAAATCGAGACTCAGCAGACCAGGCAAAAACAAATGTAATCTTCCATTGTCCAATTTTGGTGATCCTGTACAAAATGTAGCCTCAGTTTCCTGTTCTTAGCTGACAGGAGTAGCTCATCTGCATCAAGGTTCCAAGTGTTGTGCATACAGAGATGGTTATCTGCATACCTTGGTTGTAATGAGTGGTTATTTGGGTTACTGTTACCTATCATCTCAAATCAGTCCACCCATTTTCCTCAGACATAAACAAGGCGTTTTCGTCCACACAACAGCCGCTCACTGGATATTTTCTCTTTTTCTGACCATTCTCTGTAAACCCTAGAGATCCCAGTAGATCAGCAGTTTTTGAAATACTCAGACCAGCCGTCTAGCACTGTCACGTTCAAAGTCACTTAAATCCTCTTTCTTCCCCATTATCGATTTAAATTTCTGCAAGTTGTCTTCACCACGTCCAGATGCCTACATGCATTGAGTTGCTGCCATGTGATTGGCTGATTAGCAATTTGTGTTACCAAACAATGGAACAGGTGTACCTAGTAAAGTGGCCGGTGAATGTTTATTTCATGTGTTGTATGTGTTCATGATGTTTGAGTAAGCCCTAAATCAGCGTGAAACGTGTTACCTTTAATTGATCCCATCATACCCGTAATATGATTTTAATGCTTCAAGAGATTTGTTTGTATTTGTATATGTCGGTTCTATGAGCGCATCGAGGCCTTTGGGTAATGACTGCGCTGCCAATAAGCATTTTTATAAATAAATAAAATAAATATAATAGAGTCATCACAGGGTGCAGCAATATTCCAGACTTGTGCATGTTCAATAAAGCCTATATAGAATGTGTTTCTGAGCCCTAGAGTGATAGATGTTCAAGCATCTGTGGTCGGCAGTCTTTTAAAAATAATAGATAGGAGCAGCTGTATGGATCTTCCCACACATCATACTTACTGCTCTGGATGCAATATTTGCTCCCCCACAATAAATTGTTGTAGGTGAATTTAAAGGATACTCTACAGATCAGCTGTAAAATCACTGTAGTAACCTGAGCTACTACAGTGATGGCTGCGATCTTCTGGGAGCCATGCCGAGTGCCTGGCCTTCTGCATAGTAACCATGGGGGAGATGGGGTCGCTCACTCAGCATAACTGCCATTAAGAGAACGCATTGCATTTTTCTCAACCAGGTGGCAGTCTTTTACACTGAGGCTGCAGAAGCTTAATGCCAAAATGCCCAGGAAGTTTTCACTAATCATGCAGTCATGGATTTAGAAGCCCCTTACAAAGTGCCAAAAAGAGAGCAAATAGTGAATCTGTTTGTCTCTGATGGTGTGCCCAACTAGTGGCCCAGGGGCCACCTGTGGCCCACAGAGCCCTTTGATGTGGCCCACGACCTCCTGCTCTGGGTTGGAATAAAATAGAATACCGTTATTAAAAGGTACATTTTTATTACTAAAATCGTAGTGTGTGTATATAAGGGCATATCTGTTCTGCAGTGGTTACTGGGCTGATTTCAAACTGATCCACAGGTACAGAGAAGTGCACCTGTGGGCTACCTGCACCGAGTCATAGACTTCCAATACCTGCAAATTTGGCGTGCTGAGAGTAGAGTGGGCTCTATAGAGCCAAGTGGGCTGCCATCCACCCGCTGATTGTGGCCCGCGACCGGCTACCAAGTCGCTTAAGTGGCCCTTGCTCTTCAAAAGGTTGGGCACCCCTGCTCTAAAGTCTCAGACTAGGTCCAAGGCAATGTAGAGACAATTCCTTTGGATGCTTAGAAACAGGTCACAAGGATGGAAGTATAATGTCCTCATTGAAAAGGAATGCCAAAACCATCTTCAAAGAAAAGGATGGTCTTGGGCACAAGACAAACTTGTCATTGTGAAGGATGAGGAAAGGCTCTTTTAGCTTACCTTTCCCTCCACCACAATAAAACTACACAAAACATTACCACACTCCCCACCAGAAGCCTACGGATGCACCACAAGCTTGTTCCTTGTCATCATCCTTTTCATGTTTCCCTTTTATCATATGAATGCAGCACTCCAAAAATTAGCTGCTTTGACCCGCTTTCTCCCAGTCCGACTGCTACTATACAGATAATTACAGGTTAACCGGTTGAAAACAAGTTGAATTTGGGTATTTACACCAGTTACATCTGAAATACATATATTGATTTATTTTTGTTTAATAAATACACTTTTGCATTTTTTTTTGTTTTTAGATCTGCCAGGTGTTCAGTTTTAACATAAACCAAATAACATTTCATGACATGACATGACAAGGCATTTTAAAAGTAATCTATAATCAGCTGTACTTACCCAGGCGAGCACTGGAGGGGAGAGAATTGGAACCATGAGATACTCTGGGGCGGGATGTGTCACAGTACTCACTGGGGTGTTTGTGGCTCAGGTCTAAGCTTAAGCGACCATGGTGCTGTCCACTGCGAGTCATGAGAATATGGTTAAAAAAGAATCCTAAAGGTTATCATATGCACATACTCAAAGTGTTTCTTTCAAATAGAACATTGAATACACGTTAAAGAGGTTTTTTGGTAATCAGAAAACTGCTAATAAATTGCTGTGTTATTCAGGTTACCATAGACAATTTACTAAAAACCAAAAATCATAGGATTCACAAAGTTCATAGCAAACTCTCCTTTTTAAACTTAGTGGACCTGTCAGCTAGGATCTTCATTTGCCATGGAAATCTCTTTTGTATTGTAACTCAATGTAATGTAAACAATGTCTGCCTTCATTTTGTAAAGCGATGCGCAAACTGTTGGCGCAACATAAATCCTGTATGATAATAATAATAGAAACCTCCTAAATGCTATTTGCCCAGTTGCCATGAGGTTACTCTTGCCTCAAAACACTGAAGCAGCAAGTGAAGGTAGAACTCCTGATCATAACTAACTAGAGTATTTAAGCTGTTTGATTAGCATGACAGCCAGGCAAGTAGCATTTTAATAAAAGGAAGTCTTTAATGGTAGCTTGGCGCACCTCCTTTCAGCACAGGCAAATTATATAAATGGCTACACATAGGGCTACAAACTGAAATTTGCAAACAAATGAGGACACAATGGTACCTTAAAGTGGATGTAAAGCCACTCTCATCCCTTCTAAACTACTGCCATAGTGCTGATCTATAAGGATATACATGCCTCCTGTATGTATCCTTACCTGTCAAATGTCTCCCCTCTGTCTGTTATAAGAACTGAAAAACTGCAGATTCTGTGGGTGGGTCTGTTGTCTGGAGCTCGGTGGGTAGAGTTGTGATGTCAGTGGACTCCCTGCCCACCTCCTGTGTATTCCTTACACTAAATTCTGCTATGATCACCAACATCCAGTCAAAATCCAGAAAAGTAACCACATGACTTCAGAAAAGAAGTGGGGGTGGGAATTAAAAAATATATATAATTTTTTTTCCCCCCGTTAGCTGGGTGGGAAGTCGGGATAGGGTGGTCTCTTCACCGGTCTCTCAAAAAGAGAGAGGGGAAGAGTGAAGAGTAGGGGATGTTTATAGTGGAAAGATGTATTAGATTGGGAAGTGTTGGATTAGGGCGAATGTATATTTTGTTTTTGTGGTATATGGTTTTGTAATTGCCCTGTCCTTATTTCTTCTTTTATGTATAACTTGGGGGGGGGGGGGGGGGGGAACAAATAAATATTTAACTGTGAAAAAAAATAATAATGCCCGTCTCAGGCTAGTGCATGAGATATGTAAATAACCTGTCATTTATAGCAAGGGGGAGGAACGGACAAATGTTTTCTCCTGTTTGTCCATTTATCTCACTGAAAAAAGAAAAGAGGATTGCTCAGAGCTAGACTAACTCTTTGTGGCAAGACTGGGCACAATAGGAAATCTTATACTCTACATTGTGACAGCAAAACATAAAATTTGGGGTTTACATCCACTTTAAATTACAGCTAGAATACGTTTCAGTCCCTAGTTGAACCCTTGGAGCCCCATGAATCTCCTTAGCCAAGTCATTTCCTGGCTATAAGAAACAGACAAGAACTAAACATGCAACAGGGCTGCATGTCTAAGCTTACACAAATAACCAGAGCGATTACTTGCATGGGCTACTCATAAAATGTCATATGCACATGAAACAAACCAAAATTCAAACTAGCAGTGTATGGACTGCGAGATTCGACTTTATTGGAATGTTTTATATCATCCAAGCACATATTAAAACCACACTTCTTTTTGTACGTGCAATATCAGCGATTTGTTTGAATAGGATGCTTTGTTGCAACTCAATTTCTGACAAAACAAAAAGTGCCTGATCACTGCAGTCTGTTACACCCCATTAGGGGGGCCTTCTTTGTCTTCCAAAACGCAATAAAAAAATTGAAATATAAAACTAGGCAGAACTGTTTAAAAATGTAGAAGTCCAGAAAATGAGAAAACTTGTGCACAGAACAGCCAGAGTAAAACTAGCAATATATACTCTAGCCCCAATTTTATATGCAGATATTTAGTTATCCTTTGGTTCAGCCACATGGTTACTTTAAGTTTGTCATACACAAAAACACAACCACCGACAGCATTTCTCTTCACACACAAGTAATATCAACACAGCGCAAGTTCACTGCCTAAAAGCGATGATATAATACCTCTGATGCAGGTGCTGTGAGCAGACTTGGCCTGTGGAGGAAGGACAGTTATTAGATGGTACACGATGGCTCCAGGCTGTGTAGATTGGGCTTCTACAAACTGCTGTAACTGCGGGACATGGAGCCAGACTCCGAGGGACAGTACCTGAAAGGAATTGCAAATCTCAAGCCTTGGGCAACACTGATTTAGCAATTTACAGTTCTGTTGCAAAATTTAATTTTATAACGTCAACCAAAATGTGAAAACTGTTCAAGCATTTACTCACCTGACATACCAGATCCATACAAGGAAGTTGTAAAAATTTCACTATGGCGGGGAGAAGGTATGGGAGAGAATCGCACCCACTCATGAGCTATGTCAGGAGACATACGATCCTCTGAATTGGGGGAGAACTTCTGGGTCTGACAAAAGGGAAAATAAGAATGCAAACAAATAAAATGCCAGGCAGTCACCGTTAGTGAATGCATACACATGACCATGGTTGTATAAATGGTGGTTGTGCTAGTAGACCTAACTCGATAAATATTACGGTATGAACTTAAAATCTTTGTACAATCAAATTTGGATTTCCCAAAATTATGTAATATGAGGGACTTATTAAACTATCCAATCAGGCAGGTCCTTGCACTAAACAGTTGGTAGATTTTACGTAAAATCTTTGTCACACAAATTTCCAAGATTTTCTACTTTTCTGAATCAGACTGCATTTTCATGAATGCATTTCTGTAAATAAGCAATAAGTAAGCAAAATAATATGTGGAACCCACCCAGAAGGATTTTATGTTTATGCAGAGATGTGACCTGTCTTAGACCATCTTGATTTTGTCTCCTGCTTACATTTCATGAATGTCCGCCACAAAAACCCATTCTGCTTTTTGATTAATAGACAGCAAACTTGTGATTCAAGCAGAGTGGTAAAAACGTGAGTTGTGACAATATAGTTATAATAAATCACATTTTTGAAATATATAAATGTTGCCCAACTCATTTTATTTAGAGTTTGAGCCTTTGTCAGGTTTTTATTGAGTTTGGGGACTTTATTGGTTACATTTCCAGTCACTTCTCATCAGAACAGAATGTGATTGGATATCTCCCTAACAGGGACACAAACAAAAACTAATTTTTAGTAGAGCGAGAAAGTATGTTTGTGACGTCAAAGTCTGTTCCAGTGCCCCTACTAAACCCTACGTAGTTGATTTACTAAAACTGGAGAGTGCAAAATCTGTTGCAGCTCTGCATGGTAGCCAATCAGCTTCTAACTTCAACCTTTTCAATTAAGCTTTGACAGAAACACCTGGAAGCAGATTTTGCACTTTCTAGTTTTAGTAAATTAACACCTATTTCCTGAGTGTACATCACAGGGACAGGAAGTGAGGAAAAAGCTCTACAATGGAGTTACAGCAGAAATATAAATCTGAAATGTTAAGTTTCATTATTTATTATCTTGAGTTGGGCTTATCACTGAACAGCTTTGTCATGTTTTTATATAACTCAACAGCCCCTATAAAATAGCGGCAGTGCAGGCCATTTCTGTTTTATCAATGTACTCATATAAAAGTGGCAAAAGAATAGTCCTTAAGGGCATTATAAAAAAAAAAACAGATAAACTTACACCAATTGTGTAAAACAGAAAAGTTTGAGGTTAAAAACAGATTATAACATAATAATCACCTGCAGTGCATGATGAGGAATGGATACAGGAGCTAGGCGATGCTTTAGTGCTGGAGCAGACAGTGGTCTTGGCCTTTTTACTTCTGGTTCCTCTGCTCTTTGTAAACAGCTTTCCACTTCCCCACCACCTCTGCATCCTGGCAAGGCACAATTTGTCCCATCATCTCTGCAGCATTTCCCAACACCCCTACTATGCTGTATCTTGTGGGAGCCTTCCTGGCCAGAAGCAGGAGATGGGCTAGTAGGAGGCGAGCCAGCAGTTACTGTGGAATCAGAAGCAGAGCTAGACTGATGTCTATGTTTAAATTTAATAGAGTCACTACGTTTTGGAGGAGTTGGGGGTGTTGGTGGCCTGTCCACCTTTGAAGGCTGGGGAGAGTGTGCAATGATTGGCCCTGAAGGCAAATAGGTAAGTTTTGGAGGAGTTTGAGGCCTCTTGAAGGTATCTGGATCAAATATGGATTTTCTGTGTCTTGGTCTCTTGAAGACTGTGAACTCACTCTGGGAGTGTCCTGGGCTGCTAACTATAACTTTAGGCCACGTACCACTGCTCCTCTTGCCTGTAGGTGCATCAACCATAACATCTGCAATAGCATCTGGGTATCCAAGTGGTCGTCCTTCCTCTTCCAACAACTCATACCCACGACCAATAAAGACTTCTCCCCCAAGTGATCCCAAACTATGTTCAGAGTGGCTGTGACAGCTCAGCTGAAGGGCTCGGTCTGATCCACTGCAATCTCCCATCTCCTTTTTATGATCAATCATATCTGGGTTGAAGATGTCAGTTTGTGTTGAGCTGTTGTTCTTCAGGTTCCTTTTGTTATGAGCTTGAATATTTGATGGGAGTACACGACATGACTCCTTAAGGTTTTCAAAGAGGTTTTGTCCACTCCATGATGTATTTGGTGGAAATATCTGAAATTGTAAAAAAAATTTAATAAATAATCCAGGTTATAATTTCATGGTAAAGCAGCAATACACGTCGTCGGCTGACTTTAGGGTCACTGCATAAACAAACTTTTTGAATATAAAAAAAGTAATCGATTTCAGTGACTTGTCATGTACATTTTATGATACAATTATTAATTGGTAAAGAACAAGGTTTGTACCCTCTGTAATATTCCCTTCTAATCGTGATCACACCAATACATCTGGTGACGAATGCTCTGCTCATAAGAGTGGGCACTAAGAAAAGCAAAACATTATCCCACATCTAGGATCTAGATCTTTCACTAGGCACTGGCTTCCTAGTCTTAGCTTAGCATCTTTATGTGATAGATACATCGAAGTTCACACGGTTTTACTTTTGTTTCCCTTTAGCAATTTACCAGGACCCAGGGAAAGAATACACTACAGTCCTCTACAGCACTCCAAGATATGGAATTCACAGCCAAGTCAAAATTCCTCTTATCCTAATCGTTCAGTACAGGACACAGGCAACTTATTAATACACCATGGGACATTCTAAAGCAATGCATTTTAGGGTGGGCAACATCTAAATAAAAGAACTCTACCAACAGGCCCAACAAAACATGGATAAAAATTACCTAAATTCAGAGTGCCACTTGCAAGAACCTTGCAGTCGAAAACTGCATCAGCAGAATGTAGGCATGCACCTACTAGGTTGAAAAAGTATGAACATGTGGCGGCCCCGATTATCAGCGCCAATGTCCATTTAACACAAGCCTGTTATCGGCTCTCTTCTGATTTCCTTGCGCTGTCAGCGTGAGGAAAGAAAAGTCTATAACCGACTTGTGTTTACGTCCGTGATCAGCCGTCATTGGACACAGCTGATCACATGTTAAAGGGCCGCTGTGATTGGCCCTTTACCCCGATCTGTGATCAGCCAAGTCCGATCACGGGAGGATGACCATGTAAGCCCTCCCGGCAAAGTAGCACGGGCAGTGTGTGGTCAAGAATATAGGTCATATTCACTTTAGTATGATTTTCTTTGCAAATCCACCTTTCCCCCTGCAAATTTTTTATGCATTCTGGTGCATTTTTTTTTTTACTTCATCTTAATTGAGAATATGTGCGTTCGTGTCCATTTTATAAGCACTTTGCCGCATTCCATACAGAAAAAAAAAATCACCAACATGTACTACTTTTGTTGATTGCACTGCACTGCTGTCAACTAGGGCCATTGAAATCCATGTTAAACACTGTCCATGCATTTTTGATCCTGCATCTGGTGTGAGCCGGCCCTTCGTGTATCATTTCATGCTCTTTCTTGACATATCACGCTTTCCTGAACATTGTTAAAAGCAGATATATTTGATACACTAATCAAAAGACTCTAAGGTTTTAAATACCTTTAAAAGGGAAAGGCTAAATGAATCCCGACAGCTTCTCAGAAGAGCCTCACAATCGGTGATGGACTTGGTGTCTAGAGCTATACCATTAATCTGTTATTATACAAAAAAGATTTTAGAATACAGTGAAAAACAATAGGCATTCCAATGAAGGCTTGCTGAATAAAGCAAAGCAAAATGACAGCGAGAATGTTCAAAGTAAAATAATCCATAACAATCAGATTTCAGTTTGCTGTAATCAAGTCTGTAAACATATGTTTTTTAGATTGGTTGATATGGCTTAATGCACTATGTATATGTACAGGATTATGGTGTGCAATGCTTTACTACAACATCACATCATCTGATAAACCACACTGATTTAACAAAGAGTTGAACTGTCACAATGTTATTAATGCCACAGTTGGCAAATCAGAATTTATTTTTTGCCAAAGTATAGTAAACTTACAGCCACCACTCTGTCACCAGGCATAAGTGTTCCTTCCTTGGCAGCAGGACTCCCGGGCATCACAGCCGACACCAGCACACCAGACTCCAAGGAAATTCCACTGTCTGTGGCATGCAATATAGTAAAAAAAACTGTTTACATCATCAGAAAACACAGCAGAACACCCATTAGACAGCTTCAGTAGGCTTTTGTTCACTTCAGAATTACTTCTCTATCCCCATACAAGTCCGTGGGAATGGAAAAGCAGATCAAATGCAGGTCAACTGCACCTGTAATGATTTCTAAATGGCCTCAGAATCTTCTAACATTGTCAAATGTCAACGTCTAAAGCATGCTGCATTTGCCCACTGAAGCCCATCTATACATTTTAAGGATTTTAAAGATAACCAAGACCCCTTTCACACTGAGCCAGTTTTCACGTGTTTTAACGCTAGAAATGGCACTTGTAAAACGTTGGAAAACTGCCTCCCATGCTGCCTGAATGTGAAAGCCTGAGTGCTTTGACACTGGAGCAGTGGCGCTTGCGGGACATAAGAAAAAGTCCTGCAAGCCGCATCTTTGGGGCGGTTTAGGAGCTCTGCCAAAATGCTCCTGCCCATTGCAATGAACAGGCAGCACTTCTGGGACGCCTGAAAAAGCAACGATTAAACACAACTAAAGCACCACTAAAACAAGCAGCGCTTTATCGCTAACACACGGGCGGCTCCAGTGTGAAAGGGCTCTTAGCAATACATGAAACTGGAAAACCTTTTTACTTATTGTACATAAAATAAGAAAATTTCACCTTTCTGGCCACCCAAGCTGATCTGAAGAGGAGTGACAATTCGATTGCCCAGGGACTTTCTTCTACGAATTACCATGTTAATGACATCCCCTCCACTTAATACAGCTTTAATTAGCTGCTTGCGATCCTTATTTGTGAGATCCACATCATTAATCTTCAAGAGGCAATCATTCACCCTGCAATTTGAATAGTCATGTTTATTACCCAACATTTTACACAGAGTTGGTCAAACATACAAAACATGTACATGAAATCAATGCAATACTGAATATGAAATCAATTTTCATTGGACCATATAAAACATAGAACAAAGAAAGAAACCACTCAGACTGTACAAGGCCATGTTTGCACTGCCTTAAACAAATTCTAATAAAGTTAATGATAAAAAACTAAAATAACGGGAGGGTTGGAAAACTACTTTTTCTAATATATTATATAAAATACACACACATACAGTACATACATTTTTAGATATTACTAGCTGAATACCCGGCGTTGCCCGGTCTTCCTATCTTAACCTTTTGGGGAGGAAAATCATAGTAATATAAATATACCCATCTTTTATATAAGGGTGTAGGTAAGGGTTAATTTAACTGTCATATATTTTTATTTGGCATATAATTAATATGTGTACCAGGTATTATTGAAATATCTCCAGGCGTACAGAAGTTATGTGGGAACATACATTTCCCATTGATTTGCATGGGACTTTAAACAAAAACCCCGACCCTCACAAATGGGGGTAGTTAAGGGATAAATTAACTATCCTATAGTTTAAGTGGACATATAAGCAACATGTGACCAAGTGTTATCGAAATATCTACAGCCGTTTGGAAGTTATGAAGTAACATGTATTTCCCATAGAGTTGAATGGGACTTTAAAGGAAAACCCCGACCATGGCAAATGGGGGTGGGTAAGGGTTAAACCACCTATCCTATGTTTGTTGCTGACATATAAGTAACATGTGTGCCAAGTTTCATGTTAATATCTTTAGCCGTTTGGACGTGATGCTGGAACATACATACATACACACACGTTGAGTTTTATATATATATAGATAGATACACAATTTATATAGCGCCAACAATTTACGCAGCGCTTTACCATGTAGAGGGGGGACAACACAATTACAGAAAGAAAAAAAAAAAAGTGTAAGGATTTGGGCGACTGACAAGAGCCAAATTGTAATGGCTAGACAAATGGGTCAGAGCATCGCCAAAACTGCAGCTCTTGTGGGATGTTCCTAGTATGCAGTGGTCCAAAAAGGGAAAATCGGCAACAGGGTTATGGGCGGCCAAGGCTCATTGATGCATGTGGGGAGTGAAGGCTGGCCCATGTAACCCGATCCAATAGAAGAGCTGCTGTAGCTCAAATTGCTCAAAAAGTTTGCGCCGATTGCAAAAAAAAAGTGTGAGAACACACAATACATTGCAGTTTGTTGAGTATGGGCCTGCATAGCTGCAGATTGTTCAGGGTGCCCATGCTGATCCAAGTCCAAAGCCAAAAGTGCCTACAATAGGCACATGAGCATCAGAGCTGAACACGGAGAATTGAAAGAAGGCGGTCTCGTTTGAGGAACTCTCCAGATCTCAAATTGAGCAGTCTGATCCATGTAGGCCTCCACCCTGCAACTTACACTACTTAAAGAGGTTGTAAATCTCTAAACACCCCCCAAAAAAACTGCAAAACAATGGCATAATGAGAGAGAGAGAGACATAGTAGCTCATTATGAAATACTTTCCTTCAAATAAAGCTGTTGCAGCAGTCCCCACACCGCTGTCACGGCCGACATCTTTCCTGAAGCTTCTTCTGGGTTCACAGGCTATGGTGCTGTTTGGCCGGAGCCGTGACATCACTCCCCCATCGGGAGCTGCCCTTCACGTCACGCGCTTGGAAGGAATGGCACCAGTGAGCCGTTTCTTCCAAGTGCATGTGCCAGTGATGTCACTGGCTGCATGTGCTGGAAATATCTCCTAAAAACAGTACATGTTTAGGAGATATTTTCACAAGTTTTGCAAAACTTTGCAGAGGAAGTTTACTTTCTCTTTAAAGGGATCCGCTACCAAGTATGGCTTGATGTCAGATACCAAGGCATACCTTCAGAAGTCTAGTGGAGGCCTTACCTCTTATGGTGGTCATAATGATATGACTGATCAATGTATATTTCCTAATAATATAGCCGCAAATCAAAAGCAGAAAGAGTATTTCTGACAAGAGCAAGTCAGAAATCACTTCAAAATGAGCAGACAGAGAGGGGGAAAAGAAGAGAAGGAAAAAGGTGTGGGGGGTGGGACCCAAAAATGAGCATGTATAAGGGAGAGAGAGGCAGTGGTGAACAAACAGAGAAAGAGGGAGAGGAAAGGAAAGCAAGACAGGGCGACAGTGTATAAACACTACCATAGTACCAAGAGTCATCAACAGTTAAATTATTATTAAACTCAAAAGATATGTACCTTAAGCGGCCATCGGCAATGCTGCCTTTGTCAACCTTTGTCACAAAAATGCCACCGTCCCCTGGAAAGTAGGGTTCATTCACTCCATCTGCCACATCAAATCCCAGAGCCTTAAGGTCCATATCCTCCTTTAAAAAAAAAGCAGTGTCAGTACATTTACGGTAGTAGAGAAACAGCCACAAAGCATAATGTTTCCACTTCTGTTTTTGTCTGTAGGGATGGTGTTCTTGGGGTCATAGTCAGCATTTTCTTCCTCCAAACACGGCGGTCGAGTTGAGGTCAATGAGCTCAATTTTGGTCTCACCTGTTCACAGTACTTTCTCCGAATCCTTGTCTGAATCATTTAGATTTTCATTGTCAAACTTCAGACGGGCCTGTACATGTGCCTATTTGAGGGGGACCCTGCGGGCACTGCAGGATTTCAATTCATGGCAGCGTATTAGGTTACCAATGGTTTGTTTGGTGACTGTGGTGCCAACTGCCTTAAGAGCATTCACAAGCTTCTCCTGTGTAGTTCTGGGCTGATCACTCACTTTTACCATGATCATCCTTACCCCATGAGGTTAAAAAGTACATGGAGCTCCAGAACGAGGGCGATTGATGGTTGTTTGGTATTTCTTTTCACAAAACTTCTTGAGGGATTGCAGGTGGGAAGCGACATCATACCAGGAAGTTTTATCGTTTATACCTATGCTGATGAACTTTAACTGAGCTGTAAGCCTTTTTTATACAAATAAAATTTGTTGTTGAGGATCTTACACTATTGGGAGCATTCACTTCATTCCTACATGGCACATTAATAACTAATACTGCGGACGCGGCGCTCTCAAAGAGACCAGTACACCGGTCATCCAGGAAGTATACCCAACAGGAGACAAGCACCCTGGTTAGAGGGAGGCCACACTACAGGACGCCCAGCACTGAGCAACATCAGGAGATGACACGTTGGATACGATAACACATGCATTGTAACATATCTGGAAGGTGAGAGCACAGTGGTGACAAGAAGTAGTCACGAATACCTTTTTGACTTGGTTTATTCATGCATCAACTTTTTATATGGATTTCACAATAAGTTTCACAATTTTTTTTATTTTCCACATAAACTGTTTTTTATTCCTATGGAATTAATTTATATATTATATTGTCTGTGTACACATTACAGATAAGGTTTGTATATTGGTACGTTTCCAACTATACAGGATTACCCAGTGTGGAATATTATATATAGCGGTTTTAAATGTGCACTATGGATGCGTTTATATGATTAGGTGGTAGAGCTGCACTTTATTTGGATTCCTTATTTAGATACATTGTAGGAATACAATTGTGTGCATGCAGCAACCATATATACTATACACATTGGTCTGTTTTATTCAGTTATACACAGATTTATACATATACACAGTTTTTTTGTCTTGAATGCCACATTTTGAGAGTTGACCACTAGATGTGATTTAGGGAGATTGGAGGTTATTTTATCATATACATTTCAAGTGTAAGCTACAGGAATTCACATACTGGTCAGGAACATTGTTTTGTAACACCAATTTAAGTTATTGTGGCGCAAGAGTTGTTTTCTTGTACTAAAATTTTGCTCAGTTTTACCACTCTACCACATTGGGATAAGACAGCAACACAGGGTAGTTTTAAAATCAGTAGGCTGACTTATTGATATTCATTGTGAGAAGCAACAGTAAAGCACAGTAATTAAGTAGCACACCACAGCAGGAAGCCAAGGCTGCATAGTTGGCACAAAAATGATTAATAACATATAGCACAGTCATTAAAAGGAGACGTATGGCCAAAGCTTTTTAGCTATACTTCTATGGGTCATAGGAGTGCAGTTTATTCTGCACTCCTGTGACTGGTTTTCAGCGGTCCAGGCTGAGGAAAGATCTCAGGTTTCACCCAGATTTATGACCGGCAGCTGGTTCAGACTCTCAGCACAGTACTGAGAACCTGAACCAGCTGCTTCCTGCTCTCCCCAGGCCAGCGCTCCAGTGAGTGCTGGAAGGGCAGAGCAGAGAGCCGGTGACAGAGTCAGGGAGAGAACTGAGGGATCAGCAGTGCTTAATTGCTCAGTTCTAACTGCAGAGCTGGCAGGGGACAGATGCAGCATCATATCAATGCTGCATTCACCTAGGCGAGTATAAAGTTGTTTTTAGAATATATACATATATACACACACACACACACACACACACAATTTTAAAGCTATACAGTTTAAGTTACATATAGGTCACTCAACAGCGCCCCACAGAAGCCTTTTCTTGTTTAATTACGTCCTACTTACCCTCTCTCGCTCAAACTCTACCACTTCCGTCTCCCACTCCAGCGAGTCTGTGTCAATTGCAGAATCGTGAGAGCTATGAGCCATAAGCTGCCGGAACCTGGCTTCTTTCTCAATGTGATTATCCATCTTTTCTCTTAAAGTGATAAGAATACATGATTAATAGTGAATGCAATCATAAAAACAAAATGCCTAGGTTTTATTTAGGTATTTTATTCATAAATACTCAAAAAAAATCTTACCTACAAGTCTGCGTGTAGACAGCCCTTTTATGTGGTTGCTTGAGCCTAAAGTGCATTATTCTGGACTCGCTACAGATAGAATGACACCCCCACCACCACTGCTTAGAAGGTTCATTAATCCTTAGGATTAGTAGTCCTATACTCTGTATGAAAGCCTGGCATGTTTTTATTTTATTTTTGTATGCAATGCAAACAATCCCAAAAGGATTACGGTATAATCTATGGTTGCAGAAAACAACCTTAACATGTTTATCCAGAGGGTGAAGTGTGTTTGGTAAATGGAAAATTAAAAAAACAGTGTAGAGGATGAAGCCTCTTTACAGCTACCACAGGCTGAGACTCCATCTGATATACTACATTACAGTGAGACTTGTATATGCCTTGATTTTCCCGAAGAAGCCTTGACACCATACTATTTATAGTGGCCACATGGAGAGCTAAGAAAATTTGTAAAAATATAAAAGTTTTGCTGGGGCAATTTACCAGCTGTTTATTGTAAAAATTCTCACTCTGTGAATTAAGATATTTACTGGTTGCAAAAGTAATGAATGCAAGTATAACTGTTATTCACCCATCTTTTGCTGGTCTTTAAAGTGAACCTGTCATTTATATATAATAAAAAAAAAAAAAAAAAAAAAAGCACAACACTATCCACATGAATGAATAGGGCTCATGTCAGCATTAACAATAAAAAAAGTTTGAGCAAAAAGTACCCCTTTCTTATTGGTAATAAACTGCTGCTCTGAGATCTATCATGTCACTGCAATAAACTGAAACCTGACTGTGAACTTCAAAACTCTTTCACTGTACCCTGTACTACCTTAAAGCAGAAGTAAATGAGAAACTAAAAATAAAATAGTAAAATAGTCCCTTTCCCCTGAAAAGCAATGTCATAATGTGCTAGTATGAAACTTGCCTTTAGGCTGCATTCACACCTGAGCGTAGCGTTTTGCGGCGTTCTTTACCAAATTTTTTGCCGCAATTTTTTTACCGCGTTTTGTCGCAAATTTGGACAAGTCTAGGGTCACCAATGTTAAAAACAGAAAAACGCCCAAATCTGCCTAAAAAAAAAGTCCCAGAACTTGTTTAAGCTTCAGGCGTTTTTGAACTTCTAGCATCAGGCGTTTTGTAGTGGAGATGTGAACAATTTCCATAGAGAATAATAGATTTTTTCCCCCTCCAGCGTTTTGTAGCTTCAGGCTTCAAGCTTCAAAAACGCCCTGCCGCCGACAGGGCTTCCTTCTGGGTTTGCGTGCTCCGGTCCTTTGAATGGACGAGCTGCGATGTCACTCCCACACATGCACGAGGGGAGTCACCGTTTAAGGCACGGGGATCTAAAGGAACGGCACATGAACGCCGTTCTTTCAGGAGCGCATGAGCTGTGACGTCACCAGTAGCTACACAATTAAATATCTCCTAAACAGTGCACGTTTATGAGACATTTACAGTACCTTATTATAGGCTTACATGTAGGTAAAACATCAGCCTTTACTACCACTTTAATGATAAAAAAAATAAAAAAAATAAAATAAATCTGTGTAAGGGCAAGCAAATTGTACAGGCTTCAAACTATTTACAAGTCACATAAAAGATTTACACACTGTACTAACTTCAGCTCCTTCAGTTCTCTCGAGGCATCATTCTTCTGTTTGCGCATGTCATCAAGGTTTCTCAATGCTTCTGCTAGCTCACTGACCGCTCGATCTCGCTCTCTGCGCAGGTTATCACACAGTGTACTGCAAGAAGAAAAAAAATAAATAAATGAAATAATGGAGCTGATGTATTAGCAAACATATAATATTCAGTAAGTTATCATTCATCATCTTACTGGTGTTACTTGCCCATGTGAAATAGCAGGGTTTACCAAACCAGTCATCAGGGATAACCAACAGACTTTTACAGATCTTTTCTAAATTAATCATTTGTATCCATTAACCTGTATCCAATTAAACTGGTTGTGTAAAAAGTCTAGAAATCCTGATCCTGAGTTGGGAAACACTAAATTGGATCATTCCCTGACTTGCTTTGATGTGCAACCCACATTTATAGGAAACCAAGCAATTTCTGAATATTTATGGCTTTACAACAAAAATGATCCTGCACCTTACACATAGCCACTTTAAGCAACTCCAATTTTTAGGACATGTCCTTTGCCTCAACTCTTGTAGACTTCCCCCTCCAAGACATCTTTAAAATATACCCAATAAAACCACCAAGCTACTCATTCACTCCCTGGTTCTCTCTCATCTTGACTATTGCCACTCTGTTGTCATTGCTCTACCTCTACACAGGCTATTCCCTCTTCAGTCTACCATGAATTCTGCTGCCAGACCCATCCACCTTACCAACCACTCACTGTCCACCACTCCTCTCTGGCAATCCCTTCACCGGCTTCAGATAGTCCAACTAATAAAATTAAAAAGACTAACATCATACAAAGCCATTTACAACTCTCCCCCAAGCTACATCACCAATCTTGTCTTAATATATCACCCAAACCATCCTCTCCGCTCTTTCCAAGACCTCTTACTCTCTCACCCCCTCGTCTATGTCCATGCTCGCTTCCTGGACTTTTCTAGAGTCTCTTCCATCATTCAGAACTCCCTACCTCAATCTGTCCATCTCCTTGTCTGTCCACCTTTAGGCGATCCCGGAAAACTCAAATCTTCAGGGAAGCCCATCTCACCTTCATCCAACTACTGAACTTTTATATTGTAAAGCGCTGCGCAAACTGTTGGCACTACATAAATCCCGAACAACAACATTAGTCATAGTTACTTTAGTCATATTTGACATTCATTTGCTCTGGTTCTTCAAGGTCACAGCACATCACTAACAATTGCATTTTGTCGTTTTTGATTTCAAGAGTCTGACAGTGATCAGCTCCAGGCCATTTGCTTAAAAGCAACCAACCCATCTGCCCATCTATAAATCAAAATGAAACCACTCAGTACAGCCTTGTAGTATTCTATGCCAGCATCATATGTATCCTCTTTGCTATAGTTTCGTGGCTGGCACTGCTTGTAGTAAAGACTCCTAGGATGAAATAACCTGCAATATGTGACTATTCAAATGCTCAGTCAGCAATCTGAAATCCATCTACCCATGAAACAAGGTCACCTACAGTGAACTAATGGGCAGAGAAACACATAATGCTGTATTTGAACGAACAGTCTGTGCTTGTTTGTTTTAACGGCTCACGCCATACGCTATGATGCTGAAAATATTCATCTGGATTCAAACATACAGTATAAAAACTCCAATCAATATAGTGAAGTTAAACCATAGTTCATTAAAAAAAAGGTAAGGGTGTAAGTATGCCAGCCACAATGACTTTGTTACTCTCCATATTTCCTAGCCCCTGTATGTATCTTCTTGTAGTCCATTGCATATTGTTAATGCATGCGGTGAGACTTGTGCCAACAGCCATCCACTTTACAAAGAGTAATGTTGCCATGTACTTTTCCCTTTGCCATAGAAGCACATGATTAGTATGTTGAAGTGTTGCTAATGGGTTTCTCTAACAGACAATTACAACTGGAAATTAAAATGCACCTACCAAGAACTATATTTTAAAAGGAATGAAAACTAGACCAGGCTCTTAAAAAAAATCCAAAAAAATCTAATGAGCAATAAACAATTGTGCAAAAGGTCTCTGGTATCCAAATTCTGAATTTAAGTGCTCATTGCGAATATATATAATGGTAATAAACAATTGTGCAAAAAGTCCATAATATGAAATCCCAATTAAAAAAGTGCAGTGCCAATAAATACAAACATGAAGGAAAGTGACACCCAGGAGATTAGTGCTCTTCCTCTTTCTCCTAGAAACACAACGCACCAGAAATATATGACCTTTTTTTCTCAAAGAAGGTCAAAACACACTTAAAAGTATCCCAAACAGGTGTTGTAATATGAAACAAGCCATTTCTATAAATTAAACAAAATTAATTTTTGCATTTAATACTTTGAATCCTGCTGGTCTCAATTTAGACAAAGATTTGAATCAGCTTATTTCTACATTTTTTATATTATATAGTTTAATTTGTTTTTAGAATAATGTTAGGTTGGTCAGATATATTTGTGCTTGCACTGGATTGATCCAATCAAATTGAACCAATTTAAATGTTTGGGTTATATGCGAGTTCCATCGGTATTCTTGATCTTTACCACACGGTGGCACTTAATAGTAGTGTATGGCCCAAAAAAAAAAACTCTAGTCATTAAAGTTTTTCTTTTAGGAGTTATACCCATTTTTGACCACTAGATGTCCCCACCTGGATGGAATATACATCACGTACATATATTTATATCAGCTTTAAAGTGAAATAACTATAGTTAAAACACTTTAATTTTGGCTAGAGTAAGGGAGGGTTATAACCCGTCAAATTTTTTTCCTCTTTCTGTGTCCCATTGCAGATTTTACTTTACTTCCTGTTCCATAGCCAAACACAAATGCAGGGATTTCCTTGGAGAGGACACCAGAACTGCTGTCCCCATTGGAAGATTACCCTCTTACTTTTTTGGGGACAAGCCAAAATTTGGGCCAATAGCGCGGTGTCTCAGTCAATCAGGAGGGAGAGTCCCAGACTGCCGAGGCTTTAGTTCAACATCGCTCGATCGTGATGGGGTTCAGGTAAGTATTAGAGGGGCTGCTGCACACAGAAGGTTTTTTATCTTGAAACAAAGGATGATTTAGAACCACTTTAACTTAAAACTTTTTAGATGGAATCATTTTATTTAAAAGCATGATGAATGATTTAATATATTTAGTATAGATATGTTTTAGGGAAATTTAATGTATTTTGGATGTAGAATGGTCCTGGTCTTGATTAGATGGAGCAGGAGCAAGATGGAGGCATTGCTGTATATTTATGGGAAGAGATGTGTTGGGGCATGTGACCCCTGCCCAGATGACGTCAGATGTTGATGAAACACATTGGGCCGGACTTCCGGGACACGTTGTTTCCAATCGTTGGAGCGCAAACCGGCGCCTTCTGTTTCATGCCTAAACGTTCTATATTGATTCAAGTGCAACTTTAATTTTTTTTAAAATAAAACTGGATATTGCTACACTAAGAGTTTTCACTAGTTTTTTCCCTTGCAGGTGAGTTCTGTACGGAGTCTCCTAAAGGTGCAGGAGTACCATCATGTATATGGCGAGATCTAGTTGTCCATGTGTACAGGATACCATTAGGTGCCAGAAAATCGAACAGATGCATATGGGAACATCTGTTTGGCATACGTTAAGTGAGTTCTGACCTTCTTTGAGAAAGCATGTCATATATTTTTGGTGAGTGTGGTGTGTTTGTAATGGAAATAAGAGAAAGAGCAATATTCTCCTGGGTGTCACTTTCCATGATTGTATGCTTTTATTGGCACTGAGCACTTTAATTAGGATTTCATATTATGGACTTTGTTGCACAATTGTTTATTTAATACTAATATATTATATATATATATATATATATATATATATATATATATATATATATATATATATATATATATATATATATATACACACACACACACACACACACACACACACACACACACACACACACACACACATATATACATACATACACACATACATATACATATACACACACATTATGTACAGTATGTGTATAATTAATAAATATATATATATATTTACAATCTTTAGCTTAATCGAGCTGTAATGCCGCGTACACAGGATCATTTTTCGGCATATCATGTCATTTAAAATGATCGTGTGTGGGCTTCACATAATTTTTCGGGTTCTGAAAAACGGCAAAATTTTTTTTTGAACATGCTGCATTTTTTACGACGTTTTAAACAATGTCGTTTTTCGGGTTGTAAAAAATGATCGTGTGTGGGCGGGCTAAAACAACGTTAAAAACCTGCGCATGCTCAGAAGCAAGTTATGAGACGGGAGCGCTCGTTCTGGTAAAACTACCATTCATAATGGAGTAAGCACATTCATCACGCTGTAACAGACAGAAAAGCGCGAATCGTCTTTTACTAACACTGAATCAGCTAAAGCAGCCCCAAGGGTGGCGTCATCCGCATGGAACTTCCCCTTTATAGTGCCATCATACGTGTTGTACGTCACCGCGCTTTGCTGGAGCATTTTTTTAAAACTATCGTGTGTGGGCAACCTCGTTTTATTAATGAAGTTGGAAAAAACAATGTTTTTTATACATGCCGAAGAACTTCGTTTTTTTCATGCCGAAAAATGATCGTGTGTACGCGGCATAAGACGCGTAGCTCTTTTATATGTATATTTAAATGTACATTTTGGGGTTTTGGTTCATTGATTACATACTAGGTACACATTTTTATACCTTTAGGTCACATTTATTTTTGTGCTGGTGTAGATCAATAACTTAAAGGGGTTGTAAAGGAAAATTTTATTTTTTCATAATAAGCATCCTTTACCGGCATCCTCTTTTCACTTCCTCAAGTTGCTCTATTTCTTCTCTGTTCTGTTCACTTCCTGCTTGTCTGATTGTTACTCACCACGGTGATGGGAGGCTTTACTGCGGTGGTGAGTAACGTGCTCACCCCCTCCTGGGAACTACATCTGTGCGGCAGGACGCTCTCTACGTGTTAGAGACTTCAAGGTGGTGTGAATTACTGGGCGTGCCGCAATTCATACTGGGAAATGCAGTTCTTACATGAACAAACGATGCAAACCAGGAAGTGAATGAGAGAACAGAAACTAGAATGCCAGAGGTGATATAGATGAAGGAATTTAATAGGTATTTACTTGTTTTTTAACAGAATCATTACACTATTCTGTCTGTCTACCTTGCAGACAATTTTAGGCAAAAAATTGTTTTCCTTTAGTGACCCTTTAAGCACTACATTTTGCCATATGCCAGTCACCACCTTGCAGACCTCATCTCCCATATGCACTCAATTATGCACTACGTGCAAAAGAAAAAGCAAAAAAACACATCAGTGTTAGGGTAGAAACAGAAAGAGTAACTCAGCATCCTCAAAACACTAACAATGCTTACCATTACATTTATAAGATGCAAGTATAGGTGTGCAGTAACTGTATAAGGTCTGTTCACCAAGTGTACACTTTACACACATCCAGTGACTATCCGCCCTCACTATGTGTATGTGTGTGTCTCTCTGCATTCCATTTGCTGTGTACTGAAATTGATTGTTGGTGGCCCAGAGTTACTCTACAGTGACAAAAGATGAGAAGCAGGCACACAGCGCACAGTGTATGTATATGTATATATATGTTTATATATATATATATATATATATATATATATATATATATATATATATATATATATATATATATATATATATATATATATATATATATATATATATATATATATATAAATAATCAATCCATAGATGCCCCAGTTCACAAGTTACAGGAAATAAAGGATCTGCCACAGATACTATTACTTTTGGCTCTGAGGAAGAGGGTTCGCCCTCGCAACGTGCAAGCTGTAGCTGTAATTTATGTCGTCTGGACTCTCCGGTTGTTTGGTTCCATTAGGAGGCCTTCCGGAGGCATCTATCCCTTTGATGGAGCAGTGTTTGGGCTTGTTTTTTACTTGTTTTGTGAGTATTCATGATTTTTTTATACAAATTTTAATTAAACCTAGCCATTGGTAATGCACTAGGTTGGTGCGCCCTTCCTTTTCCTTTTACAGATGGCTCAAGGGCAGATACCACAGCATGCAATTCAGAGGTCTATTGGAGTCCATGCTTCCACGGGTTAGGACAGTTTTGGCAGCAAAAGTGGATCCACTCAATATTCGGTGGTTAGTCATATTTACAATAATAACAAGTTATTGCTGATCGGTGTACACAGGCAGTCCCCAGGTTACAAACAAGAAGGTTCTGTAGGTTTGTTCTCAAGTTGAATTTGTATGCAAGTTGGAACAGGTACATTATTTTATTTTTTTAAGTATAACGCCATCCATAAACATTTTTTTAAAGTTTTTTTTTTTTGGGATAGCATAGGGAAGGGTTAACATAGTTTGTCAGGTTGCAAAAAGACACAAGTCCATCCAGTTCAACCATAAAAAAAATATATATATTCATATATATAGTACAATCCCATATACCCAATTCTATAACCACAGTTGATCCAGAGAAAGGCAAAAAACCCAGCAGAGCATAATCCAATTTGCTACAACAGGGGAAAAAATCCTTCCTGATCCCCCGAGAGGCAATTGGATTTTCCCTGGATCCACTTTACATATAAATATTAGTACCCAGTTTTATGATTATGATTAGGGTTGTCCAGATACCGATACCAGTATCGGTATCGATACCGAGTATTTGCGGGAGTACTCGTACTCGCGCAAATACCCCCGATACCTAAATAGAATACTTCCCCGTCCCCCCCCCCCCCGCCGCATCGAAAGCCGCCACATCGCACCGCCGCATCGAAAGCCGTCGCATGGGTTAAACGCTGTGCGGAAAACATCACAGCTTTCATTTGAATAGCTGTAGTGTTCCCGCGCGTATAGACACTCCCCCTTGCTCGGGATTGGATGGGTGATCGTGATCTGTCCAATCCCGAGCAAGGGGGAGTGTCTATACACGCGGGCAAAACAGCTATTCAAATGAATGCAGTGATTTTCTCCATGCGGCGGCTTTCGGCGGCAAAGGTATGGAGGGACATGGCTGGAGGGACATGGCTAGAGGGACATTGCTGCATATGTGAGGGAGATGGCTGCATTTGGGGACACATTTAAAAAAAGTATCGGTATTCGGTATCGGCGACTACTTGAAAAAAAGTATCGGTACTTGTACTCGGTCCTAAAAAAATGGTATCGGGACAACCCTAATTTATGATTATTATGTACATTTAGGAAAGTATCCAGACCTTTCTTAAAGCAATCTACTAAGCTGGCCAGAACCACCTCTGCAGGGAGTCTATTCCACATTTTCACAGCTCTTACTGTGAAGAAACCTTTCCGTATTTGGAGATGAAATATCTTTTCCTCTAGACGTAAAGAGTGCCCCCTTGTCCTCAGTGTTGACCGTAAAGTGAATAACTCAACACCAAGTTCACTATATGGACCCCTTATATATTTGTACAGGTTGATCATATCCCCCCTTATTCTCCTCTTCTCAAGAGTGAAATTCGGTTCCTCTAATCTTTCCTCATAGCCGAGTTCCTCCATACCTCTTATCAGTTTGGTTGCCCTTCTCTTCACTTTTTCCAGTTCCACAATATCCTTTTTGAACTGAACTGCATATTCCAGATGAGGTCTTACTAATGATTTGAACAGGGGCAAAATGTTATTTCTCTCTGGAGTCCATACCTCTCTTAACACCCCTATAATGTTTGTTTTGCTTTCTGTGCCCCCGTTCAGAAGATTTCATCTAACTTTGTCCCTGTGACAACTGGATTTGAAAATGTTGGATTATCGTGGAAATGAGGATTGGTGATAAAGCTTCAGTGGAGACAACTTTTTCCCCATGATAGTTCTTACAGGATTGAATTTCCCCTCCTAGGGGTAGCTTTACTCTCACTTCCTGTTGTCTCCCTTCATTTGTACGTACGAGTCGGATGTTTTAAACTCGGGGACTGCTTATATATATATATATATATATATATATATATATATATATATATATATATATATACACACATACATACACACACACATCACATACACACAAATCACACATTAAGAGCTGGCTATCCACCAATATAAGCAGAACATGGAGATATTCACCGGATGCTTTCTCTTTCAGCCACGATTTTGTCCCTCTCCTGAAAGGCCCAATCTCGTCTGCATTTAGCTACTTCAGCCTCCTGTGTGGCTTCCTTTAGTTCATGGCTCATGGCTTCATACTGCTTCCTTAGAACTTCAATCTCTTTGTTGGCTCTTTCCATGTCTAGAGTGGCAGAATCCTGAATCTATAGGAAACAAAAGCAAAGGCTATTTTTAAGAACAAAGGATCAATACAAAACAACTTCACAGTATATGTTTACATCAGAACCAGCCCTAGTGCAATCTGTACACTAAATTGCTTTCTACAAAAATACAAAAACAAACACCACCACTTAGACTAGACTCGCATATCTATTGCCAATGAGCGCATGCAAAACTGCATGCATTCCCAACCCACAAACAAACAGCAGATGCAATGGGCTCTCCCATGCATTGGCACCTGCAGAGTGTTTTCGCATGTGCCAAACCTCATCCTATGAGAAATGAAAAAAAAAAAAAAGGCTCAGAGGCTTCTTTCTCACCATTTTCGTGCGTAGGGCATCCCTTTTAAATGAATGGGATGTCCTACATGCAGAACATGGCTGCACAGATCTGAATGGTGCCTGACTGAGGGTCCTTTCACTCCATACATACTGTACATTAAACCTCACTGCAATGCATCAGAAATTTACGTGCAATTTAATTTTTCTTCATATCTTTACTTTTAATTGTGTTGCGTTTACATCTGTTCATGTGTGTTGCGTTAAAATGCAGACAGGCCGTATTTTTACACAACCCACATATACAATATTGTGGCATGAACGGAGCACATAGAAAACCCTAGTTTTCTCTGTACACTTGCAGTGAATTGGGTTGATCCGGTGCATAAAATGCAGGTCACTTCACACAATGTCATAAGTGAAATATGGGGTCTGCAATTTCTGACCCTTCTGAAAATACTATTTGCTTAGTTGCCATGTTGATCCACTGGCTTTAATAATTATGGCAACCCCCCTGCCCAAGAACAATAATGCAGATCATAATGCTTGCATACTTGTTCTGGATCAGTGACTTTGTTTGAAAGCAAGGTCACCAGCAATAGCTTAGGCAACTAGCATTGTCAGGAAAGGTGAGCAATGGCAGTCTCAATGTTCGTCTCATTACCAGTTTACTTTAAATGGTTATATTTAAAGCTAAACTTCAGACACATAAAAGACACAATAAATGCAGCTATACATTCATAAAAAAATTATAAATGTTATATAAAACTAGTGTATGTACCCAAATGTGACTTAAACCTCCTGTACAGTGGCACGCAGACTGAAATAGGGAAGGACAGCATTAGCAGCCAACGAGGTGTGTTGAGTGACAAAAACACGTTGACAGATGGAGAGAGCAAAATTGATGAATTCATCAGTCTGCTGCTGCACCTTGAGACCCCTTTAACACTGGGGCATTTTTCAGGCGCTTTGACGTTAAAAAAAAGTATCCATAAAGCGCCTGAAAGAAGCCTCATCTGCAATCCCAATGTAAAAGTGCTTTCAGAGCCCTTTCACACTGCCAGCGCCTGAAAAAAGCTGGTAAAGCTTCGCTAAGACCCCTTTCACACTGGGGCTTTTTTCAGGCGCTTTGGCATTAAAAAAAAGCACCTCAATGGGAAGGGGCATTTTAGGAGCGGTGTATTCAACACTCAAAGCGCTGCAAAATAGCTGCTTGCAGGTCTTTTGATGCCCTGCCAGCGCAGAGCCTCAGTGTAAAAGCACTCAGGCTTTCGCATTGGGATTGCAGATGCAGCATCTTTCAGTCGCTTTTTTAAACGCCAAGACGCCTTTCACACTGAGTTTTTCAGGCGCTTTAGTGTGAAAGCACTCGACCTTTTACATTGGGATTGCAGATGCAGCTTCTTTCAGGCGCTTTTAACGCCAACACGCCTTTTACACTGCAGCGTTCTTCAGGCGCTTTAGTGTGAAAGCACTCGACCTTTCACATTGGGATTGCAGATGCAGCTTCTTTCAGGTGCTTTTTTTTAACGCTAAAGAGCCCCAAAAAACGCCCCAGTGTGAAAGGGGTCTGACTGTCCAATCACTGACTGGGGGTCAGGAGATGATGACCTAGCTGCAGAGAAAAATCAGATCACCAACCAGGCTGTGCTAATCTCAGGACAGAAAAGAAAGAAACAGATCCTTTGGCATGTGAAACAGTTCCAATATATCCAATTCATATATATTTACTGGTTTGTCTAAAGTTCAGCTTTAAAGATCTGCAGCTCCTCCATTTAAATAAAGCATGGTAATTTTTTTCCAGAATCCTCAATTAAGGCAGCCAAAAATTCTTAAAAAAAAAAAAACTCAAAGCTACCTTTTCAGAATTTAATAAAAAAGGACCATAATAATTCAATTCACGATCTTATTCTTCAAACGGTACAACAATGAGAAAATAAATATGCTGCGCTGTTACAAAACAAACAATACAAATTACATATATGTGTGACACTCAATAAAAAATAAATAAAACAAATAAATAAAAAATCAGCAGGAAACAAATGTGCAAAAAAAAAAAATTGTACCGTACCGTAATTTCTATGTGAAATGTAAAAAAAAAAAAAAAAAAAAATCATAAAAAGCGAATAAGCTTTTTCTCCAGAAAGTGCAGAAGATATGTATAACTGAAAAACCTTTTAATATTGACCCACAGAACAAAAAGGTCCAAATAGGCTGTTGTACAATCAGTCAGGTTTAGTACACCCTCTACTTGATCTTCCCAAGGATAAGTCTCATACACTCCATGATGACAATTGGAGATCCAGTGAAGTGTACGAGTCTTATCCCTGGGAAAAAACATGCAGAGGGTGTACTAGACCTGACAATGTACAACAGTGTATTTGGACCCTTGTTGTGAGGATCAATATGATAAGACAAGAGTATACACTGCAGGGGTCACCGCAGTGGGTGTCTTTTTTTACTTGCGCATATGTTCACTTGCTGGTTCACTTCTGTGATAGTTTTTTTGGACTTTTCACTTGATTGGATTAACGTAATAACAATTTGTTTTTTTGTTGATTGATTTTTATTGTGGTTCACACATATATGTCATTGTATTGATTATTTTGCAACAGCTCAGCGCATTTAATTTTCACATCTTTTGAGAGTGGTTTAGTCAACTTTTTTTGCTAGCAGCTTTATTTGTATATGGGTGCGCAGGATTTTTTTTATTTAGAAATGATACAACCATACTGGAAGTACCTGTCTGGCTTGATAGTACTCCCTTAGTAGGTGATCCCTCTGTATGATGGCCTCTGTCCTTTCTTTCCTCGCCACATCCCTTTCTTCTTTCACAGTCTCTATGTCCTTACAGGCTTGGTCCAACTCCTTCTGTGCTTCTGCCTTGTCTTTCACCTCATGGCAATACTTCTCAAGAAGCTCATTCCTTTCAAAAATTGCCCTGTCCCGTTCTACCAGGGCAGAATTTAATTCCTACACACAAAGGAAGACACCAGTATCAAAGTTATAAAGCCAATGACATAGACCGTGATAAATCAGCCAATATCACAAAACAGATTGGCATACATCTATTTTGCCCATTGGGATCTCTATCTCCATCTACTTTTTCGCAATCATGGCTTTTGCTCTACTACAGTTCTGGCTACACTGTCTGACATGGAAACAATCTAACTTGCACACAATAAATGTTTTTCCTTAATGTGAACCTTTTCATTTCACAAGATTGTAAACACGGTGGAACCTTCATAATCTGCTCCGATGACTAGATGTTTGCAATGTACTGCTTCTTTCCTCAATACCAACAAAATTAGGACACTAAAGTGCTGTTATCACACATTTCAACTTTGTCTTCATGGCAGTGCCCCTGCCCTCTGACAAATGCCTACTGCCCTCAAATAAGCAATGACACTTCGCTAACCCTGGTAAGGCTAGGGTGTCTGACATGCAGGCTGTGACTGACAGCCTGGCTTGACATTCCTACACTATGTTAAAAGATGAGAAGTATCATTCCTTGGCAAACCTTTAATAAAACGCTTTCTCTTTATTAAAAAAAAAAAAAAAAGAGAAGTGTAAGAGGATATAATTTAATGCTGAAAATGCACAAATATGTTGTTTATGCCTAATGGTTCAGATCTGGCAACTGTTTCTGTAAACACTGGCAAAAGAAATTGTTGTTTGAAAAGAAAAAGGAACATTGGAAGCTGTGGCTAAAAAAGGTAGGCAAAGAGCAAAATAACTTGTTAGCAGTCTGGTCTTATTGTTGCCAAGTACTCACTTACGGTGTCCTTAACCTATACTTTACTCACTTACGACACCTTGTTCCATACTGCATCTCTGTGTCGATGCAGTCATCCTGGGTCAGGCACGGCTCTGCTTCCTCATGTCAGAGCCTCCAGCAAGGAAACCATAAGCAGCACAGTATCATCACCAAATTAGGGGCTTGTTCACACCAGTCCTGTGTGGCTACATTGGGTAGTGTTGCCCAACACAATCCCAATGCAAGGACAAAGCAATACATTTTTATGCAATGCAGCATTTTTTTTGTATAGGGCCTGTTGCCAACAACCTGTTTTGATGTGCAGTTGAATAAAATGTTGCAGGCATACCTTTTTTTGCAATGCTGCATTTAACATGCAGCAACAAGTTGCAACACAGTGCAAGTGCAAGTTAAATAAGCAAAAAAAAAACTGCAAGTGTAACAACTCATAACATTGTAACACGTGACCTCGCTGGTGTGAATGAGCCCTAAGACAGGTCTAACATTTCACACAGCACATATACAGCAGTATCTAGGCACACTCTCATACCAGGAGGTGCACTGGCATTTTTCAGCATAAACTCCAGACAAACTGTGGATTTGTCAGACTACTGCTAAGGCATACTTAACATTTTTAGATGTTCCCTAGAACATAGAAAACGTTCACTTTTTAAGTTCAGGACCACGTGAACATGTACAGGTTTTTCAAAACATAATGTACACTTAAATATACCTGTCTAAGAGCTTCCATTTCCTCGCTGGCAACTCTCTTCTCACAGGATGTATTTTTCAGCCTTCCCTGTGCTAGCTCAAGCTCAGTTTGCATCTTATCCATCTCTTTAATGACTTGGTCCCGCTCACTCATGATTAGACGATACTCGTTGAACACCGAGTCTCTCTCCTCTTTGTATTTCTCTGCATCTTTTGCTGCCTTGAGTTGCATGGTCTTAAATCGTGTAGCCTCTGCTTGCAGCCTGTCCACGTCTCTCTGCAGCTCCTTGTTCTGTAAAGATGTTTTATTCAGTTCCTGCTGGATGGAGTCGTACCTGCAGAAAATAATGACCATAAGTAAACTGATAATCAGCACTGGAGTACATTGTGGACATGTGTAAAGGGTATTCCACAACATCGTTCTGTATACAGCATATTGTTGAAACTTCTTACTATACTATTTTATTGGTTTGAATGTAAATTTCAAATAAAAATGTTGCGTCATTTTAACAGTTATATGGTTGGTGACTTTGCACCTAGAAATTCCAAAAACTTGTTTCGATTTTCTTCATTATTGAGGGATGATGGTGCTATTCACTTTTCCCCTGCCCATTCACAAAATATTTACTACATCACAAGCTTGAGTACATTACCGGTAGTTTATGTTTAGAGAAATAATGAAAATCATCTTACTTTAAAAAATGTAAACATTAAATGTAATTTGAGCGTTTTCTATACATCATAGCCATGGTAGCTATCAAATTCGAAATTAAACAAGTCTAAAATATCCTTCATACTCACCCTGTTGCTATACATGTCATAGGCAAATAAAACATTTGGAAACATTGGTGTTTATACCAGCTCACCCCTACCTTCTGATTGAAGAGGTGTACTGGTGTTGGAGGTGCATTGCACTGTCCCTCTGCTTCAGCAGACCCTCCAACTGTTTCTGCAGGCTCCTCTTCTCCTCCTCGCTCTGCTCCAAACGCCCTAAATCCAAATTATGGCTGGACACCTTCTCATTGTACTGTTTACGTAAAGTGTCATAGTCTTTCTTCACAATTTCAAGCTTGTCCAAAGCAGTGTCATACAGCTTGTTAATGAGTTCAGAAGAGCCGTTCTGTTTTACCACCTACAGCAGAAAATGGAGGCCAAGACAAATACCGAAAATAATTATCTGAAATCCATTTGAGGATTACCATTTATAAAAGTACTTTTCTGGGGATGTTAAGAGTTAGTCCCTGGAACTAGGATCTTTCCACGGCATCACACATCACATACATACGTATCTCACGTCAAAGCTTATATGCAGATCAGAAATAGAAGTAAAAGATAAAAAACACTCTAAATCATTTTTCTCTGTAGAAGACAGAAAGAAAATGTTTACCTATAAGAAACAACATTTTTGTTCAGTGGAGTTCACGTGCACATTACATATGGCAATTTATAGAGTGTCTAAAACCAACATTCTCTTATTTTTTTCTGTTTGCATGAGATTACCCATCACTTCCTGTCTTGGAGAAACAACAGAAAATTAGAGGAAATATTTATAGGAGTGCCAGAAATTAAAAACAGGGTGATGTGCTGCACAGAGACATCAATAAAAAATACTGACAGAGTACCAGTACTTTCCTACTCAAAAACTTAAAGCGGCATTAAACCAAAAGGCAAACATTTATTATATTGCAGATATAGTGGTCGCATTAATCATCTTTTTATGGCTTTCTGTCCTTTGTTTTCCTCTGGTGATCCAGCCAGTAAGTCTGGTTTTTCAACAAAACAAGCTATCTTGCAAATGTTGGTTAGTGTTGACACAAACCATTTGCCACTGGCAGGGGTGCTTACAAGGATCAGCTTTTATTTATTCATGTAAAATCTTTATACCAAAAACAAAAATATGTTGTAACTGCTTGTGCAACTGCAGTGTGTGCTGAAGTCTGGCTTCAGTTTGTTAGTGTATCTAAATCTGATAGCACATTTATCACTCCCCCCAGATTGACAATGCTGCTGTCCAAAGGTGCCCCTGTGCCAATTCATCCAGAGTGAGGCACATTTTAATACAGGAGGTTTGTTACCAGCCAGATCACCAGGTGAAAACGGATAGAAAAAAAGCCTGAAAAAGGGAAACTAATGAAGCAAGCGCATCTAATGATTTGTAAGCTGCAATATATACAATTTTAGTTTTGGGTTTAAAACCCCTTTGAAAATGTTGTCTGTACATACAGGTTACCCAATCTGAGACTACAGAAAAGCTGTACCAGTTAACATTTAATACAAAAGGAGCATGGAAACAAAAAAAAAAAGAAGAGGAATTTTGACTGCCATATAATTCCATATCTTAAAAGGGGGATGTAAATCCTCACATATATCTAGGGAAGTGAACAGCCTCAGATTATACACCGGGATGAAACAAATCTCCCTACATAAATTTTACATGTATATCTGCAGCCAAGACAGCCAATTGGACCAAAGGCACACACCCCCTCTCCTCATAGGTAGAGACTTTCAGCTCTGTTTGTTGAATCGTTCAGCACACTGCCAATTTATAGGATCCTCCCCAACACAAAACTCAGGCTGCTTCTATAATATTCGACAGAGAACTTGTCAGAAGTTATCAGGCTGATAACAGCAGAATGGTGCAGGAAACAGCTATGGGGCATAGTGCTTTGAAGAGAGATGAACGCTGCAGATATATATACCCAGCTCAAAATGTCATTAGTTGGGTTTACATCCACTTTAAAAAAAAACAGTATAGGGCACAGGTAAAGTATTGACACTGGCAAGCCTTTGAGGACACCCCCCTCTTCCTCCTCCAAGCCTCCCCATAACTCTACCCAACTATGCAAGTCCACAGTTTTGTAGCAAGCAACACAGACTAACCCAGGAATAGAAAAGAGGGTGGCACGTATCCTGTACTATACTCCAATATATTGGATAAACAAGCAAAACGAAATTCCTCATCTTAATCATACAGTACAGGGCACAGACTGACAGACCGAGTATTCATAGACCCTCGGATGTCAGGGCCAACAGACCTAACTTCAGAATGTCGCTGCAAGAATCTTGTGGCTAAAAGCTGCATTTGCAGAGGATTGATGTCCACCTGGTAGAAATTTGAAAAGCTATGAACAGGAGGACCAGGTCGCAGCCTTGCAAAGCTGGCCACAGAGGCTTGCTGCTGGAATGCCCAGGAAACAACAACCAGCCTGGTGAAGAAAGCACAAAAAGGTGCTGGAGGAGTTTTGACAGTTTTTTTTTTTACTTATAATGCTATAAGTTGTTGACTTGTTTATTATTCATCTAGCAATGGTGGACTATGAAGTAGTAGTAGTAGTAGTATTACACACAAATTACTGTTTTGCACTATCCAATACCTTATTTTATTTTATCACATTAAGAGAAATGTGTGGAGTTATATGATTTGCACCAGTATTGTTCACTGATCAGTTTTTTGTTTATGCTATTTTGGTTACACTGTTCCCACTTTCAGTTATACCATCTTCCATTCCCTTCCCCCACTTGCCCATACACCCACCCATCCACCACCCACTAGCGCAGCACTACCCTCCCTATTATTAAGTATTTACGGTTTGATACACCTTTCAGTGCCGCAGCTGTACCCTCACCCCTCCCCACTTCCCTCCCCCCCCTCTTCCCCTCCCCTGACAAGCGCGGTAATATTCACTTTTTTCATTGGACTATGAAGTAGGATGTCCCTTGTGTGTTCCTGAGGGTAGGATGAATAACAAGGCCGTCTGCTGCTTTGCGGTAGATTATGATGGCTCTGACTACATCCAGGCAGTGAAGAGCAATTTCCTTTGGGTGCTCTGGTGTAGGGTCCAAAGATGAAAAGGAATATATCATCATTGAGGTGGAAATTTGATACCGCCTTAAGAAAATATTGTCTTCGGTGCAAGACTAACTTGATTTGTAAAGAATGAGAAATGGCTCCTTAGGGGACAGAGCCACAAGCTCAGAGAGGTATGTCTGACAAATAGAATAGCAACAAAGAGGGCCACTTTGCAGGAGAGAGCATCTAAGGGAAGTGCTCTGACGGATTTAAAGGGCGAGTTCTGCAGGGCAGAAAGAACCAGACTAAGATCTCAGGGAAGCACAGGGTACTGTAAGGCCAAGTACACGCGGTCAGACAAAACCGATGAGAATGGACAGAGGTTCTGTTTCATCGGTCCAAACCGATCGTGTGTATAGCCCATCGGTCTGTTTTCCTTCGGTCCAAAATTTTAAAACATGCTTCAAAACTGAACCGATGGACCGCTGCCCGATCGGTCCAAACCGATGGTTAGTACAGAAAAGCATCGGTTCAAAACCCGCGCATGCTCAGAATCAAGTCGACGCATGCTTGGAAGCATTGAACTTCATTTTTTCCAGCACGTCGTCGTGTTTTACGTCACCGCGTTCTGACCCGATCGGATTTTGAACTGATGGTGTGTACACACATCAGACCACTTCAGCGGTGAACCGATGATAACGGTCCGTCGGAACATTCTCATTGGATGGACCAACCGTGTGTACGCGGCCTTAGAGGTGACCTGATACACATTGAAAAAGGTTTTGACAGGGGACAGATGTTTTTGGAAATGGACAAGGCAGAAGCCCGTCCTTTCAAAGTGCTTAAAGCCAGGTTCTGGTCATGTACATACTGCACATAAATAATAGTGTGCTTCTGGTTACTATGCAAGAAATTAAATACTCAAAATGTATCAAATGTACAATCAGTGAATCGAATAGTCTATAAAGCTCAATTCAATATGGAAATAAGTCCATGTACACACAAGTATAAATGGTTTATGCTCCTGTTTCTCTGATGACGCGCTGTGACCCAAAACTAGTTGGGCGGGGCCAAGAATGCGTGATGTCTTTCACACTTGCCGATTCTGTCTGTCGGAGAGGCTTCAAGTGGTTTAGGGGCCTTGAATATAATTGTTTAATCGATGCACCACGATTCAGCCCTGAGCAATTTTGCATCGATGCAGAGAACAGCAGAATCGCGATTGCATCAATTATGTCATCGGCCCCTCCTCTAAAATGCCTAAATGTGTGCGTCATAGTGCAGGGATCTCCCGTTGTGACACAGAGCTTGGATCTGAAATGCTCTGCGGCTGCTGCAGCAAAGTCCGGCTTCCTAGACTGGTTCCTATGATAGACAGCACACTGATCCAATGCTGGGAAATTGAATCATGATGTGTATTACGGAAGCCGAAGACCAATGAAAACAAAGGATTTTTAATACAGATTATATATATATATATATATATATATATATATATATATATATATATATATATATATATATACACACACATACACACACACACACACACATATATACACACACACACATCTCATAAAATTACATCATCCAAATGTTAATTTCAGTAATTCAATTCAAAAAGTTAAACTTTTATATAGATTCATGACATACAGAGCGATACATTTCAAGCATTTTTCCTTTAATTTTGATTATGGCTTACAGCTAGTGAAAACCCCAAATTCATTGTCTCAGAAAAGTTGATTACAGAAGACCAATGAAAACTAAAGATTTTATAAAATTTGAACAGCCTCACAATGATAATATTTTCACTGTTATGAGTTTTTTTCCATTTTCTTCAAGTTATCATACTTATCTGTGTATCAGTTAACTGACAGCCTTGAGAATAGAAAATTGAACCAGATGCCTGCAACTGAGGTGTAGTTAGTGTATGGACTTGTACTCACAAGCACTAGTGACTACACAACTCCTGCATGTTTTAGGTGCATCCAGCAAGTATCATGCTTACACCTGACCACCACAGTGCCTGAAATGTTATGAATGCTGGAATAATATGGAAATCAGACTGCATATTGTGATCCAAATGCATCAAGAACTCCTTAACCACTTCCCGACGGCCGTACGACTATATACGGCCGCCGGGTGGCTCTACTTCTCTGGGAGGCCGTGTTTTTACGGCCGCCCCTTTTCGCGTTCCCCGTGCGCGCTCCCGAGCGCGCAGCGGGGAACTGCTGTGCTGGCCGTGTCCCTTGGACACAGCCAGTCACAGATCGCCGTGAACGGCCAATCGGAGCGGCCGTTTCCTAGGCGATCTGTGCGGCCAATGAGAGATGATCTCATATGTTTACATATGAGATCATCTCTCATTCCCGGCTCTCGCAGACAGCGGTGCTGTCAGGGGAGAGAGGAGACCGATCTGTGTCTCTTGTACATAGGGACACAGATCGGTCACCCCCCCAGTCACCCCCCCTCCCCCACAGTTAGAACACTAATTAGGATACACATTTAACCCCTTCCTCACCCCCTAGTGTTAACCCCTTCCCTGCCAGTCACATTTATACAGTAATTAGTGCATATTTATAGCACTGATTGCAGTATAAATGTGAATGGCGCCAAAAATGTGTCAAAAGTGTCCGATGTGTCCGCCATAACGTTGCAGTCCCAATAAAAATCGCAGATCGCCGCCATTTCTAGTAAAAAAAAAAATTATACAGTAATTAGTGCATATTTATAGCACTGATTGCAGTATAAATGTGAATGGCGCCAAAAACGTGTCAAAAGTGTCCGATGTGTCCGCCATAACGTCGCAGTCCCAATAAAAATCGCAGATCGCCGCCATTTCTAGTAAAAAAAAAAAAATAATAATAATAATTCTGTCCCTTATTTTGTAGGCGCTATAACTTTTGCGCAAACCAGTCGCTTATTGCGATTTTTTTTTTTTTTTTTACTAAAAATATGTAGAATACGTATCGGCCTAGACTGAGGATAAAAAAAAAACGTAAAAAAAAAAAATTGAGCTATTTATTATAGCAACAAGTAAAAATATTTTTTTTTTTTTCAAAATTGTCGCTCTATTTTTGTTTATAGCGCAAAAAATAAAAACCGCAGAGGTGATCAAATACCACCAAAAGAAAGCTCTATTTGTGGGGAAAAAAGGACGTTAATTTTGTTTTCGAGCCACGTCGCACGACCGCGCAATTGTCAGTTAAAGCGACGCAGTGCCGAATCGCAAAAAGTCCTCTGGTCAGGAAGGGGTTTAAGTGCCCAGTAAGGAAGTGGTTAAGTATGCAAAAAGTTAAAAATAAATCCCAGAGGGTTCAGGACAGCATGCTAAAAAAACAAAAAACTGCATACCCAACAATCCTTGTGTTATTCCCCCATGAACTGTACGGCTACACAATTAAAGAACAAACAGAATACCAGTTGCTGTTGTCTCCGCAGTTCTGAGATCTCCTTTTGATCAGCTTCGTGCATCCTCTTGAGGTCCTGACAGGATTGTTGCAGATGATTGAACTCGCGCTGTAACTGGGCATGTTTTCGACGTAGACTCTCACCATCTTCTTGAAGCTGTGTCTGGTCGTTCAACACACGGCTGTGAAGAGTGCTACATTTGAAATAAGAGAATATTCCTCAGTCATGGCCCCAAAACAGTCACATTTTACTAATTATATACACCCAACAATAATTTGAGGATCCCAGAAATTCTATTTGTTTTTCAGAAAGCCTCGTAAAAGTTGCAAATATGAGCTTGGTCACTAGAAGAATATCACACTGACGTAAAGTGGCTGTAAAGGTTAAAGGTTTTTTTTTACCTTAGAAACCTTTAGGTGCAGCTCCCCCCTAAATACTTACCCTAGTCTGATCCTGATCCAGTGCTTTGCCCGATACCATCTCTCTCTCGCTCTGTGAAAGCAGCAGGAGAGATGATCCTTTACAAATCACTTTAATCCTAAATAAAGGGTCTTAAAGAAAACATGGACATAACCTCTGTTAAAACGGACCAGTTGGGACTAATAGTATGTTTATTATGGTCCAAACAAAAAAGTTTTCTTACAACTCAGCTGAATAGTAATCATGTGGCTGCAAGCTTGCTAGAAGACATATTATTAAGCAGGCATTCATATTTTTAAACCGTTTAAAACAGTTTTTGCAGAAATCCTCAGCAGTGACTCACATTTAACAGATGGTTGAATTGGAGATTTCTATTAAGGAGAGCTGCAATGAAAGCTGATCTGCTATCATGCCTCTTTATAGGATTATGGTGCTCTGGGAAACCTTTCTCACATATAGTAAATGTTGATTTATTATAAACTTTAAGGAGAAGCTTCTGTATGCCATGTTACTTTATGAAAGGACAAAAGTACTTTGTGGCTATCACCACAAACGGGGTTCAATGTTGCAAAATTTTACGAATAAATAAAAATTACCCAGCAGTGTATATAGCTATAAAGAAATATAAATAAACAAAATATAAAAACAAATAAAAATGCATTTGGAAGATTACTTCTAGTATAGGACATTGAACGTTGAGTGTGTATATTCTTGTTCAATTCAAAATAAAACACCAAATTGAATAGTCCTATAATTTGATGTTTATATGGACCAACAGAATTGGCCTGCAAGGGCCAGCTTGAGGGGGCCATTGCAGTTTAAGAAAGGGAGCTTAAATAATAATAATAATATTCTAAAGATTTTTTTTTTTTTTTTTAAGTATGTCATACTTACCTGCCCTATGAAATTAATTTGCACAAAGCAGCCCCAAGCTGTCTTTCCTGGAGTCCCCGCTGGCACTCCTGTCTCCTCCTCTTTGGCAAGTACTTCCTATGGGGGCACCTGTGTGGGCTTGATCCCAAGCCATGCTGCCTGCGTCCATAGACACAGACCATGCTGCTCAGCCTCGCCCCTCGTTCTAGGATTTGACTGCCATAAGCTCTCTCTGCTGCCTCTCAGAGTGCTGCATCTCTTGGACACAACACTGGATCAAGATCAGGAGCAGATAAGTCTAAAGGGGTGTTGGGGGGATCCTAACGGAAGTATTTTTTTTAACCAAATGCAGAGAATAGAGAGCGCATTAGGGTAAAGAAAAAACATAAAGCTGAACGCGACAATTTATTTTACCATGCAGTGGAGCTGTGCCTACACTGCATGGGTTGGGCTTTAAGCCTTTAGTACCACTTTTATCTCCTTTTAACAGCGACATATGTATTTATGTAGTGGTTCGTTGTTACTGTTCAACAATTTTAGATTAGTGGTACCCTGTAGTAGGACATGTAATAGTTATGCTTTTTCTACATTTAAATAAAAAGGGGGAGAAGTGGGGTATGTTGGACAGCAGTTCCTAAAAATGACATGCCATGATGTTCTATCAGAATACCGCTACCCATCAGAAAAAATGCAATGGAAGCGACGTTCCGTCGTGGCCATCTTCATAAACCCACATTTCTGCAGTAAGCCTACAGTCAGAAGGCGGTAAACAGACATCTTTTTACACCCACCGGAGTCTTGCATTTCACACAAATGTTTACCAGTAAATTGAGCTTACATAGCTAAATACAGTATTTTGAAATCTGTCAAACTGTTTGATGTTGAATTTTAAAAGCAGCAGTGTTCTGTCAGATTAGCAAACCTATGAGATCAATAGGCTTGCCGATGCTTTTAAAATTCAACACCAAAATAGGTCACAACGACCATGAACATGAACATATAGCAAAACGGTTTAGCAGACACTGTTGAACAAAGCCAAGAGCTATTCACCTAAAATGTGCCTCTTAATATCTCCCCCCCCCAAAAAAGTAGGGGGGAAATAAAAGAACTAATAATAAAAAAAAAAAAAAGAAGAAGGATGTATGCAAGTATGTATTTTTATTTTGTAACTCAATACAGTTTTGGCTTTCGGATAAAAAAAAAAAAACGATAGCACTTTCTTTCTATTCTACAGGTCTTCTGCTTTCAGAATATGTATGGTTTGAAATGTCTTTCATAAACTCTGAAAGCTGTAAGTAATAGGGTTGTCCCGATTAGGGTTGTCCCGATACCATTTTTTTAGGACCGAGTACAAGTACCGATACTTTTTTTCATGTACTTGCCGATACCGAATACCGATACTTTTTTTTAAATGTGTCCCCAAATGCAGCCGTGTCCCCAAATGGAGCCATGTCCCCCCACATAGGCAGCCATGTCCCCCACATATTGCAGCCATGTCCCCCACATAATGCAGCCATGTCGCCCCATATATATCTAGCCATGTCCCCCACATATTGCAGCCATGTCCCCCACATATGCAGCCATGTCCCCCACATATGCAGCCATGTCCCCCACATATGCAGCCATGTCCCCCACATATTGCAGCCATGTCCCCCACATATTCCAGCCATGTCCCCCACATATTCCAGCCATGTCCCCCACATATTCCAGCCATGTCCCCCCACATATTCCAGCCATGTCCCCCACATATATCCAGCCATGTCCCCCATACCTGGATGATGCCGCCGCTGCCGCGTTAATCAGCGTGCGGGGAAAATTACAGCTTTCGTTTGAATAGCTGTATCCCTGCCGCGTATAGACACTCCCCCTTGCTCGGGATTGGACAGATCATCCGTCCAATCCCGTGCAAGGGGGAGTGTCTATACGAGGCGCGGCGGGGATACAGCTATTCAAACGAATGTTGTATTGTTCCCCGCACGCTGATTAACGCGGCGGCGGCAGCCACTTTGCGGTTTGCAGCGGCGGTGAGGAGAGACAAGTATTCGGCCAGGCATCGGGGGCATTTGCGGGAGTACAAGTACTCGGGACAACCCTAGTAAGTAAATAAAAAAAAAAATTGCAAAGACAATCTGGCTACCTGAGTTTAAAAGTGGAGAGCAGGGCCTCATAACGAAAGTGTGCTTGCAGTTTAAACTTCAATACAGTAACTATAGGATATGCAAAAAGCCAAGAATCCTACACTAAATAGAAAAACCTACTCACTGGTAAAAATCTGCTTCCTTTGCTGCTTCTTCACATTTCTTAAGTGCCTTTGAGTGCTGGCTTTGTAGCGCTTCAAGCTCAGTCATAGCTTTCATGCACTGAACCTTCAATCGCTCATAATCAGGTGACAGCTTAGGGCTCGGCCTATGAAGAAAAACATAACAAGGTTTACAATTATTTGCCAATGCACAAATTTGTTAGCTATATTTATTAAATCTAATTTTCAAAACAGGTTGCTATATAGGCCTAGGGTAACACATAAGCGGTGCTGGTAACGCAGAAATCGCTGCGCATTTCACGCACAGCATTGCAATCAAGTTAACGACACCCCAAATGCAGTGCAGTTTGCCTTCATCGGATTGCATGGTATAAAATGAACAAGCGATCCGACTGCTGTGCAGCTCCAAAAAAGGTGCCTGCACTTCTTTGATGCAATGAAGTGTGATTTGAGCCCATTCAAAAAATGGGCTCAGCTCGTACCACACTAAATCGCATGTGAATTACAGTGGAAAGCGATTCACAGGCAGGCTATACTGTGAACCCGGGTCTAAAACTGTACTGTAAATTAGTATGCTTTCTGCAAGAAGAAAAAAAATAAAGCATCCCAAAAGCCCTTATATATGAAGAGAAGGCTGGCCATAAATCGAAATCTGGCCAGTTCAGCAGGGACTGGCAGAATTTCAATCCATGCGTGGTTGTTCCCACTTGACAGAAGTTTTTTTTCATGCAGCCAGCGATCCATCTATGGCCAGCTTAATGTGTTCGCTTCTTACCTGCAGTCATCAAATGTTGACCCTGGTGAGGATAAAGCCAAGCGTTTGCGGAGCTCATCCCTTTCTCGCGTTACTTGCCTCAGCTGCGATAATATGGTGTCTAACTTCTCAGTCATGTGACGACTGTCTGCAGCAGAAGGGGGTGGGGATGATGCTTTATTAGTCGTACCTTGAAAACATGGTAAAAAAAAAAAATATGTCAGTTTAGTCTGCATCAGAAAGTGGGGCAAGCATACATTACACATCACACGATTTTAGGGATAGGAGGTGAATCACACTCAGTACTTTTTATCAGGTGAAGAAATTTCTTATGCAAGTTACCCTCTGGGCTTAATTGAACAAGCGCCATTTTATGACAACTGGACAGAGGAGGAACAGCTTCAAGAATACATATCACTGATGTACAGTCAAAGACTACGACGAAGCACATCAATGATGAACAGCAATGTAGTGATCACTGATGTAAAGACATCAAAGACTATGATGAATCAAATCCATTTGTAATCAAATCAATGGGCCAGATTCTCAAAGGACTTAAAACGGCGTATCTCCACGTACGCCGTCGTAAGTCCAAATCTGTGCCGTCGTATCTGTGCGCCTGATTCATAGAATCAGATACGCCTCTCTGTTGCCAAGATACGAGCGGCGCAAGTCTCCTACGCCGTCGTATCTTGGGGTGCATATTTACGCTGGCCGCTAGGGGCGCTTCCATATATTTACGCGTCGAATATGTAAAATAGCTAGATACACCAATTCACGAACATACTTGCGCCCACTACGCTGTTTACATAAGGCTTACGTTCGGCGTAAAGTTACCCCTGCTATATGAGGCGCAGGTAATGCAAGGTATGGACGTCGGAACAAGCGTATCTTTTTACGTCGTTTACGTAAGTCGTACGTGAATGGGGCTGTGCGTAGGTTACGTTCACGTCACAGGCATTGAGCCGGCGTATTTTAGGGCGTAAATTCGACGTGATACTGAGCATGCGCCGTTCGTTAGGCGCGTCATTTACGTGGGGTCACGAATAATTTGCATACAACACGCCCCCTACCAGCCTACTTTGAATTAGGCGGGCTTACGCCGGCCAATTTACACTACGCCGCAACTTATGGAGCAAGTGCTTTGTGAATACTGCACTTGCCTGTCTAAGTTGCGGAGGCGTAGCGTAAATAGGATACGCTACGCCTGCACAAAGTTACGCCCTCCTACGTGAATCTGGCCCAATGTTTCTACTGCGACAACTAAACATAAAAAAAAAAACAGATTTGATTGCCTACAAAATCTGCATCTGCTTTGTAACAGTTATAAGAATAAGGTATGTTTATTATATTATCGTAAAAAGGAATCCAACATGGGAGTGGGTGTCCAATTACATTGCAAAGGCTTTACAAGCAGTCCTGAATACTTTTCACTAAAGTAACTAAAGGCACAACTTTTTGTTTTGTTTTGGATAGAGGGGAGAAGGATTAGATCACCTGTCAGGTTGAGAGACTCACCCTCGCTCTTTGTTCTGTTGTCACCGAAAGTGAAAGTAAAAATAAAATCTCAAATTTTGGGTTGCCTCCTGAACAGTTATAGAGGGGAAATCTTCCAATGGAGAAACTAGTGACAACCACTTTTAAAGGATTTCCTTTCACTTACTGTTTAAGATATGGGACAGGAGATGAAGGGAAATATTCCCAATGTGGCCTAGATGGGGAAAAACAAATCTAGCAGGAGTTTATACCCTTATTATTCAATCTAAAATGAAAAAAAATAAATAAAATAAAGGTTTTGCTGAGACAAGAAATTTACCACTATGCAAATATAGACTTTGAGAAAGTCTGTCTTTGGAAAATCCTTAATGCTGAAAAACATATAAACTGCACATATTCTCATCTATCTCCTACAGCTACTCAGTTGGCTATAAACCAGTGGTCACCAAACTGTGGCCCAAGAGCCAGATGCGGCCCTTCACTTCACTTCTATCCGGCCCTTGGGGCACTATTTCTTGAACTGATACAGGGCACTCTTTCGCTCACTGACACCAACGATTGGGCACCGTTACTTCCACCGACACCAACGATTGGGCACCGTTACTTCCACCGACACCAACGATGGGGCGCTGTTACTTCCACCAACGATAGGGCACCGTTACTTCCACCGACACCAACGATGGGGCACCGTTACTTCCACCGACACCAACGATGGGGCACCGTTCCCTCCACCGACACCAACGATGGGGCACCGTTCCCTCCACCGACACCAACGATGGGGCACCGTTCCCTCCACCGACACCAACGATGGGGCACCGTTCCCTCCACCGACACCAACGATGGGGCACCGTTCCCTCCACCGACACCAACGATGGGGCACCGTTCCCTCCACCGACACCAACGATGGGGCACCGTTCCCTCCACCGACACCATTCCCTCCACCGACACCAACGATGGGGCACCGTTCCCTCCACCGACACCAACGATGGGGCACCATTCCCTCCACCGACACCAACGATGGGGCACCATTCCCTCCACCGACACCAACGATGGGGCACCATTCCCTCCACCGACACCAACGATGGGGCACCATTCCCTCCACCGACAAGGCACCATTCCCTCCACCGACACCAACGATGGGACACCATTCCCTCCACCGACGGGGCACCATTCCCTCCACCAACACCAACGATGGGGCACCATTCCCTCCACCGACGATGAGACAGTGATTGCTTCCACTGACACTGGGCATTTTCTACTCCCCCCTGGCCACAGTGTAGCCCCCCTAAAGTCTGAAGGACAGTAAATTGGCCCTTGGTTTAGAAATCTTGGCGACCCTTGCTATAGACGGATTGAAATTTGGTGAGTTCAACATCACCTGCCCATCCTCACTCAACAGAAGTGGTGGATCATTTAATCAACTTCTTTAGAAGGTTGTGTGTTTTCAAAAGACTGTGGGTCCCGCTGTCAGAATACAATGTCCCGGCAAGAGGGGGAATTCCCCCACCCACCTCATTTGTTTGGATGAGGGAATTGGTTATTTTTATTTTATTTTTTCCATTCAGCCCAAAAAGAATAAAAACACACACACACACACACACACACACACACACACACACACACACACACACACACACACACACACACACACACACACACACACCATCTATGGCCAGCATTACTTTAGTAGTGTTAAAGATTCCATCAGAAAAAAATAAATAAATAAATAAATAAATCCCATCAGTTCACATTAACCTTTTTCATGGTCGCATCCAACATTGTTTTGCATACAGCTGAGCATCACTGATGTCATTCCTGGCACTGACCAAGTTTTTTGTCTAAGAAAAATAAGAGTAAAAAAAAAAAAAAGGGGGGTTGCCAGACGTATTTAGTAATGCTCGTGAAGGCTCATCTAAAAGTTATTAGGTCATCCTCTTTAGTGTCAGATATCTACTACAGTAGACAGAATCACAAACCTTCAGAAGAAAGATAAATTGCCCAGAGGCTGAAATGGACTAATTTAACAAAGCAAAGAACAGCATGCCAAGTGCAGGAACCCGGAGCTAGCAAACAGGACTGATGCTTCCCTTATCTAGATACAGTACATGGGTTGCTATGGGCTACTACACATCACTCTGCATCTTTCAAGGTTTTACTCAATAAGCCTGCTTGGATCACTAAACGATGGAATTAAGTCAAAGTTACTGAACATTTTAGCATAAAGATATAAACTAGTCGGCCTCTTATCTTCACACATTCATAAACCCGGAACATGCTGACAGACACAATGCCTACTGAGAGTCTGCCGATAGTCGCATCAAAGGCCGTATGTAGATCCCAAGCCACAGGATGGAGACTGATGTTCCAAATCCACAAAGCTACTTATAAGAATAAATTATTCTTGACAGACATGTATAGACTTCTCTAGTTTGAACTGATTTTTTAAGAAACAAATTTTGCTTCTTTCTGCTAGTCCTCCTATTTTTCACACACCAAAACAACAGCTCTATAAATATCAAAACCAATTAACAGCTTTGAAACTACAGACATAGACATACTCATTTACACCTACAGACTGTATTCGCTAAGCTGTTCCAAGTGATGAATCACAGATAAAACCAGGACGATGTGCAACAAAATATATGAATATTAACAATCTGATGTTTTTGCCAAGAACAAACTCAGAATCTGGATTCCCTGATGCAGTTCAAATGTTCTCTGCACATCCCACCTTCCCCCCTTACTAAAAAACATAAAGCAAAGCACACCAGTTGGAGAAACACAAACTTCCCCCTATGGCAGAACTTTGAAGAAAGCTGCTTAAAACCATGGCAATATTGTGAATGTTACCAAGGGGGGAAAAAAGGGGTGGCAGGACCCAGTGTCACTGGTGATACATCATTGTGTTCTTTTGTTCCTGAAAAAAGATTTAAAAATGATTGTAAAAGTATTTTTTTTGTAGCCCTGCCCCCTACACTCAGAGCCAATAGTTGACAGCAGCAGAAGCCAATAGTTTCCACTGCTGCCAAGCCTCTTGTGGGGAGAAAAGAGAGAAGAGCAGCGCTGCTGCAGATGGGCACAGAGCTGGACCAAGATTGTGCTCAGGTAAGTATTTGGGGGCGAGAATTGGAAAGGTTTTTCTATGTTCATGCATAAAAAGAAAAAAAAAGTAAAAAAATCATTTACGTTTACACATTGCACGTAAAGTGACGAACCGCGTAAGTGGTAGCTAGGCTAATTATGTCATCACGCCGGAAGCAGTGGTTGGAACGCAAGGTGGAGCGCACACCGTAATTCCCATGCTCTGGACCGTACAATCTGTATAGCTGCTAAACTTTAACTGCTGCTGCGATCGGGTTTTTTATGTTTTTATTCCACTTTATTAATTTTTTAAATAAACATCTATAAATTTATATGGATTACACTTTGGGAGAAGTTTTTTATACATATATGTGAAGGATGCATGGTTGCCTATTACATTGGACCTGTTTGCCGACTACCTGCATTAGCGCTTGAGTGATCGTCCCAGTCTGGATACAAAGCCCCCTTGTGGGGAGATGCCGGAGCCACATTTGATGTGCCCGATACCCCTGTAGGGGTTCTAGGATCTGGTAAGCGGGAACACAAGAGGAGTCACTGAAGTCACTACCTGTCAGCTGAGAGCACCATTGTCACTTGGAATTACTTAGATATTTTTTGATCTGTGTTCTATCTATTGGAATTCAATCCGAACTTTATGCTACACAGTTGCAAGCTTTATTAATTTACATGTGTACTGGATTTTTACACACATTTTTGTGCTGGACACTTACTATTTATACACCAATTTTATTTAATTACTCACATATTTTTCTGATGCACTTTAATGTTTGGGGAATTTACTCATTATTGGTCACCGATGTACTTTATTAATGTTTATCACCGTTTTCAGTTATATTCGGATACGCATTTGTGAGTGGTCTTGTATGAAAAGTATTTGTGTTGTGATTCACACATCTAGACTACCACAGCTGCTACACTTGCTCACATTTATTATCCTTTTTAACAGGCTTCGTTGCACTTTTGGTAATCTACGAGGAGACACTTATTATTGATGCCTATCTAGACACTGTACTCAGTGCCATTACCCCTTCTTTACACATCATAGCTATATTCTCCTTCAAGGTCCTTTCACACTAGCAGACCGTTCGTCCGCTCATTACAAGTCCGTTAACGGACTTGTAATGAATCCCTATGGGAACACGTCCGTTAGCGGATGGAGCATCCGCTAGCGTCCGCGTCAGTCGGGATCCGCTTTTCCGAACGGAAGAAAAAGGGATTTTTAATACAGCTTACCTGTAAAATCCTTTTCTTGGAGTACATCACGGGACACAGAGCGGCATATTCATTACTATGTGGGTTATATGGAGTACCTTCAGGTGATGGACACTGGCAATCTCAAACAGGAAGTGCCCCTCCCTATATAACCCCCTCCCATAGGAGGAGTACCTCAGTTTTGTAGCAAGCAGTATGCCTCCCAAAATGGTCCCCATAAGAGGGGTGGGAGCTCTGTGTCCCGTGATGTACTCCAAGAAAAGGATTTTACAGGTAAGCTGTATTAAAAATCCCTTTTTCTTTCTCGTACATCACGGGACACAGAGCGGCATATTCATTACTATGTGGGATGTCCCAAAGCAATGCTTACAATGAGGGGAGGGAGAACATCTTCCCAAGACAAAAGGATTTAATTTAGAGATATACTCAAATCATAATAAATCCAACTTAGTTGAGAAAAATAATTTTTAAATTCAACTCAAAAGGGAGCCCCCGGAATCCGAGGGTCTCAAACTGCAGCCTGCAGCACTGCCTGCCCAAAGGCTGTATCAGTATTCCTTCTTACGTCCAACTGGTAGAATTTTGTAAACGTGTGGACAGAAGACCAGGTTGCCGCCTTGCAAACTTGAGCCATAGAGATCTGGTGGTGTGCTGCCCAGGAGGCGCCCATGGCCCTAGTAGAATGAGCCTTTAATGATAACGGAGGAGGCAACCCTTTCAAGCCGTAGGCCTGAGTGATTAACTGTTTAATCCATCTCGAGATGGTGGATTTTGCAGCTGCCTGCCCCTTCTTGGGCCCATCCGGTAAAATGAACAACACATCTGTTTTCCGGATCTTCTCTGTAGCTTTAAGATAGGCCTTCATGGCCCTGACAACATCCAAGGTATGCAGCAACCCTTCCTTTCTGGAAGTAGGTTTAGGGAAGAAGGATGGTAATACCAAATCCTGGTTTAGATGAAAACTGGATATAACCTTCGGTAGGAAGGAAGGATGAGGGCGGAGAACGACCTTGTCCTTATGTAAAATAAGATATGGTTCCTTACAGGATAAGGCTGCCAGTTCCGAGACTCTTCTGGCGGAAACTATGGCGACCAAAAATACTAACTTCCTTGTTAGTAAAACCAAAGGAATTTCAGCCAACGGCTCAAAAGGTTGTTTCTGTAAACTTGACAGAACAAGATTTAAATCCCACGGACAAAGCGGGGATTTAACTGGAGGATTAATAAGTAAGACCCCTTGAAGGAAGGTCTTAACTAGCGAGTGGGTGGCCAGCGGCCGCTGAAACCACACTGACAAAGCTGAAATCTGTCCTTTGATTGTGCTTAATGCCAGTCCTTTATCCACTCCTAGCTGGAGAAAACTTAATACTCTATCGATGGTAAACTTGCAAGAAAGCCATCGCGACTCACACCAGCCTACATAGGCCTTCCAGACCCTGTAATAAATCACCCTAGAGACCGGTTTCCTGGCTCTGATTAGGGTAGAGACTACTTTCTGAGACAGACCTCTACCCCTGAGAATCAGGGATTCAGCTTCCAGGCCGTCAAATTTAGATGCCGTAAGGCAGGGTGGAGGATCGGACCTTGCGATAGCAGGTCTGGCCGTAGAGGAAGAGTCCAAGGGTCTCCCACTACCATCTTCAGGATTAGTGAATACCATGCCCTTCTGGGCCATGCTGGAGCTACCAGGATGACTGGTATGTGCTCCACCCTGATCCTGCGCAGCAGGCGGGGTAGTAACTGGAGCGGGGGAAATGCATAAAGAAGTTTGAACTGATGCCAAGGGCAAACTAACGCATCGGTTCCGCAGGCTCTGGGATCCCTTGTGCGGGACATGAACCTGTCTAGCTTCTTGTTTAGTCTCGATGCCATGATATCCACGTCCGGCACTCCCCACTTCTGGCAGAGTGTCTGAAAGACCTGTGGATGCAGAGACCACTCCCCCGGCAATAGAGTCTGGCGACTTAAGAAGTCCGCCTGTAGGTTGTCCACTCCGGGAATGAATATAGCCGATATGCAGGGCACATGGGCTTCTGCCCACAAGAAAATCAAGCTCACTTCTTTCTGAGCGGCTTGACTCTTGGTTCCCCCTTGGTGATTTATGTATGCCACCGCCGTGGCATTGTCCGATTGTATTCTCACCGGGAACCCCTGCAGTTTGGACGTCCAAGCCCTGAGGGCTAGTCGGGCAGCTCTGAGCTCCAAGATATTGATGGGCAACTGCTTCTCTGCCGCTGCCCAAGTGCCCTGGCGAGTGCAACCATCCAAAATTGCTCCCCAGCCGATCAGGCTGGCGTCTGTGGTTACTATCTTCCAGGTCACAGGACTGAACGTCTTTCCCTTCAGGAGATTCTGAGGGTTTAACCACCAAGATAGACTTTGCCGGACTCTTGGTGAGAGTGGCAAAGGAATCTCCAAGGCCTGAGGCCTCTTGCTCCATGCTGACAGGATGGCTGCCTGCAAGATGTGAGTGTGGCTCTGAGCATACGGTACCGCCTCGAAGGTGGCCACCATCTTGCCTAGTAGCCGCATACATAGGCGAACAGTTGGCTTTCTCTTGCTCAGAACTATTTGTATTAGCTCTTTGATGGCCTTGACCTTTAATAGAGGTAGGAACACCTTCTGTTGTTCTGTATCCAATCTCATGCCGAGATATTCCAGCTGCCTTGTGGGCCGAAATGCTGATTTGTCTCGATTTAGGACCCAGCCGAACCTCTCGAGGTACTGAACCGTGAGGGCGACTGCTCGTTCCAGGCCAGGAAACGAGTGGTTTACGACCCAGAGGTCGTCCAGGTAAGCTAGGACCGTGACCCCTTGGGTCCTTAGATTGGCTAGGATTGGGGCTAGGACCTTCGTGAATACCCGGGGGGCCGTAGCCAACCCGAAGGGGAGCGCCACAAATTGGAAATGACGCTGAGCCACCGAGAAGCGTAGAAATACCTGATGTGGCTGAAAAATTGGCATCCTTTATGTCTATGGACGCCATGAAGTCGTCCTTCTGGAGCACGGCGACAGCTGACCGAATAGTTTCCATCCGGAATGAGCGGACCTTTAGGTACGCATTTACTCCCTTTAAGTCCAAAATTGGCCTGACATCGCCGTTGGGCTTTGGGATGATAAACAGGTTGGAGTAGAACCCCAAGCCCTGTTCCTGGACTGGTACTTCTACTATCACCTTCTGGCACAGCAGATGATTCAATGCCGCCATCAACGCGGCTCCCTTCACCGGGTCGCCTGGTACTCTTGACTCCTGGTAATGAGGAGGAGGGAATTCTGAAAATTCTAGTTTGTAGCCCGTGGCCACGGAAGACCGTACCCAGCAGTCGGGAATGCTGGCCTCCCAAACTTCTGCAAAGAGACGTAGCCTTCCCCCCACCATCGTGGGTGGGGGCGCCCCTTCAAAAGGCCGACTTGGGGGCTGGCTTCGCAGGCTTGCGGTACCACTGCTTCTTGCCCCCAGTGGCTTGGCCTTGTGGCTTATTGTTAAAGCCTGATCTTGCAGGAGGCCGTCGATACTGTCTGGTATTAGAGGGCCCCTGTCCCGGGGAGGGCTGGCGCTTAAACGCGGGCCCTCAGGCTTTCTTCTTGACTGGCAAGAGAGTGCTTTTGCCGCTTGATATAGTCTGAATATATCTATCCAGATCTTCTCCGAAGAGTCGTCCTCCATGGAAGGGAAACCCTACCAGGAGCTTTTTGCATGGGGGCTCAGCCTCCCAACTCTTCAACCATAAGAGCCTTCTCATATGGATTAGAAATAAGGATAAACGTGATGCCTGCTGGATGGAGTCCTTGATAGCATCCACCGTAAAGCGTATAGCCCTCGGTATATCCGAAAATTCCTCTGCCTGCTGGGCAGGGATAAGTTTAAGCCTTTGCTTAGTCTTATCTGATAATGCTTGGGTAATTCCAATAGCAGCCACAGCGGGCTGAACTATCGCCCCTGCTGAAGTAAAGGAGGCTTTCAGTAATGTTTCCAAGCGTTTATCAACCGGATCCTTAAACACCTGTACGTTTTCCACCGGACAAGTTAAAGATTTGTTCACATAGGAGATGGCTGCGTCCACCGCCGGGGGCGCCCATCTTTTGGAGAATTTCTCCTCCATAGGATATAAAACAGAGAATTTTTTAGGTGGTAAAAAGACTCTATCTGGCTTAATCCAATCCTGAAACATGACCTCCTCGAGTAGAGGATGGATCGGGAAAACTGCGTTGCTTTGAGGCGTTCTTAAAGAGCCTAAAGCTGAAACCGCCGATACTTGAGGTTCTGGTATGGGTAACTTAAATGCCTCATGGACCATGTCCGTTAAGGCCTGAACCCACAAACTTTCCCCTTGGGAGGCTGAACCAGACCCCTCAGTATCCAGATCCTCGATCTCTGAACCACCCTGGTCCAAAGCGTCAAGTCTATCCAATTCCCCTAGGGAAAGGATTTCTGTGTCTGAGGGTTCTTGCTCGGGTGACGGAGACCTAGTCCGCTTTCTACCCGATATAGCTTTAGCTATCCTTTTTGCCATTCTTTTCTCTAGTTCACCTAAAGAAACAGCAAGAACTCTCTCAGTGACAAAGCCGGGGTTGGACTGACCTGGATCAGCCCCAGCACCAGATCCCCCAGGTCCCATCAAGGCATGCCCTGATATGTCCTGTGGGGAGAGCAGCGGCATAGCCGTGTCTGAGCCCTCGGATTTTGCGGGGGAATCCCCACCCTTTGTACCCTCTGACCCAGAAGGCATGGTACAATACCGAGGCACACCTGCTATCACCCCGCCACAGACGTAGCTAAGGGGATCTGTCGGTTTGGGAGCGATAGAGACTAACGCCCAAACTGAGAAGGGAGATCAGCAGTTCTTTCCCTTCTTCTTTTTCTTTTTTTTGAAGAGGAAAAGAAACCACTCTGTCTCCCACTAAGTATTGCCAATAGCCATCTGCTGAAAAAAGGAAAAGAAAACCTATCTGTAGGTTTGACAGTCCTTAGAAAAAACTGCAATTCTTCCTTTTGCCAACGGGTGTCCTCGGCGTGCTCCGCTCTGTGTCCTCCTCTCCTCTAGCTCAGGATGACACTGAGCTCTTGGCAGCTAATGGAAGGACCTCCCCTTCCTTTATTTGTGATTCGCCGCCCACCGGGACGCGCCCCCACCACGGAAACGGCGCGAAAATCGTTTATATCTCGGGCACGCGCGCCCGTCGGCGGGGGCCATCACACATGGAGGACGACGGAGCAGCGCAGGCACCCAGGCAGGTAAGCCCTTTAGGTAGGTCACAGACCTCCTTTTAGCATGGGAAAAAGACTCCCCTCTTACAGAAGATCCCACACCTAGCGCCAGCAGCCCAGCTAAACAACACTTACCAGGGAGGTCACATATTACTGGGGAAAAAAGATTGAATCATCCTGTCTCTGTCATAGACATAGTGATTCCTTGCCAATGCAGAGCATACCCAGGCCTGTCCCCCTGTGCACCCCCTGTAGGGAACCTGCTAAGAACCAAGTTCCGCAAGCTCCCCCAATACTTACCTGCTCCATGCCGCAGGACTTTTGCACAGCAAGAGGTCCAATCTTCCCCCATCTCCGTGGGTGGCGTCTAGACCTTCAGGCCCTGGGTTCCTATGAAGGAGCCACTGTCCTGGGCCCATATAGCACCCTGGCAACAGAAACATTAGGCCCCCAAAGGTTTCCAAGTTCTGGGCCCAGGGTCCAGCTCTCTGAACAGAAAGCATTATGGGCTACACCCCAATGGTTTGGGGTCCGGTTGCTGACCACTTTAGCACTGAGGCCTTTGGACAGAACCGGTTAGCCCACCTTAATCCCAAGGATGTGGAGGTAAGCTAAACCATGACCAACACCTAAGACACTGGCGAAAAAACTGAGGTACTCCTCCTATGGGAGGGGGTTATATAGGGAGGGGCACTTCCTGTTTGAGATTGCCAGTGTCCATCACCTGAAGGTACTCCATATAACCCACATAGTAATGAATATGCCGCTCTGTGTCCCGTGATGTACGAGAAAGAAACCCTATTTTTCTTCCGTTCGGCGGAACGGACCGGATGCAGACGGACAGATGGTCCGTCTGCATCCGGTCCCCCATAGGGGACAGCGGAGCAGAGACAGGGCGGTCCCTGCACTGTGTGCGGGGACCGCCCTATCCGCCGACAGCTCAGCGGGGATCCCCGCTGAGCTTTGGCGGACACACGGAGCGGACCCAGAAACGCTCCGTGTGAAAGAGCCCTCAGGGAGTTTTTAGGGGGGCTGTAACCTCTGTTTACCTAGATGGATTTATCATTTTTTTCTTTAGAAAAAAAAAATCTGTTGGATTCATTCATATAAATAAATATAAAAACAAACCTCCAGTCTAAAACAGGTTTCTAAAGTAGAGCAGTTTAGAATTTATTACCACTTTTGTGTCCATTTCTGAAGATGGGAGGGTTGCCAACATGAAAATCCCACAACTTGGATAGCCTTGATAGCAACAACAACAGTGACATGCTAAGAGCATTTAGTAAGGTGGTTTCTTTTTAGAGAACATTGTTATGATGTTAAATTCTTGGATAGACAGACAGTTGCTTGTTGCCATGTCACTAGAAGACATTTTCTGATAACCAGAATGTTCTGCCCATCAGCCCCACCTCAGAACTACTTGTTAGCCAGGTGACCTGCCACAGAGGGAGGCCTGGTCTCTGCATCATGTGAGATGTCAACCTGGGAGAATGGTTTATAAAGTGACAAGAAGTGCCGTACATATACTGCAGCAAAAACTGTGCGTGTCTAAATTGTGCGAGAGGTGTATCTTAAGGCCTCATGCACACTGGACGTTTTTACAGCTGTTTTTTATTTCAGATGTTTTGTTCTACAGTCAAACTCTCTGGCATGTTATCATGTGTGTCCATGCACACATAGGTTACCAAGGGTTTTGCGGTTTTTTTTGGCTGTAAAAAAAAAAAAAAAAATGGATTCCGAGAGGAGTTTTTCAGCTGTAAAAAATGCTTCAACGTCAAAAGAGCAGAAAAAAACACTAAAAAATGCGGCTCACCAGCTTTTAACATTTTTGATCTTATTGAAAAAAAGATTGCCAGATCCGAACCGAAAAGACTGAAAACATGACCAGCAGAGAAAATAAAATAAAAATGGAAAAATTAAATGACCAGTAAATAAAACATAAAATATAAAATAAAGGAGGATAATCATTAAAGGAAAAATAAAGTTACACATTGCGTATGTCAATCATAAAAAATAAATAAAAAATGAACCAGCAGAAAAAAAAAAAACTTTTTTTTTAATGATCGACATATGCAATGTATAACTTTATTATTTTTCCTTTAATGATTATCCTCCTTTATTTTACATTAAAAAAATATATATTCTTTGCTGGTCATTTATTTCATTTTTCCTTTTTTTTTCTTCTTCTCTGCTGGTCATGTTTTTCAGTCTTTTCTGTGTATCTGGCATCTCATCCACATTTGTGAGTAGTATGTAAGCTTTTTAAAGATCGGGGGGGGGGGTATGTAATTTCCTTTCTCCACCCTTTGAAGGTTGCTATATGGAATAGAATCTCTGTCTTTTTTGTGTTTCTTGTTTTTTTGTTTTTTTTTTGACAGTAAAAGTGTTTCTTGTTTTTAAACAATTTTCTAAACAGGAGATTTTATTGGGTTTGTTGTTGTAACAGTTGAGTTTGATTTTAATGAGATGCACTTGTGCTGTCTTGTGTGATTTTTGGGTTATAAATGTGATTGTAGCTTTTTGAAAAAGCACTTCCATCATAGGTGTGCGCAGCCTATTGCATTAGGGTGTGCACACCAAAGCTCAAAAAACATGCGTGTGTAATATACCATATATGGCAGTGGGCAAGTCAGTAGGGCTTTGTCAGCAGGGCAGAGATCGGTGTCAGTAGTTTATCTTTATTTGTATTATTTTTTTACAATTTTATTTTTATTTATATTATTATATTATATATATATTATATTAATTTATATATGTATTTTTAGGAGCCCTGTTTGGGGGCTTTGGTGAAATATCACCCTGATGTCTAACTTTTGAGACAAAGAAAGGGACTGAGGACAGAGATTCCCCAGTCCCTTTCCCTGCAGCCAGGCAGCAGGGGGAATCTGCACAGTACAGGATGATTAGGGTGTGCCCAGGCACACCTTACACCCTATGTGTGCACGCCTATGACTTCCATAGTGTAAAAACGCACCAACCTGCTGTAATCATCCAGTGCTTTTAATATTTATGCTTCAATAAAGACTTTCTACTTTACTCTCTATGTGGGTGTGCTCCAGATCCGAAGATTTTCTGTTCCATGTTTTCTGCTGCAGCGGCAGGGCGTGCACCCCACATTGGAGTGTTACCAATTGTATCACCTGTGAGCAGCGGTCTTTCTTTCTCTACAATATGGAAGATTCTGTACATCATGCAGGACAACAGGGGTAAAGAATAGGGCAACTCCCTGAATTTTAGGCAAAAAGTGGGAGAACGAGCAGCATCTTTTAAGGGCTCGTACACACGATGAGAAAACCGGTGGAAAAAAATCCGCTTTCGATGCGATTGTACGATAATATGATTGTTAGTACAATCATATCGCCCAAAGTTTTCCGAAGGGACAAACACAAAATATTTTCTTGCACGATACCAGATCGTACGATTTTTGTTTAACCAGAACAGTTAGCATCAACTCAACTCAACTCGCAGGTGTTTGGAGGAGGAACAATGTTGCCTATGATCTTAAGAATATCATCCCCACTGTCAAACATGGAGGTGGAAACATTATGCTTTGGGGGTGTTTTTCTGCTAAGGGGACAAGACAACTTCCACCGAATCAAAAGGGACGGGGTCATGTACCATCAAATCTTGGGTGGGAACCTCGTTCCCTCAGCCAGGGCAATGGAAATGGGTCGTGCATGGGTATTCCAGCATGAAAATGACCCAAAAACACACAACCAAGGCAACAAAGGAGTGGCTCAAGAAGAAGCACATTAAGGTCCTGGAGTGGCCTAACCAGTCTCCACACCTTAATCCCAAAGAAAATATGTGGAGGGAGTTGAAGGTTAGAGTTTCCAAACGTCAGCCTCGAAATCTTAATGACTTGGAGAGGATCTGCACCGAGGAGTGGGACAAAATCTCTCCTTAGATGTGTTCAAACCCGGTGGCCAACTACAAGAAAATGTCTGACCTCTGTGATTGCCAACAAGGGTTTTGCCACCAAGTAAGAAGTCATGTTTTGCAACAGGGTCAAATACTTATTTCACTCATTAAAATGCAAATCAATTTATAACTTTTTGTGAATGAGATATTTCTGGATTTTTTTGTTGTTATTCGGTCTCTCACTGTTAGAATAAACCTACCTTTACAATTATAGACTGATCATTTCTTTGTCAGTGAGCAAATGTACAAAATCAGCAGGGGATCAAAAACTCTTTTCCTTCGCTGTAGTTATTACTTACTGAAGAGTGGAATGACAAAGAGGATCTTGGAGTGTTGAGAGACCTCTGACAGAAGTTGTTTATTGAAGATTGAAAGCTGTAAGAGGGTGCCCGAACAAGTGAGCAGAAATCTCGGATATAATGAAATACAAGAAATGTATTCTGTGGGAATAAGGAGCAAAACGACATCTTGTTGGCCCAGGGTGAAGTCTGGATGGTCTAGTACCAGCATAAGAAGATTGGAAAAGGGAGTGATTCCATAATTATTGAATGCGGTCTTACAGTATTTCCATGTAGGTGCAATGGTTGGATGAGCATGCAAGTCTTGTTGTGTGATGGTGTTAGGCACCATAAGAGCCCAGGGAGTGGGCTCTGTGATAGGGACTGCTCCATTTGGACCCATTGTTAAAAAATATTATATATATATATATAAATATAAATAAACAAGGGGTACCCCTGTCGTGTCCTGTTTTGAATATGAAAAAGAATTGGAGAGTTCTCCATGTACACATACTTGAGCAGAATATTGCTGAATGCTAAAACCAGGCAGCCACGGCATAAGTTTAGCTAAAGCCCAGTACACACTATCTGTTTATTTTCTGGTTAAACCCTGCAGGTACTAACAATACAAATGTTAGTACATCGATCTCCCCCCACCGTGCTAATAGGTTTTGACAGGGGGGTGGTCCCCCCGCCAGAACACTCCGGTCAGCTGCTGGTTTTCCAGCCTGCTCGTACAACAGAAGTTTGGTTTTTATTGATCCGGCAGATGTTGCCCGGCATTCAGCCCATGTATACTAGGCTTTAGCATTTCCCCATCACCCTTATGCCATGTAACTACAGACAGCAAATTGTGGAAATCAGAATGCACATCTAGGAGAGATTCTGGTTGCTTTCTCTTTCTAATGCCGCGCACACGCTGACTTTTTCCATCTGAATTTCCCACGGACTTAGATAGAGAGCAAGGTCTCCATTTTTCGGACAGAAAAAAAATAAAATATCGGAAAATCTGTTTGTCTGTATGGAATTCCGATGGGAAAAAAAAACACATGCATGCTCGGAAACAATTCGACGCATGCTCGGAAGCATTGAACTTAAATTTTCCCGGCTCGTCGTAGTGTTGTATGTCACTGCGTTATTGACGGTCGAAATTTGGTGTGTATGCAAGCCAAGCTTGGCAGAATTTTGTCGGAAAAAACATCCAATGCCCCCCCCCCCCATAAAATCCGTACGTGTGTACCCCGCATTAGTCCTGGCCCGAAAAAAAAACAAGCAGTCCTTAAACTGCAGCTAAACCATGCTCCCCAACTGTCCCAGACATAATCCTGGCTTCCTGTGTATTAAGGCTGTGTCCTCGAGTCCAGTGTTGGAGCCCTTGTTCCAGCAGCTGGCTCCAGCTCCATGCAGACTCTGTGCAGTGATCTTCAAATTTCCCTATTCAGGAAATGAGCAAGTAAAACAGACGTCAATTAAACAAACTACATTTATTTTGGGAGTTCTTACCAACACTGCTGAGCGATCCACTGCTTTCTGAGTCTGAAGGCATGGTCGTGAGGACACTGTAAGAGGAACCTGTTGGAAAGCATTAAGAATAACAATCAATGATGGATCAGCAGAGTAAAATGCTACACCTGTCATATCTGAAGGGGACCTAGAAATTATAGAATGATAACAGGAGTCAGGCCATAAGCTACTTTAGTATAAAATCACGGGTGGGCAATTACCGTCATTTTCCCTAGGGTCCACGTGAGAAACTGGGACTGTTGTGGAGGATCAAACTTTGTTCTGTCCAATATTGATTTTGGACCTGGGAAGGTCCAGAAGTACATAAACATATAGAAAACAAAACACCTAGCACTAGGAAGAATAAGTACAACTGCTTATGATACAAAGCTCTTTCAGATAGGTGGTCAGTAGGTGGCCGAGCTGTGGTTTAATTGTCCTCCAGCCGTCTACCTGGAACCCCCGGCTGTTAGCAGAGATGACGGCTCAATAATAACCGCAGGGATAGGTCACTGGTTAGTAGGTTGCTTGTGTGTGCCGGCTCCCCAACAACCCATCCCTGACAGTAGGTGTTAGCCAGCACAAATCGCACACAAATCACATCAGAAAACACACGTAGATGCGATTTTGATGCATTTTCATTTAAGCACAGCTAGGTGGATGACGCCATTTACAGTTAAAGCTTAGCTACTGGCATGATCATTGGATGCCCAGTAATTACGCACAGGCTTCCTTTAAAATGCTGTAAACAGTTTGTTTAGTATAAACCTTTCCCAAAAAGTACGGCTCCGGAGGGCTCCACTTTGTGGAAGGCCTAGGCAGAGAATATAAGCCAGCATTGGTGTCTATTGCCTTGTTTCCACTGCACGGATCGGTTCGGGTCAGAAAGAATGGAGCGGTTAGAATGGGACCGGTCTATTCTGCAGAGCATTTCCACTGCAAATCGGACCATCCGGGACCATGCAAGGTTTAGAAAAAAAGCCCAGCACGTCCACCAATCAGTGAGATGTATTTGTAGGTCCGCCCTAATGGAACCGTTCCATTCTCTATGGCCCCACATCTGAAGCAGGACCCAGAATGGTCCGGTACGGTTCGCTTTTATGGCACGCTTTCATAATGGAAACACCCAAAAAAGCGTACCGAACCGAACCGTACCGAACCGATCCGCTCAGTGGAAACGAGGCATATGTGACCGGTAGTACTCATGTTTGGAATGGCCTGACTGTACAGAAGGATCTATACCATTCTGAAAATGTTTATGAACTTTTACATCAGTTTGAAGGTTGGACTGGAGATGGGCTTCTAAGAATACAGCGATTGCCTCTTTCCAACTTCAGCCTACAGACTGGTCAATAAAAGAGCAGCACTGATGGAGGTCTCTCCTCATCTCTCTTTTGCAGCACACCTTTCACTCTGTCCTGTGTTTCACTTTATCAGGATTGCAAGATGGAGGGATACAGAGTCAGAATTCATGCACTTGAACTAATTGCATTTAAAAAAAAAAAGAAGTTTTGTTAATGAATACAGCACTGCATTTAACAATGTATTTTTTCTACGTGAGTTCAGTACCTCCTACGATTTTGCCCATGGATTATGAAAATTTGCTGTGAGCAATTTAGATTTTCCAAATGTGCATTCCTCAAAGGTGTGCCTTTGGATACAAACAATCTGGGTTTTATGGAAACACAACTATTACATTGTCTCATTCATTTTATGCACGCTTAAACATATTGCTATCAAGTATATTTTTACTAGAATGGATTAAACCAATAAATGCTGGTTTACCCACCTAAGATATGTTTTCCCTATTAACTGATAACATTTGAAACAAGTGTCTGAAATTCCAAATACCTTTCAAATGCAGATATAAGAACCTTGCTCCATGAAAACCATGAGATTCTTCACAATGTAGTAAAATTTGAAAAATTTGGGACACCACACACAGTTTCCATAAACAGGACTTTTGCAGCCTAGGAACGTTTAAGTATTAGTTTACCCAAATAAGTTGGTAGCAGTTCAGGGAGACAAACCTGACATCTGCAGGATGCTGGGAAAAAAGTTGGGCCCTGAGACAAGGTAACTGCAGCACAGGAGGTTAAGCAATCTGTGGCTGGCCAAAGGAGAGGACTGGCTGAAGTTAGAAGATTCCAGGCTCAAAGAAGAAGATGTAAGAGGCGATGAAGGGAAGCGCATGACCTCACATCCCTGAAGAAGAGTACAACCCATGAAGTCTGCCATGATGTACTAGTACGATGTACATACTTGCATTTACCACAAAAGCCCTGAGGCCCTGCAGTGGCACAGTTTCAATAAATTGAATTATCTAAGAAGAGTAAAAATCCCTTTGTCAGGGCTCAGATCTGAACCTGCGACCTCTGTTGTGTCTGGTGATGTCTCTTCTTGCTGAGCCACCTGGAATGCTGGAGAGCTCCCTGGATAATTCCTTGAATGATCCTGACTTGAACCTTGTGTGTCAAGAACATTGAACTCTTTGCTCCTTCCATGAACTTCCTATTAAAGCCGACTACGCTTCCAATTGATCCCAAGTGTAGATAAGTTGTAAGCGAAGGGGAAGGCGGGGGGGGGGGGCGAGGGCTGTAAAGGTTTGCAAGCAGAATAAAAAATAAAAAGACAGTTGCAGGAGTGAACAGTGCTAGAAGAGAAAAAGTGAGCAGTGTTGGAAAAAAAGGGATACAGAAGTGAGCAGTGCCAATAGAGGTTGGCAGGAGATTAAGAGTGAGCAGTGCTGCAGGGAGTGTGGAGAAGTGACAAAAGGACAGTTCCATCAATAACATTACTTAGGTCCTCCTTGATCCAGCAATATTTGTCCATGTGACCGTGCCCAGTTCTTTTCAGAGAAAATTCCCTGCTGGGATATCCTCTTGGCACCCGCGTGTCATGGCCCCATGCATTCCTATGGGCAGGCTATACTCATGCTAGCCTTCAGCAGACCAGTACAGCCTACCTATAGGAGTTTTTTTTACTGGCTGGCAGTGCTGCCGAATACACATTTTTTGGAGGAAGGCAAATTGGTGGGCTGCATTTATTGGGGGGAAGGAACTCATTAAAAGAACAATTATACCAAAGATGCAGTTATCCTTTGAGTACTCTGACACCTGCACTCTGTATGATGGGAGTGCAGCAGTCAGAACTGTACAATTTATGGCACAACATACAAAGTGCAGCGGTTACGGTTATGTGGCATACCATGTACATTACATAGACTTTACGGTCATACTGTTAATGCCATGCTGGAGGGTACATAGCGCCGAACGTTGTATGCTACATCAGGGGTTGACAAATTTGCTTGGAATCTAGGAGCCAGCTAAAAAAGTTAGGAGCCAGAAAACGCACCCCGTCCCGATGAGCTTGCGCGCAGAAGCGAACACATACGTGAGCAGCGCCCGCATATGTAAACGGTGTTCAAACCACACATGTGAGGTATCGCTGCGATTGGTAGAGCAAGAGCAATAATTCTAGCCCTAGACCTCCTCTAACTCAAAACATGCATCCTGTAGAATTTTTTAAATGTCGCCTATGGAGATTTTAAAGGGTAAAAGTTTGTCGGCATTCCACGCAATTTTGAAGCGTGACATGTTGGGTATGAATTTACTCGGCGTAACATTATCTTTCATAATATTAAAAAAAATGGGGATAACTTTACTGTTGTCTTATTTTTTTAATTAAAAAAAGTGTAATTTTTTCCCCAAAAAAGTGCGCTTGTAAGACCGTTGCGCAAATACGGCGTGACAGAAAGTATTGCAACGATCGCCATTTTATTCTCTAGGGTGTTAGGATAAAAAATATATATAATGTTTGGGGGTTCCAATTAGAGGGAAGAAGATGGCAGTGAAAATAGTGAAAAATTACATTAGAATTGCTGTTTAACTTGTAATGCTTAACTTGTAATAGCAACGGCCACCACCAGATGGCGCCAGCTCGCATCTAGTGGTAATAACGTGTAATACCAACGGCTCACCACCAGATGGCGCCAGCTAAAAAAAATAATATATATTTTTTTTTGCCCACCTTCCAAGCCAAGTCGCCAGGACACTATTTCTAGTTGCCATGGCGACCTGGCGCCCGGGATTTGTAGATCCCTGTGCTACATATTTATGGAAAGGACTCTGTATGTTATATATTTATGACCAAAACACTCTGTAGCTTGGCTGTACAAGATTACTGCACTCTGTACATTATATTCTTTTGACTCATGCACTCTGCATGCTATACTGTTATTACATATTTTGGATCAATGTGTTCATTATCACAACAGTTGCTGGTTGGCAAGTAGTCTCTGATCATCAGCCTCTAGCGGGGGTTAAAAGCGCCCCGCTAGTGGCTGAAAGCACTGCTACAACAACGGTAAAGCGTTGCTTAAAATAGCGACGCTTTACCGCCAAGCCCCAACCGCCCCAGTGTGAAAGTGCCCCAAGTGCTAGTTCACACCAGATGCACTTCGGTGGACTTTTTTTCTGCATAAAAAATGCAAATTGTACCAAAAACGTACTGGAACTGTGTGTGGTGTAAACTGTAATCAAAAACTGATCCAAAATATATCTAGAGTGCATTTCTGTAATGTGAACTGGCCCTAAAAATGCATGCACAGTGTTTTCCGTGTATTCCAATGGCTAGTTCACACCAGTGTAGTCAGTTCCAGTCAGTTGTCGGTGCAGGAACTGACTGAATGGTGTGAACTAAAGCCATTGGAATACATGGAAAACACTGTGCTTACATCTGTAGTGCAGAAAAAAGCGCACGGAACTGCATCTAGTGTGAACTAGCCCTCAAATAAATCATCACCACTTCCGGCTTCATTAGCCACAGAAGAGATCAGGGTGGCAGTAGCGGGAGGGCAAGTGATCCATGTGGCTGCAGAGCCGTCTGGATCACTTTTACTAGACAGCCAAGTGCTTAATGGTAGAACAACTTGCTGACAGGCAGACAGCAAGTTGTTAAAATACTTTTAATTAAAGCAGAACTGTACCGTTTTCAGTTCCCCGTGTATATTCTACAGTACTTAGTTAGGGTATCTCCATATAAAAGTAAATATAACAATAAAAAGCACACAAGAGCACACATGTTACCACACCCAACTTTCATCTTTAAACAGAACCTCTCTTATAGAAACAAGCTGACCATCACCAACACCCCATTCTGAAAATACAGATTGCCTGTTACCCTCTTCAATACATTGAATCAGAACAAGTACACAGATCAGCACTTATGACTTTCCTTACTTGTTCTGGCTTATTGACTGCCATAGGGGTTATAATGGCCTCAGAACGAGTATTTTCAGAAAGAGGTCAGCTTAGGCGTTCTCTTAGGAATGGTTTACTTTACAGGAGGAAATAAAGGGGCACAAGATTTGAGATCCTTTCAAATACTAAAAATGAAAGATGTACACTTTACCACAAAAACATCACTAAAAGTTCCAACCAGTTATTAGAAAAGTAAACCATCTTTTTCCCCAAGTTGTCCGGAATTTGCTTTGAGAAATAGGTCTTTGTTATATGGTTCATACAGGTTTGCTTGTTTAAATACAATAATTGTATTATTCCAAAACCAAAATTAAAATTAAATTGGGGTTCTAAAGGTTTGTTTTTATTTTCTAAACAGGTTCCTTTAAGCTAGTGCATTGTTGGTTCACTTACCTTTTCCTTAGATTAACCTTCTAAAATGTTTGTCTTTGTCAGAATTTCTCACTTCCTGTTTCTCCTCAGTAAGCTTGCCACCATCATCCATGGGGGTTAGTCAGAACAGCTTACTGAGGAGGAACAGGAAGTGAGAAATTCAGACAAAAAAAAAAACATTTTAGAAGGGAAATTGAAGGAAAAGGTTAGTGAACCAACAATGCACTAGCTTAAAGCGGGGGTTCACCCCCAAAACATTTTTTAACATGACATTCAGCCGAGTTGTCAGAATGACAATCAGCTGTTTTTTTTAATTTCAGTGCCGTACATACCGTATTTTTACCGCCCCTTCCGGGTATGTAATCTGCGGGACTGGGCGTTCCTAACTGATTGACATCCTTCCGACCGGCGCATACAGCGCGTCACGAGTTGCCGAAAGAAGCCGAACGTCGGTGCGCAGGCACCGTATAGAGCCGACTCGCAGTCCAGCTTCTTTTGGCAACTTGTGACGCGCTACATACTGCGTTACATACCCGGAAGCATCGGTGAAAATACGGTATGTAGGGCACTGAAATAAAAAAAACAGCAGATTGTCATTCTGACAACTCGGCTGAATTTAATGTTAAAAAAAATTTTTGGGGTGAACCCCCGCTTTAACCACCATAATATGACGGCAGGACAAAGACTCTCTCATTAGGGGGCGCGCCCGCCACGTCACTGGGAGCTCGATGCACGTGCCCAGCGGCCGCAATATCCAACGGGCACCCGCGATTGCCCAGTAACTGAGCAGGACCGTGGATCTCTGTGTGTAAACACAGAGATCCACGTCTTGTCAGGGAGAGGAGACTGATGGTGTGTCGCTTGTACATAGGGACACAGATCGGTCACCTCCCCCAGTCAGTCCCCTCCCCCCACAGTAAGAATCACTCCCTAGGGAACACATTAACCCCTTGATTGCCCCCCCCTAGTGTTAACCCTTTCCCTGCCAGTCATATTTATACAGCAATCAATGCATTTTTATAGCACTGATCGCTGTATAAATGTGAATGGTCCCAAAAATGTGTCAAAAGTGTCCGCCGTAATATCGCAGTCACGATAAAAATCGCAGATCGCCGCCATTACTAGTAAAAAATAAATAAATAATAAAATATGCTATAAATCTATCCCTTATTTTGAAGCCGCTATAACTTTTGGGAAAACCAATCAATATATGCTTATTGCGATTTTCTTTACCAAAAATATGTAGAAGAATACATATCGGCCAAAACTGAGGGGAAAAAAAAATGTTTCAATTTTTTTTTTTTTTAATTAGAAAATTTATTATAGCAAAAAGTAAAAAAATATTGTGTTTTTTTCAAACTTTTGTTTATAGCGCAATAAATAACAGCAGAGGTGATCAAATACCACCATTTGTGAGGAAAACACACTGCGTTACATGACCGCACAATTGTCAAAGTGCGACAGTGCTGGAAGCTGAAAAATGGCCTCGGCAGGAAGGGGGTGAAAGTGCCCTGTAGGCAAGTGGTTAAAGGAAACTATTTAGAAAATAAAAAAAAAGAGATTTTTAATACAGCTTACCTGTAAAATCTTTTTCTTGGAGTACATCACGGGACACAGAGCGGCATTCATTACTATATGGGTTATATGGAGTACCTTCAGGTGTAGACACTGGCAATCTCAAACAGGAAATGCCCCTCCCTATATAACCCCCTCCCATAGGAGGAGTACCTCAGTTTTGTAGCAAGCAGTATGCCTCCCAAAATGGTCCTCAAAAAAGAGGGGTGGGAGCTCTGTGTCCCGTGATGTACTCCAAGAAAAAGATTTTACAGGTAAGCTGTATTAAAAATCTCTTTTTCTTTATCGTACATCACGGGACACAGAGCGGCATTCATTACTATATGGGATGTCCCAAAGCAATGCTTACAATGAGGGGAGGGAGAACATCTCCAAGACAAAAGGATTTAATTTAGAGATATACTCAAATCATAATAAATCCAACTTAGTTGAGAAAAATAATTTTAAATTTTAAATTTAACTCAAAAAAGAGGAGCCCCCGGAATCCGAGGGTCTCAAACTGCAGCCTGCAGCACTGCCTGCCCGAAGGCAGTATCAGTATTCCTTCTTACGTCCAACTTGTAGAATTTTGTAAACGTGTGGACAGAAGACCAGGTTGCCGCCTTGCAAACTTGAGCCATAGAGATCTGGTGGTGTGCTGCCCAGGAGGCGCCCATGGCTCTAGTAGAATGAGCCTTTAATGATACTGGAGGAGGCAACCCTTTCAAGCCGTAGGCCTGAGTGATTAATTGCTTAATCCACCTAGAAATGGTGGACTTTGCAGCTGCCTGCCCCTTCTTGGGCCCATCCGGTAGAATGAACAGCACATCTGTTTTCCGGATCTTCTTTGTAGCTTTAAGATAGGCCTTCATGGCCCTGACAATATCCAAGGTATGCAGCAACCCTTCCTTTCTGGAAGTAGGTTTAGGGAAGAAGGATGGTAATACCAAATCCTGGTTCAAATGAAAACTGGATATGACCTTCGGTAGGAAGGAAGGATGAGGGCGGAGAACGACCCTGTCCTTATGAAAAACAAGATATGGTTCCTTACAGGATAAGGCCGCTAGCTCCGAAACTCTTCTTGCGGAAACTATGGCAACCAAAAATACTAACTTCCTTGTCAGTAGAACCAAAGGAATTTCAGCCAACGGCTCAAACGGTTGTTTCTGTAAACTTGACAGAACAAGATTTAAATCCCACGGACAAAGCGGGGATTTAACTGGAGGTCTAATACGTAAGACCCCTTGAAGGAAGGTCTTAACCAGCGAGTGGGTGGCCAGCGGCCGCTGAAACCACACTGACAGAGCAGAAATCTGTCCTTTGATTGTGCTTAATGCCAATCCTTTATCCACTCCTAGCTGGAGAAAACTTAATACTCTATCGATGGTAAATTTGCGAGAAAAGCCATCGCTTGGACTCACACCAGCCTACATAGGCCTTCCAGACCCTGTAATAAATCACCCTAGAGACCGGTTTCCTGGCTCTGATTAGGGTAGAGACTACTTTCTGAGACAGACCTCTACCCCTGAGAATCAGGGATTCAGCTTCCAGGCCGTCAAATTTAGATGCCGTAAGGCAGGGTGGAGGATCGGACCTTGCGATAGCAGGTCTGGCCGTAGAGGAAGAGTCCAAGGGTCTCCCACTACCATCTTTAGGATGAGTGAGTACCATGCCCTTCTGGGCCATGCTGGAGCTACCAGGATGACTGGTATGTGTTCCACCCGGATCCTGCGCAGCAGGCGGGGTAGTAACTGGAGCGGGGGAAACGCATAAAGAAGTTTGAACTGATGCCAAGGGCAAACCAACGCATCGGTTCCGCAGGCCATCGGATCCCTTGAGCGGGATATGAACCTGTCTAGTTTCTTGTTGAGTCTCGATGCCATGATATCCACGTCCGGCACTCCCCATCTTTGGCAGAGTGCTTGAAAGACTTGTGGATGCAGAGACCATTCCCCCGGCCATAGAGTCTGGCGGCTTAAGAAGTCCGCCTGAAAGTTGTCCACTCCTGGAATGAATATTGCCGATATGCAGGGCACATGCGCCTCTGCCCATAGGAGAATCAAGCTCACCTCTCTCTGAGCGGCTTGACTCCTGGTTCCCCCTTGGTGATTTATGTATGCCACGGCCGTGGCATTGTCTGATTGAATTCTCACCGGGAACCCCTGCAATTTTGACGTCCAAGCCCTGAGGGCTAGTCGAGCAGCTCTGAGCTCCAAGATGTTGATGGGCAACTGCTTCTCTGGCTTTGCCCAAGTACCTTGGCGAGTGCAACCATCCAAAATTGCTCCCCAGCCCGTCAGGCTGGCGTCTGTGGTCACTATCTTCCAAGCCACTGGGCTGAAAGACTTCCCCTTCAGTAGATTCTGAGGGTCTAACCACCAACACAGACTTTGTCGGACTCTTGATAAGAGCGGCAACGGGATATCCAAGGCCTGTGGCCTTCTGCTCCATGCTGACAGGATGGCTGCCTGTAGGATGCGAGTGTGGCTCTGGGCGTATGGTACCGCCTCAAACGTGGCCACCATCTTGCCTAGTAACCTCATACATAGGCGAATAGTCGGTTCTTTCTTGCTTAGAACCAGTAGGATTAATTCCTTGATGGCTTTTACCTTCCTCAGAGGTAGGAACACTCCTTGTTGTTCTGTGTCTAATCTCATGCCGAGATATTCCAACTGCCTTGTGGGCTGGAAAGCTGACTTTTCTCGATTTAGGACCCAGCCGAACCTCTCGAGGTATTGGACCGTGAGGGCCACTGCTCGCTCCAAGCCGGGAGACGAGTGGTCTATGACTAGGAGGTCGTCCAGGTATGCTAGGATCGTGACCCCTTGGATCCTTAGCTTGGCTAGGATCGGAGCTAGGACCTTCGTGAACACCCGGGGGGCCGTAGCCAACCGGAAGGGAAGCGCCACGAATTGGAAGTGACGCGAAGCCACCATGAAGCGTAGATATCTTTGATGTGGCTGATAAATTGGAACATGAAGGTAGGCATCCTTTATGTCTATGGACGCCATGAAGTCGTCCTTCTGGAGTGTGGCAGCTGCTGACCGCACGGATTCCATCCGAAATGAGCGGATCTTTAGATATGCATTTACCATCTTTAGGTCCAAAATTGGCCTGACATCTCCATTGGGGATGATGAATAGGTTGGAGTAGAAACCCAGCCCCTGTTCCAGGACTGGCCGGAATCCGAGGCGGATCGTTTGGAATCCTCGACTCCTGGAAATGAGGAGGAGGAAACCTTAGGAAATCTAATTTGTAGCCTGTGGCCACGGAAGACCGTACCCACTCGTCGGGAATGCTGGCTTCCCAAATCTCTGAAAAGAGTCGCAGCCTTCCCCCCACCTTCGTGGGTGGGGGCGCCCCTTCATAAGGTTGGCTTGGGGGCTGGTTTTGCTGGTTTGCGAAACCACTGCCTTTTGCCTCTAACAGCCTGTCCTTGTGATTTGCTGTTGAAGCCGAAGTTTGCTTTTGCAGGAGGCCGTCGATACTGCTTGGCATTAGAGGGCCCCTGCCCAGGGGAATACTGTCGTTTAAACGCAGGCCCCTGAACCTTCTTCTTAGTTGGCAAGAGAGTACTCTTGCCGTTTGAAATGGTCTGAATGTATTTATCTAGGTCTTCTCCGAAGAGTCGTCCTCCATGGAAGGGGAACCCTACCAGGAGCTTCTTGCATGGGGGCTCAGCCTCCCAGCTTTTTAACCATAAGAGTCTTCTCATATGGATAAGGGATAACGATAAACGTGACGCTTGCTGGATAGAATCCTTGATTGCGTCTACCGTAAAACATATGGCCTTAGGGACATCCGAAAATTCTTCTGCCTGCTGGGCAGGAATAAGTTTAAGCATCTGCTTAAATTGATCCGATAATGCTTGAGCGACCCCAATCGCAGCCACAGCTGGCTGTACTACTGCCCCTGCAGTAGTGAAGGAGTTCTTAAGTAGTGCTTCCAAGCGCTTATCAACTGGATCCTTGAACACCTGTATGTTTTCTACAGGGCATGTTAACGATTTGTTAACACATGAGATGGCTGCGTCCACTGCAGGAGTAGCCCATCTTTTGGAAAATTTTTCTTCCATAGGATATAGGACAGAGAACTTCTTAGGTGGTAAGAAGATCTTATCTGGCTTGTTCCAATCTTGGAACAAAACTCCCTCTAATAGAGGATGGATCGGAAACACAGCATTGCTTTGAGGCGCCCTCAGTGAGCCCAAAGCTGAAACCGTCGATACCTGGAGATCTGGTACTGGCAAGTTGAATGCCCTATGGACCAAGTCCGACAATCCTTGAATCCACCAGCTCTCCCTCAGGGAGACTGCCCCAGACTCCTCTGTATCCGGATCTTCGATCCCTGAACCTACTTGGTCCTTGTCCAAGAGGTCGTCCAATTCCCCTGAGGAAAGGACCTCCTCTTCTGAGGGTCCGCGCTCGGGCGACGGAGATCTATTCCGCTTACTGCCCCGCATAGCTGCGGCTATCATTTTACCCATGCTTTTCTGCATCTCTTTTAAAGAGGTGAGTAATACCTCCTCCGTGACCATCTTAGGGCTGGACTGACCCGCGTCAGCTCCAGCCCCAGATCCCGATGGCCCCAAGGCTCCCTGTGGGGAAAGCAGCGGCATAGCATTGTCCGAGACCTCAGACTCTCTGGGGGAATCCCCACCTCTTGTACCCTTGTTTTTTGATGCCATGGTACAATACCGAGGTACACCTGCTACTTATTGGTACCTGGGACTTATAAATAGTTAAATGCCCAAACACCTGTTTGGGGGATAAAAAATGCTTCCTCTCCCCTAGATGACACTTTTTTTTTTTTTTTTTTTCAAAAAAAAAATCTTTTTTTTTTTTTTTTTTTTTTTCAAATCTAGGAAAGAAAAAACATTCTGTCCCCCTGAGTAGTATTGCAAGAAAAACTATGAGATGGAAAAGAAACAGCCTATTTCTAGGCTTGAAAACAGTCTTTCTGAAGACTGCAATATTCTTTCTGGCCACTGTGTGTCCTCGGCGCCCCGTGCTTGCCGTTCTGGTCTTTCCTCCTCAGTTCCAAAGTATTGAATGAGCTATATGGAACAAACAAGGAAGGGCCGCCCCTTCCTTAAGCCACTGACCCGCCCTTCCCCCCCAGCAATCTCAAACAGGAAATGCCCCTCCCGACAGGGGGGGGGTGGGGTTGGGAGGAAGGGACCTCTCTGCTCCAGAGGTCGGCGTTTTGCCTGCTTTGCAGGCCGTGAGGAGGAAGACTGAATGGAGCATCGCCTGGAGGCTTGCAGGTAAGCACAGCTCTCTGACACACACATATACTTTTATATCACACAGGCCCCACTCAATGCTTTTCCAACACTACAAGGGAGGTCACATCTTATGGGGAATAATACATATAGAGCCATCCTATCTTTATGATATGTGACTAGTTTGCCAGATGCAGTGCATAACTTTAGGCATGTCCCCTGTGACCCCCCAGAAAAAACCTGCTAAGAACCAAGTTCCGCAAGTTTTCCCCTCACTTACCTGCTCCATGCCGCAGGACTTTGCCAAGCAAGAGGCCCAATCTTCCCCCATCTCGGTGGGGATGTCTAGACCTTCAGGCCCTGGGTTCCTATGAAGGATCCACTGTCCTGGGCCCATATAGCACTCTGGCAACAGAAACATTAGGCACCCAAAGGTTTCTAAGTTCTGGGCCCAGGGTCCAGCTCTCTAAAAAGAAAAGCATTATGGGCTATACCCCAAGGGTTTGGGGTCCGGTTACTGACCACTTTAGCGCTGAGGCTTTTTTGGACAGAACCGGTTAGCTCACCTAATCCCAAGGATGTGGAGGCAAGCTAAACCATGACTAACACCTAAGACACTGGCGGAAAAAACTGAGGTACTCCTCCTATGGGAGGGGGTTATATAGGGAGGGGCATTTCCTGTTTGAGATTGCCAGTGTCTACACCTGAAGGTACTCCATATAACCCATATAGTAATGAATGCCGCTCTGTGTCCCGTGATGTACGATAAAGAAAACTAACCTTTACAACCCCTTTAAAAATGCAAATAAATTTGAGTTCTGGATTTTGAATCCCTTTGATCTATAGATCGGTACTTGGTGTGCAAGGCCCCCTCAGGAGCTCAGACTGGTAGCTGGGAAACACTGGTTTGAAGTAGCCACAAAGGGGTTAAAGATAAATACAGTTCATACAATCCAACACAACTGCTTTACTTTGATAAAATGACATCATGAACTGCATTGCATCATTTAACCCCTGAGATCACAAAGGAAAGGAACACATTTTATTTCCAGACCTTTGTTAAACTTTATATGTAAATATATAAGCAGGTCAAGTTACATAATGTCACAATTAGTTTAGAATACACCATGATTCATTTCTTCTATTCTTAACCTTTCAAATGCCATTTCCACTTGATTTGAAAGAGTTAAAGGCTACAGTACAATGACAACGCACTTTGGACACAACAAAACAAAGGCTTGTTGTTAATCGGTGGTGAAACCAGTCAGCCCGGGTGTTCTGTATTTTAGTGTGCAACTCCAAAGGTGTAATATTACAGCAATTCTTCAATGTCTGCATCCGGGAACAGGCAGGGGCAAAACACGGGGGAGGGAAAGGGTAAATGCTGGCCAAAGAAAAAAAAAGAAAGCTATGTGTGGCAAATATTGGTCAGAGTAGAACAACATATAAATACTTCCATTGCTATGGCTTTCAGATATAGAAGTCATTGGCATGAAGGAAATACAAAGCACAAACCAGCATTTTACTCTTTGATACACATGTACTTTGTTTATAAAAATATTTAACCCCTGAAAAGATTAACCGGTTCCATACACATCTGAGTAGTTTGACCGATATATGCAAGCTCTATCATATTCCCCTCGAGACCAAATCTCTCCATCCTGAAAGGGTTAGTAAAGGAAAAAATGGTTGTCATTTATAATAACAAACATGTGATACTTACCTCCACTGTGCAGTTAGTTTTGCACACAGTGCCCCCGATCCAAGTCTTCTGGGGTCCCTCGGCGGCTGTCTCTGGTCCTCCCCGCAATTACTCACCACAGTCATGCGAGAGCTCACATAGTGGTCAGTAATTGTGGGCGCGCTCCCGTGATACAGCGAGCCGCCATAGCGGCTCACTGTATCACCCGGCCCCGCCCCTCGGCGCGCCGCGTCACTGGATGTGATTGACAGCAGCGCCAGCCACTAGCTGCGCTGCTCTTAATCCATCCGCTCTAGCCAATCAGCGGCCTGGCTGAGCGGTGAAGAGGATCTCGGGACTGTGCGGGACTTTCAAGGGGTCAGGTAAGTATAATGGAGGCTCGGGGGGGGCGCCATTATCAGATGTTTTTTCACCTTAATGCATAGATTGCATTAAAGTGGATGTAAACCCCCCAAAAAAATCTTTTTGATGTCACAATGTAGAGTATTGTAGAGGATTTCCTATCATCTGTGCCCAGTCTTGCCACACAAAGTTAATCCAGCTCTGAGCAATCCTCTTATATTGTTCAGTGAAAATTAACAGACTTCCAGATAAAAACCTGTCTAAATAAAAAGTCCTTTCCTCTCTCTCCTTGCTTTGAGTGACAGGTTATATACATATGTATCTTGGACATGTTTATCATATGTTATGTTAGGTTTATCATAATATGAGGTGATCCACAGTATAACAAGTGAGAAATACACCCCTCCCCCACATAACACATCCTGGTAATATACAATGACCTGTGGATCACCTCATATTATGATAAACATAACATAACATATGATAAACATGTCCAAGCTAGAAATGTAAATAACCTGTCACTCAAAGCAAGGAGAGAGGAAAGGACTTTTTATTTAGACAGGTTTTTATCTGGAAGTCTTAATTTTCACTGAACAATAAAAGAGGATTGCTCAGAGCTGGATTAACTCTGTGTGGCAAGACTGGGCACAGATGATAGGAAATCTTATACTCTACATTGTGACCAACAAAAAAAATGGGTTTACATCCACTTTAAAGGTGAAAAAAAGGTTTACTTTACAACTCCTTTAAGCCTCAGTTGTCCCACTTTTTGGTCTGATGTGTAGATCTCTATACAAAATGTACCATTTTACTACCAAATGTGTTATGCTGCACTAAAATGTGTGCTTTAGCCAATCATTTTTTGCATATTAGATCTCTTTGTGGTCTATGAAGCCGAGGCCTCTACAGGGATGTGTCCTTTGTCTACATACTGTGCGCTAAGAGCCGGTGACTTGTCCTTAAGGTTCCCCTAACGGGAAAGTTCCTTCAAGGACTGCGCAGGCGCAAACTTGCCGACGAAAATCTCCGAACCTCGCCTGGCATCCAGGCTCATTCTTTAACATCCCCGTGGATTAGAGCACGTTAAAAAAAAGAGCCAGGAGGCCGAGCGAGCCGTCCAAGCGAAGCGAGGACGTGAGGCTGACTGGCCACTTTCCTCGAAATCCACGTCGCCCTGGATGCCGGCCGAGGTTCGGAGATTTCTGTCGGCAAGTTTGCGCCTGCGCAGTCCTTAAAAGGAACTTTCTCGTTAGCCGGAACCATATCGGCAGACCATAGTGCACCTGCGCAGGAACTTTCACGATAGCCGGAACCATATCGGCAGATCACCGGTTCACACAGGGGCGACCTGTCAGGTGACTCAGCCGCCTGACAAGTCGCAGTCCGCTCTATTCAATAGAACCGTTCCAATAGGAGTGACGCAAGAAAAAGGTTCCTGTACAACTTTGGGGGCGACTTGCATTGACTTCAATACAGAAGTAATTTTGCAAGTTGCCTCTCAAGTCGTCTTAAGATCGCCTTGCCGAGTCGCCCCCAAAGCCGTGCCGCCTGTGTGTGAACCGGCTCCAACAGGTGTCCCTCTATCATTTCAGGAAGATGGAAGGTATGCTTTATCTTCTCTATGTAAAAATATCGATTTGCCATCTCAATTATTGTAAAAAGCGTTTCTCTCCTTGCATACATAAAATTTCCCCAAATTTTGCTTCAAAATATATTTAAAAGCCCCAAAAAATTGTGCAGCAGATTCTATTCTTGTGGCCCATCCTAGTCTAGATCCATCTTTGCAATGAGGTTTATAATCTCATTGTAGGTTATAACACCTACCATTGTAAATAATCCTGTGGTTTGACATACAGTATGTGGCATAAACATACAATATTTAGGAACCATGTACAGTGCATCCGGAAAGTATTCACAACGCTTCACTTTTTCCACATTTCGTTATGTTACAGCCTTAATTATTCCAAAAATTGATTAAATTCACAATTTTCCTCAAAATTCTGCAAACAATACCCCACAATGACAAAGAAGTTTGTTTGAAATCTTTGCAAATGTATTAAAAATAAGTATTATTTGTACATAAGTATTCACAGCCTTTGATCAATACTTTGGTGAAGCACCTTTCGCACCATTTACAGACTCAAGTCTTTTTGAGTATGATGCTACAAGCTTGGCACACCTATTTTTGGGCAGTTTCTCCCATTCTTCTTTGCAGGACCTCTCAAGCTCCATCAGGTTGGATGGGGAGCGTCAGTGCACAGACATTTTTAGAGCTCTCCAGAGATGTTCAATTTGGTTCAAGTCTGGGCTTTGGCTGAACCACTCAATGACATTCAGAGTTGTCCTGTAGCCACTCCTTTGTTATCTTGGCTGTGTGCTTAGGGTCGTTGTCCTGTTGGAAGAGGAACCTTCACCCCAGTCTGAAGTCCAGAGTGCTCAGGAGGTTTTCATCAAGGATGTCTCTGTACATTGCTGCATTCATCTCCCTCTCGAGCCCGACTAGTCTCCCTGTTCCTGTCGCTCAAAAACATCCTCACAGCATGATGCTGCCACCACCATGCTTCACTCTAGGGATGGTATTGGCCAGGTGATGAATGGTGCCTGGTTTCCTCCAGACATGACGCTTGCCATTCAGGCCAAAGAGTTCAATCTTTGTCTCAGAGAATTTTATTTCTCATGGTCAGAGACTTTCGGGTGCCTTTTGGCAAACTCCAGGTGGGCTATCATGTGCATTTTACTGAGGCGTGGCTTCCGTCTGGTCACTCTACCATACAGGCATAATTGGTGCAGAGATGGTTGTTCTTCTGGAAGGCTCTCTTCAGAGAACAGCTGGAGCTTTGTCAGAGTGACCACTGGGTTCTTAGTCGCCTCCCTGACTAAGGCCCTTTTCCTCCAAATCGCCAAGTTTAGTCAGGGGCCCGCTCTAGGAAGAGTCCTGGTGGTTCAAAACGTCTTCCATTTACAGATGATGGAGGCCACTGTGCTTATTGGGACCTTCAATGCTGCAGAAATTTTTCTGCACCCTTCCCCAGATCTGTGCCTTGATACAATCCTGTCTCAGAGGTCTACAGACAATTCCTTGGGCTTGGTTTGTGCTCTGACATGCACTGTTGACTGTGGGACCCTACATAGACAGGTGTGTGCCTTTCCAAATCATGTCCAATATACTGAATTTACCACAGATGGACTCCATTCAAGTTGTAGAAACATCTCTAGGATGATCAGTGGAAACAGGATGCACCCGAGCTCAATTGTAAGTGCCATGGCAAAGGTTGTGAATACTTACAGTATGTACATGCGATGTTTTTATTTTTTTTATAAATTTGAAAATATTTCAAACAGACTTCTTTCACGTTGTCATTATGGGGTATGGTTTGTAGAATTTTGAGGAAAATAAGTTGAATCCATTTTGGAATAAGGCTGTAACATAACCAAAATGTGGAAAAAGTGAAGGGCTGTGAATACTTTCCAGATGCACTGTATACAAGCACAACTTCAGCTAGCTGGAAGGGGAGTTTAAAAAGTTTTTTTTTTTCTTTAAATAAATGTCACAATTACCCGCTCTATTCAATCGTTTTGCACAAAGCAGGCACAAATGTTCTTTTCTGGGGTCCCCCCGGAGCCTCCTCCCCTCTTCTGAGTGCCCCATACCGCTCAGCAAAGCTCAGTCCTATTCCCGCTCCCTCCTCACAGGATTTGATTACCAGCAGCAGAAGCCAATGGATCCCGCTGCTGCATCCATGTCCAGTGAGGAGAGACAGAGAGGGAAATGCTGGAAAACCTGCTGCCTTTACAACCATTTTAACTGGAAAGAGTTTGGCGAGAGTCTTCATTTATTAACCACTTCCCTTCTGCCATACATTTATAAATGTCCTCGGATAGGGTGGGTGATATCTCGGTCATAACTGCAGCATCAATCAAGATATCATTTTTTTTCAGATGGAGATCCCTGCAAAGTAAAAGTAATCATAGCAGCCAACAAGCGGCTGGATTACTTTTACAGGCATGCGATTGAGGTGTCCGGTGAGGATGGGACCAACGGCATTCCACTCTGGGCACACAGTGAAAGGAATGGATGTTATTCCTCCCACTGTGTGACATCCGAAACCAAAAGCAACAAGGATTTTGTCACTTCAAGTTTTGTTTTTTTATTTACCGGTCCTAGAACGCCAAATAAATCAGCCGATCAGACTGATACGTGTCTCATCTGCAGCATTGGAGGCCAGAGGAGATATCTGGATTTCAACAGACCCCCAGATTTTCCCAAAAAGCGGACCTGTCACGGTCCAGCACACATATGTAAATGACAATCGCACTACACGTGTGAGGTATCACTGCAAACGTCATAGTGAGAGCATTAATTTTAAAGGCTTTTAGAGATTCTTGTTCCACAGGCAGACACAATTTTAAACCATAACATGTTTGGTATCCATTTACTCTGTGTAACATTTTTATAATTTACCAAACAATTGGGTGTTCTAGAAGAAGTAGTGTTCAAATTCATGAAAGTGTATGGTTTTGTTTTTAAATGGTGTTTGAAAAAGTACTGCGCAAATATCATGCAACATAAAAATTTGCAATGCCCACTATTTCATTCTCTAGGGTCTCAGCTTAAATAAAAAAAATATATCCCAGGGTGGTTTCCAAAAGGTTGTGGGTAGTGAGGGACTGGGAGGGCCGTCTCGGCACAGCATATTAACCCCTTGAAGTGATTTTGATTGTATTGTCTCATTTCTCTTTTGTTTTTGCTCAATAAAAGCTTTTTGTTTAAAATTATATATATATATCTTGGGGTTTTTGAATTTAGAAAAATAGATTTATTTTTATAGTGTAGGAATGTCAGAATTGGCCCTGACTTGAAGTGGTTAAACATACATATTTATCAGAGGCTTTCTAGTTTGTGCCAAGTAAACATTTTTATTCTCAACTATTTTACTGATATTTTTGGCAGAAGGATAGTGGGTAAAAAGCTTAAAGGGGAGGTTCACCCTAAAAACGACTTTCTAGTATTACATTGGCCCCCCACATTACAATACAATTATGCCTATTATGTTTTTTTGTATGCTGTACATACCTTAGGAACAGCTAATTCACCCGTGGCTTCCGGGTTGCGAGTCCCGCGGGAGTGGGCGTTCCTAACATGCTGGCGATTGACGTGATGACAAAAAACGAGCTCCCCCCGTCGCGTAAGCTGCGGCTCCTTTCGGCAATCGTGACGCAGCTTACGCGACGGGGGGGGGGGGGGAGCTCGGTTTTTTGTCATCACGTCAATCACCAGCATGTTAGGTACGCCCACTCCCGCGGGACTCGCAACCCGGAAGCCACGGGTGAATTAGCTGTACCAAGGTATGTACAGCATACAAAAAAACATAATAGGCATAATTGTATTGTAATGTGGGGGGCCAATGTAATACTAGAAAGTCGTTTTTAGGGTGAACCTCCCCTTTAAAGGGCAACTTTCTACATGCAGATGATGTGTACATTTTATGCAGCCTACACAAGAAAAAAAAGAATACCATCATTTGTAAACACTGGTTTGCCATGTTTTGGCTACTGGGCCCACAGGTGGTGCAACAGCAGAACTGTGTAAAGGTATGTAGGTCAGCTGTGAATAAGAAGAGTTCTATGCCAGGCAGTTCCACAGTGAGCTGGCAGCTTTATTAGGGTGTAGGAGGATGACCAGTGGCATCATCGTGGTAATCTAAAATGACATGGCTCAAAAGCAAAATCTTTGATATAGCAAATGTACAGAATGGGGGGAACGCAGATAAAGCTGTGAAAGGAAAAGCTGTGGGTATATCAGACTGCAGGCTAAGATAAAAGACGGGTCTAAGGGATATAAAAGCAGAATTTTGACTTGGCTAATAAGTAAAGTGCAGGACACAGGCAAAATATTCATAGACCCTGGGTTATAGGCTTGTAGCTCATATCAGGTGATTGCATTCTGTCCCCTAGGCCCCACCACCCCCATAACACTTCCCCAGTCCTCAGCAAGCAATACAGTGTCAGCATTGGTGGAGGGTGTACCTCACAAGGTCCCGAAAACAGAACAAATAGGAAATCTTTAACCCTGATAAAAGCTGTTGCTTTTCAATAGAATCTTAATGGCTCCGACTTGATCCAGGCAATATGAGAATTTCTATTTAGTGCTTTGAAGTGGGGCAGAAGAATGGCAACACAATAAGCTCATTGAGGTGGAAGATGGATACCATCTTGGAAAGAGGATGTTCTTGGGAGCAAGGCTACCTTCTTATTGTGAAGAATAAGAAATGGCTTCTTTAGAAGAGAAGAGAGCTGCCAGCTCAGAAAAACGTCTGACAGACACAAGAGTGGAAGTAAAATCTACCCTCCTGTGCCTCTCCAAAAAGAGGTGTGCCTTGAAAGGGCATACATGCGAGGTGCTTTTTTTGCAGCTCCACCTGTCTACGCTTTTAGCCACAAGATTATGTGCATTAGAGCTGCATGATTCTGGCCAAAATGAGAATCACAATTTTTTACTTAGAATAAAGATCACGATTCTCGTGGCGCAACATCATCTTTCACATTATACAAAAAAATTGTGCCAACTTTACGGTTTTTTTTTTTCCCTTTATTCATAAAAAAAAAAAATCCCCAAAAATGCATTTGAAAGACCACTGCGCAAATACAGCGCGACATAAAATATTGCAACAACCACCATTTTATTCTCTAGGGTCTCTGCTTTTTACTTGGAACCCCCGAAACACACACACACACACACACACATTATACACACAGTACAGACCAAAAGTTGGACACACCTTCTCATTCAAAGAGTTTTCTTTATTTTCATGACTATGAAAATTGTAGATTCACACTGAAGGCATCAGAACTATGAATTACCACATGTGGAATTATACATAACAAAAAAGTGTGAAACAACTGAAAATATATTTCATATTCTAGGTTCTTCCACCTTTTGCAGCAGACACATCTCTAGAACTGTTAAGAGGAGACTGTGTGAATCAGGCCTTCATGGTAGAATATCTGATAGGAAACCACTGCTAAAGAAAGGCAACAAGCAGAAGAGACTTGTTTGGGATAAAGAACACAAGGGATGGACATTAGACCAGTGGAAATCTGTGCTTTGGTCTGATGAGTCTAAACTTGAGATCTTTGGTTCCAACCCCCGTGTCTTTGTGTGGCGCAGAAAAGGTGAACGGATGGACTCTACATGCCTGGTTCCCACCGTGAAGCATGGAGGAGGAGGTGTGATGGTGTGGGGGTGCTTTGCTGGTGATACTGTTGGGGATTTAATCAAAATTGAAGGCATACTGAACCAGCATGGCTACCACAGCATCTTGCAGCGGCATGCTATTCCATCCGGTTTGCGTTTAGTTGGATCATCATTTATTTTTCAACAGGACAATGACCCCAAACACACCTCCAGGCTGTGTAAGGGCTATTTGACCAAGAAGGAGAGTGATGGGGTGCTGCGCCAGGTGACTACCCCTTGAAGCTCATCAAGAGAATGCCAAGAGTGTGCCAAGCAGTAATCAAAGCAAAAGGTGGCTACTTTGAAGAACCTAGAATATGAAATATATTTTCAGTTGTTTCACACTTTTTTGTTATGTATAATTCCACATGTGTTAATTCATAGTTTTGATGCCTTCAGTGTGAATCTACAATTTTCATAGTCATGAAAATAAAGAAAACTCTTTGAATGAGAAGGTGTGTCCAAACTTTTGGTCTGTACTGTATATATATATTTGGGGGTTCCAAGTAATTTTCTAGCAAAAAATAATGATTTTAAATTGAAACCAACATATGTCAGAAAAAGGTTTAGGGTAAGTGGTTAAACTTCCCTCATTTACACACCGAAGTTCATTCCTTTGATCTAAAGGACAAAACGTTACAATGTTTATAGTTGGTTTTGTGGCTGAGGAATGTTGTGATACTTGGCAGACTGCCTGGAGTTTTGGACCGCTGTTGGCTTCACAGAGAATTCTCTGCATAGGAAGAATCAGGAAAATGCTTTGTCAAGATTGCAAGGGTGAAAAAACGAAAACATTGGGATAGAGATTCTAAACGATTAATTGTGCAGCTTTAATGTGAATGTGGGTTTGAGCCATTTTGGAAATGTATGTTATGTTCTAGGGTAGACACGCACACACAATAATAAACTATTTAAACTATGAGCGATTTCTATGCAAAGGAAGAGGTCCATCGCCTTAAGGCACTAGCAAAAAATAAATAAAAAGCGGAAGTAGGGTCATGGGCAGGACACCCAGGTGATGCGTCCTCAAAAAGTTTCACCAGTGTCCAATCACCAAAAAGGACGAGATGAAGACCAAGGAAAGTAAACAGATGTAGAAATAGAATCTTTTTGTTTTCATCACATAGCTTATTTTAGATCCATTGACATAATCTCTGGGACTCAATGCTATTCTATGCAACGTAAGCAAATTATGGTTGTTGGGTGGAGCCTACAGGGTGCCAATCATGGTTTTCTGAAAACATCACACCACCCTACCTCAGTACTCTTTTCAAGAGCCCTCAGCCATGATGAAGTCAGTGGGTTTGCTCCTGGGAGGGGTTATGCAAATATCAAATTGCCTTGATATGTGGAGGATTGAGAGTCAATCTGGGAGGAATGGGAGTTCTAGGCAGACATTTGCATGCAGACTGCTCTGGGAAAGCCCACATGTGATGCTGTGCTTTCATGATTGAAATCCATCAAATAGAAGCAAAAAGCTAGGGATAGTACAAAGGCTGCATTCGTTTTTATTCAGGCCTTTCCCTTTAATCCTGCGGATAAATACACTTCTTGTTCCCGAGTGACAACGCTCACCCCTCCATTGCATCTGGATGGAGCCATGATTGTCACCTAGGCCGGTTAAACACGTCTGCCTCCGTGTTCATTTCCTTTACAAAAGATAGATTAAGATTGCTTTTGTATGCTTTTCATCTTACATGAACTTTCTGTACTTTCCATTATTTTCTCTACTTGCTCAAAATGTTCTTAGCCAGGAAAATTAAAACAAATTTCATGCACTACATCTAAGAACTGCTAAACTGTAATACAGAATATATTTGTTTTTGGGGTTAAATTTTAGATTGAAAAAAAAAAAAAAAAGTGTAAGCTTAAAGCGGAAAAACATTTTTCTAACATTACATTCAGCAAACTTCCAACATTTACAGTATGCTGATTTTTTATTTATTTTTTGCTGTACATACCGTCTTATAGCTATTTTCCACCCGGCTTCCGGGTTCTCACTCCCGAGTAGGCGTTCCTATGATGAGGCGCAGTGTCATGTGGGACTTCGCCCAGATGATTGACGTCTTGACAAAACCTTCCCCCCGGCGCATAAGGCGCATCACGAGTTTCCGAAAGAAGCCGAACTGCGCCTGCGCACCGACTAGGAGCCATGTAGAGCTGACTGCGCAGGCGCCGTATAGAGCCGACTCGCAGTTCGGCTTCATTCGGAAAAAAATTACGCGCCTTATCCGCCGGGGGGGGGGGGAGGTTTTGTCAAGACGTCAATCATCTGGGCGAAGTCCCACATGACACTACGCCTCTTCATAGGAACGTCTACTCCCGCGTGAGTGAGAACCCGGGTGGAAAATAGCTATACGACAGTATGTACAGAAAAAAAAAAAAAAATCAGCACACTGTAAATGTTGGAAGTATGCACAATGTAATGTTAGAAAAAAGTTTTTAGGGTGAACTATTTTAGGCAAAACATTTTTTTCCTTTAAGTTGTCAGCATACGAAGATATTTTGGACAATTTCCCCTTCCTGTTCAGGCATGACTGCATACTATTGCACAAAGCAAGGTCCATAAAGACATATATGAGCGAGTTTGGGGTGAAGGAACTTGTCCTGACATCAACCCAAGAGAACACCTTTAAGACAGGGCTTGACAAATTTGCTTGGAATCTAGGAGCCAGCTAAAAAAGTTAGGAGCCAGGAACGTGCCCCGTCCTGCCAAGCTCGCATATAAAAGCGGTGTTCAAACTAGGGCCGAAACAACTAATCAATTAATCGACAACTAATCGATTATGAAAATTGTAATCTATTTAATTTCATAATCGATTAATCGGCCAGTAACATAATGGGGTTAAAAAAAAAAAAAAAAAAAAAATTAACCCCTTACAGTAGCGATTATTTGCTCTTTTTGTACTTATTTTTTAACCCCATTATGTTACTAAACATCTCAGGCCTGGGGTCACACCTCAGTTTTTTGGTGCTTTTTGCAGAAACACACTACAGTTCATTTACATGTTTTCCTATGGGACACGTTCACATCCATGGCTTTTTTCCAGCTGCTGCGTATTTGGAAAGGGCAATGACTTTTTAACGCAAAACGGTGCTATTTTTTTTGGTTCAATATACTTCAATGGAGAAGCTGCAGAAAAGCATGTATTGTGTTTTTGCTGCAATTTGTGTTTTGTAATCTGCCCAACAACAAATTGGGGCATAATTCTAGCCCTAGACCTCCTCTAACTCAAAACATGCAACCTGTAGAATTTTTTTTAATGTCGCCTATGGAGATTAAGGGTAAAAGTTTGTCGCCATTCCACGAGCGGACGAAATTTTGAAGCGCAACATGTTGGGTATCAATTTACGTGGCGTAACATTATTTTTCACACTATAAAAAAAAAAAAACTGGGCCAACTTTACCGGTGTCTTATTTTTTTATTAAAAAAAAAGCATTTTTCCCCCAAAAAGTGCGCTTGTAAGACGGTGTGACAGAAAGTATTGCAACGACCAGCCATTTTATTCTCTAGGGTGTTAGAATAAAAAAAAGGGATTTTTAATACAGCTTACCTGTAAAATCCTTTTCTTGGAGTACATCACGGGACACAGAGCGGCATATTCATTACTATATGGGTTATATGGAGTACCTTCAGGTGTTGACACTGGCAATCTTCAAACAGGAAATGCCCCTCCCTATATAACCCCCTCCCATAGGAGGAGTACCTCAGTTTTGTAGCAAGCAGTATGCCTCCCAAAATGGTCCCCAAAAAAGAGGGGTGGGAGCTCTGTGTCCCGTGATGTACTCCAAGAAAAGGATTTTACAGGTAAGCTGTATTAAAAATCCCTTTTTCTTTATCGTACATCACGGGACACAGAGCGGCATATTCATTACTATATGGGATGTCCCAAAGCAATGCTCACAATGAGGGGAGGGAGAACAGCTCCAAGACAAAAGGATTTAATTTAGAGAAATACTCAAATCATAATAAATCCAACTTAGTTGAGAAAAATAATCTTAAATTTTAAATTTAACTCAAAAAAAGAGGAGCCCCCGGAATCCGAGGGTCTCAAACTGCAGCCTGCAGCACTGCCTGCCCGAAGGCAGTATCAGTATTCCTTCTTACGTCCAACTGGTAGAATTTTGTAAACGTGTGGACAGAAGACCAGGTTGCCGCCTTGCAAACTTGAGCCATAGAGATCTGGTGGTGTGCTGCCCAGGAGGCGCCCATGGCCCTAGTAGAATGAGCCTTTAATGATACTGGAGGAGGCAACCCTTTCAAGCCGTAGGCCTGAGTGATTAATTGCTTAATCCACCTAGAAATGGTGGACTTTGCAGTTGCCTGCCCCTTCTTGGGCCCATCCGGTAGAATGAACAGCACATCTGTTTTCCGGATCTTCTTTGTAGCTTTAAGATAGGCCTTCATGGCCCTGACAATATCCAAGGTATGCAGCAACCCTTCCTTTCTGGAAGTAGGTTTAGGGAAGAAGGATGGTAATACCAAATCCTGGTTCAAATGAAAACTGGATATAACCTTCGGTAGGAAGGAAGGATGAGGGCGTAGAACGACCCTGTCCTTGTGAAAAATAAGATATGGTTCCTTACAGGATAAGGCCGCCAGTTCCGATACTCTTCTTGCGGAAACTATGGCGACCAAAAATACTAACTTCCTTGTCAGTAAAACCAAAGGAATTTCAGCCAACGGCTCAAACGGTTGTTTCTGTAAACTTGACAGAACAAGGTTTAAATCCCACGGGCAAAGCGGGGATTTAACTGGAGGTTTAATACGTAAGAGCCATCCTTTATCCACTCCTAGCTGGAGAAAACTTAAAACTCTATCAATGGTGAATTTGCGAGAAAGCCATCGCTTGAACTCACCCCAGCCTACATAGGCCTTCCAGACCCTGTAATAAATCACCCTAGAGACCGGTTTCCTGGCTCTGATTAGGGTAGAGATTACTTTCTGAGACAGACCTCTACCCCTGAGAATCAGGGATTCAGCTTCCAGGCCGTCAAATTTAGATGCCGTAAGGCAGGGTGGAGGATCGGACCTTGCGATAGCAGGTCTGGCCGTAGAGGAAGAGTCCAAGGGTCTCCCACTACCATCCTTAGGATTAGTGAGTACCATGCCCTTCTGGGCCATGCTGGAGCTACCAGGATGACTGGTATGTGCTCCACCCGGATCCTGCGCAGCAGGCGGGGTAGTAACTGGAGCGGGGGAAACGCATAAAGAAGTTTGAACTGATGCCAAGGGTAAACCAACGCATCGGTTCCGCAGGCCATCGGATCCCTTGAGCGGGACATGAACCCGTCTAGCTTCTTGTTGAGTCTCGATGCCATGATATCCACGTCCGGCACTCCCCATCTTTGGCAGAGTGCTTGAAAGGTTTGTGGATGCAGAGACCATTCCCCCGGCAATAGAGTCTGGCGGCTTAAGAAGTCCGCCTGAAAGTTGTCCACTCCTGGAATGAATATTGCCGATATGCAGGGCACATGAGCCTCTGCCCATAGGAGAATCAAGCTCACCTCTCTCTGAGCGGCTTGACTCCTGGTTCCCCCTTGGTGATTTATGTATGCCACGGCCGTGGCATTGTCTGATTGAATTCTCACCGGGAACCCCTGCAATTTTGACGTCCAAGCCCTGAGGGCTAGTCGAGCAGCTCTGAGCTCCAAGATGTTGATGGGCAACTGCTTCTCTGGCGTTGCCCAAGTACTTTGGCGAGTGCAACCATCCAAAATTGCTCCCCAGCCCGTCAGGCTGGCGTCTGTGGTCACTATCTTCCAAGCCACTGGGCTGAAAGACTTCCCCTTCAGTAGATTCTGAGGGTCTAACCACCAACACAGACTTTGTCGGACTCTTGATGAGAGCGGCAACGGGATATCCAAGGCCTGTGGCCTTCTGCTCCATGCTGACAGGATGGCTGCCTGCAGGATGCGAGTGTGGCTCTGGGCGTATGGTACCGCCTCGAATGTGGCCACCATCTTGCCTAGTAACCTCATACATAGGCGAATAGTCGGTTCCTTCTTGCTTAGAACCAGTAGGATTAATTCCTTGATGGCTTTGACCTTCCTCAGAGGTAGAAACACTCTTTGTTGTTCTGTGTCTAATCTCATGCCGAGATATTCCAACTGCCTTGTGGGCAGGAAAGCTGACTTTTCTCGATTTAGGACCCAGCCGAACCTCTCGAGGTATTGGACCGTGAGGGCCACTGCTCGCTCCAAGCCAGGAGACGAGTGATCTATGACTAGGAGGTTGTCCAGGTATGCTAGGATCGTGACCCCTTGGATACTTAGTTTGGCTAGGATTGGAGCTAGGACCTTCGTGAACACCCGGGGGGCCGTAGCCAACCCGAAGGGAAGCGCCACGAATTGGAAGTGACGCGAAGCCACCATGAAGCGTAGATATCTTTGATGTGGCTGATAAATTGGAAGATGAAGGTAGGCATCCTTTATGTCTATGGACGCCATGAAGTCGTCCTTTTGGAGTGTGGTAGCTGCTGACCGCACGGATTCCATCCGAAATGAGCGGATCTTTAGGTATGTATTTACCATCTTTAGGTCCAAAATTGGCCTGACATCTCCATTGGACTTCGGGATGATGAATAGGTTGGAGTAGAAACCTAGCCCCTGTTCCAGGACTGGTACCTCTACTATTACCTCCTGGGAAAGTAGATGATCTAATGCCGAACTTAATGCGGCTCCCTTCTCCGGATCGTTTGGAATCCTCGACTCCTGGAAATGAGGAGGAGGAAACCTTAGGAAATCTAGTTTGTAGCCTGTGGCCACGGAAGACCGTACCCACTCGTCGGGAATGCTGGCTTCCCAAATCTCTGAAAAGAGTCGCAGCCTTCCCCCCACCTTCGTGGGTGGGGGCGCCCCTTCATAAGGTTGGCTTGGGGGCTGGTTTTGCTGGTTTGCGAAACCACTGCCTTTTGCCTCTAACAGCCTGTCCTTGTGATCTGCTGTTGAAGCCGAAGCTCTTCCATAGGATATAGGACAGAGAATCTTTTAGGTGGTAAGAAGATCTTATCTGGCTTGTTCCAATCTTGGAACAAAAAAACTCCCTCTAATAGAGGATGGATCGGAAACACAGCATTGCTTTGAGGCGCCCTCAGTGAGCCCAAAGCTGAAACCGTCGATACCTGGAGATCTGGTACTGGCAAGTTGAATGCCTTATGGACCAAGTCCGACAATCCTTGAATCCACCAGCTCTCCCTCAGGGAGACTGCCCCAGACTCCTCTGTATCCGGATCCTCGATCCCTGAACCTACTTGGTCCTTGTCCAAGAGGTCGTCCAATTCCCCTGAGGAAAGGACCTCCTCCTCTGAGGGTCCGCGCTCGGGCGACGGAGATCTATTCCGCTTACTGCCCCGCATAGCTGCGGCTATCATTTTTCCCATGCTTTTCTGCATCTCTTTTAAAGAGGTGAGTAATACCTTCTCCGTGACCATCTTAGGGTTGGACTGACTCGCGTCAGCTCCAGCCCCAGATCCCGATGGCCCCAAGGCTCCCTGTGGGGAAAGCAGCGGCATAGCTTTGTCCGAGGCCTCAGACTCTCTGGGGGAATCCCCACCTCTTGTACCCTTGTTCTTTGATGCCATGGTACAATACCGAGGTACACCCGCTACTTATTGGTACCTGGGACTTATAAATAGTTAAATGCCCAAACACCTGTTTGGGGGACAAAAAAATGCTTCCTCTCCCCTAGATGACACTTTTTTTTTTTTTTTTTTTTTTTTTTTTTTTCAAAAAAAAATCTTTTTTTTTCAAATCTAGGAAAGAAAAAAAAAACATTCTGTCCCCCTGAGTAGTATTGCAAGAAAAACTATGAGATGGAAAAGAAACAGCCTATTCCTAGGCTTGAAAAACAGTCTTTCTGAAGACTGCAATATTCTTTCTGGCCACTGTGTGTCCTCGGCGCCCCGTGCTTGCCGTTCTGGTCTTTCCTCCCTAGTTCCAAAGTATTGAATGGAACAAACAAGGAAGGGCCGCCCCTTCCTTAAGCCACTGACCCGCCCTTCCCCCCCCAGCAATCTCAAACAGGAAATGCCCCTCCCGACAGGGGGGGTTGGGGGGAAGGGAGCCTCTCTGCTCCAGCAAACTGCAGCCTGCAGCCTGGAACACACGAGGAGGTCAGCGTTTTGCCTGCATGGCAGGCACTGAGGAGGAAGACTGAATGGAGCATTGCCTGGAGGCTTGCAGGTAAGCATAGCTCTCTGACACACACATATATCTTTATATCACACAGGCCCCACTCAATGCTTTTCCAACACTACAAGGGAGGTCACATCTTATGGGGAATATACATATAGAGCCATCCTATCTTTATGATATGTGACTAGTTTGCCAGATGCAATGCATAACTTTAGGCATGTCCCCTGTGACCCCCCAGAAAAAACCTGCTAAGAACCAAGTTCCGCAAGTTTTCCCCTCACTTACCTGCTCCATGCCGCAGGACTTTGCCAAGCAAGAGGCCCAATCTTCCCCCATCTCGGTGGGGATGTCTAGACCTTCAGGCCCTGGGTTCCTATGAAGGATCCACTGTCCTGGGCCCATATAGCACTCTGGCAACAGAAACATTAGGCACCCAAAGGTTTCTAAGTTCTGGGCCCAGGGTCCAGCTCTCTAAAAAGAAAAGCATTATGGGCTATACCCCAAGGGTTTGGGGTCCGGTTACTGACCACTTTAGCGCTGAGGCTTTTTTGGACAGAACCGGTTAGCTCACCTAATCCCAAGGATGCGGAGGCAAGCTAAACCATGACTAACACCTAAGACACTGGCGTAAAAACTGAGGTACTCCTCCTATGGGAGGGGGTTATATAGGGAGGGGCATTTCCTGTTTGAAGATTGCCAGTGTCAACACCTGAAGGTACTCCATATAACCCATATAGTAATGAATATGCCGCTCTGTGTCCCGTGATGTACGATAAAGAAATATATATAATGTTTGGGGGTTCGAATTAGAGGGAAGGAGATGGCAGTGAAAACAGACAGGGGAAGCTCCATTAGCATTGCTGGTTGTCTTGTCATACCAACGGCCACCACAAGATGGCATCAGATCACAGAAGGAAGCATAGGCATGCAGAAGGATGCAAAGCCACAGCCTCAATTACCGGGCAGCACGGCCCGACGCGATCTCGCGGCAGGGGAGGTGGGGGCGCACGGAGACACAGGATACCCCAGCTGTGGCACGCTTTAAGATGAGCGGAGACTGCGAGCAAGGCCTTCTCGTACAACGTTAGTGCCTGACCTCACAATTGGGCTTCTGGAAAAATAGTGAAACATTTCCAGACACACTCCTAAACCTTGTGGAAGAGTTGAAGCTGTTATAGCTGCAAAGGGTGGGCAAACTCAATATTGACCCCCTACAGACCAAGACTGGGATGCCATTAAAGTTCATGTGACATTCCATTCACCTCTACGGAGCGTAGGATGTCAGGGGTGACATGTCCGCTGACATCCACCGACATCCGATCCGGTCGGTGAAATCCAGACGGATAGTGACCCCATTATCTATCCATCTGGAGGATCGGATATAAACGGACAGGCGGTCAGTTTTCATTCCATCTCCCTAAACAGGACAACAAGTCTCTGACAGGTCTGTCTCTGCACAGTGAGTGGAGAAGGCCATGTCATCCGCCTGCTCAGCGGGGATCAGTGGATCGATCCCCCACTGAGCAAAGGGCAGTCTGTCCGACCGCCTGTGTGAAAGAGCCCTAATTTTGCGCTTTGTGTGCTTCATCCTTAAAGAGTTGCTCATAAATATAGGTGCTGCCAAAAACCGATGACATGAATAGGGCACAACTGTGAAGAGTGGGAGATTTTTCTTTAAGGTAGACAAAACTTATAAAAATCTAGTAAAGAGACGCTGTAAATTTTTTCTTTGACTGCTTGAGTTCAAAATGTAAACAAATGTTTAGCAAAAAAAAAAAAAAAGATTTTTAAGTACGTTTTGCCCAGGTTCACACTGGGTACGATTTGAGATGCGATTTCACATGTCAAATCGCATCTCAAATTGGCGGCAATTGTCGGCAATGGCACTGTCCTAATCGGTGCAACGCCGCATCTGCGGCGCTGCACCGATTTCAAAAAGTAGTTCCTGTACTACTTTTTGCGATTTCGGGCCGCGATTTACAAATAAACCTTGCACAGATGGCTCTTAAATCGCGGCCGAAATCACGGCAAAATCGCAGCCGCAAAATCGCGGTAAAAAAAAAAAACAATTTTACCGCGATTTTGAATTCGCAGCAGTGTGAACCTAGCCTTTATGATCTTTGTGTTGGGCTGCATTCATAGCCATCTTGGGCTGCGGGCAGAGGAGACCACACAAAGCTGCAACGCGGAACCAAAAATAGGGGTATTCCTTACCTGGATGTGCAGTTTAGTAGGTACCACAGGAATAGTTGGGCAGAATTACTATGGCAGGTAAAACTTTTCATATGTATGCATGTGGAGGGCCACCACATGTATGAGTTGTATTTTTCTGTATTTTATTGCTTCTAGGAAATGGAGCCTGCAACAAACCAAATTGTCCTGTCTAAGGCTACTTTCACACTGGGGCGGGGGCTGTTGGCAGTAAAGCCCCGCTTCTTTTGGTTTTGGAAGCCCACTTGCAACAAACCAAATTGCCCTGTCTAACAGAACAAACAATCACTGCTCCTCTGGCTACAGCAGGAGCTAAAAACTAAATTTACTTAGCAACTTAACCAGCGTGTCAGTCTGACACACTGCAACTCTGATCTAGGTAAAGAGTCTGATAGAGACATGCTGGTAAAGAGTCTGACGGAGACTCTTTACCACATGATCAGTATCAGCGTCCCCCCCCCCCCCCAGGACAACCAGGAATGCCCACCCCCAATGACCACCAGGTATGTCACCCATGGCCACAGAGACGCCAGTGTGCCCACATATGATGACAATCAGTGCCCATCAGCAATACCTGCCAGTGCCTCCATAGCAGTGATGCCCATCAGTGCCCACCTATCACTGCCACCCATAAGTACCCATCTGTTCCACCTATGAGTGCCCATCAATGACCATTAGTGCCACCTCATCGGTGCCCATCAGTACCACCTTATCAGTGACCTTATCAATTTTACGAAGAAAAGCTTCTTTTTTTTCTCCAACGTTGGCTTTTTGTTTTGTTTAGCAAAAAATTAAAACCCCAGAGGTGATCAAATACCACGAAAAGAAAGCTCTATTTGTGGGAACAAAATGATAAAAATTGTTTGGGTACAGTGTAGCATGACTGCGCAATTTAAAAAGCGACAGCGCTGAAAATGTACCTGGGAAGGAAGGGTGTCTGGTATTGAAGTGGTTAAAATAACTGGAACAGTCAGAGAAAGGGCAATGTCAGAATAGAGAGCAGAGCAGCTGTGGACGATAATACTGTATAGAAATGTTGATGGCTCAGTAATAAGAAGATTATAAATAACAGCCAATCAAAACGTAGGAAATGAAACATTTTTCAGACGGGAGATTATAAATCATGAACAGCAGCAATTTTATTTTTTAGAGGACCAAGAAAAATTGCAGCGCTCAGCACATTATTGATAAACACAAAACACCTGAAGTGTTATGATAGCAAGTCCAACATTGAAACTATACAAAAGAAACAGAATAGTGCTTTTGAATCAGTATCAAGTGATACAGACGATCTCCCTCCTCTAGTGCTTTAATAACAAAGTGCGACCTCCACTAATGTCAGAAAAACGCACACAACAGATATAATCCCTGTCTAATGAATAGAACAGCAAAAATGGCATATGATAAGATCCTTGTCATCAGAGGTATGTCGTCATCATAAGCTCACATTTATCCCCACATGGATCACCACCAGGAAGTTTTATTTCTCATGGTAATAACAGCTCAGCATATCCCATCCCTAGTAATAAGTCACCAATGACAAACAAGAAAAAATCTCATGGTGCTGGATTTATTGGTGAACCAGCATAAAAAACAAACATAAAACAATTGTGCCTAAAGCACTTACATAAAAGAAGAAAAAGCTAAACCATCCAGGGATAATGGCAGCAAGACCTCAAATGCAAAAGATCATGTGTGAAATAGCAAGCTTGCACTTGCATGAAGCTCTGCCAATCTGAATGGCGGCCAGGACCTCAGGCATTGTATAGTAATAAATCTCTACAGCTGTTTTGCGTACACACGCATCATCAAAAGTATAAAAAGTAAACATTTTCTTGGTCATTATTATCACAGTGTTTTGTAGATCTACACTAATTGCTAGCAGCTATATACCATTAACCACTAGACTACCGCCCGCCAAATGACGGCGGGACGATAAGCCTCTCGTTCTGGAAGGACGTTGTATGACGTCCTCGCCTTCCCGAGCCACTAGGGGGCGCGCGCACCCGCCGCGTCACTGAGAACCCGATGCGCATGCGGCACCCGCGATTGCCCAGTAACTGAGCAGGACCATGGATCTCTGTGTGTAAACACAGAGATCCACGTCCTGTCAGGAAGAGGAGACCAATGGTGTGTCCCTTGTACATAGGGTCACCGATCAGTCACCTCCCCCAGTCAGTCCCCTCCCCCTACAGTTAGAATCACTCACTGGGCTACATATTTAACCCCTTGATCGCCACCTAGTGTTAAAGGGTCACTAAAGTAAAAACATTTTTTTGCTGAAATGACTGTTTACAGGGTATAGAGACATAAAAGTTAACCGATTCCTTTTTAAAATGATTAAAAATAGATTAAATTCAATCATATAATGTGCCTCTAGTTTCACTTTCGGTTTTAAACTGGTTTCATGTTTCTGTGAAGTAAAGAGACCCACAGAACAAAAACAAACAAATCCAGGGCAGTGTTTTGTTTTTAAAATGAATCTGATTGGTTCTGAGAAATTTTAGACACACAGTAATGACAGCTTAGACCACCGTGAAAAGCTCCCAGTACGATGGTTATAAGGAGCCAGACAAGCAGGAAGTGTGGAGATCAGAGCAGAATTACAGCTACTTCAAAGCAAAAACGAACAATAGGGACATGAAACCAGTACTGCAGTAAGGTAAAGGAAGCTATTTAGCTAAAAAAAAAAAATTCCTTTGGTGATCCTTTAACCCCTTCCCTGCCAGTCACATTTATACAGTAATCAGTGCACATTTATAGCACTGTTCACTTTATAAATGTGAATGGTCCCAAAATAAGTGTCAAAAGTGTCTGATGTGTCCGCCGCAATATCGCAGTCATGATAAAAATTACTAGAAAAATAAATAACTAAAAATGTTATAAATATATCCCCGATTTTGCAGTCGCTATAACTTTTGCACAAACCTATATACGCTTTTTGCGATTTTTTTTTACCAAAAATATGTAGAAGAATACCTATCGGCCAAAACCGAGCAAAAAAAATTTTTTTTTTATATATTTTTGGGGGATATGTATTATAGCAAAAAATATTGCTTTTTTAAATTGTCGCTCTTTTGTTTATAGCGCAAAAAATAAAAACCGCAGAGGTGATCAAATACCACCAAAAGAAAGCTCTATTTGCGGGGAAAAATTATTAAAATTTAATTTGGGTACAGTGTTGCATGACCGTGCAGCTGTCGTTCAAAGTGTGACAGCGCTGAAAGCTGAAAAATGGCTTGGGCAGGAAGGGGGGTGAAAGTGCCCAGTATTGAGGTGGTTAAGCGTTAATACCATTTTTTCACAATATATTTTTGTTTATACGCCCTGATTTAAAACAAAAACACACACACACACACAATTCTTTGATTTTTATCCAGTTGTTGTTTCAGTAGTTATACTATTTCACATCAATTTTATATCAAACTGTAAGAGAAGCACAGTTCACCGTCACACAATTATAGTAGTGGAGGAACAAGAACAAGAGATGCGCGTTGTGGTGTTCTCTTTTCACTAATATATATATATATATATATATATATATATATATATATATATATATATATATATATATATATATATATATATATATATATATATATATATATATATATATAATATTCCATGTCCCCAAGGTACTCACAGACACAAGATGAGATACCCTTCCACTGTCAAAGCCTACAGGCAACCTAACAGGATACAAAACCTGTTCCAGTTATAAAGATAAGTGGACCCAGCAGTTTCTGCCGGCGCTGCTCATCTCAAAAGGATCTCCCCACTCTGTAGCAGCAAACGTGACACTAACATAAGCTGAAGTATCACGTCTGCACTTGGCAATTTGTCCTGGTGTTCCGTGGTGATGCATCGCCATCCAACAACCTTCATAGGGCTATGCATAGCCTTAGCATACACAATTATGTACTGTGCCAACACAACAGCACAATCTTCACACTGCAAGAGTCATTACAAAATGCCAACTAGAACTGCATCTCCTAACCTTTCTAAATATCATTCAAACAAGTCAGCACGACACACTGACCAATAATTTTGTATAATGCGCACCCGACTCTTCAGCATCCCTGGAGCTTGTCTGTACATGCGACTGCTTCTGATGTTTACACCTAGCTTCAATGGAGTAAATATGGTCATTTCCTCCCAATTCCTGCTTTGCTAATAAGTGTGCCGTTTTTGTTATTTAGAAAGCAGCAGCTGTGTCCAGGGAATCTACCAGCAGTTACAAGTACTCAAATTAGGGAGTAGAAGGAAGGTTTTTCTAGGCATCATTATAAATAATGACCAAAAGAATATGCTCCCAGTGGTATATAATGGCAAAAAAAAGTGTACTCTCCTGCAATAAATACTAGCTACAAAAAAAACATGAGCCATGTTTGAATACATTCCATTTACTGAGCACCAATACCTCAATGTCTGCAATAAAATCTTGCTTAACAACTTCAGCCCCGGAAGGATTTGCCCCTTTAATGACCAGGTCATTTTTTGCAATATAACACTGAGTCACTTTAACTGGCAATTGTGCGATCGTGCAGTGTTTTACTCAAACAAAAACATTTTTTTTTTCCCCACAGAGCTTTCTTTTGGTGGTATTTTCTAATTTCTACGGTTTTTAAAGACAATTTTAACAAAAATAAAACAGTATTTTTTACTAGTAATGTTGTTGATCTGTGATGTTTAGCGGGACTGCAACATTGTGGCGGACATATCAGACACTTTTTGGGACCAGTGACATTTATAAAGCGATCAGTCCTATAAAAAAAAAAAAAAAAACACATGTACTGATTACTGTGTAAATGTCACTGGCAGGGAAGGGGTTAACACTAGGGGGCGATCAAGGGGTTAAATGTGTTCCCTAGTTAGTGTTTCCAACTGTGGGGGGTGGGACTGACTGGGGGAGGAGACCCATCGCTGTTCACAATTACTGCAAACAGCAGATCCTGTCAAAAATTAGGATTTGTGTGTTTACATACACAAATCCACATTCTGGCGGTTGGCCGGCAGCAATTGTGCCCGCGCGCTTCGGGTCACCCGGCATACTGCGTGCCCGTTATGGCTCTTAGGCTCCATTCACACCTAGGCGTTTTTATGCCCGACGCTATTGCAGCCTGCAATACGCTGGAGGGGTGATTTAACATTGTCGGCTATGGAGATTGTTCACATCTCCACGCCGAACGCCGTACGCCTGAAGCTCAAAACAAGTCCCTGACCTTTTTATTCAGACGGCTTTGGCGTTCGGCCATAGCCGACAATGTGTACATCACCCCCCCAGCGAAAACCGCGGTAAAAAAACGCCACGTTTTGTCGCGGCAAATCGCGGGACAAACCGATGCAATTTGTCGCGGTACAATACGCCGCCTTCAGGTGTGAATGCAGCCTGAAAGGAGCAGCTGTACACATGTTTTGTTATTTGCTGTAATGTTTTGTATTGCCTGACACCCACTGTGTCGTGTGTCTTTTCCCATTGTTTACATTTTGGTTACCATTTAATACAAATAAATAAATAAATAAATAAATGGCAGCGTGGGGCTCCATACGATCAGACAGCTTACACCGACAGTCTGCAGGAGTCATGCATGGCACGATCAATGCTTTCTAGGCTCCTAGTGAAAAAAAAATTATTATTATTATTATTATTATTAATAATAATAGCACAGTTTGTTACCTGCAAAAACATGTGCATTTATAATTTTTTTTTGGACAAAGACCTCTTTTACAGGGGGCGGATCAGTGATGATCCGTCCCGTGAACCTCCGCTTGCTCAGCGGGGATCGCTCCGTTGATCCCCGCTGAGCCGGCGGATGACAGGGCGGTCCCCGCACACTGTGCAGGGAACGCCCTGTCTTTTCTCCGCTCTCCTCTATGGGGGGGGTCGGATGAACACGGACCTTGTGCCCGTGTTCACCTGATCCGCAGACGGATGGAAAAATAGGATTTTCCTCCGTCTGCAGAATCAGAGGATTGCAGAACCGGGTGAGATTGGGTGTCAGCGGATATTCATGCGCTGACACCCGGGATCTCATAGGGACCAATGTATGTCCCTTTTTTATCCGTACACGGATGGATGAAAAAGCGGACATACGGTCCGCCCGTGTGAAAGAGCCCAAAGGGGAATTTATCTTTTAAAAAAATGGCACAAATATCCAAAAAATGTTATAGTCAATAGCTGATGCATCTTAAAGCGGAGGTACACACAAAAAGTGAACCTCTGCTTTTCGGAACCCTCCCCCCTCCAGTGTCACATTTGGCACCTTTCAGGGGTGGGGGGGTGCAGATACCTGTATAATACAGGTATTTGCACCCACTTCCGGGCATAGACTCCTGCGGGAGTCACGCCCCTTCCCATGCCCCCCCATCTTCTGGGAAACACACAGGTCCCAGAAGACAGTGGGGACCAGTGAAGATGCTCATGTGCAGTAGGGAAATGGTGAGTGAAGCCACGTTTCACTTCCTGATTCCCTCACTGAGGATGGTGGCGGGGACAGCCGAGAGCTAAGCGATTGCTCGGCTTCGGCTGCCGACATCGCGGGCACCCTGGACAGGTAAGTGTCCATTTATTTAAATGCAGTATTTGTAGCTGCTGGCTTTTAAATATTTATTTTTTTAGGCGGACCTCCACTTTCACTGGCAGAAAACAATACACTAGTAGATGAAATTACAATTTCACAAGAATGAATTACTGTACAGCAGAGCCTTCTTACAACATAATGGGTCGATTTACTAGGGGTGCAACGGATCACAGTTGATCCGTGATCCGAACGGGTCACCCCCTTCGGATCGGATCACACTGTGATCCGCGGATTGCCACGGCTCCGGAGCTAGGCAGAAGCCGCGGCCTTTCCTAATGTTACGGCGGCGGCCCCCGGAGCTAGGCCGAAGCCACAGCCTTTCCTAATGTTATGGCCGCGGCTTCGGCCTACCTCCGGAGCCGCGACCATAACGCTAGGAAAGGCCGCGGCTTCGGCCTAGCTCCGGAGCCGCCGCCGTAACATTAGGAAAGGCCGTGGCTTCGGCCTAGCTCCGGAGCCGCGGCCATCTTGGTACACCCGGCGGTGGCCCTCCTCTGTTTACACCCACAGAGGAGGAGCCCGCACTCGGACACACCGCTCGGGGAGTGCCTGTCGGTACTAGCTGAGGGGGGGTCACTGTACTGAGGGGGGGTCACTGTACTGAGGAGGGGGGGTCACTGTAATGAGGAGGGGGGGTCACTGTACTGAGGAGGGGGGGGTCACTACACAGAGGGGGGGGATCACTACACGGAGGGGGGGATCACTACACGGAGGGGGGATCACTACACGGAGGGGGGGATCACTGTACGGAGGGGGGGGGTCACTGTACGGAGGGGGGGGATCACTGTACAGGGGGGGAATCACTGTACAGAGGGGGGGGGGATCACTGTACAGAGGGGGGGGATCACTGTACAGAGGGGGGGGTCACTGTACAGAGGGGGGGGGATCACTGTACAGAGGGGGGGGGTCACTGTACAGAGGGGGGGGGGATCACTGTACAGAGGGGGGGGGATCACTGTACAGAGGGGGGGGGGATCACTGTACAGAGGGGGGGGGATCACTGTACAGAGGGGGGGGATCACTGTACAGAGGGGGGGGGATCACTGTACAGGGGGGGGATCACTGTACAGAGGGGGGGATCACTGTACAGAGGGGGGGATCACTGTACAGAGGGGGGGGGGATCACTGAACAGAGGGGGGGGATCACTGTACAGAGGGGGGGGATCACTGTACAGAGGGGGGGGATCACTGTACAGAGGGGGGGGATCACTGTACAGAGGGGGGGGGGATCACTGTACAGAGGGGGGGATCACTGTGAAGAGGGGGGGTCACTGTACTGAGAGGAGGGGGTCACTGTACTGAGAGGAGGGGGGGTGTCTGCACTGAGGGGGTACTATAGTTGGTGGGGGGGGGGGACATGTGGATATTACAGTGGGGGAGATTTTTTTTTGCCGATCCGAAAAATGATCCGATCCGTGAGTTTTTTGATCCGTTGCACCCCTACGATTTTCTATAACTGGAGAGTGCAAAATCTGGCGCAGCTCTGCATGGCAACCAATAATCTTCCAGGTTTTATTGCTTTTGCCTCACTCCCATCACATACTGTATTCAAAAACAAAAAAGGAGTTTATTCCTCAGGGTAGGATAGAGGGCAGAGTTATGCAACTTTATTTCTTTACGTTCCTGTGAAAGAGAGAAAAAAAAAAGGGGGGGTGGGCCATAACTCTTCGTTCACAGTACAGATACAGACTAATATTATCTCAAACCATCTACAGCAGTTAAAGGGTTGCTAAACCCAGGACCCTGCATTCACTATATCTGGTCTCCCACAGTACACAGAACATGGAAATGTGATTATTGTAGTAAATATAACTCCTTCCTGAAGTTCCATCACAACGTCACTTCCGGTTTACTCGGCTGCCAATGGCACCGTTTTTAAAAGAGATGACATCATCCAGAATCACAGTTTTTGGCGATCTGAATACTTTGAAGTGTAAATTAGGGATTTGGGCTCTTTTAGTCTCCCAATCGCTCCATAAAGAGTACCCATCCACCTACCATCTATTATCACCACCTATTACTGTCAGAGGGATGACACCGCCATTAATAGTAAAAAAAAAAAAAAAAAAAAATCCAATAAAACTATCTCCGATTTTGTAAACACTATAATTTTTTTTACCAAAAATAGGTAGAAGAATACGTATCGGCCTAAACTGAGGAAAAAAAATATTTTTTTATATATTTTTGGGGGATATTTATTATAGCAAAAAGTAAAAAATATTGCATTTTTTTTTTAAATTGTCGCTCTATTTTTGTTTATAGCGCAAAAAATAAAAACCGCTGAGGTGATCAAATACCACCAAAAGAAAGATCTATTTGTGGGGAAAAAAGGACGCCAATTTTCTTTGGGAGCCACGTCGCACGACCGGCAAGGTCCTTTAGCTGCATTTTGGTCCAGGTCTTAAGTGGTTAAGTAACATTTACATGTCTTGTCTCACCCCAGCCCTTGACTGGATAAAGAAGAGAAGCAGCAGACTAAGAAGTTCATCTCTGCCACTCGGTTCTCTCTCATAAGCACATTCATTTTTAGCACTGCAGTATAAACCAATTGGCTCCTTGTGCTGCTTCCTTCACTGAGCTCTGCTGTACAGAGATTGCAATATGCTGATAGCAAGTGATATTCAGGCACTTACATTGCTCGTATTAATTCTTTTCACCTATTAACCACTTAAGGACCATCCCACGTATATAAAGGGTGGCAGAGCGGCCTTTAAGCACGAAATAACATACCTGTACGTGATTTTTCTTCGAGTCTGGAGTGCGCACATGTGATGTCTGCCACCCACTTCCGCTGTGATTGAACACAGCGGGAGCCAATCAGCGGGACCCCTTGATCGTTCCCAAGGCAGACAGAATGGTGGTCTGCCTATGTAAACAAGACATATGGGAAAATGGAGACCCTGTGTTTCTGCCAAGTCTTCCCCCAGTTAAAGCACATCCCCCACACTGTTAGCAAGCACTCCCAGGGAACTTCATAAACTCTTTGATTGCCCCTGATGTTAACCCCTTCCCTGCCAGTATTAGTACAGTGACAGTGCATTATTTTTAGCACTGATCACTGTATTGGTGTCAATGGTCCCAAAAAGTGTCACTAAGGCCCGGTACACACGGGCAAACATGTACGATGAAACCGGTCCGTCGGACCGTTTTCACCGTACATGCCTGCCAGAGGGCTTCTGTACGATGGCTGTACTAACCATCGTACAGAAGTCCGCGCGTAAACAATACGCAGGGCGTGTCCGCGTCGTCGACGCGGCGACGTGGGCGGGCCTGCCATTTAAAGGCTTCCACGCATGCGTCAAAGTCATTCGACGCATGCGAGGGACGGCGGGCGCTCGGACATGTACGGTAGGTCTGTACTGACGACCGTACATGTCCGAGCGGGCCGGATTCCAGCGGACGGTTTTAAAACACATCCAGGAATAATTTGTCTGCTGGGAAAAGGCCCGGCGGGCAAATGTCTGCTGGAATTCGGCCCGCTCGCGCCTACACGCGACCGAACATGTCTGCTGAAACTGGTCCGCGGACCAGTTTCAGCATACATGTTTGGTCGTGTGTACGGGGCCTTAGTGTCAGATTTATCCACTGCAATGTCGCAGTCCTGCAAAGAAAAAAAACAAAAAAAAAAACACACCACACACACACACACACACACACACACACACACACACTAATCGCGGCCATTACTAGTAAAAAGTAAATAAAAAGTTCATGAATCTATCCCATAGTTTGTAGACTCTATAACTTTTGCGTAAACCAATCAATATACGCTTATGTTTTTTTTTTTTTTACTAAAAATATGTAGCATAATACATATTGGTCTAAACTTTGGATATGTATTTATAGCAGAAAAGTAAAAATAATTTTTTTTGTTTATAGCGCAAAAAATAAAAACTGCAGGAGTTGATCAAATACAAAAACCACCAAAAGAAAGTTTTTTTTGTGGGGGGAAGGGCATCAAATTTTATTTGGGTGCAGCGGCGCATGACCGCGCAATTGTCAGTTAAAGCAATGCAGTGTCGTATCGCAAAAAATGGCCTGGTCAGGAACTTTCTGGAGCTGATGTGGTTAATTGAATGATTTTTTTAGTTCCGTACATCCCAACCTCACTATAAAAGGTTCCTAGTTGTAAATTAACTACTTCCATGTTAACAAAATGAATGCAAAATCCATTTTCAGGGTCCCTCCTGATAAAACTGGGTATCGGGGAGAAATGAACCAATGTACGGGATTGTCTGTAGGAAAGCATAGAGTTGGGCTCTCCTTTCCACCTTGGCATGCATTCAGCCAGCAGCGTAATATTTCAGTGTCTCAATGTTTTAATAACACAGGCACAAATAAGACTAGAATCAACAAAGTCAACCTGGATGACATGATTACATGACTTAAAGCGGCATAAATAAATACAGCACCACAATTAACTTTTGGTAGAAATTAATTGTAGCACTGTACTTATTTTATGTCAGGGGATCTCTCATACAGTAGCTGTTAGAATATGGGTACAAGGTATTTAAATCAGGGTTTGACAAATTTGCTTGGAATCTAGGAGCCAGCTAAAAAAGTTAGGAGCCAGAAAACGCACCCCGTCCCGACGAGCTTGCGCGCAGAAACGAACACATACGTGAGCAGCGCCCGCATATGTAAACCGTGTTCAAACCACACATGTGAGGTATCACCGCGATTGGTAGAGCGAGAGCAATAATTCTAGCCCTAGACCTCCTCTGTAACTCAAAACGTGCAACCTGTAGAATTTTTTAAACGTCGCCTATGGAGATTTTAAAGGGTAAAAGTTTGTCGGCATTCCACGAGCGGACGCAATTTTGAAGCGTGACATGTTGGGTATGAATTTACTTGGCGTAACATTATCTTTCATAATATTAAAAAAAATGGGGATAACTTTACTGTTGTCTTATTTTTTAATAAAAAAAAGTGTATTTTTTTCCCAAAAAAGTGCACTTGTAAGACAGCTGCGCAAATACGGCGTGACAGAAAGTATTGCAACGATCGCCATTTTATTCTCTAGGGTGTTAGAATAAAAAATATATATAATGTTTGGGGGTTCCAATTAGAGGGAAGAAGATGGCAGTGAAAATTTACATTAGAATTGCTGTTTAACTTGTAATGCTTAACTTGTAATACCAACGGCCACCACCAGATGGCGCCAGCTCACACATCTGGTGGTAATAACTTGTAATACCAACGGCTCACCACCAGATGGCGCCAGCTCGCAAAAAAAATTAAAATTGCCCACCTTCCAAGCCAAGTCGCCAGGACACCATTTCTAGTCACCATGGCGACCTGGCGCCCAGGATTTGTCGAGCCCTGATTTAAATAGCACAGTATGACAATTTTAGTAAGACTTAAAGCAGACCTTCAACCTAAGGCCCCTTTCACCTTTGGACTTCAGAGTCGAATCCCATGATAACCATTCATATCTGTGCGACTTCAAAGGAACCCCTGTACTACTTTGGTCCGACTTTGATGCGAACCAAGGTCCACAGACCTCAAGTTTACACAAGTTTACACAGGCATTCCCTGAAATCGTGGTAAAAATAAATAGAAATATAGCACGACTTTCAAGTCACGGCAATGTCAAAGGGGCCCAAGGCCAAGTCATGGCAGTGCAAAAGGGGCCCAAGTCACGGCAGTGTAAAAGGGGCCCAAGTCACAACAGTGTGAAAGGGGCCTAAGGCCTCATGCACACAGGTGCATGAATTTATGTCCCAAACATGTTGCACGATTTCTGGCAGAAAAGATGCCTGCAGTGTCTTGTATCTACACAAGTATGGCGTAGACCATAAACATATTCTAATGGCCAGAATATTAATTTATTCTAGCCAATGGAACACAATTATGCACATATGGGTGGAAATTACGCTGATGGCGTGCGCAATGATTGCAAACTTGGTGCTTTTTTTCTTTAACTAGCAATAGCGGCGATCAGCAACTTATAGTGGGACTGCGACATTGCAGCAGACAAATCTGACACAAAGTGACACTTTTGGGGACCAAAATATGCACTGTCACTGTACTAATAACACTGACAGAGAAGAGGGTTAACATCATAGGGTGATCAAAGGGTTAAAGCGGATGTGCCATGGAAAAAATATATTAAAAGCCAGCAGCTACAAATACTGCAGCTGCTGACTTTTAATATTAGGACACTTACTTGTCCTGGAGTCCAGCGCCGATCGCAGCAGAGCACGAGCTCGTCTCTGCTGCTCCCCCCGCCATCAACGCTGAGGGAACCAGGAAGTGAAACGCTGCGGCTTCACTGCCCGGTTCCCTACGGCGCATGCGCGAGTCGCACCGCGCCCGCCGATTGGCTCCCGCTGTGTGCTGGGAGCCGAGTGTTCCCAGCACACAACGGGGGGGGGGGGGCGACGGGATGTGACGGAATGCCCGTCTTTTGCCCGTGAATGCCGGGCCGGAAGTGGGTGCAAATACCTGTCTTTAGACAGGTATCTGCACCCCCCTCCCCCCTGAAAGGTGTCAAATGTGACACTGGAGGGGGGGCGGGTTCCGATCAGCGGGACTCCACTTTAGGGTGGAGAACCACTTTAAGTGTGCTCATAGAGAGTGATTTCTAACTGTGTGGGGGATGGACTGACTTTAGCAGGAACACAAGATCTCTCTCTCTTCCTGTCTGACAGAACGACGGTCTGCCTTGTATACATAGGCAGACAGCCTCTCCTATGAACGATCAGCAGGTCCTGGCGGCCATCGCGGTTGCCGGACACACCAATTGACTCCAGCTGCGTGCGCCCCAGAGCCGACAACAGGAATCACGTACAGATATCTGATTTTGCGCTTAAAGTGGGAGTTCATCCAAATAACTATTTTTAACATTAGATTGAGGCTCATTTTGTGAAGGGGAATCGGGTGGTTTTTTTTAATCGAAGCCGTACTTACCGTTTTAGAGAGCGATCTTCTCCGCCGCTTCCGGGTATGGGCTGCGGGACTGGGCGTTCCTATTTGATTGACAGGCTTCCGACGGTCGCATACATCGCGTCACGAGTAGCCGAAAGAAGCTGAACGTCGGTGCGGCTCTATACGGCGCCTGCGCACCGACGTTCGGCTACTTTCAGAAAATCGTGACGCGATGTATGCGACCGTCGGAACCCTGTCAATCAAATAGGAACGCCCAGTCCCGCAGCCCATACCCGGAAGCGGCGGAGAAGATCGCTCTCTAAAACGGTAAGTACTGCTTCGATTTTAAAAAAAAAACACCCGATTCCCCTTCACAAAATGAGCATCAATCTAATGTTAAAAATTAAGTTTTTGCGTGAACCTCCACTTTAAGGGCTGCCCTTCCGCAGTAAAGGAATGTGGGGTGGTCCTGAAGTGGTTAATGGCAACCCAAATGCATAATCATATGTGCAACAAATGTGGAAAGATGTGCAGGAAAAACCATGTAAACCACAACACGCCAAAAGGTCCAATGAGCTACTTTGCTGTGTAGGACAGCCCATTGAAATGAAAGGGCTGCCCTATACGTGTCTTGGGAAAACATGCAGCCCCACTATGCTAGGTTTAAATGGGGCCTGAAAGTGAAATTGGTATGTTTGCACAAGAACAGTGACAGCCGAGTGTCTCCACTCACTTCCTCTGTTTACTTGGATGCAGACAGCCATACACTATGCAATCTGATTGTGCAATTTCCTTTAGATTTACCAAAAATATGTATTAGGTGGACCCATCTGAACAGTCCATTCAATTTGCATCAAATTAGGCAGGCCCCAGCACTACATAGCTGATAATAGATCTAATGGCGATGGTAAAGTGTATGACCACCTGAAAGGTACGAGTTGTATCCTCCATTTTTTAATAAAACAAATAAAAAATAGAAAGTTAGGACTCAGAATACAGTTTGAACAGAGAGGTGCAGATCCAAAGCAGACATGGACTAGGCAAGCGAGAGATGAGCACATTTGGATGGCTTGGACGGAAAATAGAATTAGAAACGGCTTTTATTATGAAAAGTAAAAATTCTGCCTGGAAAGGTGAACTTGGCCTTTATAAAAAAACACAGAAGCCTAAATGTGGGCATCTCTGCATGCAAATAAAGTTTTTTTTTTTTCAAAAAGCAGTGCATAAAAACGCCGGGTACCTCTACACCCTGATGGCATTCACGAGATGCTGCTTACAGAAAACTATTACTGGAAATGTGCCATGTTCTGTTTGTTCACTAAAGGAACATTAGCTGGAGACTGTTGAGTCAGCACTTCCAGCTGCTTCACTAACAGGGAGAACTTCTCCTGCAAGTTCATAAAAAAACGAAACATTCAGTGTGTAAAATGTTTGTGTTATTGGATGGATGGTGGTACCAGAAGGACATCTTTCTAGTCATGAAATATAGGAGTCAAAGCAGGGTGGAGAAAATCAGTTTTTTTTTTTTTTTTAATCAGATTTGTTTGATTTTTATTAAATGTATTCTTCTGGAGTAAAAAAAATATCTCACCGTTTTGCAAATATATGTACACTACAAACTGTACGATTGAATCGGTTCTGATATCGCCGTTTTACTAACCTGACAGCTACCGTATTTTTCAGACTATAAGACGCACTTTTTCCCCCCAGAAATATGGGGGGAAAATGTCCCTGCGTCTTATAGTCTGAATATACGGTATGACACTGCCCCACGCCGCCGCTGGCTCTGCCCCCTGCCACCGCTCGCATTTCCTCCCGCCGCAACCTCTGAAAGAGAGGCAAGAGAGCAGGGTACAGACTTTCGAAACCCCCCTGTTCACCGGGCAATCTTCCAGCTGGCTGGCTCGGGCTGCTCTGTCTTCTGCTAGGTGGAAGAGCAACGTAAGGTAAGGCTGCATTTGTGGCAACTCTCACCCTGCATTCACTATGGGCAATGCTCACCCTGCATTCACTATGGGCAATGCTCACCCTGCATTCACTATGGGCAATGCTCACCCTGCATTCACTATGGGCAATGCTCACCCTGCATTCACTATGGGCAATGCTCACCCTGCATTCACTATGGGCAATGCTCACCCTGCATTCACTATGGGCAATGCTCACCCTGCATTCACTATGGGCAATGCTCACCCTGCATTCACTATGGGCAATGCTCACCCTGCATTCACTATGGGCAATGCTCACCCTGCATTCACTATGGGCAATGGTCACTCTGCATTCCATGGGCACTGGAAAATATTTTAGTACACCATTTGGTTCAGAATATTTTTTTTGTGTTTTCCTTCTCTAAAACCTAGGTGCGTCTTATGGAGCGAAAAATACGGTAATTATTCTAAATAGGAAACCTTCAAACCCTTGAAAACAAGTTTATGCTACAGGTAAGCCTGTAATAAGGCTTACCTGTAGCTACCCAGGATATCTCCTAAACCTGCATGGTTTAGGAAATATTTCCTGTCCTCTGCACGTACCGATGTAGTCTGTGTGCCATTACCAGCGGCTCCCATGAGCATGCGTGGCAGTGACGTAATCAGCGTCAGAGAGGCAATACCCAGAAGCAAGCCCCGGGCGATATGTTGGTGGCCCGAGGGAGCGACAAGGACGGCTGCGGGGGCTTCGATGTGAGGCAATAAATTCATAATGAGCTAGTATGTTATACATACTAGCTCATTACGCCATTGTCTTGCAGATTTATTTTTTTGTATGGGTTTACTTCCTCTTTAAAGATTTTAACTACCAGCGAGAATGAGTCCTTACATTTACATTTACATTTAAAGAGCACCTTTCATTTCAAAACCATCATGGCAGCGCCTGTTAGCAGGCATCCACTCACCTGCCGCCTCATCCCTCACCTTGTTGCGTCCCTGCCGCATCAGCCTTCCCATTAAAGTGAATGGGACGGTCGGTCAGAGGAGGAGGCGGGACAGAGATGACAGTTACTCTTTAAAAATTATGATTTAAAATTGAGTTGATTTAAATCAAGCCTTTTTACTGGTGATTTAAATCAAAATCCACACTGAATTAAAGTCTTCCTAAACAAGGAAAACATTGTTAGACAATGCATAATAACATACACCTACCCATCATAGTTCAACTTCCGCCAAGCTCAATAAAGTCAGCTAATATACTGTAACCCATAGCAACCATGAATATTTTAAACACTGTACACTTTTATTCAGCAAATGTGGCAAAACCTGGGCTTTGTGCATCCATTTACACAACGGGCACGGCTCGCCCCCACCTCACACACTACGATTGACAGCTGCCTCCACATCGTGCGGAGGGAGAGGGGAAAAAGCCACTGATCTGGGGCACAGCACTGGATCAAGAACAGGCTCAGTGAAGTATAGGGGGAGGGGGGCTGAGCTGCACACAGAAGGTTTTTTAAAAAGAAAAAGAAGAAGAAAGAAGAAGTGATTTTAATGGCTCACAAAAAAAAAAAACAGGAAAGTGACGGCAGAAAGACAGAGTAGTCCATTAAGCCCGTCCACTTTAAAAATAAGTGATTTTGATGGTCCGCAGGAAATACAGTTGATATCTATCGCAGCTTAATTCAGATTAGTGAAAATTAAGTTCAGTCATCAAAGAGTTAAATCTGTCCCTGACTAGAGATTCAAAAGTATAGCCCTTCTGTTTACCTCCATCTTTTATAGTGCCGATATCCTACTCAGCAACAAAGAACATTGGTATTCCCTTACTTGTGAAACCGGGATGATCAAAAACACGACTTGTAATTTAAATAACACGACCTCTTCTGCTTGTTCCAAAAAAATGGCCTGGTTATGAAGGGGGGTAAATCTTCCGGAGGGCAAGTGGTGGGGGGGAAACAAGTTTCATTTAGAATGACTTTAACCCCTTGATACAGGCCTCACGCATAATATGAAGTCACTTGGCGGGTGGGCCTTAAAGTGGTTGTAAACCCTCGGATCGCTTGCATCTACAGGTAAGCCTAGATTAAGGCTTACCTGTAGGTGCAAGAAATATTCTTAAAGCGGGGGTTCACCCAAAAAAAAAATTTTAACATGACATTCAGCCGAGTTGTCAGAATGACAATCGGCTGTTTTTTTTTTTTCAGTGCCGTACATACCGTATTTTCACCGCCGCTTCCGGGCGTTCCTAATTGATTGACATCCTTCCGACCGGCGCATACAGCGCGTCACGAGTTGCCGAAAGAAGCCGGACTGCGAGTCGGCTTTATACGGCGCCTGCGCACCGACGTTCGGCTTCTTTCGGCAACTCGTGACACGCTGTATGCGCCGGTCGGAAGGATGTCAATCAATTAGGAACGCCCAGTCCCACACATTACATACCCGGAAGCGGCGGTGAAATACGGTATGTACGGCACTGGAAAAAAAAAAAAACAGCAGATTGTCATTCTGACAACTCGGCTGAATGTCATGTTAAAACATTTTTTTTTGGGTGAACCCCCGCTTTAAAGGAGATATTTGCAGAGAAAAATGCACCGAAAGACATCGGCGCAGACGCACTGAGAATGCTGGTTTTTAGAATGGATAATGCCGGATTTGACGGCATGCACGGAGTGACGTCATCGCCGCTCAGTGCCGGAGCAGCGATACCCGGAAGTAACCTCCGGGAGAGATGTCTGCGGCCGGAGAGGGACACGAGGATGGCTTTGATCCAAGGTAAGTAATTCAGAATGAGCTAGTATGCTAGTCATACTAGCTCATTATGCCTTTGTCTTAGAGGGTTGTTTTTTTTTGGGGGGGGGGGGGGGGGGGGGTTTACAACCACTTTAAAACAACTCACCGTGTTGAGAATGCCCACCCTGCATGGTAGCCGGCAGATACTGGAAAGCTCCCGATGCATACTTGCGATCGGGAGCTTTCTGATAATGTGACCACCAATCATATCAGTCACATGACCCAAATGCCCACCTCCGCCTAGAATTACCACTGGCTCATCCCTTTAAACCCGAACACATAAATTACACAGGTTCTGAGGCTAAGATAAGACAAGCGAGTTTAATTTCCAGCCGCAAAACCTGCGTAAATAATAAGTGTCCAGGATTAAAGGGATGAGGTGGCAACCCTATCTCAGCCTCCCAGCTTTTAGAAAGGGCCGCGAGGAGGTCGGCGCGAACAGGTTAAATACACCAATGAGAACAAGGCCTCAACATTTGGATATGGCGGTGAGAAGCCGTCATGTATATATTTTTCTCGGTATGCCCCCACTGTACAAATATTTGTACACAGTTCTTCCTGGTTACCATGGTCATCAAAAAGTGAGGAAACAAGCGAAATTCTGTGCGGTCCCTGGAACAGGAACAGGGAAATCGTCACTCAGGTAACAACTGTCTAATGGGGCATTTCCCTTACTTTAGAGCAGTGTTTCTCAATTCCAGTCCTCAGGCCCCCCCAACAGGTCAGGTTTTCAGGATTTCCCTCAGATGAAAAGGCTGTGGTGATTACTAAGGCAGTGAAACTGATCAAATCACCTCTGCAAAATAATGGAAATCCTGAAAACCTGACCTGTTGGGGGGGCCTGAGGACTGGAATTGAGAAACATTGCTTTAGAGAGATTTTCTCTCGTTTCCTTTTGTTTCTCTGAAACAGAAAGCGATTAAAAATCTCCCCAATGGGATACAGACCAAAAAAAATTAAAAAAATTCACAACGCAGCAGCTGGTGTATGGCGAAAAGGCTGCCAAGCTGTTGCGCTTAAAACAGCGAAAATAAAGTGTCATTTCATACACTTCTATCACCCGCAGGGCAGTGCGATGCGGTGGCGTGCGCTGTATCACACCGCACTGAGAAATCGTACTGCATGCTGTTGAACTGACCCAATAGGAAACAAGGCATTACTTTTGTCTATGTGCTGCGACTGTGCGGGGCAACGCAAGGCTGCCGTGTGCAATCCTAACACACCTGGTGTACACAAGCCCAAGGCTCCATACACACTTGTGCGACTCCATTCACACTTTGTGGACACAAAAAAGTTGCACGACGAGTCGCAGCCAATTGCATTTCAGTACAAGCTGTTCAAATCTATGCGACTTAAGGCTTCATTTCCATGGACGTTTTTACAGCCACTTTTCTGAGCGTTTTTTGCAGCTTAAAAACGGCTCTCCATGTTAGTCTATGGCCTCATGCCCACCATGACGTTTTGGAGCTGTAGATGGCGGAGCCGTTTTTAAGCTGCAAAAAAAAAACAGGACCAGTGCGTTCTGAAGCTCCAGCGTTAGAGCTGTAAAAACGCCAGACGCTCAAAAACGCTCAAAATCGCTACCGCTGCATTTTTGAGCTCCAGCTCCAAAAAAAAAAAAACATGGACAGGCGTTTTTAAGCTGAAAAAAAAGGCTAAAAAAAGTGGCTGTAAATACGTCCATGGAAATGAAGCCTAAAGGGGGTGTAAAGGTACAATTTTCTTCCTAAATAACTTCCTTTACCTTAGTGCAGTCCTCCTTCACTTACCTCATCCTTCCATTTTGCTTTTAAATGTCCTTATTTCTTCTGAGAAATCCTCACTTCCTGTTCTTCTGTCTATAACTTCACACAGTAATGCGAGCCTTTCTCCCTGGTGTGGAGTGTCATGCTCGCCCCCTCCCTTGGGCTACAGGAGAGTCAGGACGCTCTCTATGTTGCAGATAGAGAAAGTAGCCGTGTGTTAGTGGGCATCCTGACTCTCCTGTAGTCCGGGGGGGGGGGGGGGAGAACGACACTCCACACCAGGGAGAAAGTGTCGCATTACTGTGTGGAGTTACAGACAGAAGAACGGGAAGTGAGGATTTCTCAGAAGAAATAAGGACATTTAAAAGCAAAATGGAAGGATGAGGTAAGTGAAGGAGGACTGCACTAAGGTAAAGAAAGCTATTCAGGAAAAAAAATTGTACCTTTACATCCCCTTTAAAAAGGTTCCTGCACTACTTTGATGCAACGTGAGTTCCGCAGACTGCAAAGTAGGGTTGCACTGAAACCGATACTAAGCATTGGCATGAATACTCATGCTCATGCTCTGATAGCTTTGCGGTGCGATTTGATCCCATACAAAAAAGAATCTTAAATCGCACTGCAAAAAAAAAAGCTTGTGATTTGAACAGGAATGCACTTCCTGTACAAATCGGATGCACTTCCTGTACGAATCGCATCTATGTGCGCCCAGGTTTGTCAGTGGCTTCAGCCTGGGATCACATAAGAGCGGTTTGGAAATCCGCATGGGATTCAGACAGCAATCGCACCTCATTCCTGTTCAAATAGTATTTGTTTCCTTGCAGTGCGATTTAAACCCATTCATTTTGTATGGGCTCAAATCGCATCTCACAAAAAAAGGTATCAGCGAGTACTTGAGCACAAGTATCGGTACTTGTGGATTGAACAAAAAAAAAAAAAAAGGTAAACAAAATGGCATAGGTGCAACTCTACTGCAAAGTAAACTCTCAAAAGTCAAATATTAATGTTATCAAAGCGACAGTTGTGCAAAGTCAACAGCCAAAGTAATCGCACAACTTTGGAGTCGCACAACTTTGGAGTCGCACAACTTTGGAGTCGCACAAGTGTGAATGGCGCCTAAAGGTGTCCATACACCAGCAGATTTCTCAGTGGGAAGGGACAAATCTCCGGCTTTGCCAATGGTATTCTGACACCCAAACAGCTCCTGCATCGAATGTATGTAGGCGCTGTTCGAATGACACAATTCTGATTATTCAAGTGAAGGTTGTCGGGCAGAGTGCTGCTGACAGGGTCACCCGCTGACCAAATTTTGTCTCGATAATTAGGATTAGACAGTTGTCGCTGCAACAAGTGTTCCCATTGGAAGACCCCCTCCCGTCTATTCCTGTTCTGGAAGTTACTCCCATTTTTTATTCCTGGTGACAATCAGAGAGGGTGAACCTCCCTATGGGGTCACAGACAGCAATAAAAACGGGACGGCGGTTCTGACGCCTAAAAGTTTGGTCATTACTTGCATCGAGAAGTCGAAACGAAACTGAATTTCGCCAAAGTTTCCCAATTTTCTTCCCAATTTAGGCGGAAGTGAAGATCTGGGAGTTTGGTTCATGCGTTTACTAGTAACCTGACGTCTTACCTGCCGCGTCTCCGCTTCCCATGCCGTTCAAGTAAAGGATGGACAAGAGATGGGGTTCCGTCTTCTCCAGGGCGACCCGCAGATCTTGGAAGTGGTCCTTGTCCTTCACCAGGAGCATCTTCAGCAGGAGGTCCACTTTGTCTCGGTTGGTGGGACCACTGCTGTCCAGCTCTTGCCTGTCCCTGAGGGTGAGGGTCCCGGCCTCCTCCAGGAGGTTCAGCAACCTGTCTGCATCACTGATGGACTCCACCAGGTTGTGGTGGCACTGTTGGAGTAACTCCCTGTGTTTGGGCTCCATGTTACACAGGGAAATGGGGGGGGGGGGTTAGAAAGAACCGCTGAGTCTCCCTCCTCCTCTGTTAGTGAGTCCTTAGGAGTTCCAGGCCCAGCAGGAGTCCTCAGTGTCCAGCCTGTACAGGAGCCGAGCACAAGCCTGCCCTGCTGGATCCTCCGCCTGCACACAGCCTGCAAGCAGGAGCAGCAGCAGCCATATTGGCCAGCCGGGGAGGGCTGCAGAGCTGCATGCTGTGCCTCACCTCAAATCTTCCAGCTTTTCTCCCTCCTTCCTTCTAAAGTCTTCCCAGTTAGCAACGGCGAGCAAAGGGGGGGAAAAACTCTGCTCCCTCCTCCTCCTCCCCCAACATAGACTCTGCTCTGCTTCCTGCTACATGACTAGGAGAGCCCGGGCAAACTCTGCGCTCCCCCCTTCCCTCCTCCACCTTCTTCTTCTATGTCCCACAACTCGGACTCACTGAGGGGACCCTCTCCGCTCCGGGGACAGCCTTCCTCTATCACTACAGCCGCTTCTCCTACTTCTTTCCTCCCGTGTCTCCTCCTCTGACTGTCCCTCTGTAGCTTCCTCCTCTTCCCTCAGTCCCTCCCTCCCCTTCTCCCTCCTCTGCCTGCCTGGGAATATGGGCTGCTCTGCTCTGTCACATCTCTGCTCCCTCCAGGTACCGACCACTGGCCTGCAACACACCACACCACACCACAACACAACACAATTCTAGATTACAAATCATTACATCTGCTGGATCAATTATTTCCTTTCTTTCTTTTCCTCTTTCTTTATTTTTTCTTTCTTTCTTTTCCTCATTCTTTTTTCTTTCTTTCTTTATTTCTTTCTTTTCCTCTTTCTTTCTTTCTTTCTTTCTTTATTTTTATTTCGTTTTTTTCTTTTTCTTTCGTTCTTTCTTTCTTTCTTTCTTTCTTTCTTTCTTTCTTTCTTTCTTTCTTTCTTTTTTTCTTTCTTTCTTTCTTTCTTTCTTTCTTTCTTTCTTTCTTTCATTTCCTCTTTCGTTCTTTTCCTTTTCGTTTCCTCTTTCTTTTTCTTTCTCTCTTTCTTTTTCTTTCTTTCTTTCTTTCTTTCTTTCTTTCTTTCTTTCTTTCTTCCTTTTCCTCTTTCGTTCTTTTCCTCTTCGTTTCCTCTTTCTTTTTCTTTCTCTCTTCCGTTCTCTCTTCCTTTTCCTCCTTTCTTTCTCTCTTTCTTTCTTTTTTTCTTTCTCTTTTTTTTCTTCTCTCTTCTCTTCTTTTTTTTTCTGTTTTCTTTCCATTCTTATTTCATTAAATGTTTTGTTATTTCTTTCTTTCTTTCTTTCTTTCTTTCTTTCTTTCTTTCTTTCTTTCTTTCCTCCTTTTTTTGCTTTGCTTTCCTCTTTTTCTTTCTTCTTTCCAAGGTGCTGAGAGGGCTTCCCTTGTGGCTTAGTGCAGGACACCCCTGAAGGTGGTGGGGTGGGGGCAGAGGACACCATGGGTGTGGGGGGGGGGTACAGATAGGCCTGTATTTACTCCCCTTGCCGCCCCAAGGCCACCCCCCTGCAAAAAAAGACATGAAAGTCCCCCAACCCGTGTCCATCATTGCCACCTCACCGTGCCCATCATTGCTGCCTCACCATCATTGCAGCCTCACCGTGCCCATCATTGCTGCCTCACCATCATTGCAGCCTTACCGTGCCCTCATTGCAGCCTCACCATCACTGCCGCCTTACTGTGCCCTCATTGCAGCCCCCCTCATCATCATTGCAGCCTCACCGTGCCCATCATTGCTGCCTCACCATCATTGCAGCCTTACTGTGCCCTCATTGCAGCCTCACCATCACTGCCGCCTTACTGTGCCCTCATTGCAGCCCCTCTCACCATCATTGCAGCCTCACCGTGCCCATCATTGCTGCCTCACCATCATTGCAGCCTTACCGTGCCCTCATTGCAGCCTCACCATCACTGCCACCTTACTGTGCCCTCATTGCAGCCTCACCATCACTGCCGCCTTACTGTGCCCTCATTGCAGCCCCCCTCACCATCATTGCAGCCTTACTGTGCCAAACAATGTAGCCTCACCAGTCAGTGTGTGCATTACGCACATCGGGCATCTCCTGCTCCTGCTGTGTCACGGAGCTCACTATGAAAAGATCAGGCGCGCTGTGATAAAAGTCCCGCCCTCCTCCTAGACCAGCTTGTGTATTAGACAGAACACTGCCTCTATCACACAAGCTAGTCTAGGAGGAGGGCGGGACTTTTATCACAGCACACCCAAACTTTTCACAGTGAGCTCCGTGACACAGCAGTCTCCTGCTGTGTGTTTCAACCGGCGCCGCCCCCGCACCCACTGCTGCCCGAGGCCTGGCCTCTGTGGCCTTGTCGGGAATCCGGCCCTGGGTACAGAACACTATGGAGTTGATTTACTAAAAACAAATCAGCTTGGAAGTGCAGTCACTGTAGATCTGAAATTGATTTTTTCATCCAATTATGTACAAGTAAAAATACTGGGCCAGATTTAGAAAGGATTTACGACGCTGTATCTCCAGATACGCCGTCGTAAGTCCGAATGTGATTCAAAGAATCAGATACGCCAGAATTTGTCTAAGATACGACTGACGTAAGTCTCTTACGCCGTCGTATCTTAGGTGCATATTTCCGCTGGCCGCTAGGGGCGCTTCCGTATATTTCCGCGTCAAATATGAAAATGAGCTAGATACGCCGATTCACGAACGTACTTGCGCCCGGCGTATTAAAATACGCTGTTTCCGTAAGGCCTACGACCGGCGTAACTTTACCCCTCATAAAGCAGGGGTAAGTCATGTTAAGGTATGGACGTCGGAACAGCGTTGTATTTTACGTTGTTTGCGTAAGTCGTACGTGAATGGGGATGGGCGTAGGTTACATTCACGTCGACTAAGCATTGAGCCGGCGTAACTTAGGGAGAAAATTCAACGTGATACTGAGCATGCGCCGTTCGTTAGGCGCGTCATTTACGTGGGGTCACGATTCATTTCCATACAACACGCCCCCTACCAGCCTACTTTGAATTACGCGGGCTTACGCCGGACCATTTACGATACGCCGCCGTAACTTAGGGTGCAAGTTCTTTGTGAATACGGTACTCGCCTCTCTAAGTTACGGGGGCGTAGCGTATATGAGATACGCTACGCCCCCGCCTAAACTTAAGCCATTCTTTCTGAATCTGGCCCGCTGTTTTTTATTTTCCTTGCATGTCCCCCTCAGATCTACAGTGACTGCACTTCCAAGTGCAAAGTGGATTTGCCTTTAGTAAATAAACCTCTATGTCTGCATGGTTTTTTTTTGGGAGCTTGATCGCCTTTTTTTTTTTCTTCTTCTTCTTTCTTTAGGTGCCATCAAAAAGATTTTCTGAAAGGTTGTCTACCCCTGGTGTAAAGTGTTCGTTGGAGTTTGGCTTCAATTTTGTTAGTGTGTCTAAATTTGCTAATACATCTAAAACTTCCCCAGATAAATAATGCTGCTGTCAAGAGGTATTTCTGTTGTTCCTTCACCCAGAGTGGGGGCACTCTAATGCCGCGTACAGACGGTCGTTTTTTGTGATGAAACAAAACAACGTTTTTCAAACTTCATTTTCAAAAACGATGTAGCATACACACCATCGTTTTTTCCAAAAGCTCTAGCAAAGCGCGGTTACGTTCAGCATGTACGACGGCACTCTGTTCCATTCAAACTCGCTTCATAACTTGCTTCTGAGCATGCGCGGGTTTAAAAACGTTGTTTTAAACGTCGTTTTGCCCACACACTGTCATTTTAAATGACACAAAAAACGACACAAAAAATTCAAGTATGTTCGAATTTATTTTTGTCGTTTTTCAGAAGACATAAAGCAAAGTTGTCCCCACACACAGTCATTTTAAATGACGTTTTTAAAAACAACGTTTTTTTTCATCACAAAAAACAACCGTCGGTACGCGGCATTATGCCCCGTACACACGGTCGGACCTTTGTTCGACCAAATTCACATCGGAATTCCGACGGTATTCCATCGGAGTAAAAGAGAACATGTTCTCTATCTAAACACTGATGGAATTCATCGGAATTTCTGATGGGGCATACACGCGGTGGGAATTTCCGATGGGGCATGCACACGGTAAAAAATTCCGATGGAAAATGTCCGTCTGACTTTTTCCATCAGAAATTCCGATTGTGTGTATGGGGCTTTATACAGAAGGTTTACAATTGCACCGTATCTGTTCTCCAGTTAACTTTCAAATGTTAATGTGAACTTGGAACATTTAGAAGGGACATATAGAACCGGATTCACGTAGCTCTTACGCCGACGTATGTGTAGATACGCCGCGTAAGTGCACAGATGTGCCGTCGTATCTATGCGCCGGATTCTTAATACAAGATACGCCTGAATTTTGGCTTCATCCGACCGACGTAAGTTTCCTACGCTGTCGGAGCCTGGGCGCATATTTACACTGGCCGCAAGGGGCGCTTCCATTGATTTACGCGTCGAATATGCAAATGACCGAGATACGCCGATTCACGAATGTACTTGCGCCCGTCGCAGTAGCATACGCTGTTTACGTAAGGCGTACGTCCGGCGTAAAGTTATTCCACCTATAGGAGGCGCTTCCCATGCAAAGGTATGGACGACGGAACAGCCGTCCGATTTTACGTCGTTTACGTAAGGCGTACGTGATTGGGGCTGGGCGTAGGTTACGTTCACGTCGTAGGCATTGAGCCGTTGTATCTTAGGGAGTAAATTCGACGTGATTCTGAGCATGCGCGCGCATGCGCCGTTCGTTCGGGCCATCATTTGCATGGGGTCAAGCTTCATTTAAATTGATCACGCCCACTTCCTTCCTACTTTGAATTAGGCGGGCTTCCGCCGGACAATTTACGTTACGCCGGCGCAACGTTGGGAGAGAGTGCTTTGTGAATACTGTTCTTGCCTCTCAATGTTACGTCGGCGTAGCGCATATGAGATGCGCTACGCCCGCACAAATATACGCCGCTCTACGTGAATTCGGGCCTCAGAGTTTTGTCCACATACACCTGTCCAGTGTATCACCGCTACCTCACTCCCAGTAATGGTATGGGGTCCCACCATGCACGTAGCGCATGCACTTCCTTGTCTCTTACTCTTCTGTAGCTGTGAACAGGCTGGAGACCTGTGCAGCGCTGATCTGCTCCCATTGCCATGAGAGATGGACCACTCGCCGAGAGAGTGACAACAACGACTCTCTCCTGCAAGAGGCTAGGAACACGCTTCATGACAGGCTGCTATAGAAAGGAGTCGGTTACATGCATTACACCCCTTGAGTAACTTAAGACCAGGAGAAAACAAGATTTCAAAAGCTATACTTGAAAAAGTACAACATATTACAAAGTCCAACATGCAAGAACATTCTAGCTTCATACATCCCTAATCCTAACCCAGTCTATGTGCTGCCCTGGCATACCTGCAAAAGTAGAGTCTCGATTACCTTCTACATTACGGTAGTTGCAGCAGTAGGTGACATTCTCTCACCCCTCATGAGTGACTCCCTGACTCTCTTCCCTTTTGGACTCGTTGCTCCAGACTCTTTGAAAAAGTCTCTTTTAAAAGTCCATTTTTTTTAAAACAGGATCAGTGGGTTGCACCCAAAGAAAACCCACCAATCCCAAAGAATTGGGAAAACATTAACCCTCACTCTCCCATTCGGGGCAGCATCTAACTACTTCAATTGCAACCCACTTACATTAATAACATGTTTTTAATAAAAAAAAAAACAACAACTATATAATCACTTTAGAAAAAGACTGGACAGCCGCACTTCCACGAAATTCTTAAAATGTTGCTTTTTATAGTAAAAAATGGAAACAGCACTACAAGTCACAGCAGACAGTGGGGTGGATAGCTGACGCGTTTCGCACTGGGGTATCAGCGCTTAGTCAAAGCTATGACTAAGCGCTGATACCCCAGTGCGAAACGCATCAGCTATCCACCCCACTTTTTGCTGTGACGTGTAGTGCTGTTTCCATTTTTTACTATTAAAAGCAACATTTTAAGAATTTCGTGGAAGTGCGGCTGTCCAGTCTTTTTCTCCAGTCTTCGCTCTGTGCATTGCCTGCACCCACGCTTCTGAGAGGACACTGATTGCTGAGTGCACTCACCTGGAGCAGCAGTTTCTCTTTTCTCTATATAATCACTTTAAGCACTTTCAGCAGCTGTTTAGCCTCTTGCTGGCTGTAATGCCCACCCCCTATGTACCCAGGGGCAGCCAAGATTTTTGTGCTGAAAGAGAGCTGCCAGCACAGTGACCGAGCTGTCGTAAACAGCCCCTGGCCTTTAGTAATGCTCGGCAGGAATGCGCTCAGGTGGGTCCAGGTGGGAGTCTGAACCCTGCCTAAGCTATCCTGCCAGGAAACTGTCAAAGCTGACAACCACGCATCGGCAATGGAGGATTTCCTTTTCTCTTACAGCTGCACCTAGACATGCCCCTTTTACAGTTTCTCAGTGGAATAGCTCAGGTGGCTTCAGACTTGTGTCCAAACACACCTGAGCTCACCTCTAATGATCAGGAGTTGAAGGGACTGGCTTCCAATCATGTGAACACTGTCACAGCCAATCGCAGTTGTCTTATGTTTATTCAGCCATTCCCACCCTCTGATAAAGGAATTCCAGAGCTGGGTTTTAAGGCCTTATTCATAGGGGAGCTGAGGCTCACAGTTCATGTGGGGGGGGGGGGCGGGGGTGTTTATGCAGCTCTAGCTGCCATGGTATGCATGCAGGTGGACCATTCAAGTCTTTGGGGATATAGTACACAGTATGCATAGGGAGCCGCTCACCCACATGCCTGTTAAATTGGGGCCGGTTATCGGGCGCATGGCCACATACTCAGAAAGTGTGCACTCTGGGCCATGCATCTGCATATCTGTCAAACTGGGATGAGCATCTGTGTTCTGATAGACTTGAACAGGCTGCCTGCACACTGCACCAAATACAAGGCCCACTCACGGACTATGGACCTCAGAGCTGTGTGCAGTGGCGTCAGGAGGGGGCGGGGGCTGACCAGGGCTATAGCCCAGAGTGGGTTCCCAAAAAAGCCCCCAGTCTCGTATTACTCAATGACAATTATTAGCCCTGAGGCCCAAGGCCTGGGGTTGGCGGGGACTCAGGGCTATTGGCCCCCTGCCCTGGGGCCGCTTTGCAGGGCAAATCCTGGGCAGGTACACAGGCTGCCTCTGAAGAGAAGGTGGGTGAATGCCACCAGTTTACACAGAGCAGGGATCTCCCGCTGACCCATCACGGCCGAGTGCCGTACAAAGCCCCGACGTCACACTGGTCCAATGCCAAGACGTGTGATTTCCATCACAGGAGTCGATTCAGGAGGCAGGACTTAGTGTGACAACGGCCGTGCCGGGTAAATGGGAGATCCCCGCACTGTGTAAACCAGCGGGTCTCCTCTCCCCATGCACTGGCAAGGCTGAGTTCATGGGTACTGGCAAGGCTGTGCTTATGGGCACTGGTGAGGCTGGACTAATGGGCACTGATCAGGCTACATTGATGAGCACAGGTAAGGCTAAGCTGATGGGCACTGATGAGACTGCATTGATGGGCAATGATGAGGCTGCATTGATGGGCACTGATCAGGCTGCATTGGTGGGGCTAAGTTGATAGGCACTTGTGAGGCTTCATTGATGAGGCTGCATTGATGAGCACTAGTGAGGCTGCATTGATGGGCACTGATCAGGCTGCACTAATGGGCACTGATGAGGCTGCATTGATGGGCACAGGTGAGGCTGCATTGATGGGCATTGGTCATACTGCATTGATCGGGCTGAATTAATGGGCACTGGTGAACCAGGCAGCAACCAGCAATTAAGCCTAACCCTCCCCCTTCCCATGATGCTGGGCTTGGGCTGGACTTACTTTAAAATGTGGAAGGTGTTATCAAATTTACCTTTGGGCTGAAGCCCCTGGTCTTTTTCCCACCTAGCAAAACCCCTGGCTGTGTAAATGAGTCCAGGAGGCTTCAGGATCTGGGACACACAGTGGTTGGTCAGCAGAGCTGGTGAATGTCATTGAGAGCTGACTGCTTGAACCCAAAAGAGGCATTTAGTGACATCACTGAAGATGGTGGCACGGAACCTGGGCTGTGGCAATGTTCATCTAGCGGCCATGGCAAGGATGTGGAACTGCACTCCCTCCCCACTGGTAATGCATGCCCTAGAATTGATTTACTGCCCTATGTCCATTTTCTGCCCCCTTTCTCCGGTCCACCCCTTATCCCCGGCCCTGTTCCCTTACATTCTGTTAGAAAAGATATCAATTTATAATGGAAAAACAGTATGAATACCCTAAATTACCTCCTTTTGCAAAGCATACACCCCAAAGTGATAAAAAATGTTGCCAAAAAACTTGTTTCTTGTTTTTTTATGTTGTATGTACTTTTAATAACAACCATACCCTAGAGCAGTGGTTCTCAACCCTTCTAGTGCCGTGACCTCTTGATAAAATTTCCCAAGTTGTGGGGACCCCCAACAGTAAAATAATTTTCGTAGCGTGTGTTGTCAGCACCCAAGGCAAGACAAGTAATTTACGCCCCTAACCCACAGACATTTAGTGCTCCCTGAGTCCCTTCCTTTCGAACAGTAATAAACCCCTTATAGTACATTTTAATTTGTACCACTCTTTCTCTTTATTCTCCTTTCTTTCCCTTTTATCTCTCTCTATCCTAATTTCTTTTCCGGACCCCCCCCCCCCCCCAATCCCTCTTTCTAGCCATATTTATTGCACTCTTATTCTTTCTCTTTTCTTTGTTCCTCCCCTTCTTTTCCTCTCCCTTCTATGTATTCTCAATTTTCTTTCTTATCTTACTCCTTGGCGGGGGAACGGGATGCGTGGAAGTGCTGGCGGGGAGTTCGGATGAGTGGCAATGTTGGGGGGAGTTCTGATTAGCCAACTTACGTGCTCTTGTTCAAGGGCATCTGCTGATCTGAGAACTGTAGTGGGGACTTTTAATGGCAACTATAATCACAGGTAGTTTTACTCACTTTGTCTCCGGATTCACTGTGTCTCGAGACTTTGTGGTGTCTTGTAGCAGTGACACCTATGCCGAAATAAGGAGATAGGGTCTCCTCCGGCCGCTTCCACTTCACATTCCTCACCAGTCAGCTGACCTCTAGTTTCTTTTCCCCCAGCCATGCCGTGAACTGAATGGGCAGCTGTGAAGAGGCTGAGTGGGTGGCCGCGGTCTCCAGGAACAGCCCAGCTGGGCGGCCGCAAAAAGGCTGGGAGAGTGGTGCAGGCTTCGGGAACAGCCCAGGATTTGGTGACCCCTGGCAAATCATCATTCGACCCCCGAGGGGGTCCCGACCCCCAGGTTGAGAACCACTGCCCTAGAGGAACAACAGAACCTCTAAGAGCCGGTTCACACTGAGGCGACTCGTCAGCCGCCTGACGAGTCGCGTCCCATTCTATGCAATAGAACCATTCTAATAGGAGCAACGCAAGTCGCTACGACTTAGAAAAAGGTTCTTGTACGACTTTGGGGGCGGCTCGGGGCAACCTGCATTGACTTCTATACAGAGGTCATTTTGCAGGTCGCCACTGAAGTCGTCTTCAGGACGTCATGCGGAGTCGCCAGTGAAGTCGTGCCGCCTAAGTGTGAACCGGCTCTTACAGAAAACACATAGATCACCCATGTATCCATTGTCACACATTAAACAGGATTGTAATCTAGTTTAGACACCAGCAACACCTGCAACTTTTCAGGCAGCCTACATGAAGTCTTCCTGGACAACAAAGTAATGATCTGCCGGAATTGCAAACCTATCTGCTTCAGTGCAGGCATTCCTAAGATCTTCTCCATTAAATTCATCTGAAAGCTTCACAATGGCTTCATAATCTATTTCTCCATGTTTGGTTATGGGGCCAGCATGGATCTTCAAAATATCTAACCTGACATGCTCATTGGGAAGTTCAAAATGGATTTTGTGGTCAAGTCTTCCAGGACGTAGTAAGGCCGGATTCAAAGTGTCTGGTCTGTTGGTGTCCATTATCATTTTTACTCTATTCAAGGTATCAAATCCATCCATCGGATTTAACAACTTTTTTAGAGTTCTTTGAATTTCTCGGTCAGCAGAAGTACCTTCTGAAAACCGCCAACCACCTATGGCATCAATTTCATCCAAGAAAATTATACACAGCTGGTGGTCTGTGGCATAATTGAACATTTCTCTAATATGGCGAGTGCTTTCATCAATGTATTTGTCTACAATAGAGCTGGATACAACCTTTAAGAAATTGCAATCCAACTGACTGGCCACAGCCCTTGCCAAGAGTGTTTTTCCGGTACCTCTTGGACCATGAAGCAGCCCTTTAGAGGAATAATCCCCACACACTGAAACAGCTCTCGGTTTGTGAGGGGAGTTTAATGACCTCCCTGAGTTCTCAGATCTGTTCAGAGAGCCCACCGATTTCAGAATAGGAAATATTCCCAGGATCCTCATGAGACATGTTATACACAAGAGTATCTACTTCACGGGACAAATAACGCATAATGGTGGGAGTGGTCATATCTAAAAAAAACATCAAGAAACACTAGCGCTAAACTGGTGGATGAAGATTAGACTGATAATAAATGATTCAGGAGGTTACAAACATCTCTAAAGAGAATAAATGTGAGAGAGTCCAGAGCTGCAGGATAAAAATCGTACCCGGAAGTACCACTTGTACACAAATAAACACTAACACCAGCGCTCACAAATATGTGGTTAAGTGTCATGAGCGCTGGTTTTAGTGTTTATCTGGTCATATCTAAAGCAACTCTTGTACCAGGTTTCAGTTGGTCCATTTGATCTTTGACAATGAATTTTTATTCGGTTAACTGTTTAAGAACTTCACCAACAATCTGTCCAACACTGCAGAGCCTTGAGGTAATTTTCTGATTTTTCATACTGTTTGGTGAGTTCTTTTAACTACTTTCTTAACTCCTTCAGCCAGTCATCTATATCTGTGTTCCAGCAGCTTCTTCCTGTAATCCTGCAGCTCCTTCTCCCACGACTCCGTCATGATGAGTAGCCGCCGCTCATAGGGAATGCCGGGAAGTGCCATGGCCGCCGGAGAAGGAGGACTGTGCGGACTTTGCCTAAATTTTTTAAAGATGAATCTACATGCTGGTAATGAGGTGGTTAAAGCATGGAGCTTGGTAATGGTACACTAGATACAGCACATCAGGTTACACACAGAGGTATGAGGAGATGAAGGGGTTAACATGCAGATCACATACAGAGACTGAATGGAGCTGAGATGTAATGGAGAGGAAGGTGGGGAAAGGGTTACAAATTATCTCACAAACTAGTAAAATTCCCTACAATTTGCTGCTGCTTCCTGTGATCCTCTAGTGATGAATGAATAATTCATTAATTAATTCCTCCCTTGTAAAAGGAAGGGAAGGGCTTGGCAATGTAAACTAGAGTCTATTTCCATTTTTGATCTCTGTAATTGGTCATCACAGTGATCACATGGTACAGAGTTGTTTGGATGGGCTCTGTACAGTGTATCTGAATCATCTACTGACAGCTCAAGCTCACAGCACTTAATTGGCTCACTGACCGCCTATGCATTATTTCTTGAGTGACTGTTATGAACTGCACTCCAGAAATAGATGTTCGCCTCCCTGCCATTTTTTACAATGTGGCAGTAGAAAGGTAATATAAACAAAAAAGTCAGTGCTACTACCCATACATCACATGGAAAGCAGAGCTCCCGCGTACTCGATCCACAGTCGCTGGCTGCGTAGAATAATCAAGAAAAGATGATCCGCACTCTGTTTGTTGCTCTTAAACAATTGACAAGCCACAGTAGACAAACGCAATAGGAAAGGTTGACGCGTTTCAACCTATAAGGCCTTAGTCATAACCACCAGTAGAAAGGTTGTTAAAGTTACAACTAACTTTAACTTTTTTAACAGAACAAGCTCTTTTGCAGATGTATCGGTTAAAGGGTTGAGATAAACCATTTAACACTGACGGGTGCTTGCAAAGATCGAGCTGAGGAAAAAGAAGGTCCCTCAAAATGTGTCCTGTGACCCTGAGCACCAAGTGGACTACACCATCCATCGCCCATTAATTCTGGGAGTGAGGAAACCGAGGCACATCATGCAAGCCAGGTAGTCAAAGCAGCCTCCCATCCAGCTGCCAGTGGCACAGTGATCCTGAGTCTGTGTCTCTAGCAGCTCATCCATTCATCTAGCTGCATGTGTTTAGGACAGTACCGTCACTACAGGCTCATCCTCCCCCTGGTTTTTATATGTGTGTTATTCATTAATTTTTGTGAGTATGCTTCTTTTAATTATTTTTTATTAAAATTTGTTGCAACTCACCACACTAGAGTGGTCCCACTGTCCCGCCCCCCTTTATTTCCCACAATTGGAGTTCCTCCTTCTTGTTGACAGTGGCACCCCTAGTCTGTCAGTTTTCCTTGTCCAGAAATAGAGCTACTAGCTCACTAGCCTCTCCCCCCCATTCTCATTGGTTGTTACTATTGTTTATTGTAGGTTACGTTAATATTTTCTATTTATTTATAATAATATCATCTGTGCTTTAATTAATTTTTAATTAATTTTTAGTGGTTGAGTGCTGTAAGCCAAGCGCAGCATCGTTTTTAGCTTTGGGCTTTTGCAGTCCAAAGACTTTGAACCTCTTCAGCAGCACCTAAGGAACCCTCAAAAGCAAGGCACAATATACATATTTGGACTTCTAGCTCCGGAGCTAGCCATTTTGAAAGGGAGTAGACTTTGTTGGCTACCAAGGCTTAAAATGGCGCTAAAGACTTAGGGGCAGATCCACAAAGAAGTTACGACTGCGTATCTATTGATACGCCGCGTAACTTCTATTTTGCTCTGGCGTAACTTTGTTTTGTATCCACAAAACAAGATACGCCTGAAGCTGGGCTAGATCCGACTGGCGTACGTCTTAGTACGCCGTCGGATCTAAGGTGCATATTTACGCTGGCCGCTAGGTGGCGCTTCTGTCCAATTCCGCGTTGAGTATGCAAATTAGCTAGATACGCTTATCCACAAACGTACATCCGGCCGGCGCATTTTTTTACGTAGTTTCCGTAAGGCTTTTTTCGGCGTAAAGTTACCCCTGCTATATGAGGCTTACTCAATGTTAAGTATGGACGTCGTTCCCACGTTGAATTTTGAAAATTTTACGTTGTTTGCGTAAGTCGTTCACGAATAGGGCTTTGCGTAGAATGACGTTCACGTAGTAAGCATTGGCTTGTTGCGGGTTAATTTCGAGCATGCGCACTGGGATACCCCACACGGACGGGGAATGCGCCGTAAAAAAAACACGTAATTTACGTCGGGTCAAGACGTATTAACATAAAACACGCCCCCATCACATCCATTTGAATTGCGCGCCCTTACGCCGCCAAAGTTACACTACGCCACCGTAACTTACGGCGCAAATTCTTTCAGGATAAGGAAAATACGCTGTAAGTTATGGCGGCGTAGTGTATCAGAGATACGCTACGCTGGACTCAACAATGCGCCACGCTACGTGGATCTGGCCCTTAAAGTTTTTTACCTTTTTGCATTAAAACAATAAATATTTGTTAACTTCAGTGCAGGGAGGGGGGCATCTTGTTCCCATCCATAAACAAATGAATGCTTTCTCCAGTAGTGCTACTAAGCCGTAGTAAAAAATGTTATGTGTAAAAATAAAAATAAAATAACAAAAAATTGCATATGTTCAGAAAAAAAGAACAAATGACTTTTGGCAGAGTACAGAGTACAGAATACGCCTGAAGTTCTACAAGAGTCAGGAAACCTGTAAAAAGGGAAATAAATGTATTTATTTTTTGCTAAAACAGATCTGTATCAAGTTGTGTTCCAGAGGACCCTAATTTCTTTTTTTTTTTTGGAAAATAAGATGTCATCCGGAGTCAGTAGAACGTCCTGCACTTCTTTCATTTAAATAATTTGCTGTACTCGCAAATATAATAAATGCTACTCCATGGTTTTACGGCATAAGTATTTTTTTCCGCCAGATTTTAATTTTTTTGAAAAAGTTTAAGAAATATAAACAAATACACAAAATAAACAAAATACAATACAAAAAAACAAACACATAGAGCATACCTAAATGCAAATGCAACAACATAGCATAAGTATTACTGCCAATACCATGAGTTCTAGTTGAATTTAAAATCTAAATGTGAACCTGACAAGGATCTACAAAGTTATATCATCTAGATCGGCCTCATGTACACAGGGCAGTTAAAAACCTCTTCTGAACGCTGAAAACAGCTCATAAACAACAGTGAAAAATCTCAGTTTAACATCTTTTACATACTGAGTTTAGCAGCAGTTATCAGCAGTTGATGTTAGAAGCTTTTTAAGTGACATTGCCTTCTGTAGTACTGTTCATCTGATACATAAAGGATAAAACAAACACACAATGAATTTCCAGTGACAAGCACAGGCAAAGATATAGCAAAACATACAACAGTTAAACACACTCACCAGCTGCTTTATTCACCTGTTCAATTGCTTGGTAAAACAAATTGCTAATTGGCCTATCACATGGCAGCAAGTCAATGCATTTAGGCATCTAGACGTGGTGAAGATGATTTGATGAAGTTCAAACTGAGCATCAGAATGGGGGAGAAAGGGGATTTAAGAGACTTTGAACCCGACATGGTTGTTGGTGGTAGACGGGCTGGTCTGAGTATTTCAAAAACTGATCTACTGGGATTTTCACGCACAACCATCTCTAGGGTTTAAAGAAAATGGTTTGAAAAAGAGAAAATATCCAGTGAGCGGGAGTTATATGGATGAACATGCCTTGTTGATGTCAGAGGAGAATGGGCAGATGGGTTTGAGATGAAAGAAAGGCAACAGTAACTAAAAAAAGCACTTGTTACAACCAAGGTATGCAGAATACCATCTCTAAATGCACAACACATCGAATCTTAAAACAGATGGGCTACAGCAGTCAAAGACCACACTGGGTGCCACTCCTGTCAGCTAAGAACATGGAACTGAGGCTACACTTCACACAGGCTCACCAAAATTGGACAATAGCAAATTGGAAAAACGTTGCCTGTACTCATAAGTCTCGATTTTTGCTGCAATATTCAGATGTGGGGTCAGAAGTTGGCATAAACAACATGAAAGTATGGATCCATCCTGTCTTGTATCAACAGTTCAAGCTGTGGTGTAACGGTGCGGGGGATATTTTCCTGGCACACTTTGGGCCTCTTATTACCAGTTGAGCATTGTTTAACCACTTCCTTACTGGGCACATACACCCCCTTCCTGCCCAGGTGAAATTTCAGCTTCCGGCACTGCGTCGCTTTAACTGACAATTGCGCGGTCGTGCGATGTAGCTCCCAAACAAAATTGACGTCCTTTTTTCCCCCACAAATAGAGCTTACTTTTGGGGGTATCTGATCAACTCTGTGGTTTATATTTTTTGAACTATAAACAAAAAAAGAGCGACAATTTAGAAAAAAAGTCTAGGCTTCTACATATTTTTGGTAAAAAAATCAAAAAAAATCGCAATAAGCGACTGGTTTGCGCAAAAGTTATAGCGCCTACAAAATAGGGGACAGAATTATTATTATAAATTGTTTTTTTTTTTACTAGTAATGGCGGCGATCTGCGATTTTTAATTGGAACTGCGATATTATGGCGGACACATTGGACACTTTTGACACATTTTTGGCACCATTCACATTTATACTGCGATCAGTGCTATAAATATGCACTTATTACTGTATAAATGTGACTGGCATTAAAGGGGTTAACACTAGGGGGTGAGGAAGGGGTTAAATGTGTACCCTGCATAGTGTTTCCACCTGTGGGGGAAGGGGACTGACTGGGGGAGGTGACCGATCTGTGTCCCTATGTCCCTAAAGGACACAGATCGGTCTCCTCTCTCCCTGACAGGACGTGGATCTGTGTGTTTACACACACAGATCCACGTCCTTGTCTCTGTAACCGCTGATCGCAGGTGCTTGGCAGACATCGCGGGCCGCCAGGCAAGCGCATCAGCATCTCAGTGATGCCCACCAGTGGCCCGGAGGCCGTATAAAGACGGCCTCCCGGAGATTTAGAACCACGCTGCGGCTGTATATAGTCGTACGGCCGTCAGCAAGTGGTTAAACACCACGGCCAACCCGAGTATTGTTGCTGACCATGTCCATCCCTTTATGACTACAGTGTACCCATGTTCTCATGGCTCCTTCCAGCAGGATAATGCCCCATGTCACAAAGCTCAAATCCTCTCACCACTGGTTTCTTGAACATGACAATGAGGTCACTGTACTCCAATGGCCTTCACAATCACCAGATCACAATCCAATAGAGTGGTAGGTTCTCAACCTCAGTCCTCAAGTACCCCCAACAGGCCATGTTTTGGGAATTTCTCTTAGATAAAATAGCTGTCCAAAATACCAAGCCATTGACTCTGATTTAAAGTACATGTGCAAGATAAACATGACCTGTTTTGGGGTACTTGAGGACTGAGGTTGAAAACCACTGCAATAAAGCACCTTTTGGAATGGGAGATTCGTATCATGGATGTGCAGCAACTGTGGCCCATATTCTTGCTAATATTCCGCGGGCTGCGCGTAAGGCATTTACACTCCGCCGCCCCAACCTACAGGAGCAAGTGCTGTATTCCCCAAACACTTGCTCCGTAGTTTGGGGCGGTGGAGTGTAAATGCCCCGGCGTAGCCACGCGTATCTCCAAGGGGGCGGCTTCTATTCAAATTAAGCGCGCCCCCCCTCATATAGCAGGAGTAAGTTTCCGCTTACGCAAACGACGTTAGCGACGGGTACGCAACGCGAAATCGTTCGGGAATCGGCATAGCAGGCTCATTTGCATAAGCAAATGAGTCCTTCACGTACATGCCATCTAGCGGCGGGCGGCGTACTTACATTTAAGATCCGACAGTGTAAGTGACTTACACATGGCGGATCTTAAGTGTATCTATGCGAAAATGATTCTAAGAATCAGTCGCATAGATACACGGGCCAAAAAAGGGAGATACGATGGAGTATCCTGAGATACTCCATCGTAACTTCTCTCAGAATATGGCCCTGTGTGATGCTATCATGTCCCTATGGACAAAAATCTCTGAGGAATGTTTCCAACACCTTGTTGAATCTATGCCATGAAGAATTAAGGCAGTTCTGAAGGCAAAGGGGGGTCCAATTCGGTACTAGCAAGGTGTACCTAATAGAGTGTCCGGTAAGTGTAAGTCACCTGCACACATTTGATTTTTTGACAATTTCCAGACTTTTATTTAAACATCAGCGCAATCACATTTTCAATTATTATGATGTTTTTGAGCTTTGCAGGACCCCTCATCAGGCTTCTGTGATAACAACTAGCTACAAATATAGCGATGAGCAATATACAACCCTGAATTTATCTTAAAAATGTCTGTAAAATATTTTGCTTTTACTGTCTGAAACTGTAGCTCCTTTTCATTGTCAGTCTCCTTTTCTTTCCCACTGCCCTCTGCCCGCGATTCAAAACGTTGTAGTGTGAATGCAAAAAGCCTGAAGGTGAAGAAGAATCATTCTGACCAGAAGAGAGCTCCCAGATCTTTCTCAGGGTAAGTAGCATGTTGGTTATGTGAAATGTCACTTTCTGTAAGTGTCATGGCTTAAGCCCTGCAGCTGTATGCATTTCCAGCTGTGGATCAGCCTAGGTGTCAGAATACATTGAAAATGCACAATGAAGCAACCAAACACAGTAGGAAAAAAAAACTCAGGCGTTTAGTGGTATTAGGCTGGGATCACACTAGTGCGAATTGGATGCGGATTCTCACATCCAATTTGCAATAGCAGGAGATATCTCCGCTGCGGCTCCAGTGCATCTTTTCGTCCATTTCAGGTCCAAATGCAGTCAAAAATTTGTGTTGAAATCAGACCTGAAACAGTGAATGGGGACGCACCGGACCCCTTGCTGTCAGCTGCATGCGGCTTAGATGTGAACCCAGCCTTAGTAAATATTAGCTGTTTATTTTTTATATAATTTAATAAAAACATTTTTTTTTTCAAATATACAAAAAATAGTGCGCATATACATGTGCAGACGCATTCGGTTCAGTAAGGATTTATGCTATAGCCAGCTAGTTATACTGTATATACAGTAGATCCCATGGATGCATTGTTGCAAAGGGATAAAGGATTGGGGGTGAGTGTATAGATCTAGGAATACATTTGAAGAGAGGTAGGGTATATATCTATACAAATATGGAAGCTTCTGCCATCACTGTTAGGCATTTACTTGTAAACATATACAGTGCCTTGAAAAAATATTCATACCCCTTGAAATGTTCCACATTTCGTTAAACCCGAAAATGTAAATGTATTTTATTGTGATTTTATGTGATAGATCAACACAAAGTGGCACATATTTGTGAGGTGGAAGGAAAATGATAAATGGTTTTTATTTTTTTTACAAATAAATATGTGAAAAGTGTGGCGTGCATTTGTATTCAACCCCCTTTACTCCGATACCCCTAACTAAGATCTAGTGGAACCAATTGCTTTCAGAAATCACCTAATTAGTAAATGGAGTCCACCTGTGTGTAATTTAATCTCAGTATAAATACAGCTGTTCTGTGAGGTCCTCAGAGGTTTGTTGGAGAACCTTAGTGAACAAACGGCATCATAAAGGCCAAGGAACACACCAGACAGGTCAGGAATAAAGTTGTGGAGAAATTTCAAGCAGGGTTAGGATATATAAAAATCTACCTATCTTTCACGGCGCATTGGGTGATGGGAAGGATGCAGGACAAGGTACAGTAGTGTTGAAGGTTGTCCTGCCACCACCCCTCCAAAATGCTACTACTGGTGATTGTGACACACCTCTCTCCTCCACCCCCTCCCCTTCTTCTTACTCTGTGGCTTCTTCCTGTGCTGATTTGTCCTCGGAACCAGCGATGCTCCGTAGGTATTCAAGGGGCTACGCAGGTATGCAGGCAAAAAGATGCCATGCGGTTCTTGAGCTGGTGTGCTTAGGGGACAGGAGCCACACTGGGGCAGAGGTTCTGTCATCTCTGCAGGGCCAGGCTCAGAGGTGGTTGACGCCACGCCAGCTTAAGCCAGGAATGGTGGTTTGCGACAATGGCACAACCTCCTCTCCGCCCTCCGACATGGACAACTGACCCATGTGCCCTGTTTTGCTCACGTCCTTAACTTGGTGGTGCAGCGGTTCTTGGGCAGGTACCCGGGCTTACAGGATGTCCTGAAGGAGGCCAGGAAATTCTGTGTGCATTTTCGATATAATATAATGTCATATAATGCCAGTGCTCGGCTGGCTGACCTCCAAAAGGAATACAGCCTGCCCAAAAACCGCCTAATCTGTGACATGCCCACCAGGGGGAACGCTACGTTGGCCATGCTGCAGCGGCTGCACATGCAGCAGAGGGCCATCAATGAGTATATGTGCCAATATGTCACCAGGACAGGGTCAGGGGAGCTTGTTTTTTTTTCCCCACGCCAGTGGGCCATGATCAGGGATGCATGCACTGTCCTGTCACCATTTGAGGAGGCCACGAGGATGGTGAGCAGTGACAGTGCATGCATCAGTGAGACTGTCTCTCTTATTCACATGGTGGAGCACACGCTGCGTGGAATAATAGACAGGGCCCTTGAGGCAGAACAGAGGGAGAAAGAGGAGGACTTCCTTACCTCTCAAGGCCCCCTTTATCCAGACAGTGTTCCTGCTTGCCCGCCTATCACACAGGAAGAGGACGAGGAGGAGGAGGATTGTGTCAGCATGGAGGTGGAGCCTAGCACTCAGCATCAGCAGCAGTCTTCAAGGGATCAATTACAGTCCCAAGGAACCCATGGACTTGTACGTGGCTGGGATGAGGTGGCTGCAGATCCTGTCGTCCTCAGTGACCCAGAGGACTCCGCACCGAATGCCTCAGCAAACCTACGCTGCATGGCCTCCCTGATCCTGCAAAGCCTGCGGAAGGATCCTCGTATTCGTGGTATCAAGGAGAGGGATCATTACTGGCTGGCAACTCTCCTTGATCCACGTTACAAGAATAAAGTTGCGGACCTTATCTTGCCGGCGCAGAGGGAGCAGAAGATGAAACATCTTCGGGAGGCCTTGCAGAAAGGTCTGTGCAACGCGTTCCCAGAGACTGGGGGGTTACAAAATCCAGGTCCTGGACAATGTGTTGCTGAGGGTTCGGTCAGTCACAGAAAGAGCGGTGGAGAAGGTGGCCGTCTGACCGATGCGTTCAGACAATTTTTTAGTCCGCAGCCCCAAGGTATGACCGGTTCCAGCAACCATCACCAGCGTCTGTTTACATGGTGTCTGATCACAAGATCAGACTTGGACAGCTTTCCCACTGAAAATCCTCTGGCTTACTGGGTCTTGAGGATGGATCACCGGCCAGAGCTTGCACAGTACGCAATTCAGCTACTGGCTTGACCTGCATCCAGCGTTCTTTCAGAACGCACATTCAGTGCTGCTGGAGGCTTTGTAACCGATCACAGGGTGCGCCTCTCCACCGACTCGGTCGATCGACTGACCTTCATAAAAATGAATCAGGCTTTGATCACCACCGGCTACCAAGCACGCTGATGTAACAGTAATTTTTTTTGAAATGTCATATCCCTTCAAGACTGCCTATGCTGATGCTGAGTGACTATCCTGTTATGCTGAGTGACTATCCTTTTCCTCCTCAATGATCATGCTGATAGCTTATAAGAACATTTCTGGTCCAATTTTTCTGCCCCTGTTTAACAGGGGCGTGTAATTACAATTTTTGATGCAATACTTTGCAGCGGGCTCATTCCTGCGCTCCAACTAGAGTATCTTTGAGAGGTTGCAGTGTTGTGGCACCAGCACCAGTGCCTAAGGCCCAATTTTTCTGCCCCTGTTTAACAGGGGCGTGTAATTACAATTTGTGATGCAATACTTTGCAGCGGGCTCATTCCTGCGCTCCAACTAGAGTATCTGTGAGGGGTTGCAGTGTTGTGGCACCAGCACCAGTGCCTAAGGCCCAATTTTTCTGCCCCTGTTTAACAGGGGCGTGTAATTACAATTTTTGATGCAATACTTTGCAGCGGGCTCATTCCTGCGCTCCAACTAGAGTATCTGTGAGGGGTTGCAGTGTTGTGGTACCAGCACCAGTGCCTAAGGCCCAATTTTTCTGCCCCTGTTAATGTAATTACAATTTTTGATGCAATACTTTGCAGCAGGCTCATTCCTGCGCTCCAACTATAGTATCTGTGAGGGGTTGCAGTGTTGTGGCACCAGCACCTAAGGCCCAATTTTTCTGCCCCTGTTTAACAGGGGCGTGTAATTACAATTTTTGATGCAATACCTTGCAGCGGGCTCATTCCTGCGCTCCAACTAGAGTATCTTTGAGAGGTTGCAGTGTTGTGGCACCAGCACCAGTGCCTAAGGCCCAATTTTTCTGCCCCTGTTTAACAGGGGCGTGTAATTACAATTTGTGATGCAATACTTTGCAGCGGGCTCATTCCTGCGCTCCAACTAGAGTATCTGTGAGGGGTTGCAGTGTTGTGGCACCAGCACCAGTGCCTAAGGCCCAATTTTTCTGCCCCTGTTTAACAGGGGCGTGTAATTACAATTTTTGATGCAATACTTTGCAGCGGGCTCATTCCTGCGCTCCAACTAGAGTATCTGTGAGGGGTTGCAGTGTTGTGGTACCAGCACCAGTGCCTAAGGCCCAATTTTTCTGCCCCTGTTAATGTAATTACAATTTTTGATGCAATACTTTGCAGCAGGCTCATTCCTGCGCTCCAACTATAGTATCTGTGAGGGGTTGCAGTGTTGTGGCACCAGCACCTAAGGCCCAATTTTTCTGCCCCTGTTTAACAGGGGCGTGTAATTACAATTTTTGATGCAATACCTTGCAGCGGGCTCATTCCTGCGCTCCAACTAGAGTATCTGTGAGGGGTTGCAGTGTTGTGGCACCAGCACCAGTGCCTAAGGCCCAATTTTTCTGCCCCTGTTTAACAGGGGCGTGTAATTACAATTTTTGATGCAATACTTTGCAGCGGGCTCATTCCTGCGCTCCAACTAGAGTATCTGTGAGGGGTTGCAGTGTTGTGGCACCAGCACCAGTGCCTAAGGCCCAATTTTTCTGCCCCTGTTTAACAGGGGCGTGTAATTACAATTTTTGATGCAATACTTTGCAGCGGGCTCATTCCTGCGCTCCAACTAGAGTGGGCAGGCCGGGTCCCATCTGACCTCCGCCACGGCTCTGGGGCGGTCCCAGCTCCCTCCGCAGGGAGTGGCACAGGCAGGCACATCAGGGCAACTGGAGCAACATTCGGGGGCTTCTCGCTTCATGACTGTGGGGAGGGGTAGTTGGGGATGCATACTTGGCCTACGGCCTACTCACGGGGTTCTCCTGATGCGTTCCGCGGTCTCCTCCTGCCTCTCTGCTGGCACGGTGGAAGTGGGCACCGAAGTGTTGAGATGCCCGAACTGTGTCTCCCAGGTTCTCCACTACCGCGCCCTCTGGTATCCCCCGGAGTCGCAGGTTGTTCCGGCGGCTCCGGTCTTCAACATCCTCTAAGTGGAGCTGCAGCGCTATGGCGGTGTCCCGGTGTTGGGGCCTGCTCCAGTGCCGACACTCGCCCTGCTAGCGTGGTCATCGAGTCTTCCCCTGTGGTAACCTGCTCTGTCAGTGTAGAAACTTCCCCCCTCACCTCCTGTATGTCTCTCCTGTGGGTCTCCTCTAACCGGAGTATGAGTGCCTCAATGTCCATTCTGGTGGGAAGGGCCTGTAACAAGGCCCAAATGTCCTGTTCCAGCGCGGGGCACTCAGGGGGTTGAGGTGAAGACATCTCGGCTGAAGCTGTCCCCGGGTGGTCCCGTGTAGGAGAGGGGTTCAATGCAGGAGTGCAAGCCTCCAAGGTTGGGGCCTTCTGCGTGGAGCCACGTGCAGGGCCTCGGGGAGCTGCTACTCTGGTGCCAGGAGATATTCCTTGCAGCTGCTTAAAATTCCTGTGGATTTCCCCCAGGCTTTTCCCAGGAGGGGTCCCCCTTGACACTGCTCTCGTTCTATGCCTCTTAGCTGATTGCATTCCGGTTTTTAATGTAGTGTTGCCGGGTTAGGAAGGCCGGGGCCGGGAGCTCTAGAAAAACACAGCTTCACTCGGCCATGTCCAGGCCACACCCCCACTTCTCACTTATTAAGGTTAGGTTGGAAATCCATCAAGCAAGAGCATTCCCTGCTTGGCTTTCTAGAAAGGTAGGGAGGTTGAGAAGGGGCAAACATTGGTTCCATGCCAACACAATATTGTGTTGGGAGAGGCCTTGAATGGAATGAGCAAACTGTACAGCCTGGAAGGAGAAAATCATGAAGCCCAGAACGCTTGTGGAAATCTTAGAGGGATGTCTCTGATGTTAAGGCCTGAGCACGAGATCAGAGGGACTAGTTTGTTTTCTGAAAGAAAGACTTGTTCTTGGGCTGTGTCTAGAATGATGCCCAAGTATTTCAGGTGAAGGAAAGTTTGGAGAGCAGCTATTTGAAAGCTGATCACCCAACCAAAAGCCTAAAGTATCTGTTTAGTCACTAAGGATATTTTGGGAGGGGAAAGGGTCCTTAAAGAGGAGTTCCACCCAAATTTGGAACTTCCTCTTAACCCACTCCTCTCCCCCTTACATGCCACATTTGGCATGTAATTTTTTTGGGGGGGGAGTGGGGGCTTCAGGAGGAGTGGGACTTCCTGTCCCACTTCCTCCTTACGGGTAGACGATTAAGCCTAATTGCCTAGGCGATTAGGCTTAATCACCTACAGGAAGGGGCTGCTGTAGGCGATCGCCCAGGACACGTGACAGGTCCTCGGCGATCGCCTGTCCAATCAGACAGCGCCTCGCCGGGCCGCGCGCGCATGCGCAGTGCCGCCCGCGCATGCGCAGTGGGTGCCCGGCCGTGAAGCCGAAAGCTGTCACGGCCGGGTGCCCACACTGAGCATGAAGACGCCGGCCGGCGAGGGGGGGCGAGGAGCGGAGCCCCGTCCGGCGCGTCGCTGAAGCCGTGGAGCAGGTAAGTGTCGGTTTATTAAAAGCCAGCAGCTACACTTTTTGTAGCTGCTGACTTTTAATAAACTTACAAAATGGGTGGAAAACCCCTTTAAGAAGAAAGTAATCTAGATACCCTGTGACCTGACTTCCTAAGAGAGCCAAGAGGAGTGCAAGTACCAATGTGGATACTCTAGGCCAGGGATCTCCAAACTGCGGCCCGAGGGCCAGATGTGGCCCTTTACTAGCCTTTATCCGGCCCTTGGGGCACTATTCCTCCAACTGATATGGGGCACTATTCATCCCATTGACTCCAACAAGGGGGCACTATTTCTTCCACTGATACCAATGATGGGATACTATTCCTCCTACTAATAGGGGCACCACTACTCCTCCTACTGAGACCAACCTTGGGTCCATATTTATTGTCACCGATGCTGAGCCCGAGACATTTGCCATCTCCACTGGCCACAATTCGGCCCTCTTAAAGTCTTAAGGACACAAAACTGGCCCTTTGTTTGAAAAGTTTGGAGACCCCTGCTCTAGGCCAAATGGAAAAGCAACACACTGGAAATAAGTGTAAACATTTTATCCCTGCTTAGAAACAAAAACAAAAAACAAAAACAGCACCTGTGCACTACAACCCAGATACCAGGCACAAACAATATGTAAAAAGAAATTGCAGCACTAAATACTTGCAATATATAGCACAATGCATATAACAGGTGCAAAGATTATTAAAGTGCAATCAATAGTGAATGAACAATATAGGAAATCAATAGAAAAATATTGCATAAATATAAGAAACATGCAAAAATTTAAATAAAACATGTGATAATTAAAGTACAATAAGTGTCAATTGTGCAAAACCTAAAACTCAGCTACAGTAGAGATGAATTTCAAGCATAAATATCAGTGCAATGTAAGGCATTTCTATTATGATCCACAAGATGGCGCTGTGCATTTATTTTTATTCCTTTTCAATTGAAAGGGAAGAATGGCACACCATTATTGATGAGCATAATTGTTAACCAATGGCTGCATAAGTCAATCTTTTTAACCGGTTAAGACCTGGACCTCTATGCAGGTTAAGGACCTTGCCCCTTTTTGCGATTAGGCACTGCGTCACTTTAACTGACAATTGCGCGGTCATGCGACGTGGCTCCCAAACAAAATTGGCGTCCCTGTTCTTCAGCTCCTGTGACTCAATCGCGGGACACCGGCGGCAATCGGGTCCGCGTGTTTCGTGGCCAGCCGTACCATTCCGTCGACGCATATAGTCGTGCGGCGGTCCTTAAAGCGGATCTCCCATGCAATAAAGTTTTTTTTTTTTTGTCTATTTACATAGCTAAGTGCAGGGCTTAACCACTTCCTTACTGGGCACTTAAACCCCTTCCTGACCAGAGGACTTTTTGCGATTCGGCACTGCGTCGCTTTAACTGACAATTGCGCGGTCGTGCGACGTGGCTCCCAAACAAAATTAACGTCCTTTTTTCCCCACAAATAGAGCTTTCTTTTGGTGGTATTTGATCACCTCTGCGGTTTTTATTTTTTGCGCTATAAACAAAAATAGAGCGACAATTTTGAAAAAAAAAACATTTTTTTACTTGTTGCTATAATAAATAGCTAAAAAAAATTTTTACGTTTTTTTTTATCCTCAGTCTAGGCCGATACGTATTGTACATATTTTTAGTAAAAAAAAAAAAAAAAAAATTGCAATAAGCGACTGGTTTGCGCAAAAGTTATAGCGCCTACAAAATAAGGGACAGAATTATTATTATTTTTTTTTACTAGTAATGGCGGCGATCTGCGATTTTTATTGGGACTGCGGCGTTATGGCGGACACATCGGACACTTTTTGGCGCCATTCACATTTATACTGCAATCGGTGCTATAAATATGCACTAATTACTGTATAAATGTGACTGGCAGGGAAGGGGTTAACACTAGGGGGTGAGGAAGGGGTTAAATGTGTACCCTAATTAGTGTTCTAACTGTGGGGGAAGGGGGGTGACCGATCTGTGTCTCTATGTACAAAAGACACAGATCCGTCTCCTCTCTCCCCTGACAGCACCGCTGTCTGCGAGAGCCGGGAATGAGAGATGATCTCATATGTAAACATATGAGATCATCTCTCATTGGCCGCACAGATCGCCTAGGAAACGGCCGCTCCGATTGGCCGTTCACGGCGATCTGTGACTGGCTGTGTCCAAGGGACACGGCCAGCACAGCAGTTCCCCGCTGCGCGCGGGGAACGTGCAAAGGGGCGGCCGTAAAAAGACGGCCTGTTAGAGATTGGGAGCCGCGCTGAGGCCATACAAAGTCGTACGGCCGTCAGCAAGTGTTTAAAGAAACTTACTTCTCTCCGCTCTAACGTCCGCTCCGCTCTATTTCTGTGCTGAAAAATAACTTATATTCCTTCCGTTTCCATTTTGAGTGTTGGCAATACATACGGGCAGGGACATACGGGCGGACCATGGGCGCCAGCGTCTGTGTTGCCATAGCAATGGCAGGCGTTGTGATTTATCATGTAAACACAGCCTCAGCTACACAGCCTCAGCTACACAGCCACAGCGCGTCACTTCCTGCTTAAGAAATACCGCGAGATTTGATATGACGGCTGCGCAGTGAAGGCAGGGAGCTATGGAGAGAAGCTCCCACTGCACAGCATCGGACGGGAAGTGACGCAATGCCCGTCAAATTCCCGCAACAACGCAGACCGGAAGCCTCAGCAATGTACAGGTACTGTACATATTTACAAAATGAAAACATCCGTATTTAGCATTGTTGATAGCGCAAGTGTAAATGCAGTAATGTTGTAATTAGGGTGGAGCTCCGCTTTAAGTGGTTAAACCTATGGTAGGCCAGTTCTTGTTCACCAATGGTTGTGTAGGTAATTTCTATCTGACCTATGACAATGCTTCCTTGTATCCCTAATGAGGGTATTTATAGCACAGATTCAGGCATGTGTGCCTACCCCATATGATGTAATGTATGATGAAACGATCGTCGGGACTGATACGTACAGACGCTATTGTGCATGCACGATCGCTATCTGCCCATTTACAAGGGTTTTGTTTAGATTTTTGTATCTATCTGCATTTTACTAATCTGATGTAAGTGCATTACCTTGTATTAAATTTGAAGCGGATAGTGTGATACTCTATGTTGAGTCTATTGTTCCAAATATACACTTCGGCTAGCTGATCCATTGAAGGTTTTTGGCACTACTTCCTGGTTTGTTGAGAGCCTTCTGGATTACCAAGTGGGGGTTAATCACAGGCTTTCTGGTAAGCCTCCATTTTTATTTTTTTACTTTGGTGATGGGTGTCACACAACTGGGTGTTTGATCATCATTTCAACACGGTTTTGCAATGGACTTTAATCTCATATGATTTTTATTTTTTGCAGAGATCTGAATTCCTTTTATATAGTGCACTGATATTTATACTTGAAATTCATCTCTAGCTGAATTTTAGGTTTTGAACAATTGATAGCATTTATTGCACTTTTATTAGTGCATGTTTATTTTTTTTTATGCAATATTTTGCTATCGATTTCCTATATTGTTCATACACCATTGATTGCACTGAATCTTTGCACCTGTTATATGCATTGCCTTATATATTGCAAGTATATTTTTTGTGCTGCACTTTTTGTTTACAACAAACTGGAAATATTTGTCTCCTACTGCAAAGTACAGAAAGCACTGATGAGGTGTGTAAATGTGAATATGCAGATAGCATCTTTTAAAGTGGTTGTACAGCCTCAAGGTTTTTCACCTTAATGCATTCTATGCATCAAGGTCAAAAACCTTCTGTGCTGCAGCTACCCCTAGACCGCACCACCCTTTTTTCTTACCCGAGCCCGATCTGATGCTGTGATGTGCACGAGCTGTGTCAATGGACGCAGCAGTGGGATTTGTGAATGAGCCCGCACGGGTGCCCCCGGGGAAAGCCGCTTTCCCTGGGAACACCCGATGAAGAGGCAGGGCCTGGAGCACCGACTGGGCACCCCAGAAGAAGAGGATCTTATATTGCACAGAGCAGATAAGTATAGACGTGCTTGTTATTTTTAATAAAAAATAAATAAGAAAAACACAAGGGCTTACAACCCTTTAAATGTCCATAGATGATAAGTATTTCCCTGTCTCAGGGAGATAACTGGCCCTGCAGATTACATACAAAATTTTGTAATTTGAAGGTACTGGGGGTTTAGGGATTTTAGAAAGAGCCTGGTGCGTTTGAGCCCTGAACAATGATAGCTGTATAAAAGCCATGGATGGTCTGAGAAATTGTATCATAGTTGCAGAAAACTTCTTCATTGGTCGGATAGGCTGCTTGTTACATCCCTGAAATAGAGCTAGAATGAGATGCAGAAAATGGTGTTAAAAATGGGTCCTGCTCCAGTGAAAGTGAACCATGGTCACTTTGAGTAGTTTGAAGGCCTTTGGCAGATTGGATGCTTGCCTGAACTTTTGCCATGATTCCCTTGCCCCTGGGTTGTGTCGTTGACATCAGTGAGCGTATTCCGCTATAGTGTACCTACAAGTACTGTAGGGTACAGAAAGGTTGGAAGTAAGTGCCTGAGAAGACAAAAAAAAAACAAAACCTGATTTGGTTAAACTTATAGGGCAATACTCAGGGAGGCATTCCTAAAAAAAAAAAAAAAAAAAAAAAAATTGCCAGTATCCAACCATCTTAAAAAAAAAAAAAAAAAAAAAAAAGGTACCAACCTTTAGCCCAGGGGCCTTTACTGTACGATTAAAATGAAAGTTAACATAAGTTATTCTCTTCCAAACCCCCTTTTTCCATTCCAATTTACTTCTCCCCATCTGCTCTGTGCCCCTTTTGGCTGTGGAACGCATGGGGGTCGCCCCTAGGGATGGTAATATGATCACAGCCCATGGCTGAATGGACACCCAAGGGCAGATTGTCTTTTTGACACTAGGCCCGCCCTTTGGCCACCTATCCCCATCCTGTATCATCTGTCTCTTTTTACATCTCTCCTACAGGTACGGACCCTATCCTCCTATTCCATCTCAATGCAGAGTGTTCCTGTGTCCTGCCTATGTCTATTTGCGCCGCACGGCCTTGGTCGTGTGACGCGATTGACGTTACGCTGGGCATTGTAGGCCGCTGTATGCCGGTACTGCGCAGGCGCAGTGGCCATTTCTCGTCCGCTCCCAGTCGGTGTGTGATGTCACACGACGACCAAGTGGGGGACTATAAAGGCAGACATTGCCAGCTCTCCCTCGCTAGTTCCAAGGAGCGCTGTTACTCCGGATCTTCTTATATAAGGTATTGTTAAGGGGGGGTGTTTCCTTCCCCACAGATCCTCATTACCTAGCCATTTAGACTATTTTAAACCCATTTTTTCTCTCTAATGCCTTGTACATACGACCGGTTTTCCCGGCAGGAAAACTGCCATGAGAGCTTTTGGCCGGGAATCCCGGCCGTGTGTATGCTCCATCGCAGTTTTCCTGACAGGAAAACTGCGGGGGAAAAAAAAAAGAACATGTTTTGACACATTCTCTTTTTTTTTCTGCGAGTAAGCGTGAGTCAATTGTAATTATTTTATACCAGTGATTTTTTTTATTTTGTTTTATATCCAGTTATTCTATTTCAAGTCCCAATCTAAATGCCTTCCATTAATTGGATATTTCTGGCCATCCTAGCGCCCCTTTTTTTCAAACTTCATTCTTACTTCACTTTGGTATGTATTGAAGCTAGGTTAGCCCTATTTATGGTACAGACAAGGGCTCTATGAGAGTTAGTTGTCTCCATCTAAAATATTTTTTCTTTTCTAGTTTTTACTGGTCTCCTTTCTGCCCTCTGCGGCCACACTGCGGTATCGTTAGCTTACCATACTTGGGACAAACCTCACACTGACCCTGCCACTTGGGGGACTGTTCTGGGGTAATAAGGGGTTGATTCCCACTATGTGGTGAGAGGGCGATGAGACCCATAGTACCCTGTTTCCCTATCTGCCGTATCGCGCACCATGTTTATACTGTGTTATTTTTGTAAATCATTTATACTTAACTGATGTTGTGTTTTCTACTTTCTTCCTCTTTTTTTTTTTTGTAGAGCTATAATTTTTACATTGGTCACATCCTATTCCCCTGAAGAAGCCAATGTATTGGCAAAACATGTATTGGGAAGACTTGACCTGCCACTATAACAGGCCAATATCACTCCGACCAGTAGTAAACTTTGTGCTCCTTTCTTGCGTGTTCAATCTTTATAGGAACTTATGTTTATACTACCTGTTTAAAATACAATGTAGTACAATTTGCTATTTTAATAATTTTGATTGAGTTGTTTTGGCACTGCAATAATCCCCATTGCTTTTTTTGTTTTCAAACAACCTTTGGGATGAGGTGCCTTATCTAATGAGGACATATAAGCCACTTTCTTAATTTATTTTTACGGTGTTTCAGTACATCATTTTTTGTGGCTGGTTGTCCCTATAAATAACAATATTGCTTTCTCCGTTATACTAAATATCTTATTCAATTATTTTTCATTATGCATTTCATTTTGATTATTTGTTTGTTAAATTTCAGTGTTTAATTGGACATTGACCTGATTATATGTCTGTATATCCTGAGTAGTGCAAGTCATGGTGCAGTTTTTTTTTTTTTTTTTGTGGCAAGGCCTGGGAGGGGCTTATGGCTAAAATCCAATCATCCCAAAATGAGGCCAATATTACAGATGCTGAGCTTGACCGAGCTTTCATGAGACTACAACGTCTCTTAAAAAAGAAAGTTAGGATCTACTGGCACAAATCCTATTTTTAAAAACATTCAGACAATCAGATTGTTCCTTGAGATCCAAGGATTCAGATAGTCCCTATCAGGAAGATCAATGACTCATTAAAACAATCTTGGGAGCACAATCTTCAAACACCGTGCTCCTTTCAAATGATCTCCATTTAATGCAAGCAATACGAATCTGAGTTTGACCTTCAGATAACTAGCTGGTATCAGGACCATGTGTCCTGAATGTGGCCTCCCCCAAGGTTTACCAAGCAGGAGAAAGACCTGCAGGTGTATCTCGAGGAGTACACATTGGGTGCCATTAATGCAAAGGAAGGAAAATTCCTTTGGGATAAGTCCGCCCATGAAAATGGCTATGCATATAGATGGCATCAAACCTCTTACAACAAACCGAGTGCTAAACCTTCAATCTTTGATGTACCCAAATCAGATAATGATATGCCCAATGATGCTTCTGTTCCCTCTAGTACCTCCACGACTTTCCCAGGATAGGATCCCTAAAAAAAAAAAAAAAAAAAAAAGGGGGGGGGGGGGGGATCATACCACTTCCTCTACAGATTCACTTAATTGCACTTTTGAACCCACTCTCACTCGTCGACTCTCGGTGGTTCATACCAATATCACAAATACGCACTAGTCTACACCTTTTTCTGTTAGACCGTCCACTATATCTATGCCCAATCCACCGTCACTCTGCTATAACCACTCAAAGTCCAGTACGTTACTGGTCCTTGTTGGGCATATATTGTAATGTTTTTTCCCATGCAGCCTGTGGGCTGAACGAAAAAAAAGATTGATGGGTATGCACACCATTAGAAGTGGGTGGATGCAGGGTAGTATTCTAATGGATGGACATACATGCACTTTTTTTTATAACTGTGGTGGTGAAATCACCACCTACAGTGCTGAAGTCACCGATTTACGTATCGTGAGAGCAAAACGCTGTTGCCGTCAAGATAGATAAATCTATGCTGCAGCTGAATGGTGTACCTGAAAATAAAATAATGGTTAACAATAAAACACAGTAAAGTATAAAATAATTACATACCTGAAAAGTAAACATGATAAAACATAGCAACAATAAAACGGTTATAAAATACAATAAAATAGATCAGAATAGAAAGAGAATAGAGAAAGAACAATAAAACAACAACTATTTTAGGCTTTATTTTTTTTACACTTTTATTTGTAACCAATGGTTGCAGGTTCGGGTCTCTCAAAATGTGATGGAATCTTTGGAGATCCTATAAATGTATGTCCTATGACTGTGCAGTGCTGTACCCTCCACTAGTGTGTGGTAGCGTTCAAAACATTCACTGATGCAAAGACCAGGTTGGGCATGACAGGAGGGATAATAATAGCGGGTGTCACGCCTATATATCACCATTTTCTATAGACACATCTTCTTTGGGGGTGATCATTGGGTAGGGGTACCAGGGAGGACATATGGAAAATGCCTCTCATGCAACTGGCTCACTGCATTTGCATTGAGAAGTTGGGCCACAGCACCATCTGGAAACAGAAGGGCTGTGATAAACTCTTCCTGGAATTTAAGGAAGGATCGAGTACGTCCTGATGCTTTGTATTAGGGTTGTCCCGATACCACTTTTTAGGACCGAGTACAAGTACCGATACTTTTTTTCAAGTACTCGCCAATACCGAATACCGATACTTTTTTTTAAATGTCCCCCCACAAATGCAGCCATGTCGTCCCCCCCCATATGCAGCCATGTCGTCCCCCCCCATATCCAGCCACGTCTCTCCCCCCCCCCCATATCCAGCCACGTCTCCCCCCCCCCCCCCCCCCAATATCCAGCCACGTCTCTCCCCCCCCCCCAATATCCAGTCACGTCTCTCCCCCCCCCATATCCAGTCACGTCTCTCCCCCCCCATATCCAGCCACGTCTCCCCCCCCATATCCAGCCACGCCCCCCCCCCCCCATATCCAGCCACGTCTCCCCCCCCCATATCCAGCCACATCTCCCCCCCCCATATCCAGCCACATCTCCCCCCCATATCCCCCCCCCCATGCAGCCATGTCTCCCCCCCATATCCAGCCATGTCTCCCCCCCATATCCAGCCATGTCCCCCTTACCTGCATCCCGCCGCATCCCCGCTGCCGCCGACTGGTTAATACGCGCGGGGAACATCACAGCTTTCATTTGAATAGCTGTAATGATTCGCGCTGCGTATAGACACTCCCCCTCGCTCGGGATTGGACAGTTCACCCGAGCAAGGGGGAGTGTCTATACGCGGCACGAATCATTACAGCTATTCAAATGAAAGCTGTAATGTTCCCCGCCCGTATTACCCAGTCGGCGGTAGCGGGGATGCGGCGTAACGACGGCGGGATGCGGCGTAATGGCGGGGGGGTGCAAGTATTCTATTTCGGTATCGGGGGTATTTGCGGGAGTACAAGTACTCCCGCAAATACTCGGAATCGGTCCCAATACCGATACTAGTATCGGTATCGGGACAACCCTACTTTGTATAGCACATTAGCGTTCAGCAGAGCCACTTGGAATAAGTATACAGACACTTTTTGTACCAGTGTCTGGCCTTACGGCCAAGTACAGAGCCATCACCTGGTCGTTGAGGTCCACCCCTCCCAAATTTAGGTCGTACTTGTGGACAGAGGGGTTTCTTCACAACACCAGTCGCCGTTGGAATTTGGACCGTCGTATCTGCGTGAAGGGAGGACAGAATGAAAACATTCCGATTATCCCTCCACTTCACTGGGAGCAAAATTACTACTTCTCAATCAGTCTCTCTCCCCCAGCCTATGCTGGGACTCTACAAGCCGCTGGGGTAAGCCCTGGCAATTAGATCGCACGGTGCCACATGCACCAATTCCATGATCAAACAAGCCACTAAAAAGTGGCACACTTATGTAATTATTGTCCATGTACAAGTGGTACCCCTTTCCGAATAAGTCCCAATCTTGCCAGCGCTCCCAATGTAGTCTCTTGGGCTACATGTAGAGCCTGTTGCCCCATCACACAGCTTATACATCTTCACCCCATATCTGGCACGCTTGCTTAGAAGATACTGTTTTAAATATAAGCGGACAGAAAACGTAATCAGGGACTTAACACAGACAATTTGATCAGGAGTAAACAAGGCCACAAACTGTCGGTTGAATTTTGTGGAGCCAATTGTATCCAGAGTCTGGGCTGATCCAACTAAGGCTGTGTTTTTGGGAACCCCAATATAGTTCTGCTCAGATCAAAAGATATTGATCCGTTCAGACACTATACTAGTAATGGAGGTGTATGGTGTGTGGGTGTGGCTCTACTGGCACTAATCTGACGCTGACCCTAACACCTAACTGATGTCACCCGCTGGGTGATCAGGGGGTTAAACCTTCATTAGGCAATATACAGCGGGTACCCTGACGCTATAAAAAAAAAAAACTAACCAGCGTCACCCATGACACTAATACAGTGATCACTGGTGATGGGGTGAAAGGGTTAACTAGGGGGCAATCAGGGGGTTAAATTGCCTTTATTAGGAAATATATGGGGGTACCTGACGCTATAAAAACCTGACGGTGAAACTAACTGGCTAACCCGTGACACTAATACAGCAATCGGAATCTAGATCTATACACTATATTACCGACACTGGTGACGGGGTGAAAGGGTTAACTGGGGGGGGTGATCAAGGGGTTAAGCCTTTATTAGGGGGGGTACCCTAAATCTACCTGGGCCTACTACTAACTGTCTAATGCTGATTAGAGTCCCAAGTGACACAATAGTGATCTGAAAACTGCAATTGGTGAAACAGTGAAAGGGAGTGAGGGGGTTAACTGGGGGTAATGTGTGCCTATGTGTACTGGTATTCGTGTAGTGTTGGTGCAACTCGGTTAGATGTCCTCTCTCCTCTCTGGAACTAAAAAGAACTCCACAAGGGGAGATGACATCACTTGCCCTGCCTGTGTTTGGGAAGCATTTCATTCGTCAAAACCGATCAGCAGATCCATGCAAGAAATCCTTGGCCTGGACCTTAAGACTGATCGGTTCTGTTACGAATCCAATCATCGCGGGCACACGCAGTGGTGCCATTCTGCTGCCGTATATTGGCGTGAGTCGGCTGGGAACCGGTTAAGGTGCCCACAGACAAAAAAGCTAACCACCCGCTTTAAAAAAAAAAAAAGTTTGTACATTTGGCTAGCTCTGTTTAAACAATTGTAATTTTCTTTACATTAATACACACGTTGATATGTTAACTTTAGACATGACACAATTGGAATATTTCGGCACAGCATAACAGAGGTATTGGGTATGAAGTAAAAAAAGATCCACCCCTACTAAATTACTGGGAGAAACGTTTTACAGTTCACATAATGGATAGTCTAAAAATGATCTTGTACCAGCGATGGCGAACCTTGGCACCCCAGGTGTTTTGGAACTACATTTTCCATGATGCTCATGCACTCTGCAGTGTAGTTGAGCATCGTGGTAAAATAAGTTCCAAAACACCTGGGGTGCCAAGGTTCACCATCACTGCTCCATACAATGTAACAAGCTTTTACCCTAATCCCCAGATCTGTATGGTTGGAATGTGTAGATATTCATCTATGAAGGAAAAAAATATATATATTTGTGCAAGATGTCATTGGCACCACTCTTACAAGATGTGGCACGTATATGCTTTGAATTTGAGGTAAACTTTCCCTGTCCCCACAATCTGGCTATAGCACTTAGACGCAACTTCAAACTAATCCCAAGACACTTCACCAAATATTACCTTAAGAACACAAAGTATTTTGATGCAACTACAAATTGCAGGTGACATGATCATGAGATGTTACGCTGAAAAACCAACATTAGCTACCAAAGTTAGACATTTTTTATAGCTGGGTCAAAATGTTTCTAAAAAGTAAATCTTAGCAACTTTGCCAAAAACATTTGGCTTCTGCAATTCATAGTACTCAAGAGATTATTTTTAGCTGCAATAAATGTGTTCATGTGATTGAATGCCTTGGTCTTATTGTAATAGTTCTTAGTTTATTTACAGTCTGTTGACTTTTTATGTTACAGCACTGAAAACCCTCCAGATACAGACAAATACACAAAAGCAAAACGAAAGCCATTCTATAACAAAAAGGTAGGGTTTTCCCGATACCAATACCGAGCATTACTTGTACTCTGGCAAATGCTCTGATGCTTCACCCGATACCTGGGTAGTCAGGGTGATCAGTGCAGTGGGGGAGTTACAAGCACCGATCACCCTGTATAGATTTAAAAGTCTGACAGCCGGTCCTCTCTCTCTCAAACCCCCCGCCACGGCTTTCAGCGGTGATCGGTGCTTCTCTCCCACACATGATCACCGCTGACTGTTCCCTATCCTCCTCCAGTTTCCATCCATCTCCATGCTGCTGTCCCCCCCCCCTCTGTTCTCTTCCGTGTCCCCCTCTGTTCTCTTCCCTGTCCCCCTCCGTGCATCTGTCCCCCTCGGTATCTCAGGATGGAGAGCAGAGGTAGGATCCGGTAAACCCAGCTCCTTTGTTTTCTGAATGGAGAGAGTCATTATGTCTTAGTTAATGAATGAAGAGAAGCCACGGTCTTCTCTCCATTCATTATCAGTGAAGCGGAGGCTGCAGAGAAAGGGACTGGGGGGACATGTATCCCTAGTCCCTTTCCCTGTCTCAAAGGGGAGATGTCAGTGGTCTGTTAGGACCCCTGATATCTCACCATAGCCCCCCAACAGGGCCGACAGTGGCACATGACACATGAGATTGAATAAAAGTATCGGTATTGGCGAGTACTTGAAAGAAAAAAAAAAAAAGTATTGGTACTTGTACTCTTTCTTAAAAAAGTGCTATCAGGACAACCCTAATAAAAAGCAAAACAAATATTTACATTCATTACCACAAACAGATCACCTGAAATTGCAATTTGTTTTATGCAATAACATAACATTCCACCCGAATATTGAATCCATATTTTTCAGCAAACTGCTTACTGTCTACATACAGGAAAAGAGTGAAAAGTCTACAAAATCTTGTGTGCTGGTCAAAAATTTAATTTTAGCATTCAAAGCAAAAGTCATCTATGCAGTTAATTTTTTACAATAAAGCATTAAGTGCCATTAACATTTAAAAGGTCAAGAAGACAATTCAGAGCAGAATCATTAGTCCTTTTAGTGAAAAAATAAAAATAAAAAAAACACAAAGCAAACAGGCCACATACAGTAATGTAAAAGCCTATATAGTTCATATGCAAATTCTTAGAACTTAGGCTAAACACGTAGGATTGAACATGATACATAACAGCTGTAAAACATACTTCTCTCCAGTTGGTAAAAGTTTGCACACTGAGCATTTGTGAGCAAGTGGTAGACCTAATAAATTACAAACTTACTGACACAATGGGGGTTATTTACTAAAGGCAAATCCACTTTGCACTACAAGTGAACGGCAAGTGTACTTGAAAGTGCAGTTGCTGTAGATTTGAGGGGGACATGCAAGAAAAATAAAGCATTTTAGCTTGCACATGATTGGATGATAAAATCAGCAAAACTTCCCCTCATTTTAGATCTTCCTCTTTGACCTACAGTGACTGCACTTTTAGTGCACTTGTAGTGCAAAGTGGATTTTCCTTTGGCAAATATAACCCCAAATGTAGTGAGGAGAGGAAGAGGTGTCCCAGAAGTTTCTGAAGGCGCAGTAAATCAATGAAATAATGGTATAGCAACAAGTAACTTTATGTACAAAAACTCAGCTTCACCTTCTTAGGATAGAACAAAAATTTTTTAATTCCCTCTCAAAAAAGGTACCTTCAATATATAGCTGAGAATGGGCAGATCACAATTCTTTCACCAAAACAATTGAGTGTAAATGTATTAAATAAACTCTAAATAAATATTCCAGCACAACATATTCACAATGCAGTCTATGTCAAATAACTAAATGTACAAATTCATACATTGCATTTGTTTTTACATGATTTACCAGTTTTCTTAAACTGATTTATATTGCAACACAGACCGTGTAATGTACTCAATATTTCATGAATGTCACACCATGTCTAACTATGTTACAACTTTAACAGCAGCATCATTTTCTGTAGGTAGGTCTTATTTACAAAAGCATACAGTACATACAAGTATATTTATAAATCAGAATATTAAAGCTCAAGCTTTAAGTGAACATACCTATGTTCCCTCATGAAAATAAATAAACAGGTTATAGTAAAAAGCACTTTGAGTTTTGTGTTTTTACACAACGTTCAACTACGTGCTAGTGATAGGGAGGTGAAAATCAGTGTTGTCAAAGATCAAGGGTCTCTTGGGTGGATCAGGGTCCTTGTCAGCTTTATGCAGAAGCTTAAAAAGTCCAGTTCCAATGTTCATGGGTATGCCCATAATTATGCACTCGGAGACTCCTAATGGAAGAGACAAGGGTATGAGTACTGGTATGTAAAGTAATAAATTCAGCCTAAACAAAGTACACTTGTTCAGTAAAGTAGTAGTATCTTAAATCTTTATTAAATCTCCCACAGGATCAAGTGCATGCAGCACTGGGCCCCCTTTTTGATCTGTCCTTCAATTGACAGCAGCAACCACACTGTTAGCAAGGGGATGGATACTTATTGAGGGCTGACTGACAATGTTGGACTTTGGCAGCATGCGCAAGGTGGAGACAAGCCCCACCATTTAGCACAACTGGGGTGAGGGGGTCATATCCATTCATAACAAGAGCGAGCAAAAAAGATCAATCAGTACTGTGACCTATCTGCAGGCACACTGAATGTTTACCATCAACTTGCTTTGAATGAGCAGTCAGCACTGGTAGGGCTCTGGACAGAATGTAAGCAACAGGTGGGAGTAGCCGCCTAGTCCTGTGCTGTAGCATGCCCAAAAATCAGCTTCAGCCTGGAGCTAAAGCATAGCCTGCAATGAAAATAGGAATTTTGACTTGACTGTAGTTTCATCTTGGAGTACAGGACACATGACTTTTATTCACAGAACATTGCTAGGACAGCCCCTAGTGAATGATCCTATATAACCCCTGCACACTCAAGCTCCAGTTTTTAAGCAAGCAATAACCAGTAATTTAAGAGACAGAGCATAATCCTGTGTTTTGTACTATACTCCAAGATAGGGTAAATCTGAATTCCTATACCATATAATACAAAACTTGTATCCATAGACCATGGGACATCCCTATGCAATAACCTGTGGGGGGGGGGGGGGGGGGGGTGTAACAGCAAAAAGAAGTGCCAACATGGTCACAAAAACCAGGATAAAAAATAAATGTAATAAAAATAAAGACCAATAACAATCACCTTGCGGTCAAAGCTCACATGTGCCTGAATATCGACCTAGTAAAACTTGAACATATCAACAGAGGACTTGCACCCTGAAGAGGGGTCCAGTGTTGCAGAGTCCACCTGACAAGACAAACTTGTAACTGAGAAGTTCTTGGAGATCGTCCAGGTACCCTGTGACATGGATGCCCTGGGTCTGTAGAGAAGCCAGAAGCGGAGGGCAAGCAGTCTTATGAACATTAGTGGTGCAGAGAAATGGTAGTGCTACAAATTGGAAGTGTTTGTCTCCCACATTAGAAACACAGAAGGCATTGATGTAAGAGAAAGATAGGGGGGGGGGGGTGCATTTTTGTGAGAGTGACGACCCTTGATTTCTTCTGGAATTTTGGCACATGAAGAAATGTTTAAAGAATTTAAGTCCAGTATTGGGCAGTTGGGTTTTAAGATTGTAAATAGGTTGGGATAAAAACCTTGAAAAGGAACTGGTACAACTGCCCCTTGTGCATGAAGTTATTGTGGACATTATTTCTTCATTTGACCTACCACAGGCAGACTGGAAGGTAATAATAGAGGAGTGTGCGGGTTAACAAGTGGGCGGGAGCCAGAGGGCGAGTGTGCGGGTTTAAGGAGCAGGTGGGAGCCGGAGGGCGAGTGTGCGGGTTAACGAGCAGGCAGGCCAGTCAGCGGGGGTAGGCAGGGGAGAGCCTGAGCAGGGAGGTCAGCGGATGAGTGAGAGGGGGTCACCAGGTGAGTGTACAGGCGTGCAGGGCAGACATCGAGTGAGAGGATGGGACGGTCCGCCGGTGAGCGGAGAGACTTGCCAGTCAATGAGCCGGTGGGCGGGGAGCAGAGAGATGACATCTCTCACTGCCCACCCTGCATCACTGCAGTTCCGCCCTTACCGTGCAGCTGTGGGCAGCAGAGATTGCCCGCAAAAAAATAGGATTTTTTGTACTCACCGTAAAATCCTTTTCTTTGTCGTCCATGGACGGACACAGCCTCTTCATTCATGACAAAGTGGGTTATGTTCCCTGTTTACAGGAGAGGACTAGGCAGAACATGTTAGATACATATACATGTCATTTTAAAAACAGAGCTGAACAGCCCCGCCCAGGGGGCGGTCCCTCCGGACATAACCCTCCTCCCAGCAGCATGCAGCCTCAGTTCGTAACAAGCAGTACAAACCCAAAAAAAGGAGGGGTGGGTGCTGTGTCCGTCCATGGACGACAAAGAAAAGGATTTTACGGTGAGTACAAAAAATCCTATTTTCTCTTGTCGTCCATGGACGGACACAGCCTCTTCATTCATGACAAAGTGGGACGTCCCCAAGCAGTGTCAAAAAAATGAGGGGTGGGAACAGTATCAGTCAATAAAAACACACACAACTTCACCCCAAACAGGCAGAGCTCCTCAACGGAGGAGATGCAACTTTAAACGGCCGCCTGTAAAATCTTGCGGCCGAAGGAAGCATCTGAAGACGCACTCACATCAACCTTGTAAAATTTTGAGAAGGTGTGAACGGACGACCAAGTCGCCGCCTTACACACCTGTGAGACAGACGCCTGATGTCGGAAAGCCCAGGAAGCACCAATTGCCCTGGTGGAATGTGCCGTGACCGGAAACGGGGGCGCCCGCCCCCTAAGAGCATAAGCCTGTATGACAATCTGTCTGATCCACCGAGAAATGGTGGCTGACGAGACCGCCAGGCCCCTTTGTGGACCAGATACCGACACAAAAAGTGAGTCCGACCTCCGAAACGGAGCCGTAGCTGACAGGTACACCCGCAGGGCGCGTACCACATCCAAGGAATGAAGTGCAACCTCCCTAGGATGCACCGGCTTAGGGCACAAGGACGGAAGTACAATGTCCTCGTTAAGGTGAAAAGATGAAATCACCTTCGGAAGAAAGGAAGGTCGCGGACGTAACACCGCCTTGTCCCTATGGAGAACTAAGTATGGTGACTTGCAGGACAAGGCCGCCAGCTCGGAAACCCTTCTGACAGATGTAATCGCCACCAAGAAGGCCACCTTCTGAGAAAGCGTCAAGAGAGGGATCTCTCTGATGTCCTCGAAGGGAGATTTCTGAAGAACCGAGAGCACCAGATTCAAATCCCATGGGGGAAGAGGTGGTCTCAAAGGGGGAAGAATATGACGAACCCCCTGCACAAAAGTACCCACCAGCGAATGGGCCGCCAAAGGCCGCTGAAAGAACACAGCCAGGGCTGAAATCTGACCCTTAATGGTGCTTAAGGCGAGCTTTTGATCCACGCCACGCTGTAAAAACAGCAGGATTCTGGATACCAAATACGTCCGTGGACGCCAACCCATCTCCTCGCACATAGAGATGTAGGCCTTCCAAGTGCGATGGTAAATCTTCCTAGAGGAAGACTTCCTAGCCCGCAGCATAGTTGGAATGACCGAGTCGGAAAGACCTCGGTCCCTTAAAACCTGGCTTTCAATAGCCATGCCGTTAAAGCCAGCGACTGTAAAGCAGGATGGAGTATAGGACCTTGGGACAGTAGGTCCTCCCGCACTGGCAGCCGCCAGGGCGTATCCGCCACTAGGCGCACGAGATCGGCGTACCACGGACGCCGGGGCCAATCCGGGGCGATTAGGATCATCGGGATCCCCTCGGCCTCCACTCTGCGGAGCAGTCGAGGCAGCAACTTCAGTGGGGGAAATGCATAGATCAATCGATACTGACCCCATGGAGCTACCAACGCGTCTGACGCATCTGCCCAGGGATCCCTGGACCTGGCCACGAACCTCGACACCTTGCGGTTGAGACGAGAGGCCAGGAGATCCACATCCGGAGATCCCCATCTCCTGCAAATGAGTTGAAACACCTCCTGATGAAACGACCATTCTCCCTGGTCCAACATCTGGCGACTCAGGTAGTCTGCCTGCCAGTTCTCCACGCCTGGGATGTAGACCGCCGACAGAGCCGGCACGCTTCTTTCTGCCCACCTTAGGATGTGAGCGACCTCGGACGCTGCAGTCGAGCTTCGGGTTCCCCCCTGATGGTTGATATAAGCTACCGCCGTAGCGTTGTCCGACTGAATCCTGATCGGGCGGCCCTGTAACCTCCTTGACCACGAGGAGAGGCATAGCCTGATTGCCCGAAGTTCCAAGACATTGATCGGTAGACGGGACTCTGCTAGGGTCCAACGACCCTGGGCCGACTGGACCCCCCAGACGCCCCCCCAGCCCGAGAGGCTGGCATCCGTCGTAACCACGGTCCACTGGAGGGGGAGAAAAGACTTCCCTGCTCGAAGAGCCGGGGACCTCAACCACCAATTCAGAGAAGTCCTGACCAGATTGCTGACCTGAATCTGACGATCCAGAGACAATGGGGATCTGTTCCACTTGGACAGGATCTCCCTCTGTAGTACTCGGGTATGGAACTGGGCGTACGGTACCGCCTCGAACGAGGCTACCATGAGGCCCAGAACCCGCATACAAAACCGAAGAGACGACCACTTTCGGGATGTCAAAACTCTCACAGCAGACTGGAGCGTCTGCAATTTTTCCAGGGGTAGAAAAACCCTCGCCATCGAGGAGTCCAGAATCAGTCCCAGGTATTCCAAGCGCTGAGTCGGAACCAGGACCGATTTCTGAATGTTCAAGACCCACCCGAACTCTTGGAGGGTCTGGCTGGTTATAGACACGTCCTCCCTTAATTCCGAGGCAGAAGCTGCTCTCAGAAGGAGGTCGTCTAAGTAGCCCACGATGGCAATGCCTCGCTGTCTCAGCAAAGCTAGGATCGGCGCGAGCACCTTGGTGAAAACTCTTGGCGCTGACGCCAGGCCAAAAGGGAGGGCCACAAACTGATAGTGATCCTCCCCGATAGCAAAACGCAGAAACCTTTGGTGACTTGCGCAGATTGGGACATGCAAGTATGCGTCCTTGATGTCCAAGGACGCCAGAAAGTCCCCCGAGTGGAGCGCAGCTACCACCGAGCGAATCGATTCCATGCGGGACTTTCTGACCTTCACAAAGACGTTCAAAGCCTTGAGGTCCAGGATCGGGCGGAACCCGTCCTTCTTCGGGACCACAAACAGATTTGAGTAAAAACCCTGAAACCTCTCGTCCTGCGGAACAGGTAAAATTACTCCGCAACCTAGCAGGTCCCTTACTGCCCCTAACAGGGCAGCCCGACGAGCTGGTAGGAGAGGGAGACTTGAGGGAAAGAGTCTGTTTGGGGGATAGGAAAGAAACTCTATTTTGTACCCCGAAGAGACCACCTCGCAGACCCATCGGTCGGAGAGCAGAGAGGTCCACCGAGCTGTGAACCTGCGAAGCCGTCCCCCCACCCATGAGTCGGGCGGGGGCAGGCCTTCATGCAGTTGCGGGCTTGGGTGCCGGCGTGTTTGGCTTACGCACCCAGGGACGTTTCTGTCCCCCAGCTGGGCCCCTGTCGGGCTGGGAGGGTTTACCCGCGGGCCCTGACTGACGAAAAAAGCGCTTCTGTGCGGGAAAAGAAGGACCCGGCTTGCGGCGGGGTCCCTTCCCCTTGGAGGACTGAGGGAGGAAAGTGCTTTTCCCTCCTGTGACATCCTTGATAATGTCGTCCAGAGAAGACCCAAAAAGCCTCTCACCCTTGAAGGGCAAATCCGCCAGGGCCTTCTTAGAGGCCTGGTCCGCAGACCAGCATTTTAGCCAAAGGAGGCGGCGTAAAACCACCGCCGAGACAGAGGCCCTGGATACCAAGGGTGCTGCATCTAGTGAAGCGTCACAAACATAGACAAGGCCCTGGACCAGTTGGTCAGCCAGTCTAATTACCTCGGATGGGAGCTGGTGCTCCTCCGCAGCCTGGCGCAAAATCTTTGCCCACTCAGTAAGTGTCTGAGACACCAGGGCAGTGGCCACAATAGGCCGCAAGGCAGACCCCAGCATGGTAAACATGGAGCGGGTCAGTGCTTCAGATCTTCTATCAGTCTGATCCTTAAAAGCAGGAACTCCCTCTACAGGGAGAGTGGTCACTTTGTTTAACCGGGCGACCGGAGGGTCCACCACCGGAGGAGAAGCCCACTTCTTTAAGACGTTCTCCTCAAAGGGGTATCGAACCGCCAGGCGGTGAGGGACTACAAAAGCCTTCTGCGGCTTTTCCCATTCCGCATCAATGAATTTATCAAAGAAGGGCACATAAGGAAAAACCTTAACAGAGCGGTCTAATTTGTGAGAACCAAAAGAGACCGAGCCCTCAGCGGATACCTCAGCTGTACTATCTAGCTTAAGGGAGTCCCTTACAGCATTGATAAGCTCCCTGACAAGTGCCTTATCATGCCCAGACCCAGTTACAGTGTCTTCCTCAGGAAGGTCCTGGTCCACGTCTTCAGATACAACAGAACCAGGCACCTGCGCAGCCAGGTCCTGGTCTGAGTCTGAACATTCCCCTGGGGATAGCGGAGGGAGGGGGCGCTTTTTACCCCCTTTACTGCCACATGCCGCTTCCACCCTGGCCACAAATGTCTCCAGGACTGCCGACAAGGAGTCTATAGTGAGTGCAGAAGCAGAGGTACCAGCTGCCTCTGCCATGCTGGGGGGGAAGTAGGACTAGATACTGACTCCTTTAAACCTGAGGAAAAAAGCTCCCAGGGCCCAGTTCAGAATGAACACAAAAGCCACCCACCACTCCTGCTGCGCTGACCGGGGGGGGGAGGTGTACAGGGGACTCACCACCGGAGAAGAACTGCTCCGCGCCGCTGCCCGTGTCCTGCACACAGCGTGTGTGATGTGTGGAGAAGTCGTGAGGTAGTGGAATGCTGTGAGGAGAACGGCGTTGCGCGCCGTGAAAACCACCGCTAGAGGCCGATAGACTCAAGCAAGATGGCCGCCGAGCGTCCACGTGGAGCCTGGTGCGGCTACAGTAAAATGGCCGCCAATGGGATTTTCAATGTTAATTGAAAACCCACTAAAAAATGGCTCCAGCGCCGCCAGAACGCGGCAAACACAGCATTTAAAAAGGGGAGAAAGCCAGGAAAGGCTGCTCAGCCCCCAAACCTTAAAAAAAGTGACACTCCAAAGTAAAAAAAAAAAGAAAAAAGACACATAGGCCAGGCGCACAGTACACTCCACCAGGTGTCCCCACCCCCACCCCATCCCGACAGCATGCACAGCAGAGGGAAAAAAGGGGGAGCAGGGAAGGGAGGATACCCAAACCCCAGGAATGCCCAGCCGTACCACCCCACCTCAGAGGAAGGGACTGTACTTACCCGTCCTTGCGACGACTCACTGGTGCATTCCAGACAGGCATACAACCGCAATGGAGGTAGCCGTCAGCCCGGTCCACTGTGAGTGAGACAACACTACAGCTCAGTCATATGCGGACCTCGGAGCAAAGCTCACTGGCCACCCCAGGAGTCATGGGGCATGTCGTGGCAGACCCAGCCTCTTTGCAAGGGTGTGCCCACGCTCGCTGGCCGAACTGAGAAGACTACAAGGATCTATAATATCCAGCCTGTCTCTCAGCCGACGGTTGTAGAAAAATAAAAATAAATAGAAAAATAAAACAAAATCCTTCTTCGGGCGTTGGGCCCAAAGGGAGCCATACGTCCTTCTCCTTTGCTAGGCAGAACGAAACTGGGGCTGCATGCTGCTGGGAGGAGGGTTATGTCCGGAGGGACCGCCCCCTGGGCGGGGCTGTTCAGCTCTGTTTTTAAAATGACATGTATATGTATCTAACATGTTCTGCCTAGTCCTCTCCTGTAAACAGGGAACATAACCCACTTTGTCATGAATGAAGAGGCTGTGTCCGTCCATGGACGACAAGAGAAAAGTATTTTCTGGCAGTGTCCCTCCCGAGACTAGAACCTGGATGCGCCCTTGGTATCATCCTCCAAGTTAACCACTTGCCGACCGCGCACCGTCGAAATACGTCCACAAGGTGGCTCTGCTGGGCGAGAGCACGTAATATGACGTCCTCTCTCCCAGCCGCCACTAGGGGCGCGCGCCCCCTGCTCGCCCCCGACTCCCGTGCGTGTGCCTGGCGGGCCCGATCGCCGCCGGGCACACGCGATCGCTCGGTACAGAGCGGGGACCGGGAGCTGTGTCTGTCAGCAGGGGAAATGCTGATCTTCGGTTCATACACTGTATGAACCGAGGATCAGTGTTTCCCCTAGTGAGGCCACCCCCCCCCCCCCCACAGTAAGAACACACCCAGGCATACTTAAAGCGGGAGTTCACCCATTTCTAAAAAATTTTTTTTTCTTCCCCTAGATTCCTGCTCGTTCGGTCTAGGGGAATCGGCTATTTGTATTAAAATAGGTGCAGTACTTACCCGTTTTCGAGCTGCATCTTCTTCCGTCGCTTCCGGGTATGGTCTTCGGGAGCGGGCGTTCCTTCTTGATTGACAGTCTTCCGAGAGGCTTCCGACGGTCGCATCCATCGCGTCACTCGTAGCCGAAAGAAGCCGAACGTCGGTGCGGCTCTATACTGCGCCTGCGCACCGACGTTCGGCTTCTTTCGGAAAATCGTGACGCGATGGATGCGACCGTCGGAAGCCTCTCGGAAACCTGTCAATCAAGAAGGAACGCCCATTCCCGAAGCCCATACCCGGAAGCGACGGAGAGGATGCGTCTCGTAAACGGGTAAGTACTGCACCTATTTTTAAATAAATAGCCGATTCCCCTAGTAATAACGAGCAGGAATCTAAGGGGGAAAAGTGCCCTCTAAGGGTGAACCCCCGCTTTAACCCCTTCCCCGCCCCCTAGTGTTAACCCCTTCACTGCCAGTGGCATTTTTATAGTAATCCAATGCATTTTTATAGCACTGATCGCTATAAAAATGCCAATGGTCCCAAAAGTGTCAAAAGTGTCCGCCATAATGTCGCAGTACCGAAAAAAAAAAAAAAAAAAAAAAAAAAAAAAAAAAAAAAAATCGCTGATCGCCGCCATTACTAGTAAAAAAAAATATAATAAAAATGACATCAAACTACCCCCTATTTTGTAAACGCTATAACTTTTGCGCAAACCAATCAATAAACGCTTATTGCGATTTTTTATTACGAAAAATATGTAGAAGAAAACGTATCGGCCTAAACTGAGGAAAAAAAATGTTTTTTTATATATTTTTGGGGGATATTTATTATAGCAAAATGTAAAAAATATTCATTTTTTTCAAAATTGTCGCTCTATTTTTGTTTATAGCGCAAAAACTAAAAACCGCAGAGGTGATCAAATACCACCAAAAGAAAGCTCTATTTGTGGGAAAAAAAGGACGCCAATTTTGTTTGGGAGCCACGTCGCACGACCGCGCAATTGTCTGTTAAAGCGACAGAGTCCCGAATCGCAAAAAGTACTCTGGTCTTTGGGCAGCAATATGGTCCGGGGGGTAAGTGGTTAAAAGGGGAAAAAAAGAAGATAGAATTTTTAGATTTCCCTGAAAAATCCTTTTCTAGGAATTATATTACAGGACACCAGGGTGAAGCTCATACACAGTATCTCACAAAAGTGAGTACACCCCTATTTTTTCATGTGACAACACTGAAGAAATAACACTTTGCTACAATGCAAGTAGTGAGTGTACAGCTTGTATAACAGTGTAAATTTGCTGTCCCCTCAAAAAAACTAAACACATGCCTAAACCGCTGGCAACAAAAGTGAGTACACCCCTAAGTGAAAATGTCCAAAATTGGGCACAATGTGTCAATATTTTTTGTGGCCAGCATTATTTTCAAACACTGCCTTAACCCTCTTGGGCGTGAAGTTCACCAGAGCTTCACAGGTTGCCACTGGAGTCCTCTTCAACTCCTCCATGACATCACAGAGCTGGTGAATGCTAGAGACCTTGCGCTCCACCTTTCCGTTCGAGGATGCCCCACAGATGCTCAATAGGGTTTAGGTCTAGAGACATGCTTGGCCAGTCCATCACCTTTACCCTCAGCTTCTGTAGCAAGGCAGTGGTCTTCTTGGGAGGTGCGTTTCGGGTCGTTCTGTTAGAATACTGCCCTGGAGCCCAGTCTCAGAAGGGAGGGGGTTATGCTCTGCTTCAGTGTATCACAGTACATGTTGGTATTCATGGTTCCCTCAATGAACTGTAGCTCCCCAGTGCTGGCAGCACTCATGCAGCCCTAGACCATGACACTCCCACCACCATGCATGACTGTAGGCAAGACACGATTGTCTTTGTACTCCTCGCCTGGTTGCAACCACATACGCTTGACACCATCTGAACCAAATACGTTTATCTTTGTTTCATCAGACCACAGGACATGGTTCCAGTAATCTATGTCCTTAGTCTGCTTGTCTTCAGCAAACTGCAGGCTTTGTGCGTCATCTTTAGAAGAGACTTCCTTTTGAGACAACAGTCATGCAGACCAATTTGATGCAGTGTGCGGCGTATCATTTGAGCACTGACAGGCTGACCCACCCCCTTCAAACTCTGCAGGAATGCTGGCAGCACTCATACATCTATTTCCCAAAGCAACCTCTGGATTTGATGCTGCGCATGTGCACTTTAACTTCCGTGGTCGACCATGGGGAGGCCTGTTCAGAGCGGAACCTGTCCTGTTAAACCGATGTATGGTCTTATACACCGTGCTGCAGCTCAGTTTCAGGGTCTTGACAATCTTCTTATAGCCCTAGGCCATCTTTAAGTAGAGCAACAATTCATCAGAGTCCTTTGCCATGAGGTGCCATGTTGAACTTCCAGTGACCAGTAAGAGAGAGAGCGATAAAATTTAACACACACCTGCTCCCCATTCACACCTGAAACCTTGTAACACAAATGAGTCACATAACACCTGGGAGAGAAAATGGCTAATGGACATTTTCAAATAGGGGTGTAGTCACTTTTGTTGCCAGTGGTTTAGACATTAATAGTGTGTTGAATTATTTTGAGGGGACAGCAAATTTACACTGTTATACAAGCTGTAAACTCACTACTTTACATTGTAGCAAAGTGTAATTTCTTAAGTGTTGTCACATGAAAAGATAAAATGTAAATAAAATATTTACAAAAATGTGAGGGGTGTACTCACTTGTGTGAGAGACTGAGATCCCAGAGATTGTCATGGGGCATATTTTGGGTTCCTCAAGTCTGGTGTAGAGATATTTTTGGCTACGAGTACCATCAAGTGAGAAATCTTGTTTAAACTGCTCCAAGCGATTCCTTTGTCTGTCCTTACGCAAAGGTTGTCTTTTTGGTTGCAGTTAACTCAGGCTTGCAGGGTCTTGATCTTGGAGTCTTCTATGCTATCCTGCAAGGAACCTTTCCCGATTCTTCACCAGGATAAGGCGGTGTTGAGGTCTCAAATACCTTCCTACGGCGCTTGTTTCTCATTTCACCTGAATCAGGACATTCTGTTACCATCCTTTTATTCCTAAGGAGAAGATACTTCACTCCTTGGATGTTGTTTGAGCTGTTCAAAGTCTACAGCTTCGTTTATCCTGCCTGAGGGTCCTTACAAGGGTCAGGCTGCTTCTTGACCAATCATTTCTAGGTTGCTTCCCCCTTTTTTTTTCTTCATACATTTAGCAAGTTCTAATGGGTAAATATTTAAAATTGCACTTTCAATGAAGTGACTTGATCAAGGCCTATTACCAAAGTATAAAATTCACTGGACCACCAGTTGCTGAACAATCATGAAATGCCATCAATGTCATCCAAGAAAGCAGCACGCTACTTACCACAAACAGAATCTTTCTGGCCAAAATAGGCTGCATCAAACAAATGATCAGCAGTTTTCTCAAAAGAAGCCAGCATCAAAACACTTTCCTTCATCTTGGCCAAGCCAAAGCGAGTGATACCGAGCACTTCTCCCTGAAGTTAACAAAAAGAAATGTAGGCAATTAGCTTATAACCAACCGTATAGTAAATTAAATCAGTACTATTTCAATCTGCGCAACCCAAACTGAAATAAATAAATCGAAAAATGATCACCTCTGTGTTGCCAGCTATAACACTAGGTGTTTCAACCTCACCTCCAACCAAATTGTATAATGCAATAAAGTGTAGCGCAATATGTGAAAGCCTATAACATTGTGAATAATGTCAAAAATAAAAGTAGGCCCAGTACAGAGGAAGCCCAATTGGAAGGCGCAACACTTCTAGGAGGGAGGATCCGAGCCTGTGACGTCACGCCACCACCCAGATACGAGGGTAGTGGTGAGCTGGCGGGATTGTTTTTTTTATTGTCATCTTTCTTGCAAGTGTTTTTTAATTACTGGGGGATAAATAAAATAATTTTGAATTGAGAGCACTATGTTGTCGCTCTTTTTTCCCTCCCATTTAACATATGGTGGACAAGTGAAAGGGGAAGGTGTTTGCCATCCAAAGTCTGATGGGATCAGTTGGAGGTCCAGTTGGGAGATTAATAGCCAGTGGAAGACACGGGTAAACCTATTTTTATTGTGTTGAAGGTAAGCAGGTTTTTTACCTGGTGGCGGATGAGCACTATTTACAAGAAGAATTTGAAAGAAATAGTCGCATATAGAGCAATATTGAGTGCAGGACTGTAGAAATTTAGAATATTTTATATTTGAAGTTATTTACGATTGTGTACTTTCACATATTGTATTTGCGCTAGTTATAATTTAAAGATGTTGCACTACACTTTATTGCATTATAAAATATAGTAAATTAAGACACACAAGAACCATTTTGCATCATAAAAAAGGAGAAAAAAAAAAAAAAAAAAAAAAAAAAAAAAAAAGGATTCTAAAGTGACAGTTTTTACATCAATGTTCACTGCAGATGGGCAGCCTGCACAGGCAGAGTGACGTACCCATACATCACTGCCTGCTTCTTAGGGCACGGGCATGCGTTGGTAAATACAGAGCTCTGTACAGAGGGAAAGATCTGTCAGTTTCTCATTCCTTTACTTAACCCTGGTACACACCATCAGTTTTTTTTTCCCAATCAACCCAGAGGGCTGAAAAAATAAACCCCAAACAACTGAGGCACTCATGGGGAGCTTTCTGTACTAACTATACAATACGAATACAGTGATCTCCCCACTGAGCTATTGCATTTTGACTGGGGGACTGCCCCCCTGCCACAACACACCCGTCAGCACGCGCAGCCATTGGCTGCGAGCACTGATTGGCAGATGTTTTTCTGGCATGCCCCTTGGACGAGCCAGATGGTCGGCCAGTTTCTGTCAGATAGGTTGCCGTACACACAGGCCGAATCAGGGCCGATTTATGTTGAACAGGACAATATTTGGCTTGTGTGTACCAGGCTTTGGAGAGCACACTTCACGTACATTACACATTAGTAAGGCACACATTTAATCCTTTGATCACCCTAGATGTTAATTCCTTCCCAGCCAGTGTCATTAGCACAGTGACTGTGTATAATATCACTGTATCAATGTAGCAGAATACATTTTGTACAAAATTTATGAAGAATCTTATTTTTTTCTATTGAATAAGTTTTGTAGCAGAAAGTAAAATAGTTTTTTTTTTTTTACAAAATGAAGATATAACATTTTCTTTTGGGTACAATGTTCCATGACTGCGCTATTACCAGTTAAAGCAACACAGTGCTGAATGGCAAAAAAATGGCCTGGTAGGGAAGAGGGTAAAATCTTTCATGGGTCAAGTGGTTAATGGAGACAGAATATCATTAATAATAATTGAAGTAAACAAATTAAAGTAAACATTTTTTAGAACAAATATGCATAAAATAGTAATTTTGCATGTGTACAGCCATTGACAAAATAAATTCTACACTGTAAACCTACCTTGTAAGTCATCAGATCAGCCAGAAGCATGACGTGACGTCTGTCAATACTCATCCCATGATTTACCATGGTATACTGGATCTCATTTATAATGGTGGAGCGTGCAGCTTCTATACCAATAGTCTTTTCCACCTAAAACACAATATTAATTATAACATCTTATAAGATAATGTGTAGTACAATAAAGTTAGCAAAAATATATTTAAACTTACCGTAAAATCGTTTTTCTGGAGTACAATAAAGGCACACACGATAGAGGGTGTTTAGGTACATTGGGTTATGGTGCAGGCTTCAGGAGATTTGGATACTGGCAAGCAAAGCTGAAACCACAGCCCAGCATAGCCCTCATCACTCCCAGCACACCCCAGAGCAAGCAATAACGATTGGATCATAAGAAGGACCTTTGTCCCTTAATGTAGTTAAAACATATATAAAATTAAAAGGTGCAGCGCATAAATGGTAAATAAAGTTAAAATAGTCCAATTCTGGTCCAACACAAAAGGAAAAGAGGACCAAGTCCCAGCAAGCACCAGGAGGATCCCGAGTGACAAAGACACAACTTCGGGGTGGAGACAAAGTTCTTTGAATGTAACGCGTATAGGGGGCACATGAGCTGACATCACACGCTGCCAACCTGTATCTTATACACCAACATTTACCACATGTGTTTTTATTCCAGCCGTTTGTGAGTAACCATTTTATAGTAATAAAGCCAATTTAAAATTGGTCAACAGTGAGCACTTAGATTTGTTTTTGCCTCACCTTTTTTTATACTCTGTGGGAATCGACTGGAGTTCCCGTCTGTCTGGATGATTTACCCTTTGAAAGGGACCTGTGCACTTGACCATGTTAGCTTAGGTCCAGTCCTTGAGGTGAGTGAAAGCAATTGCTCTGTAGGTGGAGGGTTTGTCACCATTGATTTTTTTTGAGTTGTGCTTTTTCACGCAGAATCCTCCTGGTGCTTTCTGGGACTTTTAGTCCTCTTCTGCCTTTGTGTTGGACCATAATTGGACTATTTTAACTTTATTCATTATTTACCATTAATGCACTGCACCTTAATTTTATATATGTACCTGGATTATGTGATGATCTTTTGTGCTAGCTACATCAGTTTAGTTTTTTTTGTAAAATTAGAATATTTTTGCACTGATGGATTTGTATTATATCATTGAGCTGTAAACATATACCCAGTGAAGTAACTAGCCTCAGGCGATACAACAGAGATGAAAACAAATCCTTCTACAGGTTTTACCCGTTTATCTTCAGTCTTCTATACATCCGTTTAAAGTGTTGAAGTTGTACGCTGGTCTGAGAGTTCAGAAAAAAGGGGACGAAGAGCTAAAATTACACTCTGCAGAGCTGAGTGAGAAGAGGTCTGGGAGCCAATTGGAGGGAAAAGACACACCCCACCTCCACACAGCTCACAGGAACAGAGTCAAGGCTTTCAATCAGCTGCAGCTCCTCATCTGTCACCATTTTTCTCTTGGTGTCAGAAAAACTTGTCAGAAGTGATTACGGCTTCATTCCTCTGTCATCAGCATCAGACAGAAATTACACTTGGTGCTCTTAATTGAGACACACTGCATGCAGAGGGATAGGCTATATTAAAATTTCATGTCTGAGGTTTGTTTACAACCACATTAACATACCACAGGAAAATAAAAATTGTGTTACTGTCATGTCTACCTCAACGCAGGTGGTCAGACACTATAGCTGGCTACTGTGTGCTTCACCTTAACAGCCCCCTTTCTCATAAGGCAAGGAAGCCTACCGGTACTCGGTTGCCCCAGGACTTGTACACAATGCTATAGACAGTCCAGGTAAAAAGGCAGGCTGAGTTCAAGGAATAGTCCAATAACTTGGTCCAAAGTCATATACAGGGAAATCCAAACTAGCAAAGCAGGGCAGTCAGACAGAGAGCTTGGTGAGGAACACCACATGCATCACTCACGAGCACCCAAATGAGGTTTGATCTGGCTTATAACAGGCTTGGCTTCCACTCAGAGACTGATCACATTAATCCGCCTGCAGGTAGACAGACATGGAGCGTGCCATAGCCAAACCCTGGATGCTGGAATGAACAGGATCACTAAGTGGATCCTGACAGTTACTTGTAAATTCCATATCATGGAGTACAACACAGACAGTATTCATACACCATGGGTGCATTTCAAGCGATTGGACACTGGTGAAGCTTTATAGGGTATGCTCACTTGGGCCCTCCTTTATAACCCTACCCCACTTGGGGAGTCCTCAGTTTGTTTGTTTTTAGCAAGAAGTGCAGAGTAAGCCATGTAATGGAAAGGAGGATGGCCTGTGTCCTGTACTCCAAGATATACAAGTCAAAATTCCTCTTCTCTTAATCATACAAGACATATTCAAAGTAGTCATACACTATGGGACCTCCCTAAGCAATGTATAGGAAGGGTAGGCAACAGTGAGGCAAACACACTGGGGCCAACAGGTCCAAATAACAAGGGTCAGAAGACACAACTTCAGAGTGGCACTGCGAGAACCTTGCGGGGAAAAAAGCTGCATCTGCTGAAGATTGGATATACAACCGGTAAACCTGAAACTGTATATACCGAAGACCAGATGGCAGCCTAAGGGCCCTTTCACACGTACGGACCGTATGTCCGCATTTTCAGCCGTCCGTTTGCGGATGAAAACGGGACATACATGGGTCCCTATGTGATTACGGGTGTCAGCGAATGAACATCCGCTGACACCCGTAATTGTCCGCCTCCGCAAAGATCCGCATTTGCGGACAGAAGAAATCCTATTTTTCTTCCGTCTGCCGGATCGGATGAACACGGACATACGGTCCGTGTTCGTCCGATGCCCCATAGGGGAGAGTGGAGAAAAGACAGGGCGGTCCCTGCACAGTGTGCGGGGACCGCCCTGTCAGCTCAGCTGGGATTTTACGGAGGATCCCCGCTGAGCTTTGCGGACACACGGAGCGGATCATTACTGATCCGCCCCGTGTGAAAGGGCCCTTACATAACTAGACTACGTAGCCTTGGTGCCAAAAAGCCCAAGAAATTCCCACCAATCTAATGGAATGGGTACGTAAAAGCATAAGAGAATTTTTTTTTTTTTGGAAATGTAATTTCTTGCAATCATATTCCCTTTCCATTTTGTAATGGTGGACTTCAAAGCAGAGCAGGTTGTCCCTTGCAAGGTCCTGAGAACATGACACACAGAAAATCTATCACTTTGCATGTAGCAGTAGCTCTGAAATATATTCTAAATGACCGACAAAGCTTTATTTTCAATATAAAAATGTAAGGGGATGTAAAGGTAAAAAAAAAAATCCTAAACAGCTTCCTTTACCTTAGTCCTCCCTCACTTACCTCATCCTTCCATTTTGCTTTTAAATGTCCTTATTTCTTCTGAGAAATCCTCACTTCCTGTTCTTCTGTCTGTAACTCCACACCGTAATACAAGGCTTTCTCCCTGGTGTGGAGTGTCATGCTCGCCCACTCTCTTGAGGGGGGGGGGGGGGGGCGAGCAGGACGCCCTCTAACACACAGCTGCTTTATCTGCAGCGTAGAGAGTGTCCTGACTACTGCTCGCCCCTACCCCCTCAAGGGAGGGGGCGAGCACGACACTTCACACCAGGGAGAAAGCCTCGCATTACTGTGTGTAGTTACAGACAGAAGAACAGGAAGTGAGGATTTCTCAGAAGAAATAAAGACATTTAAAAGCAAAATCGAAAGGATGAGGTAAGTGAAGGAGGACTGCATTAAGGTACAGGAAGCTATTTAGGGCGACTAGAAGCAAACAATATTATATTTTTTTTTTCTTAAGAAAAGCAGTTTACAGGTTTTGTCTTAAGATTAAAGGAAATAAAAAAAAAAAAAAAAAATTGATTGCAAGAAAAAAAAAAAAGGCAAATCGCGGTAAAAACGTACGTCAAAAAACGCAGCAAGCACCGCAAAAAAGCTCAAAAGCTTTTTTTCCCCCCGCAAAAAGTAGCATTTTGCATGTAATAGAATTTAATGGACCCGCATCCAAAACGCAAGTACTGCGTTTTTACCGCGATTCGCGTTTTGCGAATTTTTTTAACCTGTTTATAGCTGGTTGTTAAAGGAAATGTAAAAAAAAGCAAATCGCGGTAAAAAAAACACGTCAAAAAACGCAGCAAGCACCGCAAAAACGCTCAAAAGCTTTTTTTCCCCCGCAAAAAGCAGCATTTTGCATGTAATAGAATTCAATGGACCCGCATCCAAAACGCAGTTAACCTGTTTTATGTTGCTTTTGACCGCAAAAACGGCCAAAAGCAACATACATTGGTGTGAATCGAGCCTAACAGAGTAAGTGATCTTTTAGCTGTTAATTTCCAATGCTGTATTTGGGCAGCCTCGGTGGCGCAACGCTTAGCTCGGCTGGATGCTGAAGTCCATGGGTTCGAATCCCATGGGGGGCTGCTACAAGAGTATGGCCCCCTCTTAGAGGGAGGCTTTTTTTTTTTTTTTTTTTTTCTTCTTCATTAAAAAAACACTTCAAACTTTTACTCCATTTAAAAATAAGGGCCATTTAAAAAAAAAAAAAATCGTGGTAAAAACGCATGTCAAAAAAACGCAGCAAGCACCGCAAAAAGCACTGCGAAAACGCTCAAAAGCTTTTTGTCCCGCAGAAAGCAGCATTTTGCATGTAATAGAATTCAATGGACCCGCATCCAAAACGCAAGTACCGCGTTTTTACCGCGATTTTGTCGCGATTTTTTTTTTAAAAATTGATGGATGCATAGGAGCAGGGCATAAAGATGGTAGGACAATGTCCTCATTGAGGTGGTATATTGAAAAAAAAAGGGTTGGTCTTGGGTGCAAGACAACTTTGTCATTGTGAAGTAGGAGGAAAAAGTCTTTACAGGAAAAAGCTGCCAGTTCAGAAAACACATCTGACAGACGTGATGGCAACCAAAAAGCCAACTTTACCTAGGGCAATATTCCTGATAGGATCAATGTTTCTGTAGAGTAGAGCAGCGAGAACCAAGTTAAAGTGGAAGTAAACCCATCGATTTAACAGTTTCAAAAAGCAGTTACATTTCCGGCATGCCGGGATTGCCAACTGTCACATTGGTTGTGCTCTCAATCAAACTGTCAAACCATCCAATGGCTGGTGTCATAACTGATCACATGTGCAGCACCATGGCAGTTGAAGATTAAACATAGGCCAAGATGGCAGCTTCCTTGGCTGAAAATGATAGGTGGGTTTACTTCCACTTTAAGTTTCAAGGAAGCACAGGGTGCTGCATGGGAGGCTCAATACAAGATGCACCTTGAAGAAAACGTTCCTACAAGGGAAAGTGAAGCCAGAGGCCTTTGAAAAAGAATGGATAAGGACAAGATTTGGCCTTTGAGAGTGCCCAAGGCCAAGTTCTGGTCGATAATTGTTGGTAGAAATGCCAGAATGTGAGGCACAGGTTCTTCACTGGGATTGAAGTGCCTGTGTTCATACCAGGCGAAAATGGATTTCCAGGTACAATAGATCTTCCAAGAATGGCTCTTGTTTTTAACAAAGTAGGAATCACAGCCTTAGGAAACCCCCTATCTTTTAAGACTTGGATTTCAACAGCTATGCTGTTAAAGCCAGAGACTGAGATACAGGATGAAATAGAGGGCTTTGAGATAGCAGATCTAGTCTGTTGGAAAGAGGCCAGGGGTTGTCTGCTATATGACTGTATATCAGGTTCTTCTGGGCCAGTTTGGTGAAAATTGAATCACCGTTTTCCTTTCCTACTCTTTTCATGAGCAGACTAAGCAGAGGGAATGTGTAAATAAGACTGAACTTAGACTGGGCGATTTATCAAGGCATCTGAGGCTAGAGCAGGGGTGGCAAACTCAAATTCATCGGGGGCCGCATTAGCAGTATGGTTGCCCTCAAAGGGCCGGTTGTATCTGTAAGACTACGTGTCCACTATTATCATAAATAATTGTCACTGCATTTGTTTATTACTGGTTTTGGGGAGCGCAGGATTCAGGAGTTTGCTGCGTACGAAATGCAGGATACAGGAGTATGCTATGGACCGTGTGCAATATCTGAACTCTGCACCCTCCACTCTCCTTCCATCCACCCTGGGATGGGATGGGGTGGGGTAGGATGAGATGGGATGGGGTAGGATGGGATGGGGGGTGCCGTAGGATGGGATGGGGACGGGATTGGGGTGGTATAGGATGGCATGGGGTGGGGGTGGAGTGGGATGGGATGGGGTAGGATGGTATGGGCTACCTGACATACACTGACCTCACCTACCTGACCTACCTGACATACACTGACCTCACCTACCTGACCTACATAGACCTACCTGACATACATGGACCTACCTAACATACACTGACTTCACCTACCTGACATACACTGGCCTCACCTACCTGACATACATGGACCTACCTGACATACACAATGACTTCACCTACCTGACATGCATGTAACATGGACCTACCTGACATGTGTCACAGCATCCAGCCAGCCAGCCAGAAAGGAGGGGAGGAGAGGAGAGGCGCCCGCCCATGCACTAGTGTTGTCATATTCTGCTCCCTAGTGCATGGTGTCGAGGAGGCTTGCAATTGCCGCCTTCTGGAGTCTACGGCGCCTATGATGGACGTCACACGTCCCACGGTCCTGTGATTGGATCTCCAGGACGTCCATCATAGGAGCCGGGTGTACCAAGATGGCCGACCGCTCCGGAGCTAGGCCGAAGGCACGGCCTGTGCGCTCCTCGGATCGGTCACGATCCGTTGCATCACTAGTGGCAACGGACGGCCCGTTGTGCGGGCCACATGGCAAGGTCTCGCGGGCCTTGTGTTTGCCACCCCTGAGCTAGAGGATCACTGGTGCTGGCAACAGAGGTAGTTTGTTGGTATATTTGGAGGATAGGCTACACCCAGAATCCCCCATTTTTGACACATCCAAGTAAAAACATTTGAATGAAGGGCCCATTCCCCTTTATAAGGGCGATTGCGACTGAGGCAATACGCTTTCTAGTTGTCCGCTCCTGACATGTGGACCGCAGAGATTGCTAGCAAATGAGCTTTTGTCCATGCGATTATCCAATTTGATTCAATCAAGGCAGCCAGACTCCTGGTGCTCCTGGATGAGTGATAGGCTACAGAAGTGGTATTGTCTGATAAGACCCCGATTGGGTTCCCCTTCAGAATGGGGGTTCAGTGCTGCAGGGTTCTTTGGACTTTTGGAGATTGGAACACTCTTCCCCAACCTGAGAGACTTGCATCTGTTGCAAAAATTCATGTGATGAAGGAGGACTTCCCCACTGTTAGGGCGGTGATCCGCCATTTCTCAAATGAACTGGTCAAGTGGCTCACCGGACAGACGACTTCCTTGGAAAGACATACTTGTGTGGCACATACTGCATGCAGCTTGTGCTGTCCAAGCTTTCAGCCGTATGATTCTGTGCATGTGAATGGCGTTTAGAGCCATTAAGGAACGTTGTATTTTAGAGCATACACACAAAAAAGCAGAGCAAAAGGCAACTGCTGTAATTGCTATGCAACAGCACGATCCTAGGGTCATATTGGTTTTTCATTGCCTTAATCGGGTTAGCTGCAGTTTGACACACTGAAAAGGCAGCAAGAGCTGGTTGAAGGGTTTGTCCAAGGAAATCTAACAGATACAGAGAATTCTGCTTTACTCAAATAGGCTGCTTGTTTAAAGCCTAAAAAAAGGACTAGAATTGGATGCAGAGGCCAATGTTAGAACAAGTTCTTGCTCAGAACTCAGAAGCAAATAAAGGTGAAAGAAGAAACCACTTTGGTAACAAGCTTACAGATGATGTTCTTTACAAGTTAAAGATGTTTCAAGAACTGAAGTCAAATTTTGAAAAAAAAAAAAACTCCACTAATGTGTCCGTTTATAGGAACACAGGGCCTAATCCACAGCCAGCGGCGCAAATTAAGTTACTCAAAACTTATGTCATTTAAGTTACGGCGCCCTAATTTGGTGTCATAAGTGCCGTATCCACAGCGCATTTGCGCACAAAATTGCGCAAGCGTAACTTAAATCCCGAGACGTAAGGCGGGGTTATTGCAAGTGGGAAGGAAGTGGTTGTGCTTCATTGTAATGAGCCGTGACCCCATGCAAATGAAGATCCGGCCGTACTGCGTATGCATGCACGAATCTGCTGCTCACTGGGCATGTGCAGAACTTGGCTTGGCACAATCAGTGAGATAGGTAAAAGGCCAAGCGTACTTAGTTTGAGGATCGCCCTGTGTATAAATAGCCCCAGACAAACACACTTCCCTTGCAAAAGTATTTCCCTATGTTACCCTTCCTAGAGCAAGTTGCTTCTGCTCTGAACGTTTGTCGGTGTTTGTTGGTGAGTTGTGTGTGATAGAGAAGTTTTGGAGGAGTATTAGATTGTAGTTGGTGTTTGTTTCTGCTAAGTGTATTTTGTGTTTGTTTCTTTCTGAGTTTTTTTTTTTTTTTTTTTCTTTGAGTGTATTTTGTGTTTGTTTTTTTCTGATTGTATTTTGTGTTTGTTTTTTTGCGTGTCTGTTTTTGAATTTGTAGTAGCTGTCTGCTTGTGTGTTTTGCTTTTTGTGTGTTTCTTCTGTGAGTGTTTTTGTTTGTTTGTTGTGTGTGTATTTTTGTTTGTTTGTCCTGTGAGTTTATTCTTGTTGCCGAGTGGTGTCTGATGGCACCCAAGCGCAGGAAGCTCAATTTTAATTAGGTAGAGAAGCAAATCCTTGCTCGGGCCATTGTCCTATATGGGCGATATTTACATGGCCCTGATAGCCGGAACACCTCCCCGGCCCAAAGGAAGTCGATTCTAACAAAAGAGAACAGATCAGATCAATGCGGCGGGGGGGGGGGGGGGGGGGGGGGGGGGGGATTTAGAGACGAGGACCCCCGCTGGCATCCAAAAAAAGATCAACGATCTAAAGAGCGTGGTCCGCAACAAGGTGGCAAAGATCAATGCCCATACCACGGGCACTGGAGGAGGCCCAGCCTGCCCCATCCGGCTCAGTGAGGAGGAAATGGCGCAAAGATACGCGCCGTGTAAATTTTAATTATGCCGCGTATCTCGAGTTAAGTCGGCGCATCTGCTTTGTGGATTAGGCCCACAAAGTATACCTAAAAAAAAAAAAAAAAAAAAAATGATATTGATTACCTTTCAAAGTTTGTTTGGATCGGGAAAGACTGGGTAGACTGCAAGCTTCTCTAAACTTGACATGAAGGGAAACGGTCATTACTGACAAAGGATGACAGACTAAATTTCCCCTCAGCATACAGTGTAAAAAAAAGTCTAGATTTGTTAACCCTTTGTTAGGACAGATAGTATTTAAAACAGATAAGGAGATGTGTCCGCACAGCACAGACAGGGTTAATTATGGTAAACAAACTTCCCTTCCTCCTCTGCATATCAGAGGAAAACGTTAGTTTTGACGTTTTTAGAAAAGACCATGTAAAAGTTAAGTAGCGATTTTCATATTTTTTTTTTTCTTGACTATTGCTATAGGATCGTCCCTGCGCATCGGCCTGATGCGCTTGTGTCACCCGGACATGGCGCATCTCCGATCGGCAGGAGGGCTCTGATTGGCCCTCCTGATCACATGATACATGTGTCCAATCACAGCTGTCATGTGATGTAAATAGAGAGCCAGTTGCTAGGCGATTAGCTCTTCTCTCCTCACACAGAAGTTGTCAGTGAGGAGAGGAGAGCAGATCGCTGCAGCCGGCGATCAGTGAGTATGAGCCGTTTTTTTACACACTGATCACCAGCCCAGTGTCCCCACACATTGTAAAACACATACGTCCCCAAAATAGTGTTCCCACACAGTAAAAACACCTGTCCCCCCCCCCCCCCACATACGTAACCGTAAAATCATATGTCCGTGATCACCTGCGCACATCTGTACATGATCATCTATGTACATCTGTTCGTGATCACACAAACCAATTACTATACATGTAACAGGATTTAGTTTTTTACCAAAGACATGTAGTAGAATACATTTTGGCTTAAATTTATGACAAAATTCGATTTTATTGGATTTCTTTAAAAATAAGAAAAAAATCCCCCCCCCCCAAATTTCTGCTCTTTTTCCGCTTATAACGCAAAAAATAAAAGTCGTGAATAAATACCACAAAAAGAAAGCTCTATTTTTGTGAACAAAATTATAAAAATTTCATTTGGGTGCAGCGTAGCATGACCGCGCAATTGTCATTGAAAATGCGAGAGCGCTGAAAGCTGAAAATTGGGGGGGGTTGAAAGTGCTCGGTATTGATGTGGTTAAACTCTGTTTAAACACTTAGTTAATAAACAGCAAAAAAATAAGAGAATTTGCTATTTATTATTTTAATAAAAAAAAAAAAAAAGCGCTATCCGGACATTGTGGTGAAAGTTTATTACTTGTAGCTAGTGTCATCTCAGACCAGTGATCTCCAAGTATCCCTCAGAGGATTATTCATGTTACCTAAAGGGGCGATAAAATCCCCCAAAAAGGTTTGAAGGCAGAAATCTGGCGAAGGCACCTATTAACACACACTTCAAAGCTCCCAGTTGCTAGTCTCTCCTTTTCTGGTCTCACAGGCTTTGCTGAGAACAGCGGGAGCCACTCCTGCTGCCGTCGGTCAAATCCAGCGAACAGAGCAGGGCAAAGTCACACTGGGCATCAATGGACACACAGCCCCACTCAGGAATGAGCCCATACGTCTGTCCCCAAAGCAAGCAAGACACAGGAGGAGGAGGAGAAGCCCAGTGTGCCGGCAGGAGACCCCAGAAGAGAAGGTTCTGGGTAGCTGCACAGAGCAGGGAAGTATAAACCCATTTACCATTTTAATATATAAAATAATACCTTTATAACAACTTTAATGGATAATGCAATGACTTTGAAGCCTACCTCATAGGTGTTGTTTGAAGTGGTATGTGAACCCTTAACCCCATGGGTAGCCATGACAGCACGGAGATTATCACCCTCAACCAAAAGTTTGTACTTTTCTTTTCCACTCTGTTCATCAATATGTATGACAGCACGTGACACTTCAGGAATGCCTTGTACCACCACCTGCAAAAGTAACAATTATAAAATCAGCTGATTTTGTTTTCTGATCCCTTACAATACACCATATTGATTTTTAATCAGATTCACCAAACTAAAATGTATTTGGATCATCTCGGGTAACAGTCACACATATGCACAACTATTATGCTGAAAAGCATTTTAAAGAGGGTCGTACTTAATAGCTGCTGGTTGCCCTGCATAAACAACTAGCACAATTTCAGTGATGCCAAGGTGAAAAAGGGTGCACAACGCCCAAAAACGCATTCGCTTTTCTATCTGTTTATGTGGTGGGACTTACCGCCCAAGGCTGAAGCATACAAGTTACAAGCCTATTAATCTTTTATGTGTGCGAGTATCCATTTGTTATTTGGAATTGAATAAATTGTATGGTGCACGAGGAGGTCAACATAAGATATAATATATGGTTGCTTGTAAATTTTCCATAACTTATTTTACTAAAAAACTAGAAAAGCATAGTAATATTTTCAAATTCAATGTTCTAAGGTTTTTAGAATTGTACCTGCTCTCGAAATGCCATGTGTGTTTGGATATTGTAGATTAAAAGCTGATCTATGTGCAAATACATTTTTATTGAAATATATTCAATAGCCACAAAGAATATCATTCCACTTTGCAATATTACCATTTAAATCTGTCAATGATACACATAAGCCAGCACTAAAAGCATGATTGTGGGTAGGATCCAGCAGGTCAAACCACTATAGCCTGCCTGCAGAAGACAATAGGGGAGTGGATACAAGACCAGGGACCTTGCACAAATCTCTGGTCTTTATTACAAAAACCTCCTGTATGGAAGCAAACAGCAGGAGTTGTTTCATGCAGGGTTACTGCACAAATCTGGATGAAATGCACAAAGGACAGCACAATATAAGTAAGAATACCATCAGGACACTCACCTTTGGCAATTCCTCTTTCAGCGACTGCAGGACATAGTACATAGAACTCTTATTATTCTCTCTTGGTGTAACACACAACACAGCCTCCCCATGAACTGCAATATCTCCAGGCTTTACGCGGAGCTTAGACAAGCAGATGGAGTATCTTACAGTCTCAGCATTTACCTAGAAAACGTAAAACCAAACATAATTTTGGTAAAAAGGTGACTGCACAGTAGTTCCTTTTACATAAAAAAAATACAGTATTAAGATTCCATTACCTCAAGCCTCAACAAGCGGATACGTTCCAGTGAAAGCTTCACCAGGAGGAAACAATCATCAGGAAGAAACACCTCCTCCATGTACTCTGATATCTGCCAAAAAGAGTTAGATTTAAAGTACAAAAATATTGTAATTTCTATTTAAGTCCACGAGGGACGTATCGGCTCAAATAAATTAAGGGCTATCACAGTATAAGCCCCTTTGCCCCCGGCATGCCTCAATTTTGGGATAAAGCAGTACCAAGAACAAAATCATAGACACAGAGGGGGCCTATCTCCCTCAGTGGACTCCAAGATATAGATTTAATAGATAGAGCAGGGCTCAAAATTTCAAGTCCTGAGCTCCTAGCCAGGCCTCAAGAGTTACTCGCCACCAGTTGCCCCACCTAATTCATACACTGCCCTGCGCCTAATTGCACCTGTAAACAAGCCCTCGTAGATTATCTCATGGAATGACAATGTTTTATGCAGAATCAAGTTACAAAATTAAATATTACCAACAACAACTTTAACAAAATGGGACAGGGCACTGGGGACAGACCAGAGGGACAGGGCACTGGGGGCAGACCAGAGGGACAGGGCACTGGGGGCAGACCAGAGGGACAGGGCACTGGGGGCAGACCAGAGGGACAGGGCACTGGGAGCAGACCAGAGGGACAGGGCACTGGGAGCAGACCAGAGGGACAGGGCACTGGGAGCAGACCAGAGGGACAGGGCACTGGGAGCAGACCAGAGGGACATGGCACTAGAACTGGGTCTCTTCCCCATTCTCTTGCTGTCTCCTCTGCAACTCCCATCCATCCTCTCTCTCTCTCCCATTCATCTGATCATCAGGAGCCTGTGTGTGCGGCTCCAGGCTTGCATGTCCCCACTTCCCCCTTTTATTCAGGCTGGCAGAGAGGAGAGGAGCTGCAGCACAGCAGGAGGGAGTACAATCCAGCGCCGAGATCCACACAACTGCACAGCCATTGACACCATAGCACAGCGCACATTGAGACCAGTCTGTTCACAGTGCTCAGGCTGAACTGTTGGACACTTACATAGAGCACAAGGAGAAAAAAACTGCACAAACTGGAAGGCTGCCGCTCTCATGTCAGGGCAACTTTCAGTGAGCGCTGCACCAGAGTGGTAATTTTCGCAATCCTCCACCTCACTCATTACTTTCTGCTCTCCAGCTACACTGGTCGGGGCCTGGGGGGAGGGGGCAGGCTCAGTGAGGTCATACTGTTAGGTCCCATGGCTTAATGAGAATTGTAAGGAGAGCACCTGTGCACTGCTCTGCCTGTGCGCGGCTCACCAGAGTACTTCTCCTGAGCATGCACCTTTCCTCTTCGGCCGCCAATCTCATCGGGACTCTAAGTGTAGGCACAGATTGCAGGGAGATTGCTCATGCAGCCCTGGCATCACTCGCCCCCAGCTTAAATCCACTCGCCAAATGCTAGTAGGCGAGTGGAAATTTTGAGGGCTGAGATCGGAGTATAAATAGAAGTATAAAAAATCTTATTTTCTTGAGACCATAAGCTTGAATAAGCCACTGATAAATGGTGGAACAAGAAGTAGTTTACCCCTTCCAGGAACTACCAGGAATAACAAGAGTATCATGCTTTTGAATGGCTGCAAGGTAAAACAACAACTCACACTACATTCAAACAACGGAGGATAAAAAATAGAGGGATGAAAAAAAAAAAATATGTCCAATTTAATGTGCAAGGCCTAAACTATTGTTGAAAAAAATGTCTTGCATCTTAAAGTGATATTAAAGAATTTATGAAAAAGTAAAAAACACAAAAAAACAAACATGTTATACTTACCTGCTCTGTGCAATGGTTTTGCAACGTTCTGATTCTTCTGGAACCTTCCTGGCTCGACAAGCACACAAACCTGGATTCCTGAGCACCAAACCAGGGACCACCTAGTCTTTAGTGCCATGCAAATTAGTCTGTCCTAAGACTGGACTGACTTGTCGGACAATAACAGGATGTTGTGTTATAGGGGCCTGGAGTAGAACTGGGCAAATGGTACTGCCTCGCAGGAGGTCACCATTAGCCCCAAAGTTCTCATACACAAGCCAAGAGTCCGAGTCTGTGAGCAAAGCGTTTGAAGTTTCTCCTGAGGAAGAAAAAAAACTATGGGTTGAGCTGTGTCGAGGATAAGATCCTAACAATAAGTCTGATCCAGCTCTGACTTTGAAGTTCAGGACCCAGCCAAAAACTTGACCAGATAGTTCTCAATGGGAACGATTTAGGAGTGCATTAAGGGTAGCAAAGGAACCAACTACCTGTTAAATACTTGGAGTAAAGAAGATAGGCTGAATGGAAAGGACACAAAAAACGAAGGCGCTGAAGACCAGCAGCAAAGTGAAGGAATTGCTTATGATCTGAAAAAGTGGAGACCTGGAGGTAAACATACTTTATGTCCACAAAAGGCAAGGAAGTTTCCCTGGTGGTTGCAGAATTTTTGGACCCAAGACATTTAGAACTTGAGACCCAAGAAAGTCCTTTTTTGGTATAGGAAACAGGTTGAAGTAGCTCCTCTGGAACTGTTCTGCCACGGGAAACGGGCGCAATGCCACCCTGCTTCAGAAGGCCCTCTAAGGCTGCATGAAGATCGGTTAATCTGTATAATGACACAGCCATTGGAAGCAAAATTCTAGCTTGAAGCCCGTTGAAACCACCTCCACACCTAAGCATCTTAGATGCTGGCTGTCTGAAAAGGCCAACAGATGTTTCCACCTTCAGAGTAGGGACTTGGCTTTGGAGATAACGAAAAGCTCTTCTTGACCTCTGAAAAGTAAGCGTTTTTAGACCAAGTCTCTATAAAAGGATGGCTGTGAATAACAGGTGAACAGGATAAGTCTTGGCACTCTAGACTAGAAGCTGCACTGGTAGAGTTATAGGCTCATCCTTGAAAGTGGTGCATATCACATCAAAAAAGATATGAGAGCATCTCTAGGATTGAGGGCATGGGCAGAAGCCTGCGAAATCTCAGACATAGGATTATCCATCAAGGACTTGAGACTTGGCATGAGAGATGGGACTGCATGTCACAGGATATAAGCAGCTGAGGGCTTAGAGACCTTCATGCTGCAGGCAAATCAAATTTTCTGCAGGGGAAGGCTTGAAAGCAAACTTGTGGCCTCTGGGGTTTTAGTCCGCAAATAAAAAAAAAATATTTTACCCATCAAGTCCTGCAAAATGGAGGCAAAATCCTCCTGGGATAGAGCAGAGTAGATATCATTCATGACAGACAGACTTTGAGGGCAAAATTCAGTGTCCAGCACCTCAGGGGGCAACCTGTAGGCAGCACAAAAACCTTACGCATGCTGGGAGTAGGAGTAAGTATACTGGGCTAACCCACAATTGAAATGTTGTCAGTGTCCAATTTTCCTGTAGGCATCAGGATAACCCATCAGTCTCTGAATCCCTGTGTACCTCAATGGACAAAAAAAAAAAAAAAAAAAAAGCTTTAATAAAAATAACAAAAAATAAATAAAAAATGGTATTGTGCCAGAGACAGCAGCACACTGCTCTAAAACTGAAAGCATAGTCAAAATGCAATGAAGCCTACAAAAACCACCTGGAAGATCACAAGGTTTTTGTGGGTGACAAGGCATACACAACACATTCACAGCCTAGCACTGGAATCAATCTATATTCAAGAAACCAATGCACAAACAAAAACTGTGTGTGAAGTGAGCACTATTGTGCAAGAAAGCACCTTTCAACTATTTATGCAGTTCCTAGGACACTTTAGGACGCTTCTGGGTTAATCTTATTTTTGCACTGAAACTCTTGCCGTCACTCATAAAATGTTGACAGATGTAGGCTTGGGCACCTAAAGTTACACTCATCTTAGCAGCTTTTAGTGCCTCCACCATTCTGATCAGGTAAAGTTTCAGTACTTGCTGTTCGGGTCAATGCTTGCTCACCCCCACTTTTCTTCTACACATTCTATCAGTCAACATGGCAGTTTATCATAGTGGGGAACCATGAGAGCTCTGAACAAGATTTCAGTGCTACAATATAAACCAGAAGGCATTTATTTTTTCTGGTAAAGTGACAGGTACTTTAAAGTGGTTGTAAACCCTTACAGACCACTTTAACCTACAGGTAAGTCTAGATTAAGGCTTACCTGTAGGTGCAACAAATAGGAGATATTTGCAAAAGAAAGGCACCGATGTCTACGGCACATGCGCCGTAGACACCGGCGCGCAGGCGCACTGAGCATGCCGTTACCAACGGCGATCATGCCGTTAGTAGCAGCACCTGTGCGCATGCGCGGGAGTGACGTCATCGCGTCTCCGGCCAGTCACAGCACCGGAGCCGCGATATGCGGAAGTGACAGACAGGGGAGGTGACCGAGCACTGCTGCAGGGGCTTCAAACTCATGCAAGTACTTCATAATGAGCTAGTATGCTATGCATACTAGCTCATTATGCCTTTGCCTTTTTTTTTTTTTTTTTAGAGGATTTACTTCCTCTAATGAAATGCTCACCCTCACAGGGTTTTAACAAAGGACTTTGTCTAAAGGCACGAAACAAGCACATTAATAGATCAAAACAATACGTGTTCAATGCCACAAAATGTGAATTTTCCAATGTGAAGCAAAACTCTACGACAAACATACTACCTGTATTAGTAACTGGCATTCAACAAATTTTACACAAAATGACTGATAACACATGATCGGCAAGCATTAGCATATTAAATTACACAGCTGTATAAAATTTATGACTCGGACTCAAACAACTGATCTCCCCCTCTTTCTTGGGATTGGTGTTACTACAGGCCACAGATGACCACCCCAAAGCACCAAACCTCTTACCTCTCCTAGTAAGGTCTTCTCAATTCTACCTTTCACCAGACGAGCAAAGTCAGAGTCATCATCTATATCTAGTTGAGCGGTAATGATTGGTGTGCTGAAGAAATTAAGAATTAGTTGTTAATACCCTGTTTGATTAAGAAAGAGCATGTGACATTAGTCTTGACTATATATAATAAAATCAGACCGCCATAATTTTGTACAGCTTAAAAAAAAAAAAAAAAAAAAAAAAATTACAATTATACTTTGAATATTCGACAAAATGCCAGCATTACTCCTTGTATACAGCTAGAACCTGCGTGACCCAGCCAGTCCCAGATTCAGCCTGGCCATTCAATCTGTCCATGTACTAGCACCTTAACACTATTAAATCTAAATATTTATAAAATATGACTTGGGTGCACATACCTAATGTTCTTTGAGGCATTGATGATCTCCTTGATACGGGGCACACCCAATGTAATGTTCATGGAAGCAACACCAGCAAAGTGAAACGTTTTCAGGGTCATCTGTGTTCCTGGCTCTCCAATGCTCTGAGCACAGAGAGCTCCCACGGCCGAACCTGGTTCCATCTGTGCTCTTGGGAAAGAAATGAATACCCATTGCTAAAACTGATGCAGACTCCACTGACTAGTCCAAAAGATATTTTTATTTACAAGTATCGTTTTTAGGATTTTTTTAGGGTGTTTTTGTACAGGCATTATGGGGTCCAAAGGTCACCAATTTAAAACGCCTGTAATCTGCCTAAAAATAAATAAACTCATGACAATTTTTTGAGCTTGAGGCGTTTCGCTTCAGGTGACAGATCGTTCAGATGTGAATTGATGGGATTCTGCTTGTTGGGTGTTTTGGAACTTTTGAGATGAGCATTTTACGAGCTGAAGAAGCTCAGGTGTGAATGCAGCCCAAAAAATTACCAAATGCGCCAAGAGCTAGCTGTGATCTTTGTATATCATATTCTGAGATATTCCAAATTTATTAATGAACCTACATTGCTTACATAGTTCTTACTGAACTCAGAAGGGTTCACTGTAGGCAAAACACATCAAATGTGATTGGCATATAGCTACATATAAACTAGAAAGCAGGGCTTGACAAATTTGCTTTGAATCTAGGAGCCAGCTAAAAAAGTTAGGCGCCAGGTTTGGTGTTGTCACTAGGGTTGGTATCACCCACGCTCCACCAACTATGGTCCCCCCTCCACTAACTACAGACCCCCCTCTCTCAGTATAGAACCCTCCACTAAGTCCAGACCCCCCTCCCGCAGAATAGATCCCCCTCACTAAGTCCAGACCCCCCTCCCGCAGTATAGATCCTCCTCACTAAGTCCAGACCCCCCTCCCGCAGAATAGATCCCCCTCACTAAGTACAGACCCCCCTCGCGCAGAATAGATCCCCCTCACCAAGTCCAGACCCCCCTTACTAAGTACAGACCCCCCTCCCCCAGTATAGATCCCCTCACCAAGTACAGACACCGTCATTGCAGACCCCCATCTATCAGTGTAGACCCCCCCTCCATCAGTGCAGCCCCCCATCATTGCAGACCCCCCTCCATCAGTGTACACCTTCCTTAGTGCAGATCCCCCGATCTATGTAGACCCCCCCACAGTGCACCCGCCCTCAGTGCAGACCCCCCTCTCCATCAGTGCACCCCCTCAGTGCAGTCCCCCATCATTGCAGATCCCCCCTCCATCAGTGTACACCCCCCTCAGTCCAGATCCCCCCCCCCATCAATGTAGACCCCCCCCTCAGTGCAGACCCCCCTCAGTGCAGACCCCCCTCAGTGCAGACCCCCCTCTTACCTCCCATAGCACCCCCCAGCACATGTCTATTTGGACTACATTAAAAAAATTACAGACCTCAGAACAGCACGGGATGGAGCAGGAAGAGAGCGGCATTGCAGCGGCTGACACGGCGGGAAGAACGAGTGGCCAGCAGAGTGAAGTCCAGCTGGGGATCCTCGGCGGTCTGTCATCCCCACTGCTGCCGTTGCCCTGCCCCAAGGTATTGCGGGAAGCGACCTCAAGAACATCCGGGACCCGGATTCAGTGGATAGGCACAGCGGAGTGTGTCCCTCGGACCCCCTCCTCCGTAAACAGAGAGGAGAGGGAGGCGGCTTCTGTCTGCTCCGCTGTGAGCTGTGTAGGAGCGAGGACTGTGCGACGAGTAGTGTTAGCGAGCGGTGGCGCTGCCCACAGGTGTCACCCGGTGCGGCCCACACCCAACTCCTGGCAACGGCACTGACCCTCTTGTCCCGTGCTCATCCCCTCTCAGACAGTCAGAGGAGCAGGGCGCTCTGGTGCTGGGAAACCACCGAATCCGGGTCCCGGATGTTCTTGAGTCGCTTCCCGCAATACCTTGGCACAGGGCGACAGCAGCAGTGGGGATGACAGACCGCCAAGGATCCCCAGCTGGACTTCACTCTGCTGGCCACTCGTTCCTCCCGCCATGTCAGCCGCTGCTGTGCCGCTCTCTTCCTGCTCCATCCCCGCTTCCACCGCTAATCATGTTCACGGCCAAGACCCCGCAACCAGCCCTGTAGCAATGGCACCTGTCACTGATCAAAGCCCAGGCGCCAGGGTGAAATTTCTAGTCGCAATGGCGACCTGGCGCCTGGGATTTGTCGAGCCCTGCTAGAAAGTATACAATTCGATACAAACATTCCCAAATAACTCTACAGCATAGTTAAATCTTATATTCACGATGAACACAACAAAATAGGAAAACTGCTTTTGCACAATTTCCAAATCATAGGCGTTCACTTATCCATTAAAACATCTTTCTAAATTGATGTTGTCTCTAATCTAAACTGCTCAAATAATTTCTTCTGCACACAGCATAAACTGATTACATTCAGCTTTGATTTTTTAAAATAAAATAAAGGTAGGTCTAAACTTAAAAAGCAAGACTCGTGGTCTTTTTTGAAGGCTTATTTTTTTTTTTTTTTTTTACTTTGCAGTAAGTTTAGCAAGTCAGATTCCAACAACTTTGCTGCTTAGGTGCTGAGCGAGTCTTTTTTTTACAGCACTTGAAGCTGGCTTCAAAACAGTCAGCCTCAGCATGTACCTAGAAACAACAAAGCTGCTGAAACTTCTAACACAAAAAAATAAAAAAATGAAGAAAGATCAATAGAATTTCAAAAGCCACAATACCTCATATATTTATCACCGACAAGTCTCCAAAAACTTTTCTAGCTGCGTAGGCTGATCCTGTCCAACTGGTACAACACCCGTGGCCTGCAAAAAGATGAAGGATACTATTAAAAAGCCTCTGTATCAAGATGCAGGAATTTTTAGGGGCCATTGTACAAGTTATATCAACAGGTGAAGCCTATAAAATAAGGTTACCATATTTTTTTTTAAATAAATCTGGGGAACCCTGATCACACCCACTTTTAACCACACCTCTATTTGTAGCCACACATACATTTTTAACATGCCCTGAAACAATTGGTCACAGACATTTTCTGATCAAGAAGCAGACACTGAAAGAGTATAAAGAAATTGCCTTAGGCGCTAAAAGTAGAGAAAGGATGTGGTGAGTGGAGTGCATGAGTCAGAAGTGCGTACCACACAAAATGCAGGGATCAAGAGTGTAAAATACATGGAGTGCAGCATATAGTGGTTAGAAATACAGAATATACAGGCCCCTGAGGAACCAAAAATAACCCCCCTCAAATGCTTCCCAAAACACAGCTCTACCCACAAATACACCTCTAAAAAAACACCCCAACCAAAGCAGGATCCTGTATCCTGGTACTGTATTCCATGAAACAGATTTTGCAGGCAGCACAAAATTCCTTTTGTTGATTGGACAATACAGTACACACACTTGGTCTTAGACAACTGGAATGTCCAAAAGCAAAACATAAAAAAGAGGGGTGGAAAAAAGAGCAAAATGCCAAAACGTATAAACAAACTGAAAGCACCTATTGGTCAAAAACACAAAAATGTACCATGTGCCTGGGGAAAATTGTGTATATAAAAAAATGTGTTTGTCCCAGCCTGCTGTTCTAAACCAAGTGTGTATACATGGTTACCTAATAAAAAGATTTAAGTGAAAACAGAACAGCACTATGGAGCTATACACACACACACACACACACACACACACACACACACACACACACACACACACACACCTTTTTCATGCAAGCATCTATAAATATCAAAATGGTTAGTTTCATTAAATCCAACTATTACTAAAATACTTCTTAAACTCATGCAAAAGTTCATTATATTGTGATCCCAAAAGGATAATAATTTAATATGGCCATCTTGGATTCATCCATAGCCAACTTCACTATCCTCCTCTTTATAATCATGTCCGTCAATGTTTTCCTCACTCAGATTGAAAATATTTAACCATTCTATGAGTGAACCATTATCCTTGGGGATCATAAAATTTGAAAAATGTTTATCTGCATGGTTTACTGCAGGGCTCAAAATTTCAAGTCCTGAGTTACTAGCCAGGCCTCAAGAGTTACTCGCCACCAGTTGCCCCACCTAATTAATACACTGCCCTGCGCCTAATTGCACCCGTAAACACGCCCTTGTAGATCATCTCATGGAATGACAATGTTTTATGCAGAATCAAGTTACAAAATTCAATATTACCAACAACAACTTTAACAAAATGGGACAGGGCACTGGGGGAAGACCAGAGGGACAGGGCACTGGGGGCAGACCAGAGGGACAGGGCACTGGGGGCAGACCAGAGGGACAGGGCACTGGGGGCAGACCAGAGGGACAGGGCACTAGAACTGGGTCTCTTCCCCATTCTCTTGCTGTCTCCTCTGCAACTCCCATCCATCCTCTCTCTCTCTCCCATTCATCTCATCATCAGGAGCCTGTGTGTGCGGCTCCACGCTTGCATGTCCCCACTTCCCCCTTTTATTCAGGCTGGCAGAGAGGAGAGGAGCTGCAGCACAGCGGGAGGGAGTACAATCCAGCGCTGAGATCCACACAATTGCACAGCCATTGACACCATAGCACAGCACACAGCACACATTGAGACCAGTCTGTTCACAGTGCTCAGGCTAAACTGTTGGACACTTACATAGAGCACAGGGAGAAGAAACCTGCACAAACTAGAAGGCTGCCGCTCTCATGTCAGGGCAACTTTCAGTGAGCAATCCTCCACCTCACTCATTACTTTCTGCTCTCCAGCTACATTGGTCGGGGCCCGGGGGGAGGGGGGCAGGCTCAGAGAGGTCATACTGTTGGGTCCCATGGCTTAATGAGAATTGTAAGGAGAGCACCTGTGTACTGCTCTGCCTGTGCACGGCTCAACAGACTACTTTTCCCGAGCATGCACCTTTCCTCTTCGGCCGCCAATCTCATCGGGACTCTAAGTGTAGGCACAGATTGGAGGAAGATTGGTCATGCAGCCCTGTCATCACTCGCCCCCAGCTTAAATCCACTTGCCAAATGCTAGTAGGCGAGTGGAAATTTTGAGGGCTGGTTTACTGTATATATTTTAAAGCTCATAGCGCGGTTCATTAATCATTTAAACCTTACAGTCAAAGTAGAGGCTTGAACATCCACCTGGTAAAACTTAGAAAATGTGTGAACATAAGACCAGATTGCACCCTTACATACCAGAAAAAAACAATTGATGGTGAAAAAGACCAAGAACCTCCTATAGACCTAGTGAAGTGGGCCTTAACAGGAAAGGAAGGAACTTTATTCTGTAGAGGATAGCCTTTAACAGTACCCTGTCGAATCCACCTAGCGATGGTGCAATGAGAAGCAAGCTGCCCTCTGCAAGAGCCTTCGGGAAGGACAAAGAAAATAAAGCAAAGGAGGTCAAAGGGTGAACACGTAAACAGTGAAGACAGATCCCTCTAGAGCAGGGGTGTCAAACTGGCAGCCCTCCAGATGTTGCAAAACTACAAGTCCCATGAGGCATTGCAAGGCTAACAGTTACAAGCATGACTCTCACAGGCAGAGGCATGATGGCACTTGTAGTTTCGGAACAGCTGGAGGGCCGCCAGTTTGACACCCCTGCTCTAGAGTGTTTAGAAGCCAGGCAGAAGGATGGAAGGACAAAGTCCTGATTAAGGTGAAAGGAGACCACCTTACGAGTGATTTTACCGATGTTATTTGTTCATAATAGAGTTAAGCAGACATAAACATTAGATTGTTATTCAAACAGTGTTATACTTGAATAAAAACATGAGGCAATTTTGCCTTTTCAATAAAAAAACAAACAAACAGAAGATGCAATTTTTTAACATGGAAATAGTAAGTAAACCCTAGTCATTACAATATAGTATTGCCCACTTATCAAAAATGACTTTCAGGCATTTTGTATGACTGGCCACCAACCTTCAATGTTGGTTTGGTGAATTTTTTGACCACTCCCATGTAAAATTAATTCTGTTGCAAGAATTTGTGCATTTTTTCCTTGTATGAAATTCCCATTCTAAAATACCCCACAACATTTTAATAGGAATCAAATCAGGGCTTTGACTAGGGCAGTCCGTAAACCTCAAATTGCTTTTTTAGCATCAATTTCTCTGTGAAATTCTTAGTGTGCTTCTTGTGTTCAAAGGTCCATTCTGGTTCAAGGTCAACATTTGGATAGATGACCTCACATAATACACTATGACATTATGCAGAATTTACAAATGACTCAATGACAGTAAGCTGGCCAGGCTCTGTAGAAAAAAAAGTAACCATAACATTTCTATCATCATGTTTCACAGTTGGTATGAGTTTCTTCTTCTAATTTGCTGTCCTCCGTTTGCACCAAACATGTCTGCCTCTACTTTACTGATTTTATTCACTTCATCAGTCCACATTACAATGTTCCAGGGTCTGATCTTTGCTGTCCAAAAACATTAGAGCAAGTCTACAGTTTACCATTTCACAAGAAGGCAAACTATTTTTTTCTGCCACACCTTCCATGCACATTATATATTGGTAAAATCTGATTGTAGATGTGTGCATTTTACACCAACTAGTGCCAAGAATCATTTGCACATCCAGCTATGTAATTCTGAGTTTATTTACAGACTTCGGCAAGTGCATTAGATGACATTGGGGAAGCGAACGCTATACTTTGAGCAATTAATTTCATGTTGCTGTGAATGATGATCTTGGATGGCAATAAACCTTTGGAGTGTTGGTATTAGCATATTTAAATATGGCTTGAGGACAGCTCACATTAATCCTCCAACTAAAGTACACTATCCATAACCTAGAAAATTAGTTTAACGTGTTAATTCACCTACAAAGAAAATGTACAGCTGAACCAACACCGGACACCCTCTCATCCAGCCCCTCCAGCAGCTTCTTAGTCAGTGGTTCCAGTACAGACCAGATAGATTCTGATTGGTCAGTGCTGTCACACTGAAGTGGTAAGTAGAATGGGGACCTGGGGGGGGGGGGGGGGGGGTTTTGGGTGGGGGAGGGTGCCCATTGTTAGTTCACCTTTACAATCACTTTACAAATTTTTATGTAAAGGTGAACAAACTCTTTAATGTTATGTTAATTCAGCAGTATTTGTATCCTAACGCATTCTATGCATTAGGATAAAAAACCTTCTGTGTGCAGCAGCCCCCCTCTGCCACATCTCTATCAAGCAATGTCCACAAGCACCTTGGCTGTACGGGACTCTCCCTCCTGATTACTTGCGACACAGCAGTGGCGTCATTGGCCAACTGACTTTGACAGCAATGGGAGCCAATCAGGAAAGAGAGGGGGCAGGCCCAAACCGGGAATTTGTGTCTGAATGGACACAGGGAGCTGCGGCTCGGGTGCCCCCAAAGCACACTGCTTACTGTGGGGGCACTTAACAGGCGAAAGGGGCCAGAAGATCCAAAGAGGGACCCAAGAAGAGGAAGATCTGGGCTGCCCTGTGCAAAACCATTGAACAGAGCAGGCAAGTACAACATGTTTTTTTTTTTTATAAAAATATTAAACAGGACTTTACAAACACTTTAAGCATGAATATAAAGATTAGGCCAAACTACATATAATCCACAGAAAAACGGACTGCATCTGGAGCACAAACCTCACCTCCAAAACAGAAGCTCAGACACTAAATATACAGAGCACTGAAAGATGCTACAAAATGATCATATCTATATGGAATATAAGTGTATAATTACAGTAAAATATTAGTACTCATTTTAGATTTCACATTTAATATCCATAAAATCATGCCACAACTGCTTGTAAAATTGCCAATCCAAGTGCAGATTCTATGTTTCAATCGAAAGTCCTGGAATCAGAATGGTTGACATGAAAAAAGGTTGCTTGAAAAAAGGTTACCACTATTTCTTCTAGCCATTATAAAATCAGTTCCTGGAGGATTATAGACCCGGCAGTGAAATATGCTCCTTACTGACTGAAGAAATATCCTCGCCTTACAATTCTACCCACAACCCTAAACCACACTACAAAGTTTCCTTGGACTGGTTATGCGAATAGTTCATTAAATGTTCTCAGCAACCTGACAATGCACATCCTATGCAATCTGTGCACACCGCTCTATCAGTTCATTTTGTCAACTACTTAAAACTTCTGTAATGTTGGGGTGGTGAAAAACCTACAAAAAGTAAGAGCCCTGAAAAGAAAATGGTAAAATAATATTCCCCAGTTGATTTTTAGAATTGCTACACTGCACATGATATGCAAAAGGTCACGTTACCTCCGTGGAGCCATTGTCATTAATGCCATATTTATCTCTGGTCTTCCTTATCTTTTCGGATACCCCATTCACAAACTTCTTTATTTCCTGGTGGATGAAAAGTCAGAACATTAGATATGCAGCAATAACGTTTCCAAGAATAGAATAATTAAATCTTGAGGTCTTAATGGCCAGTTCACATCTGTGCTGTGTGTTTTAGAAGCGGTTTACATACGTTACCGCTGATATGACATGTTTTTTCATGAAAGTGCATCAAAGCAGCGCAACTTTTTTTTATTTTTAAACACACTGCACCTAAAATCTCACAGGTATGAACAAGATTTAAATCTGGTCATTCTACAATCCGTAAAACATAAATCCACCAGCCTGAACATTACATTGCCGAGTTTAAGTGGACATATCTGTATTTTCCAACACTAAAGCACGCTGAAACCACACCAATAAAAAGCCAACATGCAGTCAATAGCACAGTAGACTACAGTAGACACCTTGAGAATATGAAGTATTCTTTGACCATGATTGTGTCTGGACACAGTGGACAAAGGGTCTGAATTTGACAACTAGCACAGATCTTTCAAAACAGAATACACATGTAAAACAAGTTTTATTCCCAAATACAAGAGGAGATTAAACTTTTTTAATGGGACATGCTAAAGCAAGCATAGCACCCTATTATAAAAACAAGACATACTGATTAGAGTATTCACAGTTAAACCGTATTAGAAAATAAGATAAACCTGGATGGTTTTATATGATCTATTTAGACCTTTCATTTGCAGCAAGACCCCTTTCACACTGAAGCGCTTTAGCGCTAAAAATAGCACCTGAAAAGCACCTTATGCCTCCCCAGTGTGAAAGGTGGGGCGCTTGCAGGACGGGAAAAAAAAGTCCTGCAAGCAGCATCAGTGGGACAGTGTACCAAAACGCCTTGCCCATTGAAATGAAAGGGCAACGCTGCCCAAGTGCTTGCAAAGTGCTTCGGCAGTGCAGCAACACGGGCGCTTTTAACTCTTTATTTAGCCGCTAGTGAGGGTTAAAAGTGCAACGCTAGTGGTCAAAAAGCGCCGTTAAATCTAGTTAAATCTACTGTAAGGATGGCACACACTATCCTTGTGCTTTGACTGCAGCACAGTATACCCATAGTTTTGGTGCAGGTTAGCTGCGCTTTGCCATAGACTTCCATTATGCTCTGTGGTTTTTGTGTGCTTTCACAGAATGTGCCAAAAACCACATGAGATAGCAAAAAAGTCTATAGCAAAGCACATCCAACCAGCAACCAAACCATGGAGAACATTGTATTGCACCTGTACTGCAGCCAAAAGTGCAGCCTGACAATGTGAGGCCACCATAAATAGTATTGTTTCTATGAACAGAACAATGGTACCAGTTAGCACAAGCCGAGTTCGCATCCATTATATCCAGTAAAGAGATTAAACTCCTGTGTTTTTTTTTTTGTCTTACCATTATTAAACACTTGCGATCATGTGAAACACATGTAAACGTAAATGCCCTTCCCTAGTTTCTAAAAGTCCACTTGCATAGTGAGTAAATAAGATTTGCTATTGCCAGTTTAGATTTCCCTTCACTTCCCACAGACAAACAGGAAGTGAAAGCAAATGAAAATCCCTGCAGATTAATGGAATTCCTTGTTGACCCCCAGGGTCACCTGAACTAGTGTCCTCATTGGAAGATTTCCCCTCTTTTACTTTTATTGGTAAACAAGACAAATAGAGAGGGGGAATCTCCCTAATGGGGACACAGACAGCAATAAAAACGGACAGGTGTTCTAATCTCTACACAAAACTAAAAAAGAAAAAAAGGTTTTGCTTTTAGACTCCATGCACACTCGCATTTTCTTAAGCTCCTAGAAGCTATTAGCATTTTGTTCTGCTCCCAGAAGCTAAAGTGTTATCTTATGTGTCCATTTACACTACTTTAGACTATTAGCGTTTTTTGAGCTTCAGTGTCTAGGAACAGAATTTTTTTTTTTTTTTACAGCAGAACACTCAAACGGTATTTGACAGTGTTTTTTTTTTTTGCAAAAGGGTACTGCAAAAATGCTAATAAAAACACTACTACAAAAAGCTAAATTACTAGTGTTTTTTTATCCAGCAAAAAAATGCTAGTGTGCATGGAGCCTTTATACAAAAAAAAAAAAAAAAAAACTCCCTGCAAGAAAACAATACTTACCTGCCCTACCATCGCACTTTGACTTTGCATATAAAAAATAAAATAAAAACCCCCACACTACTTCAGCATTTTTTTCTGGGAGCATCGGATGTTTGAATCCCCTGCTGCATATTGTGGTTCCATCTGTTGGCCCTTGTGTTAAAACAGGACACAATAGTGAAATAGAAGTAGGTGGAAGAAACCACAGTACACAAAGATATTTTTGTAGTTTTGTGTCTTAAGGCAAAAGCAAATTAATCATACATTCCCACAGAAAATCAGCTTTCAAGCAAGGATGGGAAGGTGCCGCAGCATACTAGCATTATTTCTGTGTCAATCACATCTATGAACTACTTTCATCATAGGAACCCCAAAAGTCAAGAGAATTTTCCACAAGGGTCAGGGAGCTTTAAAAAACCTTTCCCAGGGCTTAAGCCTAGGAACACGTCACCCAAAAACTAAGAGGAAAATGTCAGGGTGGATTCTGCTTTCATGTGCAGGAGAGGAAAACACCAACTAGAGACACACTTGCCAAGTCTATTCTACGCACACAGAAATGCACACAATACGTGAACACACGGTGCAATTTTCATTCCATTCTCCATTTACCTCATAATAATGTCTGTAACCTGTATCTGTGAGAGACTTGATATGTGGGAGGAGGAGGAAAAATGAATAAAGTGTAAAGTTTCAAGAAAGCAGAGAAATATTAATTTCTGCACAATTGAGAAAGTTGACTATATAAATGACCAAAACGACAAAAGGTGGCCAGTTAACTACTAGCCGACCAGCCACCGTCATTATACGGCGGCAGGTCAGCTCTCCTGGGCGAGAGCCCGTAGCTATACGGCGGCTCTTTGAGCGGCCACTAGGGGCGCGTGCGTGCTGCCGGAGGCGCGCGCCCCGGACTCCCGTGCGTGTGCCCGGCGGGCTCGATCGCCGCCGGGCACCCGCGATTGCTCGTTTCAGAGCGGGGACCGGGAGCTGTGTGTGTAAACACACAGCTCTCGGTCGGTCCTGTCAGCGGGGGAAATGCTGATACCCTGTTCATACAATGCATGAACAGAGGATCAGTGTTTCCCCTAGTGAGGCCACCCCCCTTCCCCCACAGTAAGAACACACCCAGAGACATACTTAACCCCTTCCCTACCCCCTAGTGTTAACCCCTTCACTGCCAGTGGCATTTTTTTAGTAATCCAATGCATTTTTATAGCACTGATCGCTATAAAAATGCCAATGGTCCCAAAAATGTGTCAAAAGTGTCCGCCATAATGTCGCAGTACCGAAAAAAAAAAAAAACGCTGATCGCCGCCATAACTAGTAAAAAAAATATATTAATAAAAAGGCCATAAAAATACCCCCTTTTTTGTAAACGCTATAACTTTTGCGCAAACCAATCAATAAACGTTTATTGCGTTTTTTTTTAACGAAAAATATGTAGAAGAATACGTATCGGCCTAAACTGAGAAAAAAAAAAATGTTTTTTTATATATTTTTGGGGGATATTTATTACAGCAAAAAGTAAAAAAATATTCCCTATTTGTGGGAAAAAAAGGACGCCAATTTTGTTTGGGAGCCACGTCGCAGGACCGCGCAATTGTCAGTTAAAGCGGCGCAGTTCCGAATCGCAAAAAGTGCTCTGGTCTTTGGGCAGCAATATGGTCCGGGGGTTAAGTGGTTAAACAAAATAAGACAAGCCAACTACATGAAAGTGCATGATAAAGGGTTGTGAATGAAAGGTGGAGAAAATTCTGACAACACAGACCTCACAGTTTAAGGAAGTTAAATATAGGTGGCCTTGCGGTGCTTTTCACATAAGACAATAGGACTGGTAACCTCATCTGTATATATTAAAGGCACCCATGCACCAATATTTGTAGCAAAAAAAAAAAAAATATATATGAATTGGCAAATGAGCTTGCAAAGCATTACAAATGCTATCACTGGATTGTGGATGGAATGCACAGGTTCCTGCAGACTCTTCCTCCGGCTGCTTGCTTGTAAGGACTTTCAGTTACTGAGCTGAAGCAAGTGTCAATGGACTAGGAGTGCAGTAATAAACACACTTGTGTTCCCTGAGAACTACAAGTCCATCTGCAGCGGTAGAAGACAGAACTTGTAGTTCATTCATTTACAGATCTGACCAAATGAGGCGACTGTCCAGGTAAAGTCATGCAAGATTCAAAAGTGATGGCAGCCATGAGGAAGAACCCCCCACACACTCTTGGGGGAGGAGGGTGTGTAGTGGTTTGGGGGTAGGATTGCTTGTAACTGTATTACACCCTAGATACAGGTTAACATGGTCTAAAGCAGGGTTTCTCAATTCCAATTCTCAAAGCACACCAACAGGTCATGTTTTCAGGATTTCCCTCAGATGAAACAGCTGTGGTAATTACTAAGGCAGTGAAACCAATCAAATCACCTGTGCAAAATAATGAAAAGTCTGAAAACATGACCTGTTGGTGCGCCTTCAGGATGAAAATTGAGAAACACTGGTCTACAGTTGGAGTGGGCCTTTAAAGACAACAGTCAAGCAGTTGTTCATATTGCTGAATTGTTTGTTACAGGTTTACAAGCTCATAAAATGTTGACCTGGTTCTTAAAATGTTCAAAAATTTGTCTGGGATTCATTGGAAATACATGCCCATAAGAACAAATGATAAATTGAACTGCCTGGTCAAGGTATAGAAAAAGCAACCCTATTACCTGTAAATAAGCATCCTGGCAAGACTGAAACTCTGCCTTCTTCAAGATGGATTCAGTAGTCAGAAGCAGCTCATTTGTACTTAGTGCTGGTTCGCTTGAACAGGGAAAAACAGACTTAAAAACAAAGAGGGAAATCCAGAATAAGTATAATTTGCTAGAAATGTAATTAACAGCAAGTAATAAATACAGTATTGTCTCATCTCATTTTCATGTGCTGAACAAGCCATAGTATATAATCAGAATGAAAGCAAAAAGTATCACACTGCCCTGTTTCCTTATAAAATCTTGGGAAAATATGCTGCTTACCGACCAACAAATCTCCAACACCAGAGCGAAGAAATGACCATTACATTTTCCCTCTCACCAACAAGGGCGGGCGAGAGTTAATGAAGCGGGCACCTAGTCCTACCTCCTAGGTTAGACATCTCTATTATAAAATTATACAGTAGTAAAATGGGCAGTGGGCAGATTCATCTTTTTGTTTTCTGTAACTAAATGCAACCTGGACATGCATGTCTGCTAGTCTATAGCAGGAGTAGGCCCTATGCACCTCCTGAAATAAAACTCAACAGACTTTGGGCGCACTACAGACACCCACACAAAGGGGTTGTTTTACTAAAACTGGAGAGTGCAAAATCTGGTGCAGCTCTGCATAGTAGCCAATCAGCTTCTAACTTCAGCTTGTTCAGTTAAGCTTTAACAAGACGACCTGGAAGCTGATTAATTTCTATGCAGAGCTGCACAAGATTGTGAACGCTCCAGTTTTAGTAAATCCCCCTCAAAAATAACTTGGTGATACTAAAGTCTGTTATTTTTAAACAAAAAAGAAACTAAACATGTCATACTTGCCTGCTCTGTGCAGTGGTTTTGCACAGAGCAGCCCAGATCCTTCTCTTCTCGCTGGCTCTCTTGGTCCCTCCCTCCTGAGAGCCCCCACAGCAAGTAGCTCAGCGCTCTAGTGAGCGTGGAGAAACAGAGCAGAGAGCTGCTGACTGGCAGTCAGCAGCTCTGTGCTGGGGGAGCTGTGAGAACCGAACCATCGGCGATGTTCGATTGCTCGGTTCTCAGTGTAGAGATGCTGAGGGACAGATGCAGCATCAAACCAATGATGCATCCACCCAAGTATGATGGAGGAAATGGAGGAAAAATCCCCAAACCCATAAAAAAAAAAAACTGCCTTCAGAATCACTTTGTTACTTCCGTATTATTCTGTTGAATCTGTTCATTCATCTGCAGATTAAGGGAATGAACTTAGATCTGCAGATAAAGTCAGTTAAAGCAACTTGACAAGTAAAAAAAAAAAAAAAATTCGAATAAAATGTTTTTGTTTTCCTTTGTTTCTATTAACCATTTAATATTTAAACATTTAATATTTAAACATTTAATATTTAAACATTTAATATTTAAACATTTAATATTTAAACATTTAATACTTAAACATTTAATATTTAAACATTTAATATTTAAACATTTTTGTTTCGTTTGTCAAGATATATTTACGAATTTCTCATTTAAAAAAATAAATATAATCTGCTACATTTGTTAGGTGAAAATAGCCCAAATCAGTGTATACTATTTAGTCTGTAGGAAAGTTAGAGAGTCATCTCTCTCTCTATTAGGAAATATATATATATATTTTTTTACATACTTTCACCAGTGCAGTATACCATAACTGGTGTGGCGGCGACCAGGGACCAGAGCAATAGAGTGTTGTAATTGTAACACTGTACAAACCGAGGAAGTGATTAGGATTTTTTTTTTTTTTTAATACAAACTATGATTGAGGATGAACAGGTGTGAGAGAAAGTGATTAAAAGCGGTCAATTGTGACTAACTTCTTAAAGATCATACCCTCCCCAGTAGGAGGCCTGTTTCTGCCCTCCTGTGGCACAGAAAACTAAAATCTGCAATAATATAGCCATTCTGAGAAATCTACGTTTTATAGCCGAAAATAAATCTTACCTTGACATTGTCTAAGACTCTCTTAAACTCAAGAGGTTCATCTTTTCCTTCCATGGCAGCAGGGTCCAGTCCATCACCCCCATATATAAACTGGATAATATCACCAGTAGAGCTCCGGACAGTCAGGTCATACTGAGAGCACAAGTCTTCAAGGGATTTTACTAGTCGTCTCTGCAAGCAATAAGACAACCATATCTTTAGAGGAGAAAACTACCGTGCCTGAAATATTGCAGTCATTGAGTAACACTTTAACTGAAAAATCTAACGTTTTGTTTTAGTCTAATAAAAAGCCAAATCTATTAAAAAAAAAAAATCGCTAGTGCTACAAAAGGCGCAGACTGGGGGACAGGATGCAGGCTTGGATTGAAGCTCTTTATACGAACTTGACGGCTCACGTAAAAGTGAACCAGGTTCTCCCACCTCCTTTCAGTATAGCTAATGGGACCAGACATTATCCCCTTACTTTTCCTTCTGGTAATAGAAGTTTTTTGTGCAAGGTCTGACTGAATCCCAATATCTCCGGGTTACCGTTGGCTCTACAAAGAACAAACCTGCTGCATTTGTGGATGATGATCTTTTCTTTTTTAGCAATATCGGGTGGTGCGCCAGAACCTACTTGGCGAGATGAAGCGGTTTATTGCCTTGTCCAACCAAGATTAAATATAGGAAAATCTGTCATAATGCCTCTGAATGTCTCCCGAGAGGATAGGAAGGTGTTAGAGGAGTTTTTTCCTTTTAAGTGGCAGGACGACCCTATCACCCATTTAGGTATTGAACTGATAGGGGACACTTCGTGCCCCTTTTGGAAACTGTGAAAGCATACTTGGCTACGTGGCATACAGCCCAATTCACTTGGCTAGGGAGAACGGATATTCTAAAAAATGGTGGTCCTCCCCATATTTTAGTTTTATTTTCCAAATGCTCCCCATCTGGATACTGAAGACGTTTTTACTTGCTTGTCGTGTATGCACTTCCTTTGTCTGTAACGGCAGGCCTCCTCTTCAGATGCGCAACGGGCTTGGACTCCCCGACCTAACTTTATATTACCAGGTAAATGCGCTGATGCATATAGTCAACTGGAACCACAATACCCAGGATAAATTATGGGTCCCCTTGAAGAAAACATTAGCTGGCCAAAATCTGGCGCACGCCCCATGATTACAGTGTTCATACAGGGAATTTCCAGACTCACTCTCACCCATTTCTCGAACGAAATTAGCAGTTTGGGATGGTTTGAACAAAAGGTATAATTTGGCACGGCCATACCCGCCCTTTCAACTCTACAAGGTTTCCCTTTTTTTCCCTTTGATGGATATTAAACATTTAAATAAAGATTTAGCAAAAAATTTAAATAAAAAGGCAAATCCAAAGTAAAAAAAAAAAAATGCAAGAATGTTTTTAAACATCTTTTCAATAAGTGCTTATTTGAAAGTCCAAGAATTTCAGGCAAAACAAATAAAATATGTGTATTATACAGTTCTTTAAAGCTCTAGTTTTCCTAAGAAAATCTGAGCCATCAGAAATTACAGTCAATATCTTTTGCGTCACTAACCCAGAACAAGTATGCAAATTAGAAGCTCTCCCTTCAATTGCTGCATATTTGTCCAAGATTACTGGCCCAAGGTTACATAGTTAGTCAGGTTGAAAAAAAGACACAAGTCCATCCAGTTCAACCATAAAAAATATTATAAATAAATAGTAGTCTAAATATTTTCACAGGCATCCTTTTAGAGTTCCTACAGAAATATTTCCTACCATTTGATAAACCATACCATAAACCATATCCTTAGCAGCTAAACTTTCAACCTACAACCGGATGCACAGATGTGCCATGCATTCTACAATGCTGTTTGCTGGAAAATAAAAACAGAAAAGACAGTTTAAGACATGTACCAGTGAAAAATACAGTAGATTTACCTGCATATAACCAGTCTCTGCTGTCTTGACAGCTGTGTCCACCAAACCCTCTCGTCCAGCCATAGTATGGAAGAAAAATTCTGTAGGTGTCAGTCCTGAATAGAAGCTGTTTGCCACAAACCCCTTAGCTGATGGAAGCTGTAAACATGCAATCAGATGTGCAAGGTATTTTAGCATTGTTGGTTTGGAAATCATTTAAGCTTACAAAACTATTAGAACTATACCATTACCTTAAATCAGAGGGCAACCTGGTTCAGGAGCTGTGGCCAGGATAGATGCATGTTTGGCCTTTCTTTGTAGGCCTCAATGGCTTTGTCCTATATGCCCAAGTCTACTTTGAAAGGTACATTCTCTTCTACTTGCCTGGATATTTTTTTTTTTGCAAACGCTTAGTAAGGATAGTACACTGGTATATCTGCTGTATATAGTATTCTTAATATAATACAACAACTTGTATACCAAAGAAAATTAATTTAATACGGCTCAATTAAATATTAATTTACAGGCTGCCAGGGCACCAACATGCCTAAAATTACAAAATAGTATTGCAATTTATTTTCTTTTTAAAAGTTTAAACCTTATACCACCTCAAGAGGTCCACGAAAGAATCAAGGATGGCAAACACCTGAAAACAAAATGCAAATAACATGCAAAGAAAAAGCCCACAAGCACAGTACAGTAAAAAGTCACACTTCACTAACCTTTGAATGCTTCTCAAAATGTGGCAAAGATCGGTTCTCAAAGCCATCAGGGACACGCGAGCCACTGATAGCCTGCTGGCCCACGCATGCAATCATCTGAGAGATATTAATAAATGACCCTGCAAAGAATCATAAAAGGGGGCAAATCGAAAAGGATCACGGATTAAATGTTGATTATCAGGATCTCTATTAATGGAATCATTAATGGCGAAATTTCATATTTAATATTTTCTTTACTAAAGTGGTCTCACAATATCCAAGAAAGCCTCCAATATCCTGGTTACCTTAGCTAACTTTATACCAAAAGAATGCAATTGAAAACTGACCAAGTCCTTAAAAAGGTCATGTTGCTCCAATGGTGGTCGGTTGACCATTTCTTTACATTCAAGTCCTATATATACTACAGCTAGAACTTGTAATAATTGTCTCATTACAGAGCTGCGTTATGCCTGCGTCTGATCAGGTCATCTATGCCTCGCCATATTGGAGGGACTCACGGCGTAAACATCTTTAGTCACTTATTCTTGTTACATTTTATAATATTATTACAACATTTGTTATCTGTATCCGTCATTCCTTAACCATTTCAGCTCCGGGAAGGTTTATCCCCACCCCCCCCCCCCCCTGAAGGGCCATTTTTTTGCGATACGGCACTGCGTTGCTTAGCGAGTGTTAACCAACTGTGGGGGAGGTGCCTTTACTACAAAACAGATTGGTGTTCCCTCTTCACAGGATCAATGTTTTCTGTACTCACGGAATAACCATATGCCTTGTTTACATAGGCAGACTATCATTCTGTCAGAGTGACCAACGTTCGGCGGGTCCGCTGATTGGCTCGCGCTGTGTAAAATCACAGCGCCCAAAACCCGAAAGCGAAGAATCACATTAAATATATGCGATTTCTCTTTGCACATCTGGAATAAAACCCAAAAAACGATCATCATAATCATGTATCTATTCTGATCCCAGATACTCATACAAATCTTTCCAAAAAGGTCTTTTTTTTTTTTACTAGGAGGGAAATTTAAACAGCCGTCCATTATCAAAAGTTGTCTAAAGAATGCATGCAAAAACATAGCAATCCATGTATTTACATGGATTGCTGTGTTTTTGCATGCATTCTTTAGACAACTTTTGATAACGGACGGCTGTTTAAATTTCCCTCCTAGTAAAAAAAAAAAAGACCTTTTTGGAAAGATTTGTATGAGTATCTGGGATCAGAATAGATACATGATTATGATGATCGTTTTTGGAAAGCCCCACAGTAATAAAAAAAAAAAAACTTGCAAAACTGAACATAATTGACCTTTATTTCCCATATTTATGTTACACCAACATAATATGCAACATGTCTGACTGTCATAGCAGAACTTGTAACGGAATGTCCTTAGGTCACAGTGACCCAACAAACAATTGTTTACAAATGCCAGAAGGCACCAAATAAGCTGCCGTTACTTTTGAGAGTTGCAAGAGAAAACCCATTCACAAAACACAGGACCACTCCAAACTACTACACGACGGGGAACACATTTACAGTATGTACCAGGAAGCCACTTAAAAACAATCTTCACTATCACACACAGTACAGAAAACCTACACCCCATTAACCAAGTCAAAAAAGCAGTGGTCCCTGTAAAGAACAAAAATTCCATTAGTGGAATACATCACAGAAAACAAGCTGAGAGCCAGCGGATGTCCAAGCCAATGGTTTGTAATAACAACAGTATTTATTGGCGTATACCGCTCACTTTTTTCCCCTTAAAATAAGGTGCGGGAGAAGCAGGTCGCCGATGGACGCCGGGCAAGACACCGACGAGGGGCATTCAAACTAAGTATTTTCTTTTTTTTCCTAAAATTTCCCTTCTAGGTTGGGGGTGCGCGCTATACGCCGGTGCGCGCTATAGGAAGATAAATACGGTAATTCTTACCACTGCAATGGAGATCACTCTATAACCCAGCAGTTGCCAACAAAATATTAACAACTTGACCTCCGGAAGATTTATCCCCCTTCATGACCAGACCATAAAACATATCCAATAAAAGAAAATTCAAAAATCGAATTTCTTCATAAATTTAGGCCAATATGTGTTCTGCTACATATTTTTGGTCGAAAAATCCTAATAAAGCATATATCGATTGGTTTGTGCAAAAGTTATAGCATCTACAAAACTATGGGATATACACTGGAATTGTTATTTATTTTTATATTCCCCTTATTGGGGAACCAGTGACACCAATACAGTGATCAGTGCTAAAAATATGCACTGTGACTGTACTGACACTGGCTGGAAAGGGATTAAATATCTAGGGTGATCAAAGGGTTAAACGTGTGCCTAGCCAGTGTTTAGGTGTACCATTTTTACTAAGGAATGCTCTGTAGTGAAAGAAAATCCATCACATTCCCGCTGACAGGGTGTAGCGCTGCCTTGTTTACATGGGCCAATGATGGCGAAACTTGGCACCCCAGAGGTTTTGGAACTACCTTTCCCATGATGCGCCACTACATTTACCATGATGCTCGTGCACTGTAGTTCCAAAATATATGGCGTGCCAAGGTTCGCCATCCTGTATCTATCCTCGCCGACCAGCGGACATCTATTGCCTGGCACCCGCTGATCGGCATCTGTAACGGCTGTCCTTTAAAGCCACCCCCCCTCCATTGAAACTCACATAACAGAATATTTGATTTAAGCCCCAATCTGGAGATATTCACTTTGTGGCCCTGCCTGACACCCAGCAGTCTTTTATTTTTTACAAAGAATCCTGGCAACATCCTGAGCCTATTGAGCTATTCAATCTTATGGCGGTCATACACATGGTGGCCCTAGTCTTTACTAAAAGTGAATTTGTCTTTTAATAACTACTGTGTGTTAATCATAAGTATTTTTGTGGAAAAGCAGCAGACATCAGTAAATTAAATTGCTGCTGTATGCTTGTTTTGCACTTTATTAAAGGGCTACATGGACTGAACATTTTTATATACAAGACCTTCGTCCAGACAACTTTTTTGCTACAGGTTATATTTACTTAACCTAAATGCTTAAGATTTATTTTTAGGCTGCATTCACATATGAGCGTTTTCAGCTTGCAAAATGCCCAACAAGCAAAACCACATTCATTTCAATGGCACCTGTTAAAATCTGAGCATTTTGTTACCTGAAGCAAAAAACACCTGAAAAACGCCTGAAGCTCAAAAAAGTACATGAGCTTCTTTTTGGGAAGATTACAGGAGTTTTTCTGCTTTTTACACTGGTGACTTTTTGACCTATACAAAAATCTCTGGTAAAAGCACAAAGCATTGTGGAGAGACCATAGCAAACAAATTAGCTTTTTTAGTTCTGAGCTCCATAAGCATATGAGAGTGGACATCCCTCTGCCCTTCACATGCTGACCTAAAAGCTCCATAAGCATACGAGAGTGGACATCCCTCTGCCCTTCACATACTGACCTAAAGCATGAACGTACCTTTAGATCCACACAAGGCCATGATAAGTGGACTGTTGCTCTTATCCAGTTCTCTCAAACAGGCACTTCCCGCATGGTCTCTGATTACCGACAGCTCACGTAAAATCAAAGCCTTTGGAAAGAAGTCAGTAGAACCAGATTCTTAAATCAAAAATTAATAAAAGTGCAATTTCTAGTTAAAGCTGCCATTTCCTAAACCCAATTAGTCATACAGCCTCCAGCATTATTTGACTAGAGCTACATACTGCCTCTAAAACTACTACCCAATAAAAACAGTACTTTTAAAGGGAAAAAAATAATAAAAAAAACACAACTTTAGAATGCAACACTGAAGTCAGTTAAATGCATGTTCGATTAGTTCAGGTTTATACAATAAGCTTTGGTACTGCCGATTCTAGCCTCCAAAAGATGTGCACATACACAGGGAGACAGCTCAGTAGGGAAACTTGGCCATAGGGACAGACCACTATTGCCCCATTGCTGTTTAAGTGCCTGATCAATGATCTTCATGGCAAGGTTAGCAATAGGGATGAGCTTCGTGTTCGAGACGAACTCACGCTCGACTCGAACATCGTATGTTCGACTAAATACGAACGTTACGGGCCGTTCGCGCCAAATTCGAGTGGCGTGTCACGGCCCATAATTCACTGCGGCATCGCAGTGCATTGCTGGCTGATGATTGGCCAAGCATGCACTATGACCCGCATGCTTGGCCAATCACAGCTTGCAAAAAACGGAGAGCCATAATTGGCCAAAGCCAGGGTGGTTTTGGCCAATTATGGCTATGGGGGTTTAGTACACGCCCCACACTATAAAAAGCCACCTTGCAGGTCGGCCTTGTGTAGTGTATTGCGGAGGGGGAGGGGGTGGGGGAGGGAGAGGGGAGAGACACCCAGAATTTTTTTGTAGGTAGATAGAGCAGGCAGGCTAGTCAGTTAAAGTTACAGTGTGTAAAGGATATATATGCATCCCAGGTGTTATATATATATATATATATATATTTATTTATACACTGTATAGTATAGCTAGATCCGCTCTTCCTAATTTAATGGCAGGCGATTGTGCTAGCTGCAGTATTCTCACGTGGTGTACTGTCCTCTGCAGTTTGCACCTAAAGCTACGTGGTGTGTACTGCCTGTGTCCTCTGCAGTGTGCACCTAAAGCTACGTGGTGTGTACTGCCTGTGTCCTCTGCAGTGTGCACCTAAAGCTACGTGGTGTGCACTGCCCGTGTCCTCAGCAGTTTCACGTGACGTCCTCTCCGACCTGTGGAGCTAGCAGCCGGGAACCTGTACGTTCGCTACGGAGGTAGCAACGCATCCATCCGCCCCAACTACTAACCGCAAACCTAGCGGTGACTTGTCTGCAGCCCCAGTGTCGGGAGGCACTTTTAAAGTAAGAGGCTTTTGCTTTTCGCAGGTATTTTTAACAAATAAATCAGTATTACACTATTGGATCTTCTTTCGTTTTTTTATATATCTTGCCTGGAACGAGGTCACACAAGTAATTTTCCTTTCAGCATGTGTGCAGGCACAATCCTGCTAAAGCTTTATTTGACTATCTTTTTCGGTAAAGTAGTCAAATACTTCTGGTAAGCGCATCCATTTTCTTCAGCACGTTTTTGGGTGAAAGAAGAAACACTAATGCCGCATACACACCATCACTTTATGTGATGAAAAAAAACGACGTTTTTAAAAACGTAACTTTAAATGACCGTGTGGGGGAAAACGTCGTTTTATGTTTCAATTTTATGTGACGTTTCTCAAAATGTCGTTTTTTACCTCACAGAAATTGACCATGTGTAGCAAAAAACGTCGTTTAAAACAACGTTTTTACACCCGCGCATGCCCAGAAGCTAGTTATGAAGCGAGCTTCAATGGAAAAACGTGGTGAACGTACCCTCGCTTTGCTAGAGCATTGTGAGAAAAACGATGGTGTGTAGGCAACTTCGTCTTTGAAAATTGAAGTTTCAAAAACGTAGTTTTTTACTTCACAGAAAATGTCGTTTTTTTTCATCACATAAAGTGATGGTGTGTATGCGGCATAAGTGTGGTGGTGGCATTATCACTTAAAAAAGAGTACAGCGGTTAAGAAGATTGTATTAATAATTTCACTGTTACTCACAGATTGGGACTATATGTCAGAGACACTTAATTATCACTGCTATATTGTAGCACTGTAATGATTTAATATTTATTAATTATTGATTTTTTAGTATATATTGAAGTTATTATTGGTATAATTTCATTATCTGCACAACTATAGGGGATACATATTCATTGTGTGCCATTAACCTGTAGTTCAGCGCCCTCTATACACACACACACCTTTTAAACCGAAAGAATGTCAAATAGGAGATTTTGAGAGCTAAAGAACGTGTCTGTTCTAGAGAGATATTACATTTAACACTAAAATAAATAGAGTATAAGAAGCCGTTACCTCTAGAGTTTCCTCTGCACTGCAGCCAGGCTGCTGCTGGAGTTTTCCAGTATTTAGTGCCTCAATGTATTCATCACACTTCTTGTAGCCGGCATCTAAAAGATCCTGTTTAGCTTTTAACAGACCTTGACCCGGAGTGACATCTCCAATTCCGATAGAGAAGCCTCGATTTGCTGCATCAAAAACAGAATAAAAATTCGATTTTTGCACTCACCTTTAATTTTCTTGAATTCTTTAAAATCTGTTGATTACCCTGATGCTCAAGCCCAAAGAAAAATGGTCAATAAACAGAGGAAAATGACCCAACATGGGAGAGAGCACCGAACTATGAACTAAGAGGGGAGAAGCAGGTCAATTTAAACCCAACAGAAGAGAAGGGTAAAACAATCTTCCAACAGGAAAAAAAAAAATCTGACGTGGTTAATAAGGGAATGAATCGAGTTACCTTAGTAGAAAATAGGCACCAGAGAAAGAACCAAGTAGTAATGTCCTTGTAAAAGGAAGACCAAATCAAAATAAAGAACCCCTAAGCCTCTACTCACCAGATGCTATAAGGATAAGCGACAAGGAACGCTGTTCCTAGAATTGTCAGAACAAACACTTTACCAAGGCAAGACCAGGGAAGAACCCCAAGAATAAATGAATGAATGAATGAATGAATGAAATCCACAAAACCTGTGTCAGTTTGTGTGTTTCTTAAACCTCTCATAACTCTCATGGCAGATTTTAAAATACAGCCCACACCTCAAAGTTCCAGAAAGTATAAAGGTTTATTGCAACTTTGGTAAATGTACCTATACTGTATATGCGCAAAATTCACTTTATATGATCTTGATTTGTGCCAGTTGTGCACCCTTGTCTTAAATGGATTTTTTAAAAATGCCCTGGAAAATTTGCTGTAAATCACTCGAGTCTTAAAGGTGAATAGGAATTAGTCCAACAATGGTGTGCAGGAGATGGAAGATAGAAGACCTACCCAACATGCCACACTGATGGGCACTGGGGGCTTTACTATAATCAGAGCACTGATGATCAGTGCCCTGATTACCTGCCTGGGTGTCACCTGCGAGGAGATACTACTATCAACTCTCCTATCCACACACTGTCAGTAAAAAGGGACTAGTCAAAAACAACAGGTATGCATCACTCACAGAGATAAACAGGTGCCAATCTTGCAAGACGTGACATAGCATTGGCAGCCTCAAGCTGTCCCCAGTCTCGCAGAAGTATGTAGAAAATATTATTCTTTGAGCCAGAACCCAGAGTCCCTTTGTCCATGGTTCCAGACATTAGCTCGCTGTTCTGAATTGTAACATCTGTAGAAAAAAAAGCATCAGATTAATGAACACAAATAACTTTATATCACCCTTTTTAGAAAGGTTAACTTAAAATATTGTTTAGCTACAGGAAGGATGATTCTGGAAAAAAGACTAAGGAACATGAGAGCTACAGGAGAACATAAGTACTGAAATTAGAACTGTGGCACTAAAGAGAAGAGGGAACAGATACAGGTTAAATGTATAAAGAAAATCTTAAAAGTAGTATTAAGTTTTAATGCAGTGTTAAAAGTGCTGAATGTTTAAAACAAAAAATAAATAAAAAATAGCTCACCAATTCTTATGCCCCATACACACACATATGCGTTTCCCGGCGGACTTTTTACCGCTGGGAAACCCGAGGGGAAAGCAGAGAACCGGCTCTGCAGCTTTTTCCTCTTACACAGGTCGGTTTTCCTGGCACGAAAAATGCCATGAGAGCTTTTGCCAGGAAACCCGGCCGTGTGTATGCGCCTCCGCAGCGTTTCCCATAGGAAAGCTGCTGGAAAAAAGACCGCCAGGAATCACGGCAAAAAAAAAAAAAAAAGAGAACATGTTCTAATTTTTCCCGCTGGGATTCCTGTCGGGAAAACTGCCATGGAGCATACACACGGCCAGTTTTCCCCAGCCAAAAGCAGTCATGGCAGTTTTCCAGACGGGAAAACTGGTCGTGTGTATGAGGCATTAGATGTAGTGGTTGCTTTTTTTTCCTCTCTTTCCTGGTGATTTGGCCAGCAAGTCTGTTATTTTTCAACTTACTTTAACAGACCAAGCTGTCCAGACAAAGTAGCATGTATAGGGTTGAGAAACTATTCAACAATGACAGGTGTGCTTTCAATGATCAGTTTTTATTTAAGTAGAACTAAAGGGGTTAAAACGTACTTTTACAATGCTCCCTTGCCAGCGTCTCAGGCTCGATTCACACTGTCGCTGCATCTTTCGCACAGCAAGGGTCCGGTGCGTGCTGGATCACCGTTTCAGGTCCGATTTTAGCTGAAATCGAACCGGAAACGCACCAAAAAAAAGGGACACGTTTTTCCTGCAGACCGCACCGGACCTGCTGCGGAAATAGAGAGCCAGACACATTCTCATGCTATGCGAAATGGATGCAGAGAAACGCGCATTTAATTCGCATAGGTGTGAACCGAGCCCGAGTCCATTTTCATTGGCTGGCGCAGGATGTCACCCCAGCACACACAAAGACCAGCACTGTAAGCGGAGCTGCGCATGTGGTGTAAAAATCTGCCTCCTCGCTGCTTGCAATATCCAGGGTGGATAAAAATTAACGAATTTAAAAATAATTTGGGCAAGGAGGGTAGATTTGCGCTACGAGATTTTGAAACTCTGCCTCACAAACTACATTTTAGGGCTTGTTCACACAAGGTGCAGTGCGGCAACATGTGCAAAATAACACATCTTCTCACACAAAAATGTGCCGCCTTTCGCAGATGAATGTGGGTGTCATTATTTCTTAATGGCACCCCCACACATTTAACAAATGCGTATACACGCTAAAACTCATAGTACTGCGGTAACATGCATTTTGGTGAAGCACTTTTTTTATTATTATGTCAGCACCTTTTTTGCATATTTTACATGCATAGATCAGCCCATTAAAAAAACATGACACTGTTGTGAATGAGCTCTCAGACTGGTGTGTCCAAAGATTATGCACAATTATAAAGGGTACCTTGCCATTGCTAAACTCCTTTTTTGAAAATATAAATTTTTTCCCCCATTTGTTAAAGCAATATTAAACACAAAAAACAAAATTTTAAATATAATGCAGGTTACCAATTTATTATTATTATTTTGGTCCCCCCCCACTTTGAACTGTTGATCCAACCAGCAAGTCTGCTATTTTTTTAGTTCCTTTAACAGACCAAGGGGTCCAGCAAGATTCACAGTTGGAGGGTTAAATAAACCATTTAAACACATATAGGGCGGTGCTTACAAAGGTCAGCTTTTTTCAATTCATGTAAAACCTTTATCCATAAAAAGATAGAAAAAGAACAGTTGCACTAACTGCTTAAAAGTGTTGGTCTTAGTTTGACTTTCATTTTCCATCTAACCCTACCCTCTCCCCCAGACAGTGCTACTGTCCCAAAGGCATCGCCGTTGCTCCTTCAGTGAAGTGGAGACACTAAGAAATTAAGTGCCTTACTGGCAGTATCACCAGGTGAAAGTAAAGATAATAAATCTGCAACATATTACATTTTGTTTGGGGATTTACACCACTTTAAAGCGATTGTAAAGGCAATTTATTTCTATAAACAAACCTATAGTTACCTGAGGTTGTGAACCTCCTCTTTTCGAGTCCCCTGTCGGAGCTCCTGGCCCCTCCCCTCTGTCCAGTGCTTCAATGGAAAGCTGTGTGTCCTCACCCGAGCCCTGCTGCTGCGTCTATTGACACAGACCATAGACCCGGTCACTGGCTTTGATTGACAGCACTGGGAGCCAATGGCTCCCGATGCCCCAGCAAAGTCAGTTAGACCCAGAAGTGAGGGGAGAGAAAAGCTGCAGACGTACATGGTGCTGGATCGAATGAGGGCTCAGGTAAGTAAAAGGGAGGGATGAGGGGGATGCTGACTAAACATTTTTTGAAGGTAAAAAAAAAGAGATTTTTAATACAGCTTACCTGTAAAATCTTTTTCTTGGAGTACATCACGGGACACAGAGCGGCATATTCATTACTATGTGGGTTATATGGAGTACCTTCAGGTGATGGACACTGGCAATCTCAAACAGGAAGTGCCCCTCCCTATATAACCCCCTCCCATAGGAGGAGTACCTCAGTTTTGTAGCAAGCAGTATGCCTCCCAAAATGGTCCCCACAAGAGGGGTGGGAGCTCTGTGTCCCGTGATGTACTCCAAGAAAAAGATTTTACAGGTAAGCTGTATTAAAAATCTCTTTTTCTTTATCGTACATCACGGGACACAGAGCGGCATATTCATTACTATGTGGGATGTCCTAAAGCAATGCTTTACTGAGGGGAGGGAGAAATCTTCCCAAGACACAAGGATTTAATTCAGAGATACTCTCAAATAATAATAAATCCAACTTAGTTGAGAAAATTAAATTTAAACTTAAATTTTAACTCAAGGGTGCCCCCGATTCTGAGGGTCTTAAATCGCAGCCCGCAGCACTGCCTGCCCAAAGGCTGTATCTGTATTCCTTCTTACGTCCAACTGGTAAAATTTTGTAAACGTGTGGACTGAAGACCAGGTTGCCGCCTTGCATACTTGAGCCATAGAGATCTGATGGTGTGCTGCCCAGGAGGCGCCCATGGCCCTGGTAGAATGGGCCTTTACTGACAACGGAGGAGGCAACCTCTTCAAGCCGTAGGCCTGAATAATTAACTGTTTAATCCATCTCGAAATGGTGGATTTTGCAGCTGCCTGCCCCTTCTTGGGCCCATCTGGCAAAATGAATAACACATCTGATTTCCGAATCTTCTCTGTAGCTTTAAGATAGGCCTTCATGGCCCTGACAATATCCAAGGTATGCAGCAACCCTTCCTTTCTGGAAGTAGGTTTAGGGAAGAAGGATGGTAATACCAAATCCTGGTTCAGGTGAAAACTGGATATAACCTTTGGTAAAAAGGAAGGATGAGGACGGAGAACCACCTTGTCCTTATGCAGAATAAGATATGGCTCCTTACAAGATAAGGCTGCCAACTCTGACACTCTTCTAGCGGAAACTATGGCGACCAGAAATACCAACTTCCTTGTTAGTAAAACCAAAGGAACTTCAGCCAACGGCTCAAAGGGTTGTTTCTGTAGAGTTGACAGAACAAGATTCAAGTCCCACGGACAAAGTGGTGACTTAACCGGAGGATTAATACGCAAGACCCCCTGAATGAAGGTCTTAACCAGCGAGTGGGTGGCCAGCGGCCTCTGAAACCACACTGACAAAGCTGAAATCTGTCCCTTGATTGTGCTTAATGCCAATCCTTTATCCACTCCTAGCTGGAGAAAACTTAATACTCTATCAATGGTATATTTGCGGGAAAGCCATTTCTTGGACTCGCACCAGCCTACATAGGCCCTCCAAACCCTGTAATAAATTACTCTGGAGACTGGCTTTCTAGCCTTAATCAGGGTAGAGATTACTTGTCTAGATAGACCTCTACCCCTAAGAATCAGGGATTCAGCCGCCAGGCCGTCAAATTTAGACGCCGTAATGCAGGGTGGAGGATCGGGCCTTGTGAGAGTAGGTCTGGTCGTAGAGGAAGCGTCCAAGGATCTCCCACTGACATCTTTAGGATTAGTGAGTACCATGCCCTTCTGGGCCATGCTGGAGCTATCAGAATGACTGGCTTGTGCTCCACCCTGATCCTGCGCAACAGGCGGGGTAGTAACTGGAGCGGAGGGAAGGCATATAGAAGATTGAACTGATGCCAAGGGTAAACTAATGCATCTGTCCCGCAGGCCATAGGGTCCCGAGTCCGGGACATGAACCTGTCTAGTTTCTTGTTGAGCCTTGATGCCATGATATCCACGTCCGGCATTCCCCACTTCTGGCAAATTATCTGAAATATTTGCGGATGCAGAGACCATTCCCCTGGCGACAGAGTCTGACGACTCAAGAAGTCCGCCTGCAGGTTGTCCACCCCGGGAATGAATATTGCCGATATGCAGGGCACATGATTCTCTGCCCATAGGAAAATTAAGCTCACTTCTCTCTGAGCTGCTTGACTCTTGGTTCCCCCTTGGTGATTTATATATGCCACAGCCGTGGCATTGTCTGACTGTATCCTCACCGGGAACCCCTGTAATTTGGAGGTCCAAGCCCTGAGGGCTAGCCGAGCAGCTCTGAGCTCCAAGATATTGATGGGCAATTGACTCTCCTCCTGTGCCCACGTACCTTGGTGAGTGCACCCATCCAAGATCGCTCCCCAGCCCTTCAGGCTGGCATCTGTGGTCACTATCTTCCATGTCACGGGGCTGAAAGATTTTCCCTTCAGTAGATTCTGAGGGTCTAACCACCAACACAGACTCTGCCGGACTCTTGATGAGAGTGGCAACGGAAATTCCAAGGCCTGTGGCCTCTTGCTCCATGCTGACAGAATGGCTGCCTGCAGGACACGAGTGTGACTTTGAGCGTATGGCACCGCTTCGAAGGTGGCCACTAGCTTGCCTAGTAATCGCATGCATAGGCGAATCGTTGGTTCTCTCTTGCTTAGAACCAGATGTATCAATTCTTTGATAGCCTCGACCTTTATTCGAGGCAGGAACACCCTTTGTTGTTCCGTGTCTAATGACATGCCGAGATATTCCAACCTCTTTGTGGGTTGGAAAGCTGATTTTTCTCGGTTTAGGACCCAACCGAACCTCTCTAGGTATCGAACCGTGAGAGCTACTGCTCGCTCCAGGCCAGGAGATGAATGATCTATGATTAGAAGGTCGTCCAGGTATGCTAGGACAATGATCCCCTGGATTCTTAGGTTGGCTAGAATTGGAGCTAGGACCTTGGTGAATACTCGAGGAGCCGTAGCCAACCCGAAAGGGAGTGCCACAAATTGAAAATGACGCCGAGCCACTGTGAAGCGTAGAAACCTTTGATGTGGCTGAAAAATTGGCACATGAAGGTAAGCATCCTTTATGTCTATGGAGGCCAGAAAGTCGTCTTTCTGAAGTGCGGCGGCTGCCGATCGCACGGATTCCATCCGGAACGATCGTACTTTTAAGTATGCATTTAATCCCTTTAAGTCCAAGATTGGCCTGACATCGCCGTTGGGCTTTGGGATGATGAACAGATTGGAGTAGAACCCTAGCCCCTGTTCCTAGGCTGGTACCTCTACTATCACGCCTTGGTAAAGCAAATGATTTAATGCCGCCATTAAGGCGGCCTTTTTTGTCGGCTCGACTGGCACTCTCGACTCCTGATAATGAGGTGGAGGGATTTTTAGAAATTCTAATTTGTAGCCTGTGGCCACGGAAGACCGGACCCACTTGTCGGGAATGTCGGTCTCCCAAATTTCTGAAAAAAGACGCAGCCTTCCCCCCACCTTCGTGGGTGGGGGCGTCCCTTCATGAGGCAGACTTAGGGGCTGTCTTTGCTGGTTTACGATACCACTGCTTCTTGCCTCCAAAGGCTTGTCCTGGTGGCTTATTGTTAAAGTATGATCTCGCAGGAGGCCGTCGATACTGCCTGGAATTGGCGGGCCCCTGAGCAGGGGGAAGCTGCCGTTTGAACGCAGGTCCCCGGACCTTCTTTTTTACTGGTAGAAGTGTACTTTTGCCACTTGAAATAGTCTGAATGTATTTATCCAGATCTTCTCCGAAGAGTCGTTCTCCATGGAAGGGAAACCCTGCCAGGAGCTTTTTGCATGGGGGCTCAGCCTCCCAGTTTTTTAACCATAAGAGCCTTCTCATATGTACTAAAAATAGTGACAGACGAGACGCCTGCTGGATGGAATCCCTTATAGCATCCACCGCGAAGCACATGGCTCTAGGAATATCAGATAATTCTTCCGCCTGTTGGGCCGGAATAACCTTAAGCATTTGTCTTGTCTGGTCTGTTAGTGCCTGACAAACTCCAATAGCAGCCACCGCTGGCTGTATTACTGCACCCGCCGTAGTAAAGGATGCTTTTAAAAGCGTCTCCAAACGCTTATCAACCGGTTCTTTAAACACCTGTATGTTTTCTACCGGGCAAGTCAAGGACTTATTTACACAGGAGATGGCGGCATCCACCACTGGGAGAGTCCACTTTTTGGCAAATTTTTCTTCCATAGGATAGACGACGGAAAATTTTTTAGGTGGTAAAAAGATTCTGTCTGGTCGTGCCCAATCCTGGAAGATTACTTCCTCTAAAAGAGGATGGACTGGAAAAACAGCGCTACTGCGAGGCGTTTTCAAAGAGCCTAAAGATGATACGGCCGGACCCTGAGGTTCCGGCAAAGGCAAATTAAACGCCAAGTGGACCATGTCTGTCAGAGAATGAACCCAGAAGCTTTCCGCTTGGGAGGCCGAGCAAGGCTCTTCATTAGCCGAACCCTCAACCTCTGAACCAATTTGGTCCCGGTCCAAATGATCCTCCTGCAACTCAAATCCCCCCGGGGAGAGAACCTCAGCATCTGAGGGTCCACACTCAGGCGACGGAGACCTAGTCCGCTTTTTACCCGGTGTAGATTTGGCTATCATAGCCGCCAATCTTTTCTCTAGCCCCTCCAAGGAGGCGGCTAGCATACTCTCTGTGATAAACACAGGGTTGGGTGGATCTGATGTAGCCTCAGCACCAGATCTCCCTAATGGCTTAACCAAGGTGCCCAATGGTGTAATAACCTGTGGGGAAAGTACCGGCATAGGTCGATCTGAACCGTCAGAATCTGAGGGGGGGCCCCTTTCTTTTGTACCCCCCGATCCTGAACCTTTGGAAGCCATGGTACAATACCGAGGTACCCCTGCTTACAACCCTTGATGGTTGTAGCTAGGAGAAAGAAATAGTACGGTTTTAGGGAACGGTATTAATAATTAACGTCCAAAAACCAAAACGGGAAGACCAGTATGTTTCCTATATTTTTTTTTTTTTTTTTTCAAAAACCTTTTTTTTTTTTTTTTTTTATGAAAACATGCTGTCTTCCCTCAAAAAATTGCAAGTATCCATCTGCTGTATAAGGAATTTTTTAGGCTAGTAACCACACAGCTAGTTCTGTTCACCAGAACTGCAATACTTCCTTGCGCCACTGGGTGCCCTCAGCCGCACTGCAGCCGCTCTGCGTCCTCCTCCTTCAAGCTCAGCAAGCAACTGAGCTATACAGCATAGAGGAAGGGCCGCCCCTTCCTTTTATGAGACTAGATGTCCCGCCCCTCTTTCTCCACAACGGCGCGAATCATCACCCTGCGCCTATATTACAGGGCGCGCGCCCGTGTTGCGGAGGACGGGGCCACGCCGGAAGCGTCTGACATGCTGGAGGAGGACACCGCACGGCACCCAGACAGGTAAGGCCTCAGGTGAGTCACTGACCCCCCAGTCCTGGGAAAGCATGGCTAACACACAGCTCCTTTCCCAACCCAGCGCCCAGCAGACAATTTACAATGCAACACATATCTTTAGGAAGATCACACATGGGAGCCCATACACAGACCATCCTGTCTCTTTGATAGACATAGTGGCCCAAAACTGCCAATGCAAGAGCATACTCAGGCACATCCCCCAAAGATCTCCCTAGAGAGCCTGCCGACGAACCAAGTCCCGCAGGCCCCCCCTTTCTTACCTGCTCCATGCCGCAGGACTTTGCATAGCAAGCGGTCCAATCTTCCCCCATCTCCGTGGGTGGCGTACTAGACCTTCAGGCCCTGGGGTCCTAAAAAGGAACCCACTGTCCTGGGCCCATATAGCACCCTGGCAAACAGGTTACCTTAGGTACCGCAGAGGTTCTAAGTCCTGGGCCCAGGGTCCAGCTCTCTAAAAAGAGAAGCATTATGGGCAAAACCCCACGGTTTGGGGCCCGGGTACTGTCCACTTTGGCTCTGAGGCACCTTGGACAGATCCGGTTAGCCTGCCTTGATCCCAAGGATGTAGGAGACAAGCTATTCCATGACCAACACCTAAGACACTGGCGAAAAAACTGAGGTACTCCTCCTATGGGAGGGGGTTATATAGGGAGGGGCACTTCCTGTTTGAGATTGCCAGTGTCCATCACCTAAAGGTACTCCATATAACCCACATAGTAATGAATATGCCGCTCTGTGTCCCGTGATGTACGATAAAGAAAAGTCTAAGCTTTACAACTTTAAGCTAGCCTTGTTGCTTCAAAATCCTTAGCTTTCTTAAAATGGTAGAATTTCTCAGTTTTAATCATTGGATATGTTTTCCATTTTCTACTGTGAATAAAACATGGCTTTATGAGATTTGCAAATCATTGCATTGTTTTTATGTAGATTTTACACAGTGTCCAAACACATTGATTACCAGTACTGTCTCTGATGCTGAAACCCTCTCACTGTAAGCTGCGGTGTCTGGGAGAGCAAGAACAAGAAACATAAATGAAGGTGGAGGATTTGGCTCTGTCAGGGAAGATAAAGAAAAGGCTTTTTTTTTTCCAAGGCTTACAGATCACAGTAACTGGATTTGACACTATGGACATAGAGTCTACTGTCAAAGTAGTGTTAACCCCAACAAGAAAGCTGAACCACACAGAAGACTTACAAGAATCATTGTGGCACAGATCTTCCCCTTTACCACAGTACTGCTTGCCCTTGGTCCTTAGGTTAGCACGGACTGGACTGTCCACACTTGGTTGCAAAATAATGCTGAAGATCTGCTTTCCAGTCCACAAAACAACAGGCTGGGGAAAAAGAAGAAAAGAATAAGTAAAAGTTGTCGAAGCCATAAATAAAATCCTAATTTGTCAGACCCCAAAACCAACGATGACGATTGGCCGTGGACAGACGTACACCTGGAGTGACGTAAGCAGGCGCCGAGGACGCCGCTGGTTGTTTTTATCATTGCACGTTATTTTAACATTGATGTACGCGCCCGTTTTTCTTGAATAAACTTCCCCCCAAGTTTTACATATCACACTATTGGAGGCTCTTTGTTCTCTCTCTCTCCCCCCTCCCCTGAAACGGAGTTTCTATTAGGGACTGATCGAGGAGGTGCGTGTCAGCATCATAGAGGGAAGGCTGTGGACAGCTGGAGAGGCTGGAGAAGCACCAGTGAAATGTGACAGGTGGGAAGGTTCTTTGGCTGCGAGGATGTGGATGATGCAAGGATACCTTTGATGCTTTAGACCAGGGATATGCAATTAGCGGACCTCCAGCTGTTGCAGAACTACAAGTCCCATGAGGCATAGCAAGACTGACAGCAACAAGCATGACACCCAGAGTCTGAGGCATGATGGGACTTGTAGTTTTGCAACAGCTGGAGGTCCGCTAATTGCATATCCCTGCTTTAGACCCTTGGTATTGAGGTGAGAGTTCTGGGAGCCCTTTTATGGATATGACCATCTCTCTCACCGTCATCTAAATACATCTGGCTTAGGGCCCTTTCACACCAGCGGACGAACGTTCCGCTTTTCATAAGTCCGTTTACGGACTTACAATGGTTCCCTATGGGATCACGGCCGTTAGCGGATGGAGCATCCGCCAACGTCCGTAATCACCCGCCTCCGTCAGGATCCGTTTTTTCAGACGGAAGAAAACCCTATTTTTCTTCCGTCTGACGGATAGGATGAATACGGACAGACAGTCCGTATTCGTCCGATTCCCCATAGGGGAGAGCGGAGGAGAGACAGGGCGGTCTCTGCACTGTGCGGGGACCGCCCTGTCAGCCGACAGCTCAGCGGGGATTAACGGAGGAATCCCCGCTGAGCCAAACGGGCTAACGGAGCGGATCAATACGGATCCGCTCCGCGTGAAAGAGCCCCAAGTGGACATTCAGTCTTATTTCTGTTCTCGTTTGGCAGTTTTCACTGCAGTTTGATTTATGGGACACTTACCACTAATATATATTTATATATATTTATTATAATATAATGTAACACACACACACACACACACACCTTCAGAATAGATGGATGTGGAAGGCGAGCTTTAATTTTCTCATCTTTTCCCACCAGAATAGATGCAATGATCTGACATGCTTTGGAACGGTCAAAAAATGTGTCTTTAAGCGTAAGGAGATAGGCAGCTAAAAAAAGAAAGCACATTTAGAATAGAAAAGGCAATTTATTGTTCTAATAAAGATACATACATAGTATACATACTGTGGTTAGACTAAATGTAAATCACCCAACAGGATATAAAAATGGCAAGCACTACAAACATGCCAGATTTCTAAAGCTTGTGACATTTTGTTTATAGTTTTTGTTGAGCCTGGAAAAAAGAATTTACTTCAAAAGTAATATTGAAGTCTAACTTTCTGTAATTTAATAACAATGTGTCAAAGTTATTCCTGCTTCAACTTGCCATCAGTCAAAGCCTGTTCACCCTGGGTGCAGTTTCCTGAGCTTTTCTCCATAAATAAATGCAAGTAACTGCAACGCATCACGGTTACACCAGAATGCTACATTTCTCTGCGTTCCGGGATATTATGCAACATGCCTTCATAAGATCGCACCTCTCTGGATGGCCCTGCATGCACAGCAAATGTAGCGCATTACGCTGATCTATGGTGACATGGACGCATCACTTTGTATACTTCTCACACACACTTTTTTGTTTTTAAAGTGGTGTGTAATGAGAAAAAAAAAAAAAAAAACCCACACACATAACACCACCCCCTGCCACATAAAACTGCAGCCCAAAAAGTCTGCTGCCTGCACACTAAACCACTTCAGTTTAGCGTGTGGCCAAGTTTGAATAAGCCCTCACTCTTTGCCAATGCAGTTTTCCCAAACCTAGTATGTGCCGACATTTTAAAACTGCTCTTCATGGGTTATGAAAAGTGCATTCACACCATGTGTGTTGAGCTGTGTTGCTTACTGCAGTTCCGGCGCAATAAAAAAAGATAAAATCCATTGTTTCCAATAGGCCTAGTGGATGAAACTGAACATGCAGCTGAATATAACTGAAGTTAAACGAACTGCAATCAATTAGAATGTCTCACAGCGCAGTGGAGTGCACATTATGAAAAGAGAACGTTTTTGGTATTCCCCTGTGGACAACCCCGCCAAAAAAAAAAAAACACACATTTAAAAAGGAGAAATAGCAAAAGCACCTTTTGCCCTACTTATTTTATGGATCACAGGAGCGCAGTTCATTCTGCACTCCTGTGACCTGCTTTCATCGGACAGCAAGCTAAAGTCCACTGTCGGCTGACGTCACTCACTCACTGGACCAGCGGCTAGCTCAGCCTCTCAGCGAGCCACTGGTGGACTGAGCCAGCTACTCCCACCCCTCCACAGCCCAGCTCGCCAGTAAGGGCTGGAGGGGTAAGAGCAGAGAGCCTGTGGCCGATAGTCTCAGATCTCTGCTCAGAGCAGAGGGGAGAACTGAGTGATCAGAGATGTTTGATCTCCCAGGTCTCAGTGCAGAGGCAGCAGGGAACAGATGTAGCATCCAACTAGGCGAGTACAATATTTTTGTGTGGAAATTAATTTTAACATAACGCTAAAAAAAAAAAAAAAAAAAACACGGTTGCACATAATCTTACTAGCTAAGGTGTTGTCTTAAGAGCTAATGTTAACCACTTAAGCCCCGGACCAATATGCAGCCTAAAGACCCAAGGTGTTTTTACAGTTCGGGACTGCGTTGCTTTAACAGACAATTGCGCGGTCGTGCGACGTGGCCCCCAAACAAAATTGGCGTCCTTTTTTCCCCACAAATAGAGCTTTCTTTTGGTGGTATTTGATCACATCTGCGGTTTTTAGTTTTTGCGCTATAAACAAAAATAGAGCGACAATTTTGAAAAAAATGCAATATTTTTTACTTTTTGCTGTAATAAATATCCCCCAAAAACATATATAAAAACATTTTTTTTCCTCAGTTTAGGCCGATACGTATTCTTCTACCCATTTTTAGTAAAAAAAAATCGCAATAAGCGTTTATCGATTGGTTTGCGCAAAATTTATAGTGTTTACAAAATAGGGGATAGTTTTATTGCATTTTTATTAATTTTTTTTTTTTTACTACTAATGGCGGCGATCAGCAATTTTTTTCGTGACTGCGACATTATGGCGGACACTTCGGACAATTTTGACACATTTTTGGGACCATTGTCATTTTCACAGCAAAAAATGCATTTAAATTGCATTCTTTATTGTGAAAATGACAGTTGCAGTTTGGGAGTTAACCACAGGTGGCGCTGTAGGAGTTAGGGTGCACCTAGTATGTGTTTACAACTGTTTGGGGGTGTGGCTGTAGGAATGACGTCATCGATCGTGTCTTCCCTATAAAGGGAATGACGCGATCGATGCGCCGCCATAGTGAAGGACGGGGGAAGCCGTGTTTACACACGGCTCTCCCCGTTCTTCAGCTCCGGGGAGCGATCGCGACGGAGCGGCTATAAACAAATAGCCGCGCCGTGGTCCCGGATCGCTCCCCGAGCGGACCCGACCTCCGCATGTAGCGGGGGGGGTCCCGATCGGACCCCCCACCCGCTAATAGGCGAGGACGTACGTGTACGCCCATGTGCCTGTACGTGCCATATTGTGGACGTATATGTACATGCGGGGGTCGGGAACTGGTTAAGGTGTGCTTAATGAAACACAAATAAAAATATGCAGTTGTTTTGAACTGAAGTTGGAAGCAGTCCAAACACTAGATTCTCAACTAAACCCTCACCCTTGTTCCCCATATTGGGAAACCTGGACTTTCCCCCTGGCCTAGAGCCACAAGTGTTTGGGAAACTTAGGGAGAAGAGCTGTTTAAGTCTCACATTTTCTGACCTGTGATAATTGGCCAACTGTAGACTCACTGGTACAACAGGGAGGACAGTTTGCAATATATTTTTGGCAAGCGCGACAGGTAGTCACATTTTGGAAACACTGGGACCCACAGAGCTATAGACGGTCGTGCACAAAGTTTGAGGCATATTGTAAGGAAGGGGGGCCCCTTTCCCACACCCTCTCTAGGATGTACGCATTGTTAACACCACCACCAGAGGACTACATTACTTGGCCTGAATAAATTGGAGAGAGACCTTTAAAAAAAAAAGTCACGAGTCCAAAGTCAAAATATTATACACCCGTCACTAAAATCATCTAGGTGCACGACAATACAGGAATCTAACTATAAGTTATTAACATGTTGGTATTACAGTCAGTTCTTAATAACATTTTTCCAGATGCCCAAGATCGCTGCTGGAGAGGTTGTGAGGAACAAGGGACCCTACTCCACATCTTTTAGGGATGCCCAATAATTAGACAGTATTGGCAGGAAGTACAGAAGATTACTCAAAAACTTACTGAATATCAGATCCCAGATGACCCTGCCTTTTTCTTATTACAGTGCTCGCAAGTCCCACTTAAGAAATCCAAGAACTCAGTACTATGTCACCTGGTGAATGCAGCGAAAAGCTGCATCACCATGTGCTGGAAGGACTCACAACCACCTTCCATCTACATGTGGCTTAATAAAGTTAGAAGAGTGGGAATAATGGAAAACCTCCTGCCCACGACTTTGGATGGAAATTTGGTCCTCTTGGGAGTTATTCGCAAATCCGGAAGAGGTTACTTGGAGATGGTGGAGGGGTGCAAGACTCCCATTGGTAATAAAGGGGGGGTCCGGACAGGTGGCCGTTCCCTTCTTGGGGCCTGGGAGGAATGTATTTTTTCTTTTTGGGTGGATAGTCAGTACTTGTATGTATAATAGGATTAAAATAACAGGGGAATCGAAATTGTACGGAGAAATAATGAATTGGAAATAAAAGGAAATAGTAAGGTCTGCCCATGATGAATAAGCAAGCAGGGAAATAGTGGAATCACAGGGCTCTATCCTTAGTATGGCGTGCATAAGTGATTTACTATGAGATGTTGTACTCTATTTCTTTACAGGAGAAAAAAAAAAAAACTGTAGAACATAATCTTACTAGCTAAGGTGTTGTCTTAATAGCCAATGTTAAGGTGTGCTTAATGAAACACAAATGTGCAATTCCAGCCTAAAATATGCAGTTGTTTGGACTGCTTCCAACTTCAGTTCAGGCATATACAATGTGGACTCTGGAACTCTGCTAGTTGCTTCCTATTGTGTTGAAAACCTATTTATCAGAATATAGGAGGAAAATTACTGTTGAATAATGCTCACTACAGGTGTGCTTAAAAGTGACTTTGCTTAAAAATCCCTTCCTTGATTATGTAGTGCCTGTATTTTTTGTCCACCCATTGTAAAGTATATTTAGTGCATATTAAAAATTTCAGATAACACATAAGACTATGCACCAGTGTTCCAAACAGTTTGATAGCTTCCGTATACAGCACTTCATTACTATACAGAATTAGAATTACTACAAAAGCTTTTTTACTACTTGTACCTGTAAGAAAGTCCTGAATCGCAGCAATCAGTGGCTCCCCATTACGTGGTGTCACAAGATTGGCTTTAGTCTGCAATAAAAAAAAAAAAAATTTAAAGCATTTTTTTTAAATAAAATTATACTTTGAACCTGTCTGGACAGAAAGTTGGGTGCAGAGATTGAGAAAATGATGCAGGCTCAAGTCTTATTTTGATTCTTTTTTCCCTACCCAATACCCTGTAAAAACACAGTAAATGAAATCTGACAAGTAGGAACTGCAAACCTGCATATGCTTGTTCCAGGTCAGTGACTCACTTGGTAGTGAAGCCAAAAATCAGGCAGAGGTCTCCGGATCCTGCACCTTTAAAAACGAAATTAGCAATGGCAGCCTCCATATTTTTATCTGAACACATTCTGCTAAAGGCGGCTCAAGCAGGAAACAGAGGGGTCAAAGGGTAAAGACCAGATTGTGTATACTGTCACAAAAATGGACAGGTGGACAAAAACAGTCAGGCATTATGGCAGGGAGGATCTCCCTGTTGGGTGTATAAGACTAAGATGTAGGGATGAGTCTGTCTCAAAAGGCTCCACTTCACCTCTCTCCTGGACTACTGTATTAGTCTGATACTGATCTTGAAAGTCTTGGAATGTAAAGCCAATATAGTAAATCGAACATTGCTAGTTTCCCAAACAGCAACGCAGAATACAACTAAGCTGGTATAAAGTCATAATACCATCATTCAATGGAAATTTTTGCGATCGTTTATCAAAAAAGAAAGAACTGCTGTCAAATTTGTTTTGCAGAGAGAAATTTAAAAAGACCTTCTAGCTGGCAGTTAAGTCTAAGCGAACAAGCACCCCGTTTTTTGAAAACAAAGGAAATGATAAACTTATCTTTGTAGGAAAAAAGTCAGCAGTTTACATTGGTAGCATGATTCTAAATAAAAGCACTTACCCCCATCAACACATATGCCTCTGCCTTGGCTTCTTCGGTCTGAGGAAGATGTAGATTCATTTCATCACCATCAAAATCAGCATTGTAGGGTGTGCAGACACATTCATTGAAACGGAAAGTTCTATGCGGTTTCACCCTGGCCTGTGGAGAAAATTTGAAAAATACAAATTCAATATTATACTTATTCTAAAAACATACTCAATTTAGTATGCCAAAAATATTTGAATTGGCATCAGGGTCACACAACAGATATGATGGTTGTACTTTTCACATACAGGAATCACAAATCCATACACATGAAGGACATATATAAAACGTAAAGCATCAAGTGTCATAACCGCCTGCAATTTTTCCACTTTTTAAAATCATCAGTTACATTTTATTGCCGCTCATCTCCCGCAGCATTTTTTTTGCCAGTTTTTCTACATACATGTACCCCAGTAACAGCTGTATGGTATTTCTTATGGTGAATTTGCTAAAGATGACAACAGGCAATGTCTGTCAGCTGCTTGTAATTTCCCCCTTTGAAAGCATGTTACAAGTTGACAGAGGAAAACAGAGACAGGAAGCCTCAGATTCATGTACAGGTGGCACTGTAGGCAAAGCTGGAGGCCAACGCTGGGAACACACTAGAAGTCTCCCCCCCCCCCCCCCATTCAACTCAGTGGGCTAAACAGGAAAGAAAAAAAAAAACTGCTGTACCAACACAAGCAATGTTAATGCAGCGATCTCCCCCGCTGTGCCTGTGTGTCCCCCGTCCCCGTCCCCCACCACCAGAACACGATCAGTGTTCACAGCCATTGGCTGAACTCGCTGATCAGATACTGGTTTTCCAGCATGCCCATTCGGCAGAAACCGGCTTCTGAAGAACAGACAGCTGTATACGCAAGCCGCACGGTTCCTGCCAAACTACCCTTTTAGGTCCAATTTTTGACCTGTGTGTGCACCCAGCTTTACGCTCCAAGTTTGCTAAAAGTATACATAGTAGATTCAGTCATCCTCTAAAATTACTTAATTTCCTAAAAAATGCTTAAAATGTCTATAAATCCCTTTCAAGCATCAATTTAGCTGGAACAAAGACTTCATACATGTGATAAAGAATTGTTTAAATTTAGCAGAATTTTTTTTGTTAAATTCTGTTTATTGGATTTACAGTATAGGTACAGAGATATGCCCACACAAGGGACAACAGATGTGTAGATCACAAGTGATCCAAACAATAGAATGCATAATAAAAAAAACACAGACACACACACACGGACACGTGTTAGTGTCTCAAACTGCATAAAAAGCAATATGAACTGAAACCGTGCCCAACAGGGTGTAGGCCAGTTTAGGCCTCATATGGCTCTCCCCCTACATCCCAATCTGTATGAAGCATAAAAGAACACATTAAGCAAAGGGAAACATCTTACAATGGTCCTGAAACCACTTGGACCACACCTTGGTGAACTTTTTAGGGCAGCCCCTATGACAATACGCATCCTTATACAGGAGTAGGACTGTGTTGACCAGCAGTTGCCAAATCAATTGTTAAGAGTCGTTTTTTTCCAGGTGAAGGTAATGACTTTTCTGGTGTAAAACAGGAGCCCCAGCCGTGTCCGCTCCACTTTTGTAGGTGTTAGATCTTCCACTAAGCCCAAACAGGCAAATGTGCAGAGAGAGGGAGAATGCAATTCCAGAGACAGAGGCGATATGGCAGACTATGGCCTCCCAATATTGGGCGATAGTAGGGCAGGCCCAAAAAATTTGTGAAATCTCCCGATGTATGGGGACAGCACCAACAGTTGGGAGGAGAGTTTGGATGAACCCTGTATGGGGTGAAATATGTCCTGTGTACTATTCTGAATTGAATAGGTCTGTCCCTTACCAAGTTGTTTAAATGGTAAGTCCCAGATGTCTGACCAGTCGTCTCCAAGGTATGGCATCATCAGCCAGCCATCTACTCCAGAGGGAGGTCAGGTCTGTAAGAGTGTCCCATACACAGATGATTATACAGAACAGACATCAGATTGCGTTGTCAAACCTATCTCTCAACTTCCTCAAGCACCGACATATTTAGAGTCAGAGGAGTTAGAAAATTTGCTACCAAAAGCATGAGATACTTCCACCTTTTATTTTTTTTTTCTCCACTTCCACCTTTTTTTTTTTTTTTTTTTTTGTATTTTTTTTTTCCCACTTCCACCTTTTTTTTTTTCCTCGCTCTTCCTTGCGCACATTTTCCCATTTTTCTCCTTATTCCCTTCCCCCTCCCCCCCTCTCTTTTCATCTTGCCTTTTTTCCTAACCTTATTTTCTTACAAGCACCCTGGATGTTTTTTCCCCGATTTTTACAGGATCCATAAATACAGTATCTCCTTCTTTGTAAGAGGATTACAAAACACCTAGGCTCTTGGCACCCTTTTCAACAAGATCTCAGTATCCTATACTCTCTTCTTTCTTTCTTTTTGGGTTTCATTAGAGAACCAACCAACATACATTGTAAGATATGTCCCACGATTACAGTTCTGCTGGCTTCCCAGCCATTCATACGATATTGCTTGTTATCTTAACATGTTTATCGGGACATTTCATATGCATATTGTGTGTTTCTTGTTCTTATTACTGTATTAACTGTTTTTTGTATATACAGCTGTCAACAGCAATGTTCGGCTTCTCCGTTTTATCGAATTTTATTTGTTCCTTGTAAATACACATTTAAGTATTTAATTCATGTAGATCGCACAGTCATCGCGACATGTATGGCGATGTCTTTGTTGTCGGCGAGATGTGGTGGCCTCAAATGTGGCTTTTTCTGTAATTGGATGTGTCAAGACAGAGAATCAGATAGCGTATTTTCGATTTCAACACATGTTTACCTACTGCCTAGGGAGTTTTTCATTAACCCTTCACTAACCTTTTGGTTTCCTTTTGGTTTTACTTTTCCCTTTCCAGTCTAACATTAAAGCATTAAAATATTGTAATACCAATATATCGATTCCGCTATGCAACCTGACACACACTCCATGCCCATACCCTGATCGCTATCATTCTCTAGAGAGTTTCTCTATTTAGATTGAGGTTCACATGTTGGCAATTGTCCGCTAATAGCAGTTATTTTTCATTAGCCTCATATAGCCACATTGACACTTCCCGACATTTCAAGTGCCTCTTTTTTACTATCATTCCATACTACTCTGCATGTTTACTCATTTACTGATTTTTAGGATATTTTAGAACTCTTCTATAAACGGCCACACATGTTCACATCTTTTTGTTTTTGTATTAATGGTTCAGCTCACAATGAATGTTTAACCAGTCCAGATAGATGCCCGGTGTCTCAGGTATTATTTCAATAATGAGTAAGTACACAAACACATACAGGCAACAAAAATACAAAAAACAAAAATATAATAATAATCATAAAAATAATAAAAAACACAAGTTAATATACTATAAAACAAATAAGACCATTAGAATTAAGGTGCACCTTTACACTATGCTCAATCTTTAGGCATTTTTTGTTCACTACATTACACCATATTATTTTATGGTTTATGCATCGTCCTTTATATGGTTCACCGTCATATTCACCCCTAATTTTTCCTTTTTTTTTTCCCCTTTTTTCCCCATTTCACTTTTTATTTGTTTTCCTTTCTTCTTTTTTAATTAATTTCACTTTACTTTATCGCACTTCAATTCATATCATATTTTTTGTTTTCTTAATTTCATTTTATTTGTTACTTATACAAGTTATACATGTTTTACACATATCATTCCATTTCCTGTCCACTTTAATTCACTTCTCTTACACTCAAATATATTTCTTCACACTTACACATACTCCTACACTCTCTTTCACATTTTTCTGCACCCCACTTCTCTATTGGGTCAACACATCATTCTATCCAATGTTCACTATTCACCATGAATTTGCATGAGACATAGTCCACATGAGACACTCTCTGGATGTCTGTCGAGACACACCAAAACTTCACAGGGGACCCTGTTTAACTTAATTGTTTCCAGAGCCCCCTCCCACTCATTGGGTTGTAAGGTATATATTCACTAATTTTACTGTTTACACACTAGCTATGAAGAAGCACTAAGGCATAGTGCGAAACGTCAGCTTTTCTTTTGTTGTGCTGTTTTTTGCTGTGGCATGTATTTTGTGATTTTTAATTAAAGGAGGAGTTTTTTTGGAGTGCGGCTGTCCCAGCTTTTTTCCTTCATCCTAACCTGCATTTTGATTGCACTGCCTGCACCCTTGGCTCGGACCACAGGAATCAGATTACCTGGTTCTCTTTGAGCGGTTACCCACTCTCTCAAAAGCATGAGATAATTGCCAGCATCAGAGCAAGTATGTGGCATGGACATTGTATTGTGTACAGATAATAGGGAAGGGAAGCAATCTGTCCTGATAAACTAGATGCAAGAGCATTTTATATTACGCTAGTAGTTCGCTGCACATTAGGTGCGTCTCCTGAATCAAAATAATATGGGGGGCATGAGGTTTTAGAAACTGAAACAAGAGAGCCCTTTAAAATTTAGAGTTCAGGTGTGGATTCTAGCAGATGCGATGCCATGGCACCAAGTAGCTCAGAACAGTGTTACACAGGATGGCGATAGAAAAGGAGGGGAGGAATCCAAAGAACAACAAACCAAAGAGGAGCCCACAAACACAAGCAGTGACACTATAATGGAATTATAACCCAGGCACAATTGTGCATACCCTGCCCATGCCCGACACAGAATGTAGCGTGTAGGGCTTAGAATCTAAACCAAAAATGAAAAACAAAACCAGTCACAAAAAAGCTCAGTTTCCTGTGGGGTGGCCAGGGAGGAAGTCCAGTAACCCCCATAGTACCTGAGCAAAAGAAAAAAAATTTGTGGGGAAGTAAAAAAAACAAAAACAAAAAACAAGTGGACACTAGCAGCAGTCCGAGAAAGAGGGCATGGGAAGAGGGCACAGAGCTTCAAGGGGGCAGCTGCAGGGATGACATAAGGCCGCCACAGATATTGGCAAAGGATATACTTAACGAAGAACTTGAGATGCAAGTTGGATGTCTAAGCCCTAAGAACAGTGCAACAGGGAAGTCAGCAGGTATCCAACCAAGCGGAGTCCGCCTCTGGAGTGTCAATAAGCAGGTCCTCTTTCTATCAATGATGCAAAGTTTGCTGGGGAACAGAAGACTACTTGAGGCCTTTGTCACAAAGGCTTTAGCAGACATCTGAACGAGTGTCGGCATTGCTGGACTTCAGGTGAACAATCTGGAAACAGTGAAATCTTGTTGTCAAAGGCTGGATCATGCTTGTTTCAGGAATGAGCAAGCAGCATGTCTCTCTCCAGATAGGTGAATAGCTTTAGAAGGAAAGGACGCAGAGGAGCCCAAGGGATCTGCGAGGTGGGAGGCACTCTGTGCGCTTGTTCCACAACAAAAAGGTAGGCAGAAGATTTTCAAGGCCCAGAAGTGTAGACAGGAACTGCTCTGTTAATTCAGCAGGCCGAGAGCCCTCAGCTTTCTCAGGTAAGCCCAGAATCTGCAGGTTATTATGGTGGAGGCAATTTTCAGCGTCAATGGCCATATCTTGTAAGGCGTTCACCTGCCTATGGGAGGTATTTCCTTGGAGTCTGTACAGATATGCCCTGGGCCTGAGAGATCCGGTCCTCTGCCTCAGACAGACGAGAGCAGGACTTTTCCATATCATGGCAGATCGGACTTAGGTCGGTCGAAAGGAAGTCGATCTTCTAGCAGAAACAACTTACCCCTTCCTATGTTATGTATATGAGGGGAGAGGATGTTTTTCTGTAGTCCTGTTCTAGGTTGACAATGCCGCTTTCCATAAATACAGTAGCGAGTGAGCATTGTCACCCTAGGACTGGATCGCCAGGAGAAGATAAAATCCTTGCAATGAGAAAGAAATTTAGCCAACCATATCTAAACATCTGATAACCATCAATGTATATAATGTTTTTCTTGAGTTTAGTAATGCATTAAGAAAGTGAACAACATTAGCTGTGCTACTTACTATATGAGCCATGATGCTGAGCTTGTGCAGGGATGGTTGTCGATTAAAGAGAACAATATCTCCATCTATGAGGTGCCTCTCCACGATGTCTCCATACCGCAACTCCTGAGCTATCTTCTCTCGGTTACCATATTTCAGAAATCTACACAAAGATATTAAACCTTTAGAAACCATTTAATTCAAAACACACATACCAGAGGGAGACTTCCTGAACTTGAAAGAGTTTTATCTCAACAATAAGCTTCTGTTTCTTTACAAATACCATGTCATTTGTATTACTCTCTGTATTAATCTTTTCAAGTAAAAGAAGAAAATACACCAGCATTTATCTACTGTGAAATGTTTCCACATGGTAGAGCAGAACATGTTTAAGATAACCTCACATATATGCAGATACAAGGCGTGCCTCTACAAATTTTGTTTATTTATGGGTACCCTTTTTTTAAACTGTACTAAAAGCTCATTTACAAAAATTAACTGTATACTGCTGTAGATAGGGGAGGCTGAAAAGTGATGCTATATCTCAAACAGATCAGGCGATAATCTGAACACAGGCAAAAAAAGGTATGAGGCCAACCTTTTCATTTGGGTATGTCTCTGTTGAATAAAGTTGGCTCCTGGGTGAACATCTGGTCCATTCTGGACGAGTTTCCGCATTAAATGGACATTTGCGCTGTTAACCTGCACAAAAAAAAAAAATTGCCAACACAGAACATTTTATAAAATGTAAAAGCTTATGCTCACGTGGTTATATAGTCCAATATTTTTTACCATAATGCATTTATTGCATTAAGGTAACAAATGTCCCACTACCTCTGTAGAAACGATACAGATCACTAAGGATTTAGCAGAGGAATGCAAATTCATCAACAGGTTTTTTGGTATCCTATAGTGTAGGGTAACGATCATTTAAAGATGCCTGTTCTAAGAAGCAGTCAAGGAGCTGCTGTGGGAGTATAAGAACCCCCCTCCCCCAATACGCTCTTTCACAAGTTCCCTTTAAAAACAAAACTGGAAAAGTTATTTTTAAACAAATAACTGCATAATTACCTTTTCAGGAAATGTCAAAATTTTTGCAACATGAACAGGAACCGCCACCTCATCTATACGTAGATTTGGGTCTGGAGAAATTACAGTACGACCAGAGAAATCCACTCTTTTACCAGAAAGGTTTCCTCTAAATCGACCTGCAACAAAAAATAGGATTTTTATAACAGCTTACCTGTAAAATCCTTTTCTTGAAGTACATCACGGGACACAGAGGAGCATAGTAATTACTATGTGGGTTATAGAGAGTACCTTCAGGTGTGGACACTGGCACGCCCTTAAGGCAAGAAGTTCCCTCCCCTATATAACCCCTCCCATACCGGGAGTGCCTCAGTTTTGTAGCAAGCAATAAGTGTCCCAAATACCCCAAAAGAGGGGCGGGTGCTCTGTGTCCCGTGATGTACTTCAAGAAAAGGATTTTACAGGTAAGCTGTTATAAAAATCCTATTTTCTTTATCGTACATCACGGGACACAGAGGAGCATAGTAATTACTATGTGGGACGTCCTAAAGCAATGCTATGAGGGGAGGGAGACCCCAAGAAATAAGCCGGGCGCCATCAGACATGAGGAATCAAACTGCAGCCTGCAGCACACTGCGCCCAAAGGCGCTCTCCTCATTCTTTCTTATGTCCAATTGATAAAATTTAGTGAAAGTATGGACAGACGACCATGTCGCGGCCTTGCAGACTTGAGCCATGGAGGCTTGATGATGCACTGCCCAGGAAGTACCCACCGCTCTAGTGGAATGTGCTTTACCTTAAACGGGGGAACCTTTCCCCTCAAGCCATAGGCTTGAGTAATGACCTGCCGAATCCATTTGGAGATAGTGGACTTCGACGCTGCCTGCCCACATCTGGGACCTTCTGGCAGGATAAACAATGTATCAGTTTTCCGGACCTGAGCAGTAGCCTTAAGATAGATCTTAACTGCTCTTAATACGTCTAGCATATGCAAAGACTTCTCCCTTGCAGAACTAGGTTCTGAGAAAAAAGAAGGGAGAACAAGATCCTGATTCAATGAAATTTTGAAACAACTTTAGGTAGGAAAGCCGGGTGGGGCCGTAGGACCACTCTATCCTTATGGAATATAAGGTACGGTTCCTTACAAGATAAGGCCGCCAACTCCGAAACCCTCCTAGCGGAGGTTATGGCTACCAAAAATACCACCTTCCTGGTCAGAAGGACCAAAGGAATATGAGCCAAGGGCTCAAACGGTTGTTTCTGTAAGACAGAAAGGACCAGATTCAAATCCCATGGACCCAAGGGAATCTTGACTGGTGGACTAAGCCGGATCACACCCTGCAAAAGGTTTTGATCAGGGAATGTGTAGCTAGTGGCCTTTGGAAAAAAATCGATAAGGCCGAGATCTGGCCCTTAATGGTGCTTAGGGCCAACTTCATGTCTGCCCCTAACTGCAGAAACTCCAGAATTCTGCCAATGAGATACCTCCGGGGATGCCAACCCCTGGTCTCGCACCAGGCCACATAAGATTTCCAGACTCTGTAATAAATGAGTCTGGATGCCGGTTTTCTGGCATTAATCAAAGTAGATGCCACCGCATTAGAGAGACCCCTTTTCTTTAAGATATGGGACTCAATAGCCAAACCGTCAAATTGAGAGACGGTAAGGAAGGATGGAATATTGGCCCCTGGGACAATAGGTCCGGCCGAAGCGGAAGGGACCACGGTTGCCCCACGGACATTCTTACAATGTCCGCGAACCAGGCCCTTCTGGCCCACGCTGGAGCCACCAGAATCACTGGTCTTCCTTCCGACTTTACCCTGCGAAGAAGACGGGGTAACAATTGCAGCGGAGGAAACGCATACATTAGGGAGAACTGGTCCCATGGGAACACCAGTGCATCCGTGCCATAAGCAAGTGGATCTCTTGTCCGGGACAGAAAGTTGCCCACCCTTGCATTGAACCTCGATGCAAAGAGATCGACATCTGGTGTTCCCCACCTCTGACAAATGCTCTGGAAGATGTCGGGGTGAAGAGTCCATTCCCCCGGAAGCACCTGTTGGCGGCTTAGGTAGTCTGCTCGCCAATTGTCTATACCCGGAATGAACACTGCAGATATGTATGGGACATATTTCTCTGCCCAGGTCAGGATTCGATTCACCTCTCTTTGGGCTGCACGACTTCTTGTGCCCCCCTGGTGATTTATGTATGCCACGGCAGTGACATTGTCTGATTGAACCCTGACCGGAAGACCCTTCAACCTGTCTGACCAAGCTGACAGGGCTAGATAGACTGCTCGAATTTCCAGCAGATTTATGGGTAGAGACCTCTCGGAGGCTGACCATTTCCCCTGGAGAGACAAACCTCCCAGGACTGCACCCCAGCCTAGCAGACTGGCGTCCGTGGTCACAACCTGCCATGTCACGGGAACAAAGGACTTCCCTTTTAGCAGGTTCCGGGGAACCAGCCACCAACAAAGGCTCTGCCGGACTGACCGGGAGAGAGACATAGGGAGATCCAAGGATTGAACCTTTTTGTTCCAAGTGGACAGAATGGCATGTTGAAGCTCCCTTGAGTGGAACTGCACAAATGGAACGGCCTCGAACGAGGCTACCATCTTTCCCAGTAACCTCATACAGAGGCGAATGGGAGGCTGACGCTTTGCTTTGACTAGTTGAACTAGTTCTCTTAAAGCCTCGAACTTCCTTTGGGGCAGGAAGATCCTTTTTAGCTTTGTGTCTATGAGTAGACCCAAATATTCGAGCCTTTGCACAGGCATTAAGGCTGACTTTTCCAGGTTGAGAACCCAACCCATGGATTCCAGAAATTTTACAGTTCTGTGTACCGCTGAGTTTAGATCGGCCACCAACCGGTCTACCACCAATAGGTCGTCTAGATAGGCTACTATGGATATGCCTTGAGACCTTAGATAGGCTAACAGTGGAGCCAATACTTTCGTGAAAACACGAGGAGCGGTGGCCAGACCAAAAGGTAAGGCCACGAATTGGAAGTGGCGCTGATTTACCGTGAAGCGAAGCAGCTTCTGATGGTCGAGAAAGATAGGAACGTGCAAGTATGCGTCCTTTATATCGATGGACGCTAGTAGTTCCCCTCCCTGCAGGGAGGCCACCACTGACCTGATCGATTCCATCCGGAATGATTGGACCTTTAGGAACTTGTTTAAGGCCTTGAGGTCCAGGATGGGTCTTACATCCCCGTTTGGTTTGGGGACAGTGAAGAGATTGGAATAAAACTCCAAACCTTGTTCTTCCACTGGCAGTTCTCTGATTACCCCTTGGGATAACAGATGATCTAAGGCCAATGCTAAGGACCTTCTTTTGCCGAGGTCCTTTGGGACGTTCGAGGTTAAGAAGCGCGGTGGAGAAAATTCGCTCAACTCCAGCTTGTAGCCCCCGGAGACCGTAGAGAGGACCCACCTGTCTTGGATCCTGTCTAGCCAAGCCTCCGCAAACAGCTGAAGCCTTCCCCCGACCCGGCTGAGTGGGGGAGAACCTTCATAATGCTGACTTAGACGCTGGCTTGGCCTGTGGCTTACGGTTCCAAGGCTTTTTGGAAGCCTGAGGCTGGCCCTGTGGCTTCCCACCTGCATTGAATCGTCCAGGAGGCCGTCGGAACTGCCTGGTACCGGAAGTACTAGGGATAGGAAAGGAGGATCTCTTAAAGGAGGGGGGACCCCTAAACCTTTTCTTTACTGGCAAAAGTGTACTTTAGCCACTGGAAATTTTCTGAATATAAGCATCCAGATCTTCCCCAAACAAACGCTCTCCATGAAAGGGAAACCCCGCCAGTAATTTTTTACACGGGGCTTCAGCAGACCAGTTCTTCAGCCAGAGTAACCTGCGCATATGAACTAGCGAGAGAGTGAGACGTGAGGACTGCTGAATGGAGTCCTTGATAGCATCTATGGCAAAACATAATGCTCTGGGAAACTCAGCCCAATTCTGGGCCTGTTGTGCCGGCAATTCCTTTAAGACCCCCTTAAACTGGTCTTTCAAGGCCTGGCAAATACCAATAGCCGCAATTGCAGGCTGGGTTATTCCTCTAGCCGAAGCAAAAGAGGTTTTTAATAATGTCTCTAATCTCTTGTCTGTTGGATCTTTGAATACCAGAACGTTGTCTACTGGACAGGTCAAAGATTTGTTTACGCAGGACACAGCTGCGTCAACCTTGGGGATGCCCCATTTTTTAGTGAATTGTTCCTCCATGGGGTATAAAACCGAAAACTTCTTAGGAGGAAGAAAATATCTATCTGGATGTTCCCAATCCTTGTAGATAAGCCCTTCCAGCAGGGGGTGAACCGGGAAGGAATAACTAGCTTGAGGAGCTTTTAAGGAGCCTAAAGATGAGACTGCACTTGAAGCTGGCTCTGAAAGTGGCAACTTGAAGGCCGAACGGACCATCTCAGTGAGGGACTGGACCAACAATTTTTCGGATTGTGATGCCGAAAAGGGTTCTCCCAAAGTGGAATCCTCAGAGTCCACTACTTCCAACTGACCTTCTGCCAGATCTCCAGAGGGTAAATCAACCTCTTCTGAGGATACATGCCCCAAATCGAGGGACTCCTCAGAGGGAGAGGGGGACCTTGTGCGTTTTTCCCTTGAGAGAGAGGATGCAATCAAGGTCGCTAATCTCTGCTCCAGACCCCCCATAGCTGAGGCCAGAGCCTCCTGTGTCACAAAAACTGGAGTAGGTGGGACAAGGGCAGAACAGGCATCTGACAGCCCTGATGGTTCACCCTGGGCCTCCTCCAATTTATCAGGAGCAGCCGCAGGAGCATGCCCGAGATCCTCTGAGCCAGATGGCGATCCCTTTGCTTTTTTTCTTCTAGTCCCTGAGCCTTTAGCCATGATAAAGCTGAGGTACTCACAATAGTTGCAACTACTTGCGAACCTATAGACCAGCACTGACGCTGCTATTTGATGGTTGGCAAGGTGCAGAGCCCACTATGTGCCTTAAGCAGATGTCACTGTCCACCACCAGTACCAGATACTGAAAGTATGTGCACAAGATCTCTGTGTCCACCGTCAGCCAGAACCAGTTAGGTGGACTGGAGCATATAAGGACTAGGTGTAAATCACCTGACCTGCTCTGTCCTGTAATCTCAAGTCTCATAGAGAACAGCTGAGATAGACCCCCTGCGCGCATGCGCGCGCCGCTGCTAGGCGTGCACCACGAGGCTACGCGCGCACACGTCGTCACACGCATCTCACGGATCACGCCGCGCACATTCGTGCGCACCGAAGCAGCGTACAAAAAAATTCATTCGCGCGCGCGCGCCTAAGACACATCAATGTCGCGCGCGCATGACGCTACCCGCTCATGCATGAGGATGGAACACCGCAGCTCCATGTGAGGACCAGGTAAGCCAAGTGAAGCCAAACATTTTGGACAACTTTTACTGCTTTTAACCTGCACAGGAGGGGCTAACTACCTGACTAGAGATACCCCTCCTCCCCACAACACACAGGACCATATAGGAGAAGCACAGACAGATAGCTTTAGGCAAACATAATGGCTCAAATAAAGGAAGGTTACTCCTAGGACCAAGTCCTGAAGCACCTTCACTTACCTGATCCAACGCTGCAGGACTCTGCATAAACAGACAGTCCAATCTTCACCCATCACGGAGAGCAGCGTCTATAGACCTTCAGGGACCGGGGTCCATGGACAGGAACACCACACCCCTGGACCCATATCGCACCCTGTCAGTAGACTTTTGGTATTAGGAAATTGACCAAAGTACTGAATAACCAGGATCCAGCTCTCAAAGAGAAGCATTACAGGCCAAACCCCGTTCTTCTTAACCGGGGCCCGGGTACCGTCCACTTTGGCTCAGAAGCACTTTGGACGGATCCGGATTTCGAGGCTTTTTACATCCAATATGGATCCCTCCAGTGGAGCTCCTTGGAGCACATGTTCACTCGTGACCAACACCTTAGACACTGGCAAAAAACTGAGGCACTCCCGGTATGGGAGGGGTTATATAGGGGAGGGAACTTCTTGCCTTAAGGGCGTGCCAGTGTCCACACCTGAAGGTACTCTCTATAACCCACATAGTAATTACTATGCTCCTCTGTGTCCCGTGATGTACGATAAAGAAATATATATGCAAGTTAACGAAACACAAGTAACAAGCCAACAGCTTATTTAATTAGGACACTTTAAATGTAATTCAGTAAATGCCCCTGCAAGCACAGTACTTTGTTTTGTATGAATGAACAAGAACCAGGCACTAGCAAAGACAAAAGTAGACCTTTATAAGGAATAAACTTGGTCAACTGCAATTAACCACTTCCAGACCTGCGCACGACGATGTACGTCCATTTTTTAAAGATTGATATCTCGGTAACGATAACGCCGTTATCGGTGGCGGGAGAGGGCCCCCCCTCCCGCGCCCTCCGCTGCTTACCGGAGCCGTCGGTAGCGGCGGAGGCGATCGGGACCGTTCGGCAGCTGAGCGGGGACAAGACTGAAGGAAAAATCTCCTTCGCCCGTCCCCATAGCTCTGCTGGGCGGAAGTGACGTCAAAACGTCAGTCCCGCCCAGCCTCTTAAAGAGACAATTTTTTTTTTGTCATTTGAAAAAATGACATTTCCAAATTATTATTTTTTTTTTTTGCATTTAAGCCCAAATATGAGATCTGAGGTCTTTTTGACCCCAGATCTCATATTTAAGAGGACCTGTCATGCTTTTTTCTATTACAAGGGATGTTTACATTCCTTGTAATAGGAATAAAAGTGATCAATTATTTTTTTTTTATTTTTTTTCAGTGTAAAAAGTAATAAAATAAAAATAAATAAGAAAACAAAAAAAAATTTTTTTTAAAGCGCCCCGTCCCGACGAGCTCGCGCGCAGAAGCGAACGCATACGCGAGTAGCGCCCGCATATGAAAACGGTGTTCAAATCACACAAGTGAGGTATCGCCGCAATCGTTAGAGCGAGAGCAATAATTCTAGCCCTAGAGCTACTTTGTAGCTCAAAAAATGCAACCTCTAGAATTTTTTAAACATCGCCTATCGAGATTTTTAAGGGTAAAAGTTTGACGCCATGCCACGAGCGGGCGCAATTTTTAAGCGTGACATGTTGGGTATCATTTTACTCGGCGTAACATTATCTTTCACAATATATAAAAAAATTGGGCCAAATTTATTGTTGTCTTATTTTTTAATTCAAAAAAGTGAATTTTTTCCAAAAAAAGTGCGCTTGTAAGACCACTGCGCAAATACGGTGTGACAAAAAGTATTGCAATGACCACTATTTTATTCTCTAGGGTGTTAGAAAAAAATATATATAATGTTTGGGGGTTTTAAGTAATTTTCTAGCAGAAAAAACTGTTTTAGTCTTGCAAACACCAAATCTGAAAAACACCTAAGGTCTGGAAGTGGTTAAAGTTGGCCAAAGTTGGATCAAAAATTAGCCAGTTCAGAAAGGAGTGGCCGAATTTTGATCCATGCATGGCGGTTCCCCTTCACTGCAATTCAATCTATTGACCGTCTTCTCAAAAAACGGGCATGTTGGAAAATTCTGTGTATTCTGGCAGTGGAGGAGACCCCACTGTCAGAATACTAGCAAAGCGGGGAGGATTCCTTTATGCAACTCGCTTATGTAGATGGGGGAATTCGTTCAGTTTTTTTATTTACTTTATTTTTTCCGATCAGCCCACTGTCCGACTGAATAAAATTGGCCCATGTATGCCCAGCTTAAAGATAGGTGAACATGTACCAGAAATAAGCCATTTAAAAACAGTCCCCCTGTCAGAATACAAAAGAACAGCAGGAGAGATCACTGCAGTAACACAAGCGATGTTGATGCAGGAATCTCTCGTGGTCTGCGAGTCTTTTATTCAACCAAAAAAAAAAAAAATATATTAAAATCATGGTGTACACCCTGCATTTGTCTGTAAAGCCTGCAGATACTGAAATCTGAGGTGCTAAATTGAGCAACTAAATTCTTCCGTTTCTAAAGTCAAGCTACTTTTTTTTTTATCATAATAATGGACAAAATGGCCAATGCAGGGTGTGGAAGGAAGCAGGTCATAGTTTAAATTTAGGAACAGGTAAGTATTTGACTAACTGGGCTTGTTAAAGAGTCAAGAGCAAGTTTGTTTTACCTTGTTTTCCCTTTAGCCTTTGAACAAAACCACGTGTCCATTTTTTGGGAGCCATATTCATGGGAATTCCAGATAGTTCACTATTGATGTATAAAGCACACTGAAGCTGTAGGAAATCCCAGTCTTCAATAATCATCTGGGTTTTTGCTCCTGAGATTCTGTGCTAAAAGCCAAAAGGAAATGAGATTACAAAGCATTTAAAACATTACTTAATACTTTACAGGGGAGAAAATGTGGCAGTTTTAATGCTTCTTTACAATTCCAAAAAATAATCCTTCGCTCTACCACTTTCCGGCATATACCACAATATTTTATGAAACTAACCTAAAGATAGGAAGTTTCTTTCTAAAATTTAATTACTCTTTTTGACAAGGTTCATTTAATCAGAAATCAGAAATGTGTGTACATGAGCTGGGTTACCTTCTTGATTACATCATTTAAGAATATGATTTCTGTCAACTTCATTGTGAGATCATCTTCATTAGTTCCAGATTTCAGATCACTGATAACAGAGGGACGAATGCAGAGTGGGGGAACCAGAAGCCTTGTGAGAATAAGGTCACATGGTTTAGCAGCGTCGGGGTTCATTAGTAACAGAGGAACGTCTTCATCTGGGATACGTCTCAGAACATGAAGCACCACAAGTGGGTTTAGATTTTCCTGCATGAATTAAAAGCGGTTAGGGCTCATCAATACAATACCAAATTTTAGTAACCTATGCCTTTCTACATCTCCAACGAGATAAAGAAATGCAAGACATCATTAATAAAGGGTCTTCAGATATCTAGATGCAAAACAATGCCTTCACATATAGCAGCAAGAACTAGTGGATTCATGCAGATGGAATGACAGGTGCATGTGAATAGCAGTAGTCTATGAGTAATGAGAAAAATATAAATTGCGCTACCTCTAAAACATGTGAAAAAGTGTTTAAATCACAAAGCATTAAAAAAATCCAGATCACCAGCATAAATGCCCACCATGTAAAAAACAATAACATCTCCATATAGTGCATTAAATGAGTAGAAAAAAGTAAGTGCAATACAACTTTTTAATACAAGCATGCAGTAAAATAATGCCTCAAATCTGATGTGCCGGCCGGTACACAAATTTCCAGACAGCTGTCCTCTGGGGGAACGACGGCGATGTTATCACTGACTCGCTGTCATTTAGGGGTATGAGAGTGCTCTATAGTGGCAATCAACCTCTCCTGTTTTTGGTATATTAGCGATTTACATATACCATCATACATTATGTACATTTTTGGATATTTTTAATGCTTTGTGATTTAAACACTTTTTTCACATGTTTTAGAGGTAGCGCGATTTATATTTTTCTCATATTCTGTTTTTGTATCTATTGTTTACATGGTAATCGCAGCTCTCAGATTGAACAGGTTGCAACTGTGTTGCAGCCGTTTTTCTTTTCCAGTATTTTAGCGCAGTTTCTTTCCAATTTTCTATTGTACAAAGTAATGACAGGCTGACAGCCATTCGCATGTGGCGTCACATCAAGCGATTACCTGCTCTTAGGGACAGATGAGTGTGTGTCCAAGCCTGAACGCAGTCAGATGTGTCAAGACTCGGACACCCTGTCTCAAATGGCAGAAAAAACACCAGGTGTGCAGCTACATGTGAATAGCGATGGCTGCTTTCAGCCTGTCAGTATCTTTAACAGGTTGAGTGCCCGTCGCCATTCTCATGCACTGCTCATTCTAGCCACCAGAATCTGCTGATTTTTACTGCAGAAATCCAGTGTTTGCAGGATAAATGACCTCATGATGAAGGCTTTAGAAAGCTTTAAACACACTCACCTGTGCGCGCGCCAGCAATGCTTCTACTTCCTTGTTGTGCTCTATTGCTGTATCAAAGGACTGTAGGAACTGGGACACCAGAGGGTCTATTACTTTTTTGGTGGTCTTGTATTTTTCATGGATAATTTTAAGTAAGCCACACTTCTTTACTGGCCCTGAAATTGTAAAAAGATTGTTTCCAAATTAAAAATAAACTATAAAAAGGTTTGGGGTGAATTCCTTAAGGTTTGAAGTGCTTTTTTTTATGACATTGTACATATGATGATTTATACAGTCTGTGTTCTAAAAATTAACCATAAATGACAAAGGATTCCCAAAGCACCACAGATTTAAAAAAAAAACAAAAAAAAAAAAAAACATAACGCCATCTGTTTTCAAGCTAGCTTTAATTGAAACCTGAGACATGGCCATCTGATAAAAGTAACCTTTAGACACCAGTCCATGACTAGGTCTTCCTCTGCAACCTACTGCTTATAAACACAAACTGCCAAACCTCTCTCTCCCCTCCACCCATCATCAATAATCTGTTCTCACTTTACATGCCCATGATTAGCTCTTGCTCAGCCTCTATCCCCCCAGTGACAATCATCTTCCCCAATGTCATAATTATTCATGAATAGAGAACTCCGCGCTATGGTAATAAAAAATATAAATATATTAAAGAGGCTGCTCCCCTAAAGTGGTGTGAAAACAACTTTGACAATGTGGGGGGTGTATAATAATAAGGGCCAATAGTAAGTGATAAATAAATTCCAAAATCTAGCTTGAAACAATATATTAACTATAAGGTCAACAATATACTAGTGATTTAAAGTGCAAGTGTTTACATAATGACAACATCAAAAATAGGTGCAAACAGGTCCAAGAAAATGCAGAAATGGTCACTAAATGATAAGCATTGGCAAGTCCATGCATCAAATGGTTGACTTGAGAGTAGACACCCTCACCATGGAACAGATATTAAACTGGCGACACCCGGTGAAAGATGGAGGTAAGTGGCTACTTACCAGACCACCATGACCCTTCGTATGAAAAAAGAATCAGGCGGAGCTTTAGTACAGTTGGTGGCCTAAGGTCTGTACTGGTACCTGGTACCTGGATGGGACTGACCAGGAATGCAGAGGCATTCCTAGTCACGTTCAGCCACTTCCAGATTTGGCACAGAGGGGCACGCTACACCTACCCACGAGAGTGAGACACAGTGCAGCTGGTGCTCCACGTCACATCTAGCTGCAATACGCTTGATTCCTTAGTGCCAAGGTCTCGGCACTTGCACAAGAGTCCATTCCTGGCCAGTCCCATCCAGGTACCAGTACAGACCTTAGGCCAACAACTATACTAAAGCTCCGCCTGATCCTTTTTTCATACGAAGGGTCATGGTGGTCTGGTAAGTAGGCACTTACCTCCATCTTTCACTGGGTGTCGCCAGTTTAATATCTGTTCCGTGATGAGGGTGTCTACTCTCAAGTCAACCATTTGATGCATGGACTTACCAATGCTTATCATTTAGTGACCATTGCTGCATTTTTTGGACCATATTCATTCATACCCGACCCCTGTAGCCCAGACAATATGATCAATTTACAACCCTTCTCTTCCCATTAACTAGTTCTAGGAAGATAAACCAAATGACTAAAAAAATACATGTCTATATAAATATTGTCTAACTGGGAATACTAATGTGTTCTGAATCACTCAGCAGTCAAAAAACATTCAGCCCAAGTTAACCCATTCATGCACAGGCACACATTTGCCAGTTTAATACTTAAAAACAAAAACCCCATAAAAATGGCAAAGATCTACAATTCTGTACCATTAAAAGCACCACAATACAGACAAATTGTCTTCTTGCGACATTTATCTGAAATTTTCTTCTTTAAGCCCCTCTTCTGCAGGTAGGTGAGGCCTGGCTTCTTTAGGAAGTCCAAAAACAGTTTTCTCTCTTCTAAAGTCAGCATGATGTGGGAGCAAGTTTTACAGATCATCTGAAAAGGAAAGCCAAACATGAGTTACTTATCACATTGTCATTGTATGAAAATGTTAACTACAAGACCCGATCTGCAAAAGTTAGCACCTCATCTAGTTGACTTGTTTATTGAATATGAATTTCCCATGGCTTTTATCCCGTTCCTGATTTCACTACTTTGTTACTTTTTGTTTGGACGCCAGAGTAGCTAAGACAGATCAGGTGAAGAAATTGTACTTAAAAAGAGAAGTATGGGTTGGTTTGTTTTTCCAGATTCATAATTACCCGATGCTGCGTCTGTCCCCCACCGGCTCTCGAGGGATCAAACACTGCTGATTGCTCAGTTCTTAGAGCTCTCTGAGCAGAGAGCCAGTGACTGTCGGTCACCGGCTCTCTGTTCTGCCCCCCACTTTCACTGGAGCGCTGGGCTGTGGAAGGGGCAACAGCCGGCTCAGGCTCTCAGCGGCTCACCGAGGCTGAGTCGGGTGCCGTTCCAGGTGTCTGGGCAGATCCTGACCATATGGTTGCAATCTTGCCTGGACTGAATATGACGTCAGCAGACAGTGGGTTCAGCTCGCTGTCTGCTGAAAACAGGTCACAGGACTGCAAAATAAACCGCACTCCTGTGATCCACAGGAGAAGTACAGCTAAACGAGCTTTGGCTGTACTTCTTCTTTAAAACATAATTTTTTTGGTAACCCTGTGAACAACACACTTCCTGCCCTTAGGTGGCTACATTCACTCGCTGCCCTGTATCTTAGAAGAAAGCAATGGATGTCACTAAGGCTGCTCTCCTGATATGGTCTGCAAACAAGAAGGAAGGTGGAGGGGAATTAGTGATTGACAAGTACAACACATTTCAACAATATTCGCAGGTATTTTCTCTACATGCTGAAAGGGTTCTTAGCCAGAAATAAAAAACGATTGCCACATAGCAGTACATTAATATTTTGTTTTAGAGTTTAGCTTGAACTTGGGAGGTGGAAAAAACAAAACAAAAAAAAAACCAGGTCTGCTCATTACTAGTGTAGCGCCCCCTAGGGGCTCCTTACACCACTAAATCTGGTCTCAAGATCCTGAGGAAAAAAAATGTGTAGGAATGACTTCTACACAATATTCTCATGGTATTTGGAATCCTTACCATTCCCTGAATCACATGAGAAGCTGGGATGTGGAGAGTTTTTTTTTCATATTTTCTTCCATTTTGTTTGTTTCTAATAATTAACTTTTTCTTTAGGCAAATAAACCAGAAAATAAATGCAATCAATTCGAAAAGTCTCACCTGTAAAATTCCAATGACCGCTTTAAAGTATCCTACATGGAAGCAAGGTAACTCCAAATCTAAGTAACCATAGTGACCCAAACAATCTGCCAAGTTTTTCCCACAAGTCTGGCAAGGTCGGTCCTTCTCACTTGTACCCTAAATAAATATACAAAATTAAAAGTCAGAAGTCTATTTTATATATTTGTTTAGCTTTAAAGCTGAGCTCCTGGCAGACACAGGTGAAATACATATTGGAGGGCGGTTTTACTCATCAAAAGATTTTCTTTAATTCCGGATCACAGCACAGCCAGCCTAGAGATCTGACTTCTCTCTACTGCAGAGAAGTAATTCAACTAGGTCTGGGTCTTGTCCGTACCCCCAACCTGTGATTGGACAATAAAGGAGAAGAAGCAGATTGAAGAGCTCGTCTCTATCACTCGTCAGCATTTTCTTGGTTAGCATATGAGCGCTGCAGAATGATGGATTGGTTGCTTTTCCCTCTCCCAGTCTGAGCTGTGCAGTCACAGGGAATTCATGATGCCGACACCAAGCCAAATTCAGGTACCAAGGCTCGTTCTAAAAAATATATAGTTTACTGATTTTTATTTATTTTTATTTAACACATACCTGCATGAATGTATGTTTAATTATATCTGCCTGGAGCTCAGATCATATAAGTTCACAAGCACAAAATAATTATCATCATGTCAACCTTCTAAACAGAGCACAGATCTCATCCTGGTAACATGGATATTGCCAATTTGTATACATCTACAGACCATGATGAGGGAATCCCTGCAAGTAGAAAACCTTTACATGAATCAGGTAAATATAAAGATCAATTCATTTTGTGATTGAATTGTTGAGATGTTATAGAACTACTTACCTTTGGTAACAAATTAAGCCATTACGATGGGCCACCATAGGGAGGCACCCAATGCCAATATTTTATGAACATGGTAGAAGTTACACAATCTGTGAACATCTCTTGCTCAAATTATGTTGTAGTCTATGGCTTTAATTCATACACAATACACTATATTCGCTGAATTAAATTGATGACGTTTTTAATGAGTCCAGGTTTAAAATTCAATATGAAAGATAGTCTACAAAGTATACACTTCTAGTACAGCAGAATATCCGTACATGGGGACAGACTGGTAAGTGACCTGTTCCAAACTAACAGAAAATCAATTCCTAGACTGAAAGAATTTCTATTCCCCCACATAGACTGGTATTCCCGCTATCACTTTCATAGTGCTTAAAACAAAACTGCTCTTGAGAAAGCCTGGATGTGACGAAATGTGTTGGGCGCCGTAGTGGCAAACTGACATCACAAACAGGAATTGTACATGGCTTGGAAGTGTGGTGTACAGAGACCCAGTGAATGTTCCATTGGGCTAGATGAGCACCCATTACATGCGAGTTTTACAGAATTATTTTAATAAAGATTGTTTAGTTTCTATGAATGTCTCCATCTATATTATAATAATTTATGTACCCCACTGGAATTGACAAGTTTTGGCATGAGAAGTAGGCAATCTGAAATACCATCTACTGTGGAAATATCTATAAACTGTTTTGACCTGCTTATTGATTTAAAAGGACAAAGTAAAATTTTAACAACAAAAATTATAAAATGCACATTTTTTTGCAGGTAAAAATAAAATAAAAAATAACATTTTTTTGTTGTTGCTGAAACCTCTAAAGCATTGCACCAGCGATCAGCGCATTGATGATGTAATGCCGGTCTCCTGCAGACCTGTCAGTCTGTGTGCCCGTACATCATATGGGCAAGCAGATACAATCTGACAGGAAGACTCAATGAACTCCCACAGCACTGAGGACTGTGAATGAGTGACAAGCCCGGGTGGGCGGAGCCTCAATGGGCCACATCACTAGCTGTCAGAGTGGGGGATTGGGGGCCGATCTGTTCATAACATGTTACACTCTGAATCTGGGTGTAACACAGGGTTTGACAAATTTGCTTGGAATCTAGGAGCCAGCTAAAAAAAGTTAGGTGCCAGAAAAAGCGCCAAGCTCGCACGCAGAAGCGAACGCATACGTGAATAGCGCCCGTATATGTAAACGGTGTTCAAACCACACATGTGAGGTATCGCCAGGATTGGTAGAGCGAGAGCAATAATTCTAGCCCTAGACCTCCTCTAACTCAAAACATGCAACCTGTAAAAAAAAATTAACGTTGCCTATGGAGATTTTAAAGGGTAAAAGTTTGTCGCCATTCTACAAGCGGACGCAATTTTGAAGCGTGACATGTTGGGTATCAATTTACTCGGTGTAACATTATCTTTCACAATATAAAAAAAAATTGGGCTAACTTTACTGTTGTCTTATTTTTTAATTAAAAAAAAGTGTATTTTTTTCCCCAAAAAGTGCGCTTGTAAGACTGCTGCGCAAATACGGTGTGACAGAAAGTATTGCAACGACCGCCATTTTATTGCCTAGGGCGTTAGAATAAAAAATATATATGTTTGGAGGTTCTAATTAGAGGGAAGGAGATGGCAGTGAAAACACTGGGGAAGCTCCATTAGAATTGCTGGTTTACTTGTCATGCCAACGGCCACCAAAAGATGGGGCCAGATCACAGAAGGAAGCTTAGGCCTGCAGAAGGCCGCAGTCTCAATTACAGGCCAAAGCGGCCCGCCTCGACCGCGCGGCGGGGGAGCATGGAGACACAGGTAATTGAGGCCGCGGCTTTGCGGCCTTCTGCAGGCCTAAGCTTCCTTCCTAGTGCGCCAGGTCGCTAATTCTAATCGCAACTGCAATGGGATTCTGTCGAACCCTGGTGTAACACGTTAAAAAAAAAAGAAAAAAAAAAAAAAAAAGAGGAGCTCTTGGTGAGTTCAGCCCCAAAAGGGGTATAGTGTGCAGATAGAATTCACCAGTGTTTACATAATATTCATCTGCTGCACCCTATATGGACTTGTCACTTCATAATATTTTTCACTAATTTTATACTTTGCATTTTGCAAAATTTCAAGCCAATGATTGGATAACTTATAGCACTTTATTAGGATTTCGGCTTCTATACAACATTTTCACAGGTAAACGTATTGGAAGTACAAATTAGAGGTATACATGCACTTGATAGATATACTTGCATTCAATGAGTACGGAATAAATGTTTTTGGGGGATTTGTTGAATAGTTTGGGGGGTTAATTTATTTTGAGTGCTATATTTTTGCTTTAGATATCTCAGCAGCTTATAAAAGGTGGAAGGATTATCAGTGTGGAAACCATCCCTGCAGTGGGTCTGGTGCATTTTGCACAAAAACCACTGTGCATTTTTTGGCTCGTTTTATCCACAGAAGCAAATCAATCCAATCTCTCCACCATGGCCAAGACCAAAGAGTTGTCCAATGATGTCCGGGACAAGTTTGTAGACTTACACAAGGCTGGAATGGGCTACAAGACCATCACCAAGCAGCATGGTGACAACAGTTGGTGTGATTATTTGCAAAAGGAAGAAACACAAAATAACGGTCAATCTCCCTCGTCTGGGGCTCCATGCAAGATCTCAACCTCGTGGAGTTTCAATGATCATGAGAATGGTGAGGAATCACACTGGAGAATCTTGTCAATGATCTCAAGGCAGCTGGACCACAGTTACCAGGAAAACAATTGGTAACACACTACACTTGTTTAGGACTGAAATCGTACAGCACCCGCAAGGTCCCCCTGCTTAAGAAAGCACATGTGCAGGCCCGTCTGAAGCTTGCTAAAGAACATCTGAATGATTCAGTGGAGAACTGGTGAAAGTGTTGGTCGAAGAGACCAAAATCAAGCTCTTGGGCATAAACTCAAACCACCATGTCTGGAGGACGAATGCTGCCTATGACCTCAACACCATCCCCACCCGTCAAACATGGGGTGGAAACATTATGCTTTGGGGGGTGTCTTCTGCAATGGGGACAGGACAACTTTACCACATCAAAGGGACGATAGACAGGCCATGTACTGTCAAATCTTGTGCGGGAACCTCCTTCCCTCAGCCAGGGCATTGAAAATGGGTCGTGGATGGGTATTCCAATGACCCAAAACACACAGCCAAGGCAACAGAGCACATTAATCCCATAGAAAATATGTGGAAGGAGCTGAAGGTTCAAGTTACCAAACGTCAGCCTCGAAACCCTAATGACTTGGAGAGGATCTGCAAAGAGTGGGACAAAAGCCCTCCTGTTGTGTTGCAAACCTGGTGACCGACTAAAAGAATGTCTGACCTCTAATTGCCAACAAGGGTTTTGCCACAAAGTACTAAGTCATGTTTTACGAAGAGGTCAAATACTTATTTCACTTTATAAATGCAAATCGATTTGTAAAACTTTCTTGAAATGTGTTTTTCTGGATTTTTTGTGATTTTGTCTCATTGTTAAAATAAACCTACAATTAAAATTATAGACTGACCTGACCATTTCTTTGTCAGTGGGCAAACATACAAAATCAGCAGGGGATCAAATACTTTTTTTCCCATATTGTATATAGATCTTTACACACATATCAAACAATGAATAGACATTCCGAAAGTACATTACTGTATTTACAGGTTTCACCATAGGCATCTCTACTGGTGAATTCTGCAAACACAGTATAATGCCACTACCCTGCCTCTCCAGAGAACACTTTGCATTCAAAATTCATCAGGCCGGTTGCTCAGCCTGGGACTTGGAAGTACGTGGAGATACCTGAAATAACAGTGTCTACTTCAGTGATTTCCAGGAGCATTGGTAAGGTATGTTATTGTACATAGTTGTATTGGGTCCAAGCTGGATATGTCAGTACAAGTAACTATATTTAACACAGATGTTACAATCAAACCAGCAGTCCATACCATGCGATGATCCAGTACTCCATAAGACAAAGGTGTGCGGCTGTTGTCTTGGCTGTACAGGCTCTTGCTTACCACCTGAATGTGTGCCTGCTGTCTCATCTGCTCTGCAGACTTTACTCCAAAACAAATGTGGCTTCTGGAGACCAAAGACAAAAATAAATAGTTAATTTGAGGTCAGTAGCTTGGCTGATACAAATATTGATGTTGAACAGTTAATATGCAGAAGATATACATATATGTGAACCGTTTAAGCTGCCAAATGATTTGTTACTACTCCCATTCTGAGATTTATACAGCTCTGCCTCATAGTTTAGCCCTGTGTAGCAGGACAAAAGACCTGATTTTCTCCTGCTACAGTTCAGTAACATTTTCCAGTCTTGTCCCTGCCCCAGCTTGTTACTGGACAATAAAAGGAGCACCCCAACTCACTCATATCTCCTGCCAACCTCCGCTCTTAGGGCCCTTTCACACGTACGACAAACAGTCCGTTTTTTTACAAGTCCGTTTACGGACTTGTAATGTATCCCTATGGGATTGCAGACGTTAGCGGATGATGCATCCGCTAACGTCCGCAAAGATCCACTTTTGCAGACGGAAGAAAACCCTATTTTTCTTCCGTCTGGCGGAACGGATCGGATGAATACGGACACACGGTCCGTATTCATCTGATTCCCCATAGGAGAGAGCGGAGGAAAGACAGGGCGGTCTCTGCACAGTGTGCGGGGACCGCCCTGTCCGCCGACAGCTTAGCGGGGATTTACAGATGACCCCCGCTGAGCCGACGGACACACACGGGGCGGATCAATACGGATCCGCTCCGTGTGAAAGGGCCTATCAGCATACATAGTTACATAGTTAGTCAGGTTGAAAAAATGATTGGCGGTCAGTGGGAAGAATGCCCCTTACATTGGCGGTCAGTGGGAAGAATGCCCCTTACATTGGCGGTCAGTGGGAAGAATGCCCCCTACATTGGCAGTCAGTGGGAAGAATGCCCCCTACATTGGCAGTCAGTGGGAAGAATGCCCCCTACATTGGCAGTCAGTGGGAAGAATGCCCCCTACATTGGCAGTCAGTGGGAAGAATGCCCCCTACATTGGCAGTCAGTGGGAAGAATGCCCCCTACATTGGCAGTCAGTGGGAAGAATGCCCCCTACATTGGCAGTCAGGGGAAGAATGCCCCCTACATTGGCAGTCAGTGGGAAGAATGCCCCCTACATGGCAGTCAGTGGGAAGAAGCCCCCTACATTGCAGTCAGTGGGAAGAATGCCCCCTACATTGCAGTCAGTGGGAAGAATGCCCCCTACATTGGCAGTCAGTGGGAAGAATGCCCCCTACATTGGCAGTCAGTGGGAAGAATGCCCCCTACATTGGCAGTCAGTGGGAAGAATGCCCCTTACATTGGCAGTCAGTGGGAAGAATGCCCCTTACATTGGCAGTCAGTGGGAAGAATGCCCCTTACATTGGCAGTCAGTGGGAAGAATGCCCCTTACATTGGCAGTCAGTGGGAAGAATGCCCCTTACATTGGCAGTCAGTGGGAAGAATGCCCTTACATTGGCAGTCAGTGGGTAGAATGCCCTTACATTGGCAGTCAGTGGGAAGAATGCCCCTTACATTGGCAGTCAGTGGGAAGAATGCCCCTTACATTGGCAGTCAGTGGGAAGAATGCCCCTTACATTGGCAGTCAGTGGGAAGAATGCCCCTTACATTGGCAGTCAGTGGAAGAATGCCCTTACATTGGCAATCAGTGGGAAGAATGCCCCTTACATTGCTGGTCAGTGGGAAGATTGTCCTGCACTCCAGAAAGAGTTAGTTCTTATTCACCAAAGAAAGGCAGGTCTCGCCTCCCCCTGGGCCATTGTTAGTGCACTGCTTATCAAAACGCCCTCCCCAGCATTGAAACAAACAGGCAGGAGACCGAGTCACATCCAGCAAAATACCTGCCAGGGTAATGGGATTTACACAGCGGGACATACTTTGTTTTATCTGTTCAAAAAAACTGAGCTGTCCCATGTCCAGTGCTCAAATCCTGCGTTATTTCAAGCAGAGAAACAAGCCTTCCCAAATGGCACCCTAAGCAGAGAAAATGCATTGCACGGAGGCACTCCTTCCACCATATTCCTAGGTAAGAGAGACACATCACTTGTTTCCTTCCCCAGAAAGGGACACCCAGGCAAAAAAACAGCAGAAGACACGCTTGTCATGTCACTTTACTTGCCCGCCTGAAGAATGCTCTGTTCCCCGTCACGTACTCCGCCCCACTCCACTCTGATCCCCGCCTCGCTGTATGCCAAGCCACGCACTCCGCCCCGCTCTCCTCCAAGCCACACACTCCGCTCTACGACAAGCCACACTCTCCACCCTGATCCGCTCTCCGCCCGCTGACTTCTCTAATCTGAAGTATCGGGTGAAGCATCGGGAGCATTTGCGTGAGTAAATGCTCGGCATCTGTCCTGATACTAGTATTGGGACAACCCTACTGTAAATTATTCAATTCTGCAAATGTGCAGCTCAGTTTACATGCCAGAGAATGCAGAGAGCAGGTAGGCATCTTTTTGCAGAAAAGACATTGCAGGTCTGAATAACAGTGAAAGTTTAGCTCCGCTAGACCTCGTTCACACCATATGTGCATAAAAACGTCTAGAAAAAAAGGATTTGACTTGCATAGGCTTGTTCACACCATGTGCAAGGACGTGTGTACTTTATACATAGCGTATACAGTCACAGGCCACTTTAGTGCCCGCTAGTATTGGGTTGGACCCCCTTTGCCTTCAGAAATGCCTTAATTCTTTGTGGCTTAAATTAAAAAAAGGAAACATTCCTCAGATCTTTTGGTCCATAGTGACACGATGGCATCACGCAGTTGCTGCAGATCTGACGGGTGCACATCCATGATGCAAATCTCCACCACATGCCAAAATTGCTTGATTGGATTGCGATCTGGCGACTGCGGTGGCCATTGGAGTACAGAGAATTCATTGTCATGTCAAGAAACCAGTGGTGAGAGGATTTGAGCTTTGTGACCTGGTGCATTATCCTGCTGGAAGGAGCCATCAGAAGATGTACACTGTAGTCATAAAGGGATGGACATGGTCAGCAACAATCCTCAGGTAAGTCGTGGAGTTTAAACAATGCTCAATTGGTACCAAGGAGCTCAAAGTGTGCCAAAAAAAATACCCCCCCCCCACCACCATTACACCACCACCAGCCTGAACTGTTGATACAAGGCAGGATGGATCCATGCTTACACCAAATTCTGATTCTACCATCTGAATGGAATTTGAGGCTCATCAGACCAGTCAACATATTTCCAATCTTCTACTGTCCAATGTTGGTGAGCCTGTGAGAATTGTAGCCTCATTTTTCTATTTTTGGCTGACAGGAGGGGCACCCGGTGTTGTCTTCTGATGCTGTAACCCATCTGCTTCAAGGTTCCATGTGTTGTGTGTTAAGGGATAGTATTATACATACCTTCGTTGTAACGAGTGAGCATTAGAATTACTGTTGCCTTTTTATCATCTCAAACCAGTCTACCCATTCTCCTCTGACATCCACAAAGCATTTTCATCCACACAACTGCCGCTCACTGGATATTTTCTCTTTTTCTGACTATTCTCTGTAAACCTTTGTGAAAGCACTTGGCTCTCACACTGGGGCTGCAGTGGCGGCATTTTTCAGGTGCTATTTTTTTTTTTAGCCCAAAAGCACCTGCAAAAAATCCCAAAGTGAAAGAGGTCTTAGTGCTCTTGGGACAAGTACACACTATAAAGGAATATGCCATGTTTATATTTCATGTCTGCGGTTTACAACCATATTTGTAATATGTAATATGGCCGATTTACGTCCGGGAAGTGGTTTTGAAATCCTGACTGGACGTCCTGCAAAATTTCATGCCGCGCGCGCCCGTGGGGGCGCGCAGCGCGGCGATCGGTGATGCAGGGTGTCAGTCTGACACCCTGCATCTCCGATCTCGGTAAAGAGCCTCCGGCGGAAGGCTCTTTACCACGTGATCAGCCGTGTCCAACCACGGCTGATCACGATGTAAACAGGAAGAGCCGTTGATGGCTCTTCCTCACTCGTGTCTGACAGACGCGAGTAAAGGAGAGCCGATCGGCGGCTCTCCTGACAGGGGGGGTTCGCGCTGATTGTTTATCAGCGCAGCCCCCCTCGGATCGCCACACTGGACCACCAGGGAAGGACAAAAAAAAAAAAAGCCTGAAAAAAAATAAAAAAGCATTAAAAAAAAAAAAAAAGATGCCAATCAGTGCCCACAAATGGGCACTGACTGGCAACATGGGAATCAGTGCTGCCCCACAGTGTCCATCAGTGCCACCCCACAGTGTCCATCCGTGCCCAGTGCCCATCTGTGCCACCCATAAGTATCCATCAGTGCCACCCATAAGTGCCCATCAGTGCCGCCTATGTGTGCCCATCAGTGCCGCCTATGTGTGCCCATCAGTGCCGTCTATGTGTGCCCATCAGTGACGCATACCAGCGCCGCCAATCAGTGCCACCTCATCTGTGCCCGTCAGTACTACCTCATCGATGTCTATCAGTGTAATTTTTTTTCAAAATTTTCAGTCTTTTTTTAGTTGTTGCGCCAAAAAAAAAAAAAAAAAAAAAAATCGCAGAGGTGATCAAATACCACCAAAAGAAAGCTCTATTTGTGGGGAAAAAAGGACGCCAATTTTGTTTGGGTACAGTGTAGCATGACCACGCAATTGCTATTCAAAGTGCGACAGTGCTGAAAGCTGAAAATTGGCTTGGGCGGGAAGGTGCGCAAGTGCCTGGTATAGAAGTGCTTAAGGAAGGAATAATCCTTCTAATAGGGTCACTCATTCTGGCAGTAACGGTCTAAGAAGGGATTGCATCCATTTCAGAGAGATCTCCCTCACTTCCTGTTGGGGCTACAAGAAACGGAAATGAAGGGAAATCTCCCCAATGGGTCAGAGATGTCAAAACCTGTGACAGTGCTTTATCCATTCTATCCTAAAGAAAGGTCCTGGCTTTAGATACACTTTAATATTATGGTGTGTCTTCCAGGACTGCAATGTACACAGCTTTCTTCCAGACAAGTATTTATCTGAAAACAGGGCGAGTGCCTTCTATACTCAGGGAGAGCAGAGCACACGTCTCCGTATAAAACTTCCTATCACACACCAGCGGCACTCACATCTTTTTCGCCACATCGGTTTCCCTGAATTGCTCCTTCATGTTGCCCCCGTGCTCCAGCCGTCACCCCACTCTTCATCTACACGTGAGCTCCCCCTACTTCACAACATGAGAAGCATTTCATTGGTTGCCTATATCACTTCCGGGAGACCTTCACCGCTACCATAGAGCTGCATGGAACAAACGTCAACCTGCTCTCCAGCGCCACCGTCAGGACTACGGAGCTATTTTATTTTTCCTGGTAGAATTCTTCATTCTCTCCTGTCGCTCCGGACTACTCTTTCTTCTAATGAAAATATTACAAATAAATATCTTTATTTTTTTCAGGACGACAAAACGCGCTCAGTAATAAGCGGACGCAGTACAGAACGTGAGGGCTCGTTCCACCAATCGGCGCTCTTCGTACGTGCTCGCGTAGACACGCCCTCTTCCTCTTTCTGCTGCAATTTGATTGGCGGAGGAAGGCTCGCTCTTTCTTTCCTTCGCCCCTGAGAGAGACGGTGGCAAGATGGTGAGTGCGGGCTTTAGTATCGGCGGGGTATCGCAGCCATCCGGCCTCGGAGGCCTCTGCATTCCCGCCGGCGTGTCCTCCCGGAGTGTGTGAGGAGGACGGCCGGGATATTTGGGGTCGCAATGTGATAAGGAATAGGAAATAAAGTGCTTAGTGGACGGTCGGCTGCTGGCGGCCTACTACACCCTGTGAGGGTTCGCTAAGGGGCCTACTACACCCTGTGAGGGTTCGGTATGGGCTTACTACACCCTGTGAGGGTTCGGTATGGGGCGCTGAGGGGCCTGCTTATTGCTATTCCCTACACTTAGTGCTTGTTATCCTGTATAGAGAGTCCCCCATATACAGTGCAGTCATTGTGAGCTCTATGGGCACCCCCAGTCACCTCTCTGCTCTCCCAGCCTGGGGGACATCTTTCCATCACTCAGCATGGCTGACCTGGCTTCTTAGTGACCTCAGCTAGGTGACTTCTAATGAGGGTTGCCTGTAAGTACAAGGAATGTCTCCTAATGGTAGTCACTATTCTTACCCACCCTCTGGAGGGACACCATACTGAATGCACTGTCCCTGCAGAGCGCTGTGATTGTGGCTCCAGTGTGTTGGAGTTATGTCATTGCGGCCTGGCCATTCAAACGGCCGGAGACTGCGAACCCGGAAGGAAAACCAGGAGAAGAGGGATGCCCTGGCTCTAGGGATCCATATTAAAGTGGAACTTTACCCACACCAACTTGATAACCTATAATGTTATGCAAGTTCCTTGCATCCACATTAGTAATTCAGATACCAAAATGTGTGTGTGTGTTGTAAATGGCCTCCAGAATTGCTCTTGTTTCCTCTTGGTGGAGGCTGTCACTTTGCTGAAGCCCAGCGCCCCTGAACAGCAGTAAGGGCTAGTTTTCACTTAAAGACTTTGGACAGGCTTGTTAAAGCGGAGTTCCACCCAAAATGTATCTTCCGCTTTTCGGAACCCTCCGCTGTCACATTTTTCAGGGGGGAGGGGGGTGCAGATACCTGTATAATTCAGGTATTTGCACCCACTTCCGGGAGGAGTCACTCCGCTTGGCAGTATCCCCGCTGCCTTCTGGGAAACACACTGGACCCAGGAGACAGCGGGGACCCCTGGGAACGAGCTGCGCTACATGCGCAGTAGGGAACCGGCAGTAAAGCCGCAAGGCTTCACTCTTCTGATTCCCTCACCAAGGATGGCAGCAGAGAGATGAGCGATTGCACGTCTTCTGCTGCCGACATCGCAGGCCTGCTGGACAGGTAAGTGTCCATTTATTAAGTCAGCAGTATTTCTAGCTGCCGACTCTTTTTTTTTTTTTTTTGTGGGACCTCCGCTTTAAAGGGGTATACCCTTGTGTGTGTTGTGTTTGTGAAACAACTTCTGACACTGACCGCCCCCCGTTTTACTCGCCTGAGCCCATTTGTTTACCTCAGAGGAGACGTGCTCTACCTCTCTGGCTTGGGTTCCCGGCTCTTGATTGAATAGATTGATGGCAGCGCAGACATTGGCTCCCGTCAATCAAATCCAATGACGCGGGGGGCGGGCTGAGTCGGCGTTCTGTGTCTATGCACGCAAATGCTGGACTCGGGAGAGCGCCCGCAAGGTAACCCCCAGGGAGATCGCTTTTCCCAGGGGTTTACCGATGCAGGGAGGAGCCGCAATCGCTGCTGGAGCACCCCAGAAGACAAGGTTCTGGCCACACTTTGCGAAACTGCACAGTGCAGGTAAGTATGGAATGTATGTTATTTAAAGAAAAAGGGGGGTTTACAACGCCTTTTAAAGCTCTCCGAGTGCCAGTCAAGCTGTCGTTAAATAAAATGGTTGGCTTACAGTCCTGTTTACACCTTACGTTTGCTTGGGGCTTTTTAAGCAAGCTTTGACATATACTTCTATGGAGGCTTTGAAGTACTGCTAAAGCTACATGGGGTATAATTTTTGAAGCTATGCAAAAGCAAGGTGTGAACAGGACTGCAAGCTAACCATTTTATTTAGTGACAGGGGCTTTGACTGGCGTTCAGAGAGCTTTTACAAAGCCTGTCCGAAGCCTTGCTTTGAAGAAAGTGTAAAGCAGCCGTTAATGTGTGGTGAAGCCGAAGCGTGAGTGTAAATGAGCCCTGAATTATAAAGCGCAATTAAACCCATCAACTTAAGTTTTCAAAAAACGTTACTTTCCTGGAATGCCGAAATTACAAACTGCCACGTTTTCTTGTGTCCTCAACCAAACTGTCAAATCATCAAATGGCTGGTGTCACAACTGATCACATGTGCAGCACCATGGCAGTTGCTGATCAAACCGAAGCAGCTTCCTTGGCTGTAATGGATAGAAGGGTTTAATTCCGCTTTGTTGTCAGAACAGCCTCTACAAATTCAGCAGTGCCGTAAAGTGTAACTTCACTCTCCCGATCAACATTGACTATTTTTGTAATCCCTATGCTGCTAGCATTAGCAAATAGATAGGAAAGTATATTGTGTATACTTTTTTAAACCCATTTTTTTACATTTCTTCTGTTACTTCCTGGTTTCCAGGCCTAAGCAAATGTCATACATTCAAGGAGTCTGCAGGTGGGGAGGAGGGGTTTTCACAGCTAAGCACACCCTCCATGCATGCCTGAGCTAAGGCCAGGAAGTAAATGCTGCAGGAATCTTCTACCTTTGCTCAAGATGGCCACAGGCAGTAATGCTAGGGTGGCCTTTTTTTGCACTGTGATTTTTCAGCCAGTGGGCATTGATGTTCTCCCACATCTACTTCAAAATGTAGACTCACCTTTTACAGAAAATCTGTAAGGTGACCTTACACTGGACCATATGATGGTGCTGACAAGTTAAATTGCCTCTTATCCATACACGCTGAGAGGTACAGAAAGGACAGAGCAGGATTGCCAGACTATAGTACAGTGGGACCAGGGCAGATTGTGAGGGGATCCAGTGTAGGGTGACCTTAGATTTTCTGTAAAGGTGAACTTGCACTTTAAGTATACAGTAAAGAAGTATAGCTGTTATGTAGTGAGATGGGGCCAAGTTTGGCTGTGAATTGGGACATGTCTCTCGTGCTTGTCCAAACTTATGTTTTGCTGTACCATTTGGTTTTGTCATAAATGTGTGACCCTCTTGTTTTCATTTTTATTTCCAGAACGACAGCGTCACTATTAGAACTAGGAAGTTTATGACCAACAGACTGCTTCAGAGGAAGCAGATGGTATGTATTTGAAAACCATTCCTGGTGTTGAACACATTATATACTTAGATTGTGAAGCTTCATAGTTCCATTCTTGGATATAAGAATTCACATTTATCTTGTGCAGATAGCTTTATGGCATTGTTATTGTTTTCCAATAGGATTTTTCTGAACCAAAGTTGTTTTCTGATGCATAGAAAAAAATGTACCTACCAACCTTTCCTTTGTTTTACAGGTCATAGATGTCCTTCATCCTGGAAAAGCCACTGTCCCAAAGACTGAAATCAGGGAGAAGCTGGCCAAAATGTACAAGACTACCCCAGATGTTATCTTTGTATTTGGCTTTAGGACGCACTTTGGAGGTGGCAAAACTACTGGTTTTGGCATGATCTACGATTCCCTGGACTATGCAAAGAAAAACGAGCCCAAACACAGACTTGCCAGGGTAACTACAGTGGACAGTTCTATTATTTAACATGTAAAATAAATTTTGGTGGAGGTGACAGGTGAGATGTGTTTTCCGGTTGGCAAGTAATTGTCCGAATGCGAGAAGCTTACTACAAATGAGGGAGGTGTCAAGGAGTCCCCCTTGAATACTCTGGAGTGGGAGACAAGTCCTTTAGCATAGCTCTGCTTTTGTTAAAACGAGCAAGTCTCAAGCCTCGTACACACGCTCGGTTTTCTCGGTAAGAAAACTGCTGGCAGAGCTTTCTCGCTGAGTAAACCGAGCGAGTGTACGAGACTTTCAGGTTTCTCGTCTGGAAATCTGCCCAGAATCTCGACGAGAAAAATGGAGTTCCTGCTCTCTATTTTTCTCGTCAAGGTTCTTGTCGGCCTGTTTCCCGAAGAGAAACCAGAGCGTCTGTATACTTGTTGTCGTGGAAACCCGTGCATGTGGGGTAGCTTCCACGGCATAGGTAGGGTGAAGCAAGATGGCGGCGACGGCATCGAATGTGACGAGCGCATGCTTGTCGTACGCGATTACGTCACCGCATTCTTGCCTTTCAAAAGAACCGCGATTCTTTTGAAAGGAGTGTGTGTACACTCGGGTGGCAAGATATTCTTGCCAAGAATCTCGTCAGGAATTTTTTATTTTTTTTTCCTGACGAGATTCTGGCCCGTTTGTACAAGGCTTAAGGCTCCATTCCCACTTGTAAGACTCCACAGTCAAGCAACTTGGATGTGACTTGTTGGACCCACTGTTGCAAGTAAAACATTCAGGTACGACTTTCATGCAACTTTTAAAGAGGAAGTAAACCCTCGAATATTTTTTTTTTTTTTCAAATAACCTGTAAGAGAAAGGCATAATGAGCTAGTATGCACAGCATACTAGCTCATTATGTGTCACCTGAGATTGAAGTCCGCCTCAGTCCCGTCTACCGTCGCCGCCATGTCCCCTCGTCGCTAGATCCTGTTTTCGTCGCTGTGATTGGTCGGAGTGGCGATGACGGCACGTCCCTGCGCATGTGTGAAAACACGACATTAACAAAAAACGGCACTGCTCAGTGCGCCTGCGTCTACGACGCGCATGCGCTGTAGACAGCGGTGCCAGTTTCTGTGAAAATCTGTGTAGGTTAAGGAGATGTTTATTGCACCTACAAGTAAGCCATAATCTAGGCTTACCTGTAGGTGCAAGTGTTAACAGTGGGTTTACAACCACTTTAAGGGTTTACGTTGAAGTCTATGGCCCTCAAGTTGCATGAAACTTGAGCTAAAGTAGTGCATTAACTCTTTTGAAGTCGCTGCGACTTTAAAGTGATTGTAATGTGTCATTTTTAGAGAAAAAAAAATAACAAACCTGTCATTTACCTGCTCTGTGTAGTGGATTTACCTGGATCCTCTTCTCGGGTCCCTCTTCAGCTCTTAGCCCCTGCCTCCTGTGCAGTGCCCCCGCAGCAAGCAGCTTGCTATGGGGACACTAGAGCCAAGTCACAGCTCCCTGTGTCCCTTTGGACATGTAGCCCTGGTTTGGCTCCATTCCCTCTCCTGATTTGGCTAACTGACTTTGATTGGCGATAGCCAAAGGCGTTGCTGCTGTGTCTCAGCTAATCAGGAGGAGAGTCCCGGGCAGCCCAAAGCACTTGTGGATATCGCTGAAGAGAGAATGGGGCTCAGGTAAGAGGGAGCCTGCTGCACACAGGCTGTTTATCTTATTGCATAGTTTACAACCACTTTAGGTCACCCGCATGAATTATCATTGGAAAACATGGGGTACTACTTGTCACATGACTTTGTCCAAACTCGCATGACAAGTCGCACAAGTGTGAATGGGGTGTAAAGCTGTATAAGAATTCTGGTGAGGTGTGTGTTTTCATGATATCTGCCCTCATAAACACTTCTTTCTTTTAAAGCATGGCTTATATGAGAAGAAAAAGACTTCTAGAAAACAGCGTAAAGAAAGGAAGAACAGAATGAAGAAAGTCAGGGGCACAGCCAAAGCAAGCGTGGGTGCTGGTAAAAAGGTAAGCGTATGAAATGGCAATGAACACACTCTTAAAATATGATGCAATTCTATATCGGTAATCGCGTGTCTCTCATCCCCATTCACACAATGTTTGGAGTACAGAAGGTAAAAGGCTATTCCTAGAGAAAAAGGTTTTGGGTAGCATGAGACATAATTTCCAACTGTTTTTTAAGAGCCACTGTTGGTTGTCGGGATATTCAGGAAATCGTCGCTGAGCGCTTTTATTTTAAATAAATCTGCTTGGTGCTACATATTCCTGCCCTGCTAGTTTGTGCAGGCAGTATTCTTTTGATGTCCTTTTTGGCCAAATATGATAATGGGCATAAATTAACAATATCATTTTCAAAATTGCTGTTTTGGCATATCCAGTAGAATCCATTGTACATTAAACGATCATCATACCATACTTTCCTGACCATCTCACCACTTGTCATTCTAGACTTTTAGAGAAAGAAAGATTGGCACAACTCCAGGCTCAGTTATTTGGTGGTTTCTATTTTATTCATTCCTGTATTTAAAGCAGATCTATCTTGCAATAAACCATTTTTACAACTATAGCTTAAACCATTGCTGCTGTGAGAGATTTGTATGCTTTTGCTGTTTCATGCTCCACATTTAAGCAGTCTTCACAAAACTGCAATTGTAAATGTTCATGACTACATTGGAGCAGAGTCGGTTAGTTTTACTGGTACAGAGCATGCTTGCAAGAGTCCCAGCGTGCACTTTGAATTTGTGGTTTAAAAATTCAGATAAGGCAAAACGAATATTAGAAAGTGAGAGATGGGTTGTTATTTCTAAAGCCTCATTCACGTTTCATGTAGTGAGAAAGCATATTCCCAATTTTATTATTTTTTGCATGCTATTGACGCGTGTCGCGTGTAGGGCAGCTAATTCTCTTGAATGGACTGCCCTATCCGCATTTGTCATGCCAAAGAAGCTCATGTACCAAATTTTAGCACTGAGCCAGGTGCTTTTTTTTTTATTATTTTAAACACGCATTTAGCCCCGTGACAATCGTAGCAAAATTAGCTATTAAGAATAAATGGCACCCAAATGCGCACCATGCGTTTTGCCATGATTTTAGAACAATAAAGAAATGTGGGCACAATCACACCAGTTCTGCCTGCGATTCCAAAACTCAGATGTGAATGGGTACGGATAATGTGACAACATTTTTTTTTTTTTTTTTTTTTTTTTTAAGGTTATAGTGCAAATCATGGCGATTTTTATGTTTTGTATGGTAGATCTGCTTTAAAAGTCAATGGTAAATAATTGAGCCTTGGATTTATTAGAGGTAGTGACCTTTAGTAGTCTGCTTGACCTGCCTACCATCTCTTGTAGTTTTGTCTGATGATTTTTTACTTTCGTTTCAAACTTTCTTGGAATCTTCCTTCAGAAATGAAGTAATCAACAGGTACAGTGATTGCATGGGTGTGCATCCAAACCTCACAAGCCACACTCCTAACTAGATGTGCATGTCCGCTAGTTTGTGAGCCTCATTGTACTGATAGCCATTCTGTTTTAATATGCTGCTCGCAACTGAGCTGTTTAGAGTAGTTAATTAGCGAAAATAGAAAATCCTACTTGTAGTGCAGAGTTTTTATTTGCAAGTTAAAATGTTCTCCATATAAGCATTGAAAATCAAATGTTGCCTCTTGATTATCCGCTATTTGTTCACACTCTGCATCTTGTAATACAATGTGGGATAATGCAGCAACTAGTTATGTTGTGAGAGAGAAAGCCCTAATGTTCTGCAACCTATTTGGATATATTGTCCTTCAATTCCCATTCAAAGTAATTTTTAATATAGCACATTTTGAGAACATACAGCAGCCTACTTTGATTCATATATTAAAATGTGAACAAATCCTCACTGCTTTAGTCATATTTTATTTTTGTTGATTTTTAACTGCTGATTGGTGAGTAGGTACGAATGCATATGTTGCGCAACATTGGCCATTAAGATTTGTAGACTTGCAAGACAAATTCAGGTATAACAGTGGATTGCATAAACCAGAACAATTATGTTCCTTTAAAGTAGTTGTATACTTCTTGTTCTAAGGAAAGTATTTCATAATGAGCTAGTATGCGGTGCATACTAGTTCATTATGCTTTTTGCCTTGCAGGTTAAAAAAAAAATATATAAAAAACTTTGATTCTGGTTATGTCTAGATCGGAGTCCTTGACCCTAAAACAAAACATTTAGGCAGTGAATTCCAAACTTTTCACCTGAATCCTTCGTCACATTCCACTAGACTTAGATGAGTGGTGAAATATCCTCAACGTAACCAAAAAAGTGTCTTTCTGAGTTTATGGACTTGCCATGGCATTTAAACCCACTAGAGAACATCCTCCCATCGGTCCCTTCACTACATCACACAGTGAAGACACGAGCTTGCCAAAGAGACCATGGAGCAAATTACCTGTTGAGCCTTCATCTCCTAACTTCTTGTGCACTTTGCCTTTTGCTGCAGCTCTGCCCGGATAACCTACCCCTGTTATAGAGGGGAGAATGTGTTCCTGCAGTCTACGTCGGGAGAGTGGCTGACAACACTGCTCCTTAGATACAGTATTGTGTGTAAAACTGGCCATAGATGTGCAAGCGAGGTAGTTGGAATACTACCGTTATTTCAGGGTCTTCATAGTTTTTGACCAACTAGAGAATGAGGCAGGACACCCGTTTCTCTGCTTAACGAATTGGTGGTTCAATTATTTGGAATTTATTATGAAAACCTATCCTGAAATTTAAAACTTTACATTTTAATGGAGACTTAAATACAATGTATCTTCCAACATTTGCCCTGACTTGGTTCTTGCCATCATGGTGTTTGAATTAATGTTAATATTGTACAGGAGTTGCCAATGTGGAGAATTGGTCCTCTTGCACGCTGCAGCTTGAAAAAACCCTACAGCGTTTTTTTCTTCTCTGAGCCAAAATGTAGCCTATTTACAATGTGCCTGTGCGCACAGGTGCATAAACAAGCGCTGAGTATTCCTTGGTAAAAAAAAAGTTTTCCCTAAGAAGATAGTGTGCAGATACGCACAAAACAAAGCCTGAAATTGCATCCAAAAAAAAATCAGATGCTCAAGCATCAGTAACATGTGCAAGAGGCCTTAAAGTATTGATGCAGAGGGTATGTTGCCAGTACTCGATGGAACAGAGGAAGTGGTTAAAGCGAGTTCCACACAAATGTAACTTCCGCTACCTGGATTCCTCCCCCGCATTTGGCACTTTTCAGGCGGGAGCAGATAATTGCCTAATACAGGCATTTGCTCCCACTTCTGGCAAAAGATCGCTGCAGTATCTGCAGCAATCTACGCTATGTCCGGCCCCTTCTCTGCCCACACTGTCTTCTGAGACGCACAGGTCACAGAAGACAGCAAGGACCACTCAGAACGCGCAGCGTGACTCGTGCATGCGCAGTATGGAAGCAGGCTGTGAAGCTGCAAGGCTTCACTTTCTGATTCCCTTACTAGCAATGCACCCGGGGGGGGGGGATGGTTCAGCTTCAGGTGAGGACGTAGTGGGTTCCCTGGACAGGTAAGTGTCCTTATTTTAAAAGTCAGCAGCTGCAGTATTTGTAGCTGCTGACTTTTTAAAAACTTTTTTTTTTTTTTCTCCGAACTTGACTTCAAGTCTTACAACGTTATGAAACCAGTCCGATTTGAAAGTAACAACCCATTACAATCTTTACAATGATCTGGGTAAATTCTGTATTCAGGGCATAACACAAGTTTTTAACCCATTGGATCAGTATGAGCTATCCTATTCAGAGGTCAGCAGTAGCAATTGGCACATTTTGTCTTGACAGGTTCTAAACATCTCTACCAAAGGTTGTCTGTGGGGGTACTGCCAGGGCATTCCTCTTCAGCACATTGCTACTAGTTTTGTAGTAAGGCATGTTTCCCGAGAGAATAAAATATTTTAAGTCATTCACTTGAATTTTTATGAATCTTTATGGTGCATCAGGTTTCCCAGTGCACTTATTGGTAAACCTTGATGGTTGGGCCATTCACTAAGCACTGGGTGAAAAGACACACGGTTTAAATCTGTGTACCTGATGTAAAATTTCACCCTAACATTAATTATGTTTAGAAATGTTAGCCCCTCACCTCCTACGGCCAGTGCTGCCTAGCCTGTGTTTAAAAACAAAAAAAGTGGGGGTGTACTTGTCCATTTTCAGTCCAGCTCGCTCCAGTCAAGTGATCCACAGCACGGCTGTCTCCCCTGGGTCAGTGAGCAGCTGCAGGGGAGATGAAGCACCATCCTGTATGGCCTGTTCTCCATAAGACCAAAGTTTGCTGTATAAGGACCCTTAAAGTGGAGTTCCACGCAAAAAATACACAAAAATCCTGACATTGCGGATACCTAGGACAGGTACATATCCTTAAGTCAGCAGCTACAGTGTTTGTAGCTGCTGACTTTAAAATAAAAAATTGTGGGTGGAACCCCGCTTTAAGGCTTATGGAGAAAAAGAACATGCATGTGCAGTACACCTGGCCACCAGATTAGTAAAGAGTACTGTAGAAGTGTGAAGGCTGTGGCCTGTGTAGGTCAGCTGCTGGTCCTAAAGAGGGTTGATCCCTAAAATCTTTAGGCTTTTAACTTTTTTTTTTTTTTTATACAGCATATTAAAATACATCATTTTAATTTTTTTTTTGTCTTGATCAATTCCAGCCAAAACTTGTTTTTCCTTTTACACAATGTTACAGGTGTTAAAAACTTTCAGATTGTTGAGCCCTCTGGCCCCCCCCCCCTTTTATTTTTCTTCCCTAATCCTTCCTGGACTTGCAAGACAAGGAGGTTTGGAAATTTTAATTGGGTTGCAAACGGCATTAAAATCTTGTAACACAGTCTGACCCTTTCCCATTATATTCAGATTAACCAAAATTTTTGGCTGGACCTGTTCTTTTGATTTGCAAATATTTTTACTTTTTAATTTTTATATTGACTTTGGCAGTTTTGTGTATATGTTGCTGCTTTTAATTTTTTTACATTCATTTTGAATGCAGACAAGTTTAAGGAGGCAATTAACGGTCTTGGCACTGCCGCGGTACCTTTTCATGGCAATTAAATTTAGCTGATGTAACTTTGCAAACGTTTTACTTCTGTGAAATTCATGTTAAAATTATTTGATTTCCTTTAAAATGGTTTTTCTAATTTTTATTTTTTTTACCTCTTGTCTTTTCTTGCCACCTCAGTGAGTTTTGGGTCTAGTTTTCACAGGTATATATAATAGTTTGTAATGGGCATGACTGCATGAAAATGTTTAGTGTGTGACACTGCAGGGCTTGATCTAATATTTGCTGTTAGCAATACAAGAGTTGCTGCATGAGTACCAACTCGTACAGTGCTTAACAGGTTCAAGTTAAAATGACAAACATTGCTTTGCAGAACCCTGCCACCTTTATATTGCTAATGTGCAGATAACTGTTTACAATATTTAACAATTTTTTATTTCCTCTTTACAGAAGGACTAAAGGATCCCAAGATGAACTATCTGAAGATTGTACTTTATTCCAGGGTCTTGTAATAAAAGTTATAAAAATTGGCCTTTGTGTGTGTGTTTGTTTTTTTTTCTCTGCAACTCCCTAATGTTGATGCAGGTTTTGAAATGGCCCCTCCTAGTGTGTGTGTGTGTGTGTGTGTGTTAACTCAGTGTTACAAGGTCGCAGGTGTTAAATTTGGTGTCATCACTCATACTGGAAATTCAACATGGCACTTCATGGCAAATAACTTTCTGAGTATCTGAAAAAAATGATTGTTCTACATAAAGATGGCCTAGCCTATAAGATTACCAAGACCCTGAAACTGAGCTGCAGCATGGTGGCCAAGACCATACAGCGGTTTAATTATGACAGGCCCCACTCAGAACAGGTCTTGCCATGGTTGACCAAAGAAGGTACTCTGCGTCGTATCCAGTGGTTGCCTTAGGGAAATAGACCTATGAGGGCTGCCAGCGTTGCTGAAAGGGTGGGGGTCAGCCTGTCGGTGCTCAGACTATACGCCACACACTGCATCAAATTGGTCTGCATGGCTGTTGTCCCATAAAGATGATGTACAAAGCCCGCAAACGGTATGCTCAAGACGAGCAGACTAAGAACATGGATTACTGCAACCATGTCCTGTGGTCTAATGAGACCAAGATAAACTTATTTAGTTCAGATGGTGTCAAGCGTGTGTGGCCGTAACCAGGTGAGGAGTACAAAGACAAGTGTGCCTTGCCTACAGTCGAGAGGGAGTGTTATGGTCTGGGGCTGCTGGCACTGGGGAGCTACAGTTCATTGAGGGAACCATAAATGTCAACATGTTCTGTGACATACTGAAGTAGAATGATCCCCCTCCTTTCAGGGACTGGGCTGCAGGGCAGTATTCCAACATAAGGACCCGAAATGTACCTCCTAGACGAGCACTGCTTTGCTAAAGAAGCTGAGGGTAAAGGTGATGGACTGGCCAAGCATGTCTCCACACCTAAACCCTATTGATCATCTGTTGGGCATCCACAAACTAAAGGTGGAGGAGCTCAAGGTCTTTAACATCCATCAGGTTAAATAGGAACCCATATCCCTGAAGGTTGGCACACAAAGCCCACGAGATGGTTGAAGATTGGTGCTGTCTGAAAATTTTCAGCAGAAAAACCTGCGGTGAGGATAAAGGGAATCCTAAGAACAATCTTAAAGCTGAGGTTCACCCGCACATGACACTATTTCCCCCTAGATGGATGCTCGTTTTGTCTAGGGGAATCGGCTAGTTTTAAAATATGAGCAGTACTTACCGTTTACGAGATGCATCTTCTCCGCCGCTTCCGGGTATGGGCTGCGGGACTGGGCGTTCCTATTTTGATTGACAGTCTTCCAACGGTTGCATCCATCGCGTCACGATTTTCCGAAAGAAGCCGAACGTCGGTGCGCAGTATAGAGCCGCACAGACGTTCGGCTACTAGTGACGCGATGGATAAGACTGTCAATCAAGAAGGAACGCCCGCTCCCGAAGACCCATACCCGGAAGCGACGGAGAAGATGCATCTCAAACGGTAAGTACGGATCATATTTTAAAACAACTAGCCGATTCCCCTAGACAAAACGAGCGTCCATCTAAGGCAGACCTGGGCAAACTACGGCCCGCGGGCCGTATACGGCCCGGCGGACCTTTTAATCCGGCCCCCGGGCAGTGTTGCCAACCGTCCGTAGAATTACGGACAGTACGTAAATAAAAGGCACTTTTTCCCTGTTCGTAAAAGTCCGTAATAAGGGAAATGTGCCCGTAAAAAGATCCGAATGTGGGCCGCAGCGCAGGCAGCGTCTAGTCCTCCTACATTATGCATAGCCTCGCCCTCTCTGACCGCCCAGCCCACCACCACCCGCCGCGCAGCCAATTATCAAAGCGCATTTTCGCGCTAACAACACTGCTGCCAGCCTATTCAAAAGAGCAGCGTGGGGAAACTGAGGAACATCGTAGAATGTGTGGACTCTGTGGAGAGCGGCACCGGCGGGATAGCACACAGCAGCAGATGTAGTGGACACACTGCAGACGCACCCCCACTGTGACGGAGTGGACTGAGTGAAGGCAGACAGAGACCGACCAGTGCGCCTGCTCTGCCCGCCCGACTGACTGTAGCAGTCGGCCAGCCGCCATGCTGGTGCCCGGACCTGGAGTGGACCCTGGTCTCCACTCTCTTCGTTGGAGTAGGACTCCTCGCGACGCCTGCTGCCTGCCCTCAGTGCCACTGCCCTGGCCTTGTCTGGCGAGTCCTCCTCAGTCCAGCAGCAGAGTGTGAAGTGCTATCCTACCTAGACATCATCAGTATGCTGTGTCCTCCTCCTGTGCCCCTTTCACCTCTCCACAGGTCAGATCTGTGGAGAGGTGAAAGGGGCACAGGAGGAAGACACAGCATACTGATGATGTGAACAAGTGATATGATAATTTATTTGCAGCCTCTGTGCCATGTCCCCAGCCTCTGTCCCCCTCCTGTGTCATGTCCCCCTCCTGTGCCATGTCCCCAGCGTCTGTCCCCCTCCTGTGCCATGTCCCCAGCGTCTGTCCCCCTCCTGTGCCATGTCCCCAGCCTCTGTCCCCCTCCTGTGCCATGTCCCCAGCCTCTGTCCCCCTCCTGTGCCATGTCCCCAGCCTCTGTCCCCCTCCTGTGCCATGTCCCCAGCCTCTGTCCCCCTCCTGTGCCATGTCCCCAGCCTCTGTCCCCCTTCTGTGCCATGTCCCCAGCCTCTGTCCCCCTCCTGTGCCATGTCCCCAGCCTCTGTCCCCCTCCTGTGCCATGTCTATAACAAGTACTCGTACCAGTTGTCCAACAATGATATTTACTGCTTTTTATAAAGAAATACAATTGATTTTATGCAGTATTGAGTTTAGCCTTTTGGCCCGGCCCTCCAAAATATTTTTAGTTTCTCATGTGGCCCCATCGAAAAAATAATTGCCCACCCCTGATCTAAGGGGAAAAGATAAAAAAATACATAATTGGGTGAACTCCCGCTTTAAGGACCTTTTTCAATTGTGAGTAGGGTGTCTTTTTTTTTTTGGCCACTAGAGGGAGTAAAGAGCTGGGTTTTTACTCACCACACTCTTATAGTGTCCGATCCGGCAGGACAAGCTCACTTCCTCTGCTGCAGAGCTCTGCATAAGGATGACCACCGGTTCTCTCCTCCAAATGCTGGGTAAGCAGCCCAGCACAGTCTGTATAAGCAGGGGGATGCTCCCCCTTGTCCCAGGACAAGTCGTGCGCACGGGGTGTGCTTTATCGGCGGAGGAGGGGGATTACGAGCGTGCACACAGATTTGAAAGTGCGCTCAAACAGGAGCCATAAAAGAACCGTGGAGCAGCTCTTCCTTTGGGACACGGCAGCATTCAGGGGGCACGCAAGCTCTGTGGAGCACTACCAAGAGAGACACCTACTCTATAGCATGAAACTGTGTTTTAAGTTGCATACTTGATGTAGATTGCTAAATTGAGCACAGTAGTATATGCATGTTGGTACCTCGGCTTGTTTTGTAATATGTCTTCCCTTAGAAAGGAATTCAGGGACTAAGAAAGCACTGCCGCCTGAGACGGGGCTTTAGCCGTGCCTGCTCAGTACCTTCCTCCCCTGTAAATTTTGACATACCTATACAGGAGGAGCCATTGCTGCTATCGGGGGTAACAATTTCTCCGATGGCACCTGGGCCTGCATATGTCACTGAGGAAACTTTTTTACCGCAGCCCTGGAAAAATTTGAAGGAAAGATCGCTACGCTAATCACAAAAGGACAAAAAGTGAGGGAGATCTCGGGTGGTTTTGGATCCCCTTTCCGAAAAATCTGAGGATGAGAACACCTACAGAGGACAGGGATGAGGATGTGCAAAAAACGACAAGGATATGGACAGCCGCACTCCAGTAACTTGAAAAAGACGTGCCCTTTATTGGGTACAGGAAAAAATACACTACAGGTATCGGCACACAGTGGGATAAACAGTTGACGCGTTTCGCATTGAGTGTCAATGCTTAATCATAGCTATAATGAGAGCTATGATTTCATATAGCTATGATTAAGCATTGACACTCAATGCGAAACGCGTCAGCTGTTTATCCCACTGTGTGCCGATACCTGTAGTGTATTTTTTCCTGTACCCAATAAAGGGCACGTCTTTTTCAAGTTACTGGAGTGCGGCTGTCCATATCCTTGTCGTTTTTTGCACATCCAGTGCATTGCCAGCACCCATCTGCTTCTGAGTGGACATCAATTACCCTAGTGAGCTCACCTGGAGCGGCAGCTTTCTTACCTGTTTGACAGGGATGAGGAGTCGGACGGATCAGGGATTTCAGAGGAACCTTTTTCTGCTTCCCAGATGCTAAGGTCACAGGTACAATGTTATGCTGAGACAGTGCGTACTGTATTCAGGTTGCCCTCTTTGGAGTTAACTAAATCACCTGTCTCCTCACTGGGCTCATTAAAATCCCTGCAGGGTGCATGCTCTTTTTTTGGTTCATCCGTTATTAAAAAAAAGTTAATCTATGCAGACTGGCTACATCCAGACAAGCGTTTCTCACCTCCGAAGAAGTTTGACATTCTTTATCCTATGGAGGAAGGGTTTTCCAAGAAGTGGAGTCTGCCTTCTGTAGATGCAGCCATTTCTTGTGTAAATAAGAACCTGACTTGTCCAGTGGATAATGTACAGGTGTTCAAAGACCCTTCAGAAAAGAAGTTTGAATCTTTACTAAAATCTTCCTTCTGGCTGGGTCAGTTGCCCAACCTGCTGTAGCAGCAGTAGGCATGTGTCAGATCCTCAAGGACCAGGTAAAACGGGCTGAAGGAGCTGCCTTATTTTTTACCCCAAAGACTCTTCACGAAGAGGTGCCCCCGTTTGGCCGAGTGGAGGGACGGCTTTGTCGGTTTTCAGCGGCATGGCAGACAGAAATCCAGGACAAATGGGTAGTATCCACAGTATCCCTAGGGTACAAGCTGGAATTTCAAGAGATCCCATTTTCTCAGTTCCGAAGCTCAGGGATCCATAAAAAAGAGCATCCTTCAAGGGATTAGATCACTTGCTGTCTCAAGGGGTGATAACAGAAGTACCCCTAAAAGAGAAAGGTTCAGGTTTTTGTTCAAACCTCTTTGTGATCCCAAAACCAAACGGAGACGTTAGACCCATTCTGGATCTAAGATCTCTAAATCAATTTCTAAACATTTGCCATTTCCGAATGCAAACTATTCGATCAGTGGTCACCACCCTACAAGGAGGAGAATTCATGGCGTCAATAGACATCAAAGACGCATACTTACATGTGCCTATCCATCCCGCTCACCAAAAGTTCCTAAGGTTTGCGGTAGAACATCTCCACTTCCAGTTGTGGCTCTGCCCTTTGGTGTGGCTACCGCACCTGGGTATTTACAAAGGTGCTAGCCCCTCTGTTGGCAAATCTGAGGGCACAGGGCATAGCGATAACAGCCTATCTAGACGATCTACTCGTGATCGGTCAGTCAGGATTAGATCATGCTGTGCTCACCACAATAAGATACCTGGAGCATTTGGGATGGATTGTAAACTTACAAAAATCCTCTCTTCAAGCCCAAAGAAGGGTAGAGTATTTGGACATGGTCATAGACGCAGCCCAAAGCCGGGTATTCCTACCAGAGCCAAAGATCAAGTCACTAAAGGACCAGATCCTCAAGGTAAAGAAAAGACTGTCTATTTGCCTTTGCATGAGGCTATTGGGGAAGATGGTAGTCTCCTTCGAGGCTGTCCCTTGCGCCCAGTTTCATTCAAGGCAGTATTTTAGCTGCCTGGAACAGGAAGATCCAAGCTCTGGATTTAACCATGCGCCTGTCTTCACAGGTGTGCCAAAGCTTCAGTTAGTGGTTAAAAACCAAAAACTTGCGGAAAGGAAGATCCTTTCTCCCGGTCACCTGGAAGGTGGTGTCTACGGATGCCAGCCTAATAGGCTGGGGAGCAGTGTTGGAAGAAGCGTCAGCCCAGGGAACCTGGGCCAAGACCGAAAGAAACCTGCCCATCAACATACTGGAAATACGGGCAGTATATTTAGCCCTCAGAACCTGGACACACAGGCTACAGGACCACCCAGTTCGGATTCAATCCGACAATGCTACTGCAGTAGCTTGCATCAATCACCAAGGAGGCACCCGCAGTCAGGGTGCTCAGGAGGTGAATCGGATATTAACATGGGCATAAGAACATGTTCCTTGTCTCTCTGCAATCTTCATTCCAGGGGTAGAAAACTGGCAAGCGAACTATCTGAATCGCCAGCAGCTGTCACCCCAAAATCTTTCAGGCCATATGCCAGAGATGGCGGACCCCGGATGTGGACCTGTTGGCTTCCAAGTTCAACAGGAAGTTGGACAACTTTGTGTCCAGGACGAGAGATCCTCTGGCCTGCGGATCGGATGCTCTGGTGGTTCAGTGGAATCGGTTCTCACTGATCTATGCGTTTCCTCCGATCGCTCTCTTACAAAGGCTACTTTGCAGGATCAAGAAGGAAAGAATTCCTGTAATCTTAGGGCCCCAAATTGGCCCAGAAGACCCTGGTACGCCAAAATCATAAAGATGCCGGTAGGAAAACCTTGGAAACTTCCACTTCGTCACGACCTGCTGTCGCAAGGTCCAGTGTTCCATCCTTCCTTACAAAAGCTAAATTTGACGATTTGGCTGCTGAGACCCACATTCTGAAGAAACGAGGGATCTCGGGTCCAGCGCTTTCTACACTTATTAATGCCAGAAAGCCAGCTTCCAGGCTTATCTACTATAGAGTCTGGAAAGCATACGTTTCATGGTGTGAAACTAACAAATGGAATCCTCAAAGATATGACATAAGTAGGATTCTCCCCTTTTTGCCAGCTAGGAGTGGATATGAAATTAGCCCTTAGAGCCGATATTTGACCCTTAATGGTACTATCAGTCTTCTTTCAAAGACCGTTGGCATCTCAATCCCTAGTTTGGGCTTTCATTCAGGGGGTACTGTGGATCAATCCACCAGTCAAGTCTCCCTTGTGCCCATTGGATCTGAATTTAGTATTGTCAGTGTTGCAGAAGCAACCTTTTGAACCTATTTGCCAAATTCCGCTGATTCCTTTAAGCAGAAAATTGGCCTTTCTGATTGCTATCTCTTTGGCAAGAAGAGTATCTGAATTAGCAGCTCTTTCTTACAAAGAGCCTTAGTACAATTTTGTCTTTGTGACAAACTAAATAAGGTGGTGTCGGTTTTTCATTTAAATTAGGACATTGTTCCGCCTTCTTTTTATCCGGATCCGCAGACAGTGGAGGAAAAATTATTGCACTCTCTCTAGATCTAGTGAGAGCAGTAAAGGTGTATCTGCAGGCAATCGCTCAGATACGTAAAACAGATGTTTTGTTTATTTTGCCAGATGGTCCCAAGAAGGGTCAAGCGGCATCAAAATCCACTATCACCAGGTGGATTCGGCAGACAATTATTCAAGCCTATGGTTAAAGGACAGGACTCCTCCTTTTTCAGTCAGGGCGCACTCTACCAGGGAGATAAGTGCTTCATGGGCAGTGCACCACCAGGCTTTGTTGGCTCAGATCTCCAAAGCTGCAACTTGGTCTTCAGTCCATACATTTTCCAAATTCTATCAAATAGATGTAAAAGGACATGATGATGCTGTCTTCGGGCGAAGTGTGCTGCAGGCAGCAGTATAAAGCTTCTTGTCCGTGGTGGCCTACTTGATCTGTCTCCCACCCTTCATATGAAGCATTGCTCTTGGACCGTCCCATTATGTAATGAATGGCTCTGTGTCCCGTGGTGTATGAGAAAAAAAATCCTGTTTTCTAAAACAGCTTACCTGTAAAATCCTTTTCTTGGAGTACACCACAGGACAAAGAGGTCCCCTCTTCTTATGGGAATCTTATTGCGTGCTACAAAACTGAGGTGCTTCCCTGATGGGAGGGGTTATATGGAGGAACTGTCTTGGTTGTGCCAGTGTCCAATCACTGCTGGTGACCCATTATGTAATGAATGGCTTTGTGTCCTGTGGTGTATTCTCAAGAAAAGGATTTTACAGGTAAGCTGTTTTAAAAATCCTGTTTTTTGCTATTTGGCATTGTGCTACTTTAACTGACAATTGCCTGGTCATGCAATGCTGTACACAAATTAAATTTAGATCCTTTTTTCACACAAATTGTTTTCTTTTGGTAGTATTCACCACTGGTTTTATTTTTTTTTGCCTCATAGGACAGTCAGAGTAGAAGGAAAACTCCTACAAGCTTTAACAAGACACTGATATAAGTCATCAGACTGCTATATATTGCTGATGAGAAAGGGTATTTAGCAGTTTATATTTACTAATTTAGTCTGTGTACTGTGGGAGACCAGATATAGTAAATGCAGGGTCCTGGGTTTAGTAACACTTTAAAGGGGTTGTAAAGGTTAGTGTTTTTTTTCACCTTGGTTCACCTGCTGTGCGCGTCCGGAGTCTGGTCGTTGATTGTATAGATTGGAAAGATTGATAGCAGCGCAGCCATTGGCTTGCGCTGCTGTCAATCACATCCAATGATGCGGCCGCCAGGGGGCGGGACCGTGTCATACATGCTGTGTTTATGACGCAGCGTGTATGACAGGAGCGTGCCCGCAAGCTAACCCCCAGGGAGAGAGCTAACTAGAGGGGGGGTTAGCTATTGTGGTGAGGAGCCAAGACAGCCGCCGAGGGACCCGAGAACAGGAGGATCGGGCCACTCTGTGCAAAACAAGCTGCACAGTGGAGGTAAGTATAACATGTTTGTTATTTAAAAAACAAATCCATACAACCCCTTTAAGGCCAAGCTCCCCCATTATGGTTAGAATCCCAATACAATCCATCAAAGATTATAGTCCGAAAGATTAAACAGTTAATTTGTATAAATAATTGTAAAATTAGCATCCATAGGAACTTCCCTCAGTCTGTGGACCCCGAAAACTAAATAATTTACAAACTTTATATGATAGAACTATTGTTAAAGTGGTTGTAAACCCCAAACATTTTTAAATAAAAATAAAAACCTGAAAGACAAAGGCATAATAAGCTAGTATGACTAGCATACTAGCTCATTATGAATTACTTACCTTAGATCGAAGCTGTCATCCTCTCCCCCTCCGGCCGTAGACAACTCCCTTGGAGGTTACTTCCAGGTATTGCCGCTCCGGCGCTGTGATTGGCCGGAGCAGTGAAGACGTCACTTCGCGCATGCGTGCGGGAGCCGTCAAAGCCGGCATTACCCATTCACAAAACCGGCATTCTCGCAAACCGAGTCAGAATAAAAAAAAAAAAAAGTTGCTCGCAAATCAAAAAACTCTCAAACCAAGTTACTCTTAAACTGAGGTTCCACTGTACTATGTGGTGGTTTTAGACATCCTTTAGGATCGCCCCCCTACATGTGTATTGGCTGTCCCCCCCTGATGGCGACCCTGGGCGTGTAACTGAGGAACCCAGCAGACCCAGCAAAGAGGAATCTGTCATAAGGTTGCACCTCCTACTTTTGATATACTGTATGTATTCTTTTAGAACAAGAGGTTAGAGAATGGTATATGGGCAGTTAGGGACATTGACAGTTGGACATTAAAGCAGTATTAACTGCTTAATCACCGCCTTATAGCCGAAATACGACTACAAGGCGGTTCCTTAACTCTGGGAGGACGTCCATGGACGTCCTCCCAGAATCGCGCTCCCGGCCAGAGGACCCGGCGCATCACGAATCGTGGTAAATTGGCGCTGATAGCGGTTGTTTACCATGTGATCGCTCCGTCCAATGATGGAGCGATCACATGTAAACAAACCGGCGTCTTTTGATGACGCCGGTTCCTCCCGCCTCTCTCTGTACCGATCGGTACAGTGTGAGAGAGGGGAGCGCGGGTGTCAGCAGCGCTGTGGCTGGATCTGTGACTATTGCAGTCACAGATCCATCCATCCCTGCAACCCCCGCCCCAATACTCTGCAATACCCCCTGCGCTAATACTCTGCAATACCCCCTGCGCCAGTACTCCGCAATACCCCCTGCTCCAGTACTCTGCAATACCCCCTGCGCCAATACTCTGCAATACCCCCTGCGCCAATACTCTGCAATACCCCCTGCGCCAATACTCTGCAATACCCCCTGCGCCAATACTCTGCAATACCCCCTGCGCCAATACTCGTAACTTCATCTTTCATATTATGCAAAAACATTGGGCTAACTTTAATGTTTTTTTGTTTTTTTTTTAAAGCACAAAACTGTTTTATTTCCCAAAAATTGCTGCGAAAATACCGTGCGCGATAAAAAGTTGCAACGGCCGCCATTGTATTTTCTAGGGTCTTTGCTAAAAAAAACATATATAATGTTTTGGGGTTCTATGTTATTTTCTAGCAAATAAATTATGATTTTTTCATGTAGGAGAGGAATGTCAGAATTGGTCTGGGTGTTCCAGAACGCCTGATGGTGCTCCCTGCATGTTGGGCCTCTGTATGTGGCCACGCTGTGTAAAAGTCGCACACATGTGGTATTGCCATACTCGGGAGGAATAGCAGAATGTGTTTTGGGGTGTAATTTGTGGTATGCATATGCTGTGTGTGAGAAATAACCCGCTAATATGAACATTTTGTGAAAAAAAAAATATGATTTTGCAAAGAATTGTGGGAAAAAATGACAACTTCAAAAAACTCACAATGCCTCTTTCTAAATACCTTGGAATGTCTTCTTTCCAAAAAGGGGTCATATTTGTACTTTTCTGGCATGTTAGGGTCTCAAGAAACGAGAGAGGCCGTCAGTACTTCAGGTGTGATCAAATTGATCAATTTTCAGTAATTGGTACCATAGCTTGTAGACCCTATAACTTTCACCCAGACTAAATAATAACCAAATTTTTTTTTTACCAAAGATATGTAGCAGTATACATTTTAGGCCAAATATATGAAGAAAAATAAATTTTTTGCAAAATTTTATAATAGAAATGAAGAAAAATTATTTTTTTTTACAAAATTTTCGTTCTTTTTTCATTTATAGCGAAAAAAATAAAAAACGCAGAGGTGATCAAATACCACCAAAAGAAAGCTCTATTTGTGGGGAAAAAAGGACACAAATTTCATTTATTTACAGTGTTGTATGACTGAGTTATTGTCATTCAAAATGTGAGAGCACCGAAAGCTGAAAATTGGTCTGGTCATTAAGGGGGTTTACGTGCCCGGTGGTCAAGTGGTTAAAAAGCCAACATTTATTATATTACAGCTTACCAATTCTAATGCCGCATACACACATTTTTTTTAATGTCATTAAAAACGATCGTGTGTGGGCTCCAGAGCATTTTTTGTGACGTTAAAAATGGGCATTAAAAATTTAAAACATGCTCTAAATTTTCGTGTTGTTTTTCACGTTGTCGTTTTTAATGTCGTAAAAAATGGTCGTGTGTAGGCTTTAACGACATGAAAATAACGCGCATGCTCAGAAGCACGTTATGAGACGGGAGCGCTTGTTCTGGTAAAACTACCGTTCGTAATGGAGATAGCACATTCATCACGCTGTAACACACTGAAAAGCGCAAATCGTCTCTCACCAAACTTTTACTAACACAAAATCAGCAAAAGCAGCCCCAAGGGTGGCGCCATCCGAATGGAACTTCCCTTTTATAGTGCCGTTGTACGTCACCGCGCTTTGCTGGAGCATTTTTTTTCACGATCGTGTGTAGGCAAGGCAGGCTTAACAATAATCGCGTTGAAAAAAACATATAGGCAGATTCAGAAAGACTTAGGCTGGCGTATCAGTAGATACGCCAGCCTAAGTCTGAATCTGCGCCGATGCAAATTTAAGCGTATTCTGGTAACCAGATACGCTTAAATTAGGCTAAGATACGAGCGGCGTAAGTGTCTTACACCGTCGTATCTTAAAGTGTGTTTTTTAGGCTGGCCGCTAGGTGGCGCTTCCATTGCGTTCGGTGTAGAATATGTAAATCACTAGATACGCCTATTCACGAACGTACGCCCGGCCGACGCAGTACAGATACGCCGTTTACGTAAGGCATTTTCAGGCGTAAAGTTATTCCATCAAATAGCTGGACTAGTAATGTTAAGTATGGCCGTTGTTCCCGCGTCGAAATTTGAAAATTTTACGTTGTTTGCGTAAGTCGTCCGTGAATAGGGCTGGACATAATATACGTCCACGTCAAAACCAATACGTCCGTGCGGCGTACTTTGCCGCAATGCACACTGGGATATGTACACGGACGGCACATGCGCCGTTCGTAAAAAAAAAGTCAATCACGTCAGGTCACAGTTAATTTACATACAACACGCCCCCCACATCCTCATTTAAATTAGGCGCGCTTACGCCGGCCCCATTTACGCTACGCCGCCGTAACTTAGGAGGTAAGTACTTTGTGAATACAGTACTTGCCTTGCTAACTTACGGTGGCGTAGTGTAAATCTGATACACTACGCCGCCGCAAGGATGCGCCCGCCTACCTGAATCCAGCTAGTAGTTTTTTCAAGACCATTAAACATGGTCACGTGTACGCGGCATTAGATGTGATGGCTGCAGTCGTTTCCTATTTTAGGCTTTCTTTTATGTCTGTTGTTTTTCACAAGCTCTCCAGGAGAATGTATTAGTTTACATGGATAAGACAAACCATTTAACCCTGACAGGAGTGATTAAAATGATTCAGCTTTTATTTTTTCATGCAAAACCTTTATCCTAAAAGGATAAAAAAATGTTTGCTGTAACTTATTATAAAGTATGAGTTGGAGTTTGGCTTCAGTTTGTTAGCGTAATTAAGTTTGCTAATACCTTTAATAATACCTTCCGAAGGGGGGGGAGCCAAAGAAAACTGATGTAGCCACCACATCCAATGATTGGTGAACTGCAATATAGGGGTATATTCATCATCCATCAGACTGAGTCCGTCTAAACTAGGTAGAAAGCAGAAGATCACTTGTGATGGGTTTATGAAGCGAACAAATACCTATGAAATGTCCTGATCCTCCTTGGACCACAACATACCATATTTAGGGTCCACATCATGCTAATTCCAAAGCTGGACTAAATGAATTCAAGAAGGAACTTTCATGTAACACATCAATCCGGGATGTAATACATATGTGTCCAGGAGAGAAGGAAAATCTGTGGTACGGAAACAGAGGAGAGCATAACCTGATCCGTTCTGCCAGTCCAAGCTTACTGCATCAAAGGGAAACAAACACCACTAATAGTATGTCCAAATTGAGTTTTATGTGGCATTTCAACAAAAAAGGCCCTGCTTTTTGCCCACATTTAAAAAGCATGGGGACTCCAATACCCGTTGCAAATTCTTGTTGAAGAGAGAGAGACGAATATGCACCAGCAACACAGAGCAGAGGAATGCTGAGGTTTCTGCTCTACTTCTAAACCACCTTTGACATGCCAGGGTGTTTATGCAGGTCCTTGATGCCAGTTCTTGCTTTGCACCACAACAGGCCCACTTTCCACAAATGCATCCAAGTGGAGGACCTGAAGATGCTCCCAGCTGGAACCACAAGCAAGACCACTTCTATAAAATGAAAGAAAAGAATATGTGACATATCCTGACATTCACTTCTCAATGCAGGCTAGCTAGAGCGTTCTTTCATTCTTTTACAGTTCAGGAGTTAAAAGAAAAGTAAAGGATGCATCTGTCCCCCAGCACTGGGAACCGAGCGATCGAACACTGCCGATCACTCAGGTTTCAGAGCTCCCTGAGCAGAGACCTGTAGACTTTCAGTCGCAGTTCTCTGCTCTGCTCACGCTTCACTCATTGGATCGCTGGGTTGTGGAGGGGGCGGGGACTGGGAGGGGCCGGGGACAGCCAGCTCAGGCTCTCGGCGGCTCGCTGAGAGGCTGAGATGGGTGTCAGTCCAAGGCACCTGGCGGATCCAGTCTTTGACGTGATGACACAGTGCCTGGACTAGCATATGAGAAGTCAGCAGAGAGTGGACTTTAGCACGATCTCTGCTGAAAACGGGTCACAGGACTGCAAAACAAATTGCACTCCTGTGATCCATAGGAGAAGTACAGCCAAACGAGCTTTGGCTATACTTCTCCTATAAATAAACATTTATTCTATTAGGAAACAGGTTAACAGGCATTTTATTTGCAAAAAATAAATAACAAGATTAGTAATTTACATGTCTTTGTGACCTTAGAACCCCCAAACCAAAATGGGAGTCACGGGTCAGGTCAGTTCACAAACCTTGTCACATCTGTGGCTAGGTGTGGCAGTCCTCTATATCTTTGGAGAAATAAGTAAATCTTTGTTTGACTAGGCTGCCATAAATTGTCTGTTCCTATGTTCTTCCTAATTAAATGCTGATTTGTGATATGTTCAGGAACAGGCACATTTCGTGTTTATTTTATACCATAAACACAATACTTTATTAACAAGCCATTCTGAGGACATTTGACCACTCTCAACGCCTGCGCCGTATAGAGCCGACTAGCAGCTCTGCATGTTCGGCTTCATTCGGAAACGCCGTGACTCGGACGCGCCTACGCAATACGGGGGGGCGGGGCCTTAACCGCCGGGGGGAACTTTTTCCTGAAAGACGTCAATCATTTGGGCGACCTCCCAGATGACATGCCTCCTCAGAATAGAAACGCCTACTCCCGTGGGGAGAAGTACCCGGAAGCCAGATTGGAAAAATACATTATACGATATGTACAGCCTAAAGAGGATAAAAAATTGCGGACTGTACATGTTACAAGTCTAAAGAAGTTGCTCTGATAACATTTTTATTTGGGTGAACCTCCGCTTTAAGCAGCAGCAAACCCCAATCTGGACTGTGCACTTTTTGTTCTATGGGGCTTTATACAGAATTTCAGTTACACAGAAAGCTTGGCACAAGAATTATCACTCTTGCTATGACATTTGTGGCAATACCACACGTGTGGTGGGATCTCAGTTCACATATGTGTGCAGGACCCTTTTGGGTGTGTTCACATTTGCAGGTGAGCACAGGGAGATATGACACTTTACATATTTTATTATGTATTTTATTTAAATTAACTTTTTACCACTGTACCTATGTTTTTTTATTTGATCAACTTTATTGCTATCACAGGGGATGAACAACATCTCTTGTGATGGCATGGGCCATGACAAGTCCTCTTTATCCAGAGATCTGGGTTCTATTAGAGCCCATATCTCCTCTGACCTCCAAAGTATCTGATCAAACTGAGGTCTGTTTGATCAGATACTTTCATTAGACTGAAAACTGAAGTGACAAAATCCTCATTGCTTTTGGTTTCTGATCTCACAGAGAGGAAGGAACAAGGTCAGTTCCCCTCTCTCTATACAGGTCACTAGATAGGGTTGCCACCTGTTCGGGATTCACCTGGACAGTTCGGGTTTTGAATCATGTGTCCGGGTTTCAGTCCACCTGAAACCCGGACACAATATTCAGACAGGAATGTGTCTCAGAACAGGTCACCATAGGAGGCTGAGGGGGGGCACTATGTGCGCCACATTACTATTCTCTTTGGAGTGCCCAAAGGTGTCCCAGGTCTGTTACAATCCTATAGATCAGGTGTCTCCAAACATTCTAAAGAAAGGGCCAGTTCTGAATTTAGGGGCCCGACTGTGCCCAGTGGGAGTAAACAATGCCCGATCTTTGGCATTAGGGGGAGAAATAGTTGGCATCCATGGGAGGAAATGTGACCAATTTTTGGTTAATGACTTAAGGGCCCAATAAATGCAAGTAAATGGGCGCAGTTTTAAGACCACTTCTATAGTGTACACTAAAAAATCGATATTTTTGCTGTGCACCGCTAAAGCGTTCGGGTTCAGCTTGAAGGAAAAGTGGCAACCCTATCACTAGATGCCACCAATCAGAGTTGTTCTAGGAACCCCAATGGGATGGGAGAACCTGGGGAAAGTGGTGGCGGTGATGAGGGCATGGAGCCCCCTTTCGCCACCTGTAAAAATGATTGAGTGGTCCTACAGCTGCTTGAATCACTTCTACAATGAAGGGAATTGCTAGTTGAAAATTCTGATACTGAGATGATGTCTGTAGCTGTAGGCACCATGCCGGTATAACCACTTCAATATGTGGCTGTCATATGACATCCTACGGGCGGGAAGTGGTTAAAATTGTTAGTATTTTGAACAGTACATGCTTTATTACTTTTATAGAAAGACCCCTCCATGTGTTTTTGATCGCATTGATATTGGTTGCTTCTTTTCTCTGTTGGTTTACTTCCTTTTTCATCTGAGGATGTACTGCCTATTCTGTTGCCCTGTTTAGAGCCCTACAAGTGTTGAATTATGCTTCACATATACAGTACCTCTCGACTCTTACCCATCTCTATCAAATTTTCCTCACTGTGTGCTTAATTCCTTTCTTTTCCATTTGTCTTTTATAGGACCTTTGTGTCACTGTGACATTAGAAGACAAGGTGACTTGGTGACTTGTATCTTCAGGGCCCTACAGAACATCAGAAAAACTATTTCTGTAGTTTATGCATGCATGTAGAGTCAGTAGTATTGGATCACATTTTGAACAATTGCAGGCACTGTAGGAAGCAATCTGGATGTACCGCATAAAGATAACTCATACGAATGAAATCTGTAGGCATTTTCAAGGCTTACAGTCAGCTTCAAGCAGCTTTTTTTTATACCTTTAAAGCTCTATTCAGGCTGACACTTATTTATTTTTTTTGCTGTCTGCCATTCTATTGGAGAAGCATTCTTCCACTTTTTGTCTCTTTTGACTGCTGGACAAAAAATGAGGATGTCACTAGTACTGATAGGAATAAAAACTTGAGAGAGGTTCTAACACTTATACGCGCCATTAAACGATACTGCTTTTGTTGAGGTCTTTTTGTTGAGGTCCAGTGTTGTCACTGGAAACATTTCACATCACTTCCTGTCGCTGTGAAGTCTGTCAGCAGAACAGCCTGTCACCATCACTTAATGTCTCTGTGAAGACTGTCACCAGAACAGAGAGCTTCTAACCTTCAAAACAGAGGTAGCCAGATTCAGGTAGAGATACGACGGCCAGGGCCGCCATCAGGGGGGGTACAGGCAGTACACCTGTAAGGGGCCCGGAGGTCCTTTTTTTTTTTAGGGGTACGGAGATGCCCAGGGCCCGGATGACAACCCCCCTTTTTTTCTTATATATTTTTTTATTTCATATATATATATATATATAAAATTATTATTAAAGTGCCCAGAGGTCCCTAGGGCCCCGGATGGCAACCCCCCTTTTTTTATATTTTTTTTAAAAAAAATGTATATTATTTTTTTATTTTTTTTTATTTTTATTTCTTTTATTTATATATATATATATATATATATATATATAAAAAATATATTATTAAAGGGCTCAGAGGTGCCCAGGGCCCCATGTGGCAAACCCCCCTTTTTTTTTTTAATAAATGTTTATTTTTGTTTATATATATATTTATATTTATTATTAAAGGGCCCAGAGGTCCCCAGGGCCCCGGATGGCTACCCCCTTTTTTTATATATATTTTTCTTTATTTCTTCTTTTTTTTTGTAAAGGGCCCCCCCCCCCCCCCGCCTCTCAATTCGCAGCAGCCCCCCCCCGCTTCTCAATTTCAGGCGGCAGCACTCCCCCCCCCCCCCAGTTCTCTGCTCCAGGGGGCGATTGCCTGAAGCTGTGTAAGGGGCCCCATAATTCCTGATGGCGGCCCTGACGACGGCATATAGTAGATATGCCGTCGTAACTCCAAATCTGCGCCGTCGTATATTTAATCGTATTCTCAAATTAAGATTGGCTTAAATGTTGCTAAGATACGACCGCTGGCGCCGTCGTATCTTAGTTGTCTATTTACGCTGGCCGCTAGGGGCGTGTACGCTGATTTATGCCTAGAATATGTAAATCAGCGAGATACGCCTATTCACGAATGTACGCTTGCCCATCGCAGTAAAGATACGCTGTTTACCTAAGGCGTTTTCAGGCGTAAAGATAAACCACCAAAAAGATGGCGCAGCCAATGTTAAGTATGGACGTCGGAAACCGCGTCAAATTTTGTAATTTTTTTACGTTGTTTGCGTAAGTCGTCTGTGAATGGGGCTGGGCGTAATTTACGTTCACGTTGAAACCAATGAGTCTTTGCGGCGTGATTTGGAGCATGCGCACTGGGATACGTCCACGGACGGCACATGCGCCGTTCGGAAAGCGCGTCATTTACGTGGGGTCACAATTCATTTACATAAAACACGCCCACCTCTTCCACATTTGAATTAGGCGGGCTTACGCCGGCCAATTTACTCTACGCCGCCGCAACTTACAGAGCAAGTGCTTTGTGAATACTGCACTGGCCTCTCGAACTTGCGGCGGTGTAATGTAAATGACATACGCTACGCCCGCACAAAGTTAAGCCGGCGTACATGAATCCGGCTAAGGGTTTCTCCACTTCATTCAGCCGACCAACTTGCCTTGAGATGGTCATTAACCGCTTGCGGACCTCATGTAAGAATATATGGTGGCAGAGCAGCTCTCCTGTGGTGGATCACGTACCTAGTATGTAATATTCCAGGTAGGAAGCACACATGCATGCGGCTAGCTCCGCATCTGTGCTGTGCTTAGACACAGCACAATCTGATCAGCGGTTGCCGGGCCAATGGATGTCTACCAGTAAACAAGGCAAAGCTCTGTTCTGTGAGCAGAGATGTTGTGGATTTTGTTTCCCTGCTAAGTAGAGAATAAAATCAACCACACCCCTTAGTATAAACAGCACACAAAATCCTGGTTAGTCAAACATTTAACCCTTTGATCGTCCTAGATGTTTAACCCCTCCCTAGTCAGTGTCATTAGTACAGTGAAGCCTCGTACACACGTACGGGTTTCCCGGCGGACTTTTTACTGCCAGGAAACCCGAGGGGAAAACCAAGAACCTACTCTGTAACTTTTTCCCCCTACACACGACCGGGTTTCCCGAAAGGAAATCTGCCATGAGAGCTTTGGGTGGGAATCCCGGCCGTGTGTATGCTCCATCGCAGTGTTTCCCATAGGAAAACTGCCGGGTTAAAAACAGCCGGGAATCCTGGCAGGAAAAAAGAGAGCTGGTTCTCTTTTTTTTCCTGGCAATTTTCCTGTCGGGAAAACTGTGATGGAGCGTACACACGGGTGGTTTTCCCGGCCAAAAGCTCTCATGGCAGTTTTCCCGACGGGAAAACCGGTCGTGTGTACGAGGCTTGACAGTGCATATTTTTAGCACTGATTACTGTATTAGTGTCACTAGTCCCCACAAAGTGTCAAGTGTCTCAGTTAGTGTCAAATTGTACGCAGTCCCGCTATAAATCGCTGATCGCCACCATTTCTACGCACTCTCTCACTCCAGCTCTTGCACCCAACAACTCCTCCCCAGCTAGGCTGACCCTGGGTATTTAAGGAGGCCTGCCCCCTGCCAATCCAGATTTGGGGTTGGTCAGAACTCCTCAAACACCCCAGGTGGCTCCACCTCCCCTCCCATCTCTGAAAGCGATGGGAGGTCCTGTTGACACCACCTGTGAGTCATCCTGGCCTGCTTTAATTTACCTATCCTCTCTAGCACACTAGAAGGTGTTACATCAATATATGCTTATTAGGGGTTTTCTCACCAAAAACTTGTAGCAGAATACATAATGGCCTAAATGTATGTTTTTTTTTCTTTTTTTTATGTAGCACCCTGATGTTTAGGCAGGGCTGCTATCAAATGTATTTGCCAAGTGATAGTTGCCTTAGCCAATTGATAGGAGGTCAATTCATTTCACCCTAATTCTTGAATTGCTGCACTTCTCTCTTCTGTCACTAGATGGCCGGGTATCTGGTGACATCAGATGAGACAAGGGCATTGCAAGGAAAAATTAGGAATGAATGGGGTGTCTCAGCCAATGGGCAGAGATTTTCTTGGGTCCCTTGGCCTGCTGGGAGAGCCTATTTATTTGGGTGTAGTCAGGTGATCAGGGTTCTGTGCCACCTGGATGGCTGTCTGGGTGGACGTGTGTTGTAATGCCTTGGGTTGCTGGGCCATAAGCATTGGGCTTATCTCATGGACATATGTCTGCTAGGCTGTCTGAGGGCCTATCCAGAAGCAAGAGAGCAGAATAGGGTTGGGACTGCAGCTTACAGTCCAACCCGAATCAATGGTTCTGCCGGCCGGAGAACCAGCTGTGGTCAGATGTAGAGGGACTGAAGCTGTCGCCACTAAGGGACCATCCACCTTGCTACCAGAGACCATTGTGAGTAGCTGAAGCAAATACCGGAGCAGTATTCTCACCATCCGGGTGAAGAATGAAGAATTGTGAAAACTTCAGCAGGTGCCAAGCCAGGGACCCTGCCAGTGGAGGTGACGCTATCAGAGCATTATTGTGTGCCAAGCCAGGGACAAAGCAGGCCAGTGGGGTGATGCTTCAGGAGTATCTGTGAGTGCCAAGCTAGGGACCCAGCAGGGATGCAGGGGTGACGCTTGAGGAATATACTGGGTGAGAAGATTGAAAGAGCTCAGGAGATCAAGTGGCAAGTGGATCTGTTAGTCTAGTGAAAGACTGGGAGCTCAGCGGAGTAAAGTTCTACAATAGGAGATTGTAGAAGTGAAGGAGTTCTTTGCAACCTTTATTAGAAACTGTTATAAGATTGTTGCCATAGGAGACAGCAGCCCTGCTCATGCAGACCAGGGGCCAGATTCTCAAAGGACTTACGACGGTGTATCTCCACGTACGCCGTCGTAAGTCTGAATCCGAGCCGTCGTATCTATGCGCCTGATTCATAGAATCAGTTATGCATAGATTTGGGCAAGATACGAGCGGCGTAAGTCTCCTACGCCGTCGTATCTTGAGGTGCATATTTACGCTGGCCGCTAGGTGGCGCTTCCGTTGATTTCCGCGTCTAATATGTAAATTAGGTAGATACGCAGATTCACGAACGTACTTGCTCCCGCTATGCCGTTTACGTTAGGCTTACGTCCGGCGTAAAGTTACCCCTGCTATATGAGGCGCAGCCAATGCAAAGTGGACGTCGGCACAAGTGGATCTTCTTACGTCGTTTACCTAAGTCGTACGTGAATGGGGCTGTGCGTAGGTTACGTTCACGTCACAGGCATTGAGCCGGCGTAACTTAGGAAAAAAAATTGACGTGATACTGAGCATGCGCGCGCATGCGCGTGCATGCGCCGTTCTTTAAGCGCGTCATTTACATGGGGTCACGATTGATTTACATACAACACGCCCACCTTTTTCACATTTGAATTAGGCAGGCTTACGCCGGCCAATTTACGCTACGCCGCCGCAACTTAAGGAGCAAGTGCTTTGTGAATACTGCACTTGCCCGTCTAAGTTGCGGAGGCATAGCGTAAATAGGATACGCTATGCCGGAACAAAGATACGCGCTCCTACGTGAATCTGGCCCATGGTGTCTAGCTGGATGCCTTTCCCTGCACGGCTGTCTGCCTATAGAAGTCTTGGAGTCTGCCAATTAACATTGCATCTACTAAAGTGTCTCCTAGCCCTAACCCTCTCTCCCCCCAGTTCTGTTTAAGAGACAATAAATCTCTTTGCATTCAAGAAGTGTCTGGCGCCCATTAATCTTCTTTGCATTAAACCCACTATGCCTTGTAACCCACTTTACACAGAAGGATGTCAGCTGTTCCTAACTCTGGAGGTCACCATTGGACTTCAGGGCCGCCAGGACTTGGCTACATCTAAATTTTTATGAAAAGAAAATGCATCTCCAGGTGAGTGGTGGAACCAGGTAAGCTGGGAAATGGACTCCTCCCAGGGGTGCTAGCCTCGGCTCGTCCACTGTGCAATTTGGATAAAAAAGAATGGATGGCTGCACACAGAGGTAGTGATGAATCTCTTTATTTTAAAATCCATAACATGAGTAACACCACAGGACAGGCAAACAGGTAAAGGTAGGTGCGTTTTACACAGCGACGCTGCGCTTATTCATTAATGTAAGTAAATTAAGTAATGTCAGTATTTAGTTGTTTACAGAACAAAAAAATAAAAAACCCAGAGGTGATCAAATACCACCAAAAGAATGCTCTATTTGTGAGAAAAAAAAAGGCAGAGACGCAATCTTGAGCCTTTTATGTGTTACTGGCAAGCCCTGCCATGGCCAATGTTGGCTATGTAGAATTCTGGCCTTTAGTGAGTTTATATACCGTAATGAGAAATATGAATTCATGATAGATGTTGAATTTGATTAAATTAAATGTAGTAAAATGTTAGTTTTGTATATTTTAACAACATCCATCTTCTGTTACTTAGTGCAAAATGATGGTAATATGAAGTATCTATAGGCTTTGTAACAGTTCATAATATAAGATAAGATAATTACGTCACTGATACCCAGATATTGAAGATTGCATACAAGGCACACTCAACGGGCCAGATTCACATAGGTTAGCGGATCTTAAATTCATATCACCATCACAATATATGGACTGATCATTCATCATAATTGGGGATTGGTGTTTTTATTTCATTTTCACTATAATAATTGATTGCATATAGTTTTCAATTAAGATCGTCACTTGAAAGATTTGTTACAGGTGCACTTGGTTTAAGACATTTTTGAGTCTGGTTGTATGTATTGTATATAGCACTTTAATAAGTTTACATATACCAAGGATTGTATGAGGAGTGCTCTGGCAGGTTTTATTACCGCGGTTGGAGCTACCCATCACAATTGTGGTTTATTCACTGATCCACATATCGTGGTCACTGCTAATTTTGCACAGTTATCACTCAGACCTTCCGACTTTATATCAGAAGGCTTATAGGTGACCCCCCATAATAGGTGGGTCTACACTGGCGCTACACTTTAATTTTATATTTTCTACAACTGTCCTTTTGTTGTGTTGGCAGCCTAAATTTTGTTTAATTTTCAGTTTTGCGCAATATTTTTATATATATATAAACAGAAAAACTGTTGCCAGCCCAGTATGACCCCTCCTACTCTCAGCATGCTTCAGTTTTTTGCTTGTGTCCAGGAGGATGTACATTTTTTCCTCTGCTCTGCTGAGAAAAGTCTAACCTTTTTTGCTAATTCATATTGAGCCAAAAATCCTCTACAAGCGGCTTGACTTGGTTTCTATATTTACAGGTGATACTCGAAAAATTAGAATATCGTGCAAAAGTTCATTTATTTCACTAATGCAACTTAAAAGGTGAAACTAATATATGAGATAGACTCATTACATGCAAAGCAAGATAGTTCAAGCCGTGATTTGTCATAATTGTGATGATTATGGCTTACAGCTCATGAAAACCCCAAATCCACAATCTCAGAAAATTAGAATATTACATGGAATCAATAAAACAAGGATTGTACATAGAACAATATCGGACCTCTGAAAAGTAGAAGCATGCATATGTACTCGGTTTGGGCCCCTTTTGCAGCAATTACTGCCTCAATGCGACGTGGCATGGAAGCGATCAGCCTGTGGCACTGCTGAGGTGTTATGGAAGACCAGGATGCTTCAATAGCGGCCTTCAGCTCTTCTGCATTGTTCAGTCTCATGTCTCTCATCTTTCCCTTGCCAATGCCCCATAGATTCCCTATGGGGTTCAGGTCAGGCGAGTTTGCTGGCCAATCAAGCACAGTAATTCCACGGTCATTGAACCAGGTTTTGGTGCTTTTGGCAGTGTGGGCAGGTGCCAAGTCCTGCTGGAAAATGAAGTCAGCATCCCCATAGAGCTTGTCTGTGGAAGCAGAGCCGGCCCTACCATGGGACCTAATGGTACCATTGTACCAGGCGGCACATTCGGGGGAGCGGCAAATTGAGCCGGCAGATGCATCACTGAAGCTGAAGTGTGTGAGAAGTACAGCGTGTGTCACATTCCTGTCTCCATGCGGTTGCTCCGCCTTTCCATTACCTTCTCAGCCAATGAGAGTGGCACTGTAACACGCCCCTTTCTTCAGCCCGGCACATTTGACTGTTAGAGGAGGAGGTGCTGGAAATGGAGGGTGGCAGAGAGAGGACACAGAATCTGCACTGCATCGTATATTTCCTTTAATCAGCCTACAATCGGGCAATATGAAGTCGGTTGAGGCCTTGTTGCTGACATTTTGCCTTATTTGTTGAATGTTTTGATGTTGTAGACATGGCCTTTGGTCATACTGTAATTGTATTCTATATTTGGAAAAATAAAAATCTATTGAAAGTAGAATCTGCACTGCTGGGGACAGACCTAATGCCGAATGTAAGTTCGCTGGATGTATGTAGTCAGTAGCAGGACTTGTTAGGAATGTGAGGTATTTCTCTGTTGTCTTCCAGTCCCTCGTTCTGCACGAATGCTCAGAGCAGATCTCTTGCCTGACTCCTGCCGATGCTCAGGTCACTGGCCAGGAAGGGAGAGCAGCTGCAGCCAGAGACAGGAGTGTCTGTGAGGGGGGAGAGAAAGAAGAGATGTGTCTAATGCTCTGAGTGTGAGGGAGATGTTATCCCCTGACACAGGAACGTCATGCCTGCCCTCCAATGCTTGTCATTCTGTGCTGTCCTGACTGTATTCTCTGAGCTGTGCCTGCCAAATAGACATTGCATTTCTTTGACTTTGTGCTGTGAGGAATGCAAAGTGGGGAGCAATATGCTGAGCCTCTAAATTCCCTGCAACCGCATGTCTTCTGGGTGATAGGTCTGTGTAGGGGGTCTGGGAGAAAGACCATCAGTGAACCTTGCAGAGTTATGGTTGTCAGTGTTGGTATGTGGATTACAGTGGCTACTAATACTACCTGGGCTGAGTGCAGGGGGGAGGGGGGGGCTCTGCTTGTAGGGTCCATGAGCAAAGCACAGCATTTCACTGATCATAGACCAGCCTCTCCTCAGTAAGCATCAAGGAGGTACGAGGGAGAGGCTGATGTGAGGTAGCAGCTAAGAGGGTCCAAGTCTGAAATCCCAGCAGTGGGTGATGGTGCACGGTGACACTGAGAGAGCACAATGGTACTGTCCCCAGGCTCCCCACTGTGTGTTTATGATCATCATAAATTTCTTAAGGCTGTGCTGTGTTTTACAGACTGTAGCACAGTACATTCAGAACAAAGTCAGCACCCAACAACCATGGACACTGACAGAACCACAGAGCACCTGCTGTGATCATCTTAATAATGATGATCATAAGCACAGTGAGATGCTAGTTTACTCATGTTTAGGGGGCAGTAAAAACAAATGGCTCCACTCCCCAGACCGTTTTATTTAAGTAGGTTTACAGGTGGCCGGAAGTAAACAGGCTAGTGTCCCGTACACCCGCCTACCTTCAAGTTTGTTTGAATCCAGAAAGAAAAATGAAAAAAAGGTTGCATCTTTAATTTTTTTTTCCAGATGTACTGTAAATGTGATGGATTAGAGGTAGCCTGATGTAAGCAGACAACAAGCCCATTTACATCTGGCCATCCATAGAGCAGGTCCAAGTCTACTCCCGTCCGCTGTACAGATAATGACATCTGTCCCGTTCAGATCCACTCACAGATCCCCCCCGAGCAGATCTGTGTAAAAGAGCCTTATGCTGCAAAGGCAGCTGAGGGAAAGTACATATGCTGCAACCGTGATGCTTTTTGTGCAGCAAAAAATATCCTCACTGTCACCACCCACCATGTTGCCTGCCGAATGTGATCCCATTTAACTGCTATCAGGGATTTAATTGGTTAAAACTGGTGCTGAAGAAGTGAAAAAATGGGATTGATTTACTAAAACTGTTGAGTAAAAAATCTGGTGCAGCTGTGCATGGTAGCCAATCAGCTTCTAATTCAGTTTGTTCAATTGAGCTTTGAAACCTGGAAGCTGATTGGTTTCTATGCACAGCTGCAGCAGATTTAGCACTCTCTATTTTTAGTAAATCGACCCCAATACTTTATTGCTGCTTGCCCAATACTCTTTGAAGAGTGATCTAGATGCAGATTGCTCGTCAGAGAGCAATAATAGTGTAAACTAGCCCTAAAAGGGGGGGTGGCGGTAAATTGGGGGGAGGGGGTTGTAGGCGGGACTGGGGGACCCCATCAGAAAGGCTGTACAGGGCCCCATGATTTCTAACAGCAGCTCTGATGTCGACTGCTGGCCAGTCTGTAAGCTGTACAATCTGATCAACTGCTCCAGGGAGAGAACTACACAGAGATAATTAATGGGGCTGCGATCAGGAAAAAAATTCTAGAAGCTATGAATTCATAGTTTAAAGGACTTAAGGCTCTTATTATGTAATTTATTTAGTTAATTTTTATCGCTTTATTGACTTTTCTTATTACGGGCGTAAGTGGGGCCTCATGTCTAAGTTTTGCATAAGGCCTCACAAAGCCTAGAGCTGCCTCTGCGAGAGGAAAAAGAATAAGAAAAAGCTCCTGTGGCTCCTGTCCCCCAAGCACACCAGCACAAGCACCGCATGGCATCCCTTTGCTTGCGTACCTGCGTAGCCCCTTGAACGCCTATGGAGCACCGCTGGTTCCGAGGACACATCAGCACAGGAAGAGGCCACAGAGGAAGAAGAAGAGGAGGGGGTGGAGGAGAGAGGTGTGTCACAACCAATAGTAGCATTTTGGAGGCGTGGTGGCGGAACAACCTCCAACACTACTGTACCTTGTCCTGCGTCCTTCCCAGCTGCCAGCAGAGTCACCCAATGCACCGTGAAAGATAGGTAACGTCCCTGTCCATGCCTACTGGACCATGAGTCAGCGGTAATATGCACCTTACCACTGACCACCCTGTCCAGCGAGGCATGGACATTGCCTTCCACATGGCGGTAGAGAGCCGGTATCGCCTTCCGTAAGAAAAAGTGGCGTTTGGGAACTTGCCACTGAGGTACCGCACATTCCACAAACTCACGGAAGGGGGCAGAATCTACCAACTGAAAAGGCAGCAGTTGAAGTGCTAGCAATTTAGCTAAGCTAGCATTCAACCGCTGGGCATGTGGATGGCTGGGAGAGAACTTCTTTCGGCGCTGCAGCAGCTGGGGCAGGGAAATTTGCCTGGTACAATCTGTCGTTGGTGTACCGATAGTAGATTGCCCGCAAGTACTTGGCTGTGACACACCTAATTCTACACCTTCAGTCCTATCAGTGCAGGCTTCAGAGAGGACTGAGGGTATAGTGGGGTTGGAGATCCCAGCTGATGAGGAGCAAGGAGAGGTCCGCTTTGTTCTTTGGTGTGGGTCTTGAGGTACGCTTGCCAATGAACTGCATGGCAGGTCGACATATGTCTGGTCAAGAATGTGGTGCCCAAGCGAGTGATGTTTTGGCCTTGCGAGATACGCTCGAGACATATGTTGTAAATAGCAGCGGTGTGATCTGATGCACTTGTCTCAAATAAGGCCCACACCAAAGAACTTTTGGAATAACGCTGAGAGACAGCAGCGCCCTGCACATGCAGAGCTCTGCTTTGTGATACAGTCAGTGTGCTGCCCTTAAGCTGGCCCCTGGAGGGCATCCTGCCTCGTTGGAGATGTGCCTCCTCCTCCTCTCTCCTTTCAGGCACCCACGTGGAGTCAGTAACCTCATCATCCCCTCCCTCCTCATCACTGTAGAAAACCTGGCAGTATGCTGCAGCTGAGGGAACATGACTGCCAGATTGCTGTCCTTCATGGGCACCCCCTCTCTCTGGGCTCATGTTACTGCCTTCCTCTAGCTGTGGACCATCATTGGAGCCTTCAAAACGCTGCGCATCCTCCTGCAGCATGTACCCAACACTGTGGTCAAACAGTTTGGGGGACTCCTCAGGAGGACATGGTGGGGCTAGGGAAGGAGTGACTGATGTCATTGAGCAGAGGGAAGAGGCCGCGTTGGCAGCTGCTTTGCCAGACAAAGTACCATGAGCCTGAGTGAGAGAGGATAAGGAGGATGAGGACAGCTTGGTCATCCACTCTACCAAGTCTTCGGCATGTTGCGGCTCAACACGGCCAGCTGCCAAAAATAAAGGACGAGTGTGTCCCACGGCCACATGCTGATGAGGATGCACCGTGTCCACGACCAGAACTGTTGCCTCTAGACGCAGAGCCTGCTTACCCTCTTTTATCGGCTCGTGACTCTCTGCCTCTCCTTGTTGTCCTTCCAGACATTCTAATGGCCTGCAGAGGACACAGACAGTACACCATGTGAAAGTACTTGCAGAATGATCCCCTGTCTGTGGTATTAATATGAGCAGATCCCTGCCTCTAGGAATAAATATGAGAAACATCAGCTTTACGTAGCTTTAGGTGCACAAGGTGCAGAGGACACAGACAGTACACACACTACGTAGCTTTAGGTGCACACTGCAGAGGACACAGACAGTACACCACGTGAAAGTACTTGCAGAAATATCCCCTGCCTATGGTATTAATATGAGCAGATCCCTGCCTCTAGGAATAAATATGAGAAACACCAGCTTTACGTAGCTTTAGGTGCACAATGTGCAGAGAACACAGATAGTACACACCCAACGTAGCTTTAGGTGCACACTGCAGAGGACACAGACAGTACACCACCTGAAAGTACTTGCAGAAATATCCCCTGCCTGTGGTATTAATATGAGCAGATCCCTGCCTCTAGGAATAAATATGCGAAACACCAGCTTTAAGTAACGTTAGGTGCATGATGTGCAGAGGACACAGACAGTACACACACCACGTAGCTTTAGGTGCACACTGCAGAGGACACAGGCAGTACACCATGTGAGAATACTGCAGCTAGCACAATCACCTGCCTTCCTGTCAGTATATTAGGAAGAGTGGATCTAGCTAAATTCAATACAGTGTATAAATATATATACAACACATGGGATGCATATATATCCTACACACACTGTAACTCTGACTAGCCTGCCTGCTCTATCTACCTGCCAAAAATGACACTCTCTATCTCTGTCTCTCTCTGCCCTCTCTTAACCACCGCAACACACTACACAAGGCCGACTTCCAGGCGGCCTTTTATAGTGTGGGTGTGTACTAAACCCCTTGAGCCATAATTGGCCAAAGCCACCCTGGCTTTGGCCAATTATGGCTCTCCGTTTTTTGCAAGCTGTGATTGGCCAAGCATGCGGGTCATAGTGCATGCTTGGCCAATCATCAGCCAGCAATGCACTGCGATGCCGCAGTGAATTATGGGCCGTGACACGCCACTCGAATTTGGCGCGAACGGCCCGTAACGTTCGTATTTCGACAAACGGACGAACATACGTTCGAGTCGAACGTGAGTTCGACTCGAACACGAAGCTCATCCCTAATGCTTAGTTGCGTCCGGAGAGTACATTTACTTGTTGATCAGAGCTAGCCAGATTACATGATATTGACATCACACATGTGGGCGTGTATATAGGCTACAGTGGAAATCTCCACCTTCCTGAACTTTCAGCACTGGTAAAACTCTGCAGTTTATCATGCAACCGTGGTATACAGATCACCCAAAAAGGTATATAGTGGCAGTATTTTAATAAAGATGATTTATAAGTTGTAGGCACTGTGGGGGTGTGGACGAACTATTTTTATATTACTGGGTTGAGTAACACTTTAAGAGCTTACCACATGTTTTTTGACGATATTTACTGGCACATTTTTCATTTTGCAGTAAATACCGCATAATCTTGTTGTTTTTTTGTGAATTGGAGTTTATTTACCGCATTTAATAATTAGTTAGTTGCAGTCATGTGCACCGCTCTATGCATACTACAAATCCCATAGTCCCTAGTCCAGTGATGGCGAACCTTGGCACCCCAGATGTTTTGGAACTACATTTCCCATGATGCTCTAGTACACTGCAAGTGCATGAGCATCATGGGAAATGTAGTTCCAAAACATCTGGGGTGCCAAGGTTCGCCATCACTGCCCTAGTCCATTTTGAGAGTGAGAAAGAGAGGGTGGCTATACTCCTACTTACAGTGGGGTCATGGAGATCGAACATAGTCACCCTCAAACAGGAAGTCAGATTACAGCAGCAAAAAAAGGAACCTGGAGATATGGAGGGAAGGCTGAGAGCAATTAGAAGGTATATTTGAGTTTGAAATACATACATACCTGAATAGAATATACTTAAAAAAAAAAAAAAAGAGTTTAGTGTGTCTTTAACTACTTTAGACCATTGTACGGCTGGCCAAAGAAAGTATGCTCCGCAGCTGCTAAGACATATATTTAGCTCTGTAAAATATCCCTATAGAAGTCCTCTATGTAACAAGTAAGTACTCTAGTTTGTATTGCAGACTGCAATGTGTAAAATGACCTGTAGGTGTCACTGTAGGAACAAGATTGCATCATTGGCTGCTGTTCATCTTTTCCAAGCTTTGTGTGGCTGTTATAAGCATCTCCAGCAGTAGGTGACATCTGGTAATTAATGGTCTCAGATGTGAATCCTTTCCTCTCCAGGCAGCAGCTGCTTTACTGGGTGTCTGCAGTGCAGGAGACCTGAGACCTCCGCACTGCGAAGATTTTTCCATTTATTTGTTATGTTTGGTTATCGTTATCTCTCTGCAAGTGGGAGAAAAGATTATTCAGAATCATTACCTAACATGCATTTATTACACTATGCTCACTTTAATTGTCATGAATTAATAAAAGCATTGTTGTGTTCCACAATATAACAAAACAGGGAAGAGGGACTAACAATTTAATATCTGCTTATTTAACCCTTTAACCGGCAGCAGCACTACCGCACTTTTCATGCCCTCTGGGCCTGTAAGATTTAAAGGATGTGATCATCTAATTGTAAAGCAAAACAGAGCTGTCCCATCTGCTACAAAAGAGAATTTCATTAATCTTGGACAAGCAGCAATATTGTGCTCTGGCATTGTGGTGACTGAAGTGTCAGGAAATCACAGCTGTGTTCAAATCCAGGGCACAATCTCTTTAAATGTGAGGCTCGTGAGTTCAACTCCAGGCTCATCCACATACTCTCACTTGATCATGGGATAATCTTTTAATCGCCCGGTGTCCCAGCTTGTCCACCTGTATCTGTATGGTAATGTTATCATCATCTATTCAGTATACTGGCTGATGTCTCCTGGAAATGCTGTAAAGTTGGGTAAACATGTTGGCCCGGATTCACAAAGCACTTACGCCGACGTATCTCGAGATACAGCCACGTAAGTGTAAATATGCGCCGTCGTATCTATGCGCCGCTCCCATAAACTGAGATACGCCTGAAAATAGGCTTCATCCGACCGACGTAACTTTCCTACGCCGGCGTATCGTAGGCGCATATTTACGCTGGGCGCATTTGCCGCTCCCATTGATTTTCTATGCACATATGCAAATGAGGGAGATACCCCGATTCACGAAGTACTTGCGCCCAGCACATATTATACTCGTTTTGCATAAGTCGAACGTCCGGCGTAAAGTTAAGCCCCATATATAAGGCGCAAGTCATGCTAAGGTATGGACCAGGGAACACAGCCGTCGTATTTTACGTTGTTTAGGTAGTACGTGAATAGGGCTGGGCGTAGGTTACGTTCACGTCGTAGGTAGTGATCCGTCGTATCTTAGGGAGTAATTACGACGTGATTCTGAGCATGCGCACAGGGATACGTCCACGGGACGGCGCATTCGCCATTCGTTTTAAGTACTTGTCTGGCGTTTGGCCCATCATTTGCCCATCATTTGCATGGGGTCACGCCTCATTAGCATGGCTCACGCCCACTTCCATCTACGACGGCTTACGCCGAGGGAACCCAGCGCAGTTTGGGAGGCAAGTGCTTTGAGAATTTGGTGCTTGTCTCTCTGCGCTACGTCAGAATAAAATAGCTCAAAGGGAGAGATCCCTGCATCACACATTGTTGTGTTGATGCGGAGATCTGTCCGTTTTTTTTTTTTTTTCATTTAACGACAAAAAACAAAACGGCCTGGATTCACATACATTGGCGCATCTTTATGCCGGTGTAGCGCATCTAATATACGCTACGCCGGCATAAAGATGCGCCAATGTATGTGAATCCAGGCCGTTTTGTTTTTTGTCGTTAAATGAAAAAAAAAAAAAAAACGGACAGATCTCCGCATCAACACAACAATGTGTGATGCAGGGATCTCTCCCTTTGAGCTATTTTATTCTGACGGGGGGTGGGGATTGGGACTCCCCACCCGAAAGAACACTCGTCAGTGCTTGCAGCCATTAGCTTAGAGCGCTGATTGAATGCTGGTTTTCCAGCAAGACCTTTCAAAAGAAACCAGTCATTAGAACAGACAGCAGTACACAAACCAACTCTCGGTACATGTACAGCAGGGGTGCCCAATCTTTTGAAGAGTGAGGGCCACTTAAGCGACTTGGTAACAATGAGCGTAGCGGGTGGATGGCATGTCCGTGTCTGCACTGCATATGCAGAGCGGACACGGACACAGCCCACTATACACTTTTTTTTTTGCAAAATCGGATTGGAGGTGAGACACAAGTTGGTTTATTTCTGCCACTACTTAGAGGTGAATGGAGGGTCCAATTGGTCAGACTGTCGGACTGACCGTGTGAAAGGGGCCCATGGCTGCTTTCACACTGATGCGCTGTGGTTTACCCACACCGCAGGTGCAACGCAGTGTACCTTTTGGCTTTCCTGCACTTTGCAATAGACTTCTATTATATTCTGCAGGTTTGGTGCACTTTCAGAAAGGTCACCAAACTCACAGGTAATAACAGAAGTATATGGCTCAGTGCAGGTAACCCGCTCTACACCTGCAAATCAGTTTGAAAGCAGCCCAGTAACCACTGCAGAACAGATATGTCCATATATACACTGTGATTTTTAGTAATAAACTCACCTTTAATAACGGTATTCTATTTTATTCCATCCCAGAGCAGGAGGTCGCGGGCCACATTAGAGGGCTCCGCGGGCCACATGTGGCCCCCGGGCCACTGGTTGGGCACCCCTGATGTACAGTATATCAGGCTTAACATCAATACAATCATATTGATAGAGAGAGCAGGCTATTGTTTTTTCATGCAATATGGGCATGTTTGTTAGAGGATGTTGTACTGAAGAATGTTCAACAATAATTAAAGGTGATGTTTTATCTGCTCATTATTTGCCTTCGTAGGTTCCTCCTTCTCCCCTCATCAAATTAATTTTGAAATAAATCCTGTTTTTTTATTACATATCTTATTTTAGTCCCAGTGTTATCATCACTGGGTCTTTGTAAATCTATGCAATACATGCATGTAATGGCTATTGGCATGGACTAGCAGGGTGCTGTACATAGCATCTTCAAAACATGCCAGCACCCTTCCCCAGTATTCCCCTTAAGAGCCCACAGAGTTTTGCAAAAATCAAAATGCCTTAATGGGTGAGTTGGCTGTCAAACCAGCTGCTGACAGAGAATGTACTTATAATCAAACTGGAAAAAATAACATTAAGCATAGGTTCACATTGGAGCAATTTGTAATGCGAATTGACATGTCAAATCGCATGCCAAATCGGCGTCAATTTCCTGCAATGGCACAGTCTGAATCGGTGCGATGCCGCATTTGTGACTTTGGGTGCGATTTCCATAGACATTAGTGCAGCAATCCACACAGATGTCTCTGAAATCGCCCCCGTTGTTGGGACCGACATGCAGGAATGAAATCGTGTGAGTTTAGCGGAACCTGCTGTCAGCGTGAACCTGGGAAAAAGGTCCAGTACACTTCTAGTTAATTCACATTGATGTCAATCAGACCCCCGATGAAGGGGATGCTCTTAGCCCTCCGGGAAAAAAACATTGGTATGTTGTATCTGCACCTTCTTAGCAGTCGTGTGCTGCTTCAGTTAAGATTTTTGATGGGTAGATGTCAGTCTAAAGGAGTGGACATTTCTAGGCAGGCTGTATTTTCAGGCAAATCACCATAGGTAACACTTATATGTAAGGCTTAGGCCCCATACACACGGGAGGATTTATCCGCGGATACGGTCCAGCGGACCGTTTCCGCGGATAAATCCTCTCAAAGATTTCTGCAGATTTCTATGCGATGGAGTTTACTCACCATCGCATTGATAAATATCCGCCGGAGTGTACACACCATAGAATCTATCCGCTGAAACCCATTCGATGGGATTTATCTGCGGATAGATTCTATGGTGTGTATGGGGCCTGAGTCTCCATGATTGGAAGAACTTGAAATTCAATACATTATAGGGATGGGACAAGGACAGTAAGGCTGGGGAGGAAAGAGCTAGATGCTGCTGAATGTCATCCAGCCAATAAAGGAGGCAGGTTCTTTTTTTCAATCATATTATTTTCCATTTTTTTATATCACAACATATACACAAAAAAAAAAACGAAAAAGAAAAACGAAAAAAAAAAAACCAACATCATTAAAATCAACTCATAAATATTCTTAACATGACAAAAAAATAAATAAAATGTATTCCCTTCCTTCCCCTTCCTACCTAATCGTGGCTTAACAGTACCCATGTGGTCAAGCCACGGTTTCCAGATAGTATCAAACCTCTTAAGAAAAAGATGCCTCTCATAGGAAATGGATCTATTCAGATCAAATTGGCAATTTCTAATGGCAATTTGTCTTCGTGCCACAAAACACGTGTTTACAACAGTAAACCATGTTGGTGGTTTAAGCAGTAAGATATCAAGATAGCCCAGTAGACACATTAAAGGATCCACTGAGAGATACAGATCTAAGATCCCATTAAGGCTACTTTCACACTGATGCGCTTAGCACTAAAAATTGTGCCTGCAAAGCGCCTCTCCTGTCAGTCCAGTGTGAGAGCCAGAGTGGAGTGGTGCGCTTGCGGGACATTAAAAAAAGTCCTGCAAGCAGCATCTTTGAGGTGCTTTAGGAGCGGTGTTTACACTGCTCCTAAAGTGTCCCTGCCATTGAAATCATTGCCTGTAAAGAGCCTGAAAGAAGTCTCATCTGCAACCCCAATTTGAAAGCCCGAGTGCTTTCACACTGAGGAGCTGTGCTGGCAGGGAGTCAAAAAAAGTCCCGCAAGCAGCTTCTTTGCAGGGCTTTAGGAGCGGTGAATACACTGCTCCTAAAGCACCTCTTCCCATTGAAATCAATGGGAAGCGCCTTGGCAGCAGCGTTTTGTGGGTGCTTTTAACCCTTTATTTGGCCACTAGCGGGTTTTAAAAGCACCCCGCTAGCGCTCAAAAAACGCTGGTAAAGCGCTGCTAGTTTTACCAGCGTTTTTTTGGGCGCTGGCAGTGTGAAAGGGCTCTTAGGAAATAAAGGAAGGGAATTGTAACATATATGCCCCTTTAAATTGAGAAATTGAACATGAGCTGGTAATTCCTTCCTTTAAAGCGGGGGTTCACCCTAAAAAAAAAAAAGTTTTTTTGTCTACCAATGCATCCAGCATACTAGCGTTAGCAACAGTATGCCTTTATTTTTATTTTTCCTGCTGTACTGACAGTTTAATCCATTCAGACTCCCGCGGGGAGTAGGCGTTCCTATGCAGAGGGGAACATGATTGACGGCCGGCTATGGCGCGTCACGCTTCCCGAAAACAGCCGAAATAGGACTTGGCTCTTCACGCTGCCTGCGCAGTCAGCTCCTAGTCTTTGCGCAGGCGCCGTATAGCGCCGTGAAGAGCCGAGTCCTACTCCGGCTATTTTCGGGAAGCGTGATGCGCCATAGCCAGCCGTCAATCATGTTCCCCTCTGCATAGGAACGCCTATTCCCCGCGGGAGTCAGAAACAAAAGTAATGGATTAAACTGTGAGTACAGCACAAAAAATAAAAATAAAGGCATACTTTAGCTGACGCTAGTATGCTGGATGGCATGGTAGAAAGTTGATTTTTAGGGTGAACCTCCGCTTTAAGGTGGCTTAAACTTCGGCTAAAGTAAACACAAAGTTCTGCTTAGAAGGGGATAGCAGGATTAACTCAGTCAGATAACCTCCAAGCAGTGTAAGTATATGTGATAATTGCTTAAGAATGGCAGACTGTAGCAATAGATAGACTTTGGAATCTGTGTCCATTGCAGGGGCCTGCCCTGTACAGTGTCCTGAAACTTGGAGTAACTTGAACAGAAAACCAACTTGCAACAGTGTTAAATAGTAGTGTTAAATGAGTGAGAAGCCTTCTCATCTGGTCCTTAGGCCAAGGAAAGTGTAGCGATGAGCCTTTGGCTGGGGGCCCACTTTGCCCTTTGAATATGTGGTTGCAATGATGATGATGATCTTACTATTCAACAGCAAGCAGGGCTTCACCAGTCTCCCTTCTCAGACTACTCGGCTTTCCGAAGGCTCTCGTGGCTTCCTGGCCCAAACTGGTCTGGCTCACGTGTCCCCATGCAGGTCTCCTCCACATGTCCTTTCAGCAGCAACGTCTCTTACTCTTTTTCCGGGGATCTGCTCCTGCCCACTGGCTGAGGCTCCTGGGCTGTGTAGTTTGAGCTCGGCTAAATTGTAGGAAAAGTTCTGCTTCCAGCATAAAAGTTCCAGCGATCCTGCACTCTTAAATAGAAATGATGATGTACACTACCATCTTGTGGTAAAAATTAAGATCTGCAATACAGTAACAATGCACAGTGTTACAACAGCATATGAGCATTTGCAAAAAAATGTAATATTTTCTTATTTTTGACAACTCTTGTGTGCTGTACTTGAGTTTACACTAGCACTGCGGTATACACGATTACAGCAGTGTACAGCCATTTATGGTAATGACAGTTTGTATGCTATTCCTGGGTGGAGGAAATACACTGAGCATTACGCTGAACCGGCTCAGGCAGCCTATGTGTAAGAGCCCCAAAAGTACTAAAAAATGTGTGTATTCTACTGTCTGCATGGAGTTTGTATATCCTCTATATGTTTGTTTACCATTTATGCTGGGTTTTCAAAAATGTGGATCGTACCATTACTGTAAACAAAACGTAAGCACCTTTACTATAGGCCAGCAACACGTATGCAGATATGGGCTTCTGACAATATACATACTTGATCAAATTCTGAACCTCGGAAAGTATAAAAGCTAGTGATTTATTGTAACAGTCAGGCACTGGCATTTGACGAAGGAGATTAATAATTGCAGCCCTGTGTTTCTTTTATAACAGATGCTTTATGGGAAAATATGATGAAAGAAATATGGAAGCTGCCACTGCTGACCCTAATTTTTAAAGGTGCATGCCAATAGGGCTATATGATTTGAGTTTAATTACTTTATGAGTCACTGACCTGGAACAAGTATGCAGGATCTCAATTCAACTATTTACACATGCTTGTTTCAGGTCAATGACCCAATAAGTGGAAAATCCGAACTTTGGTGACAACAAACTTGCATTGATGTGATGTTAGCAGAATAAAAGAACTAGAACAATAATATTATAATTTTTTTTACAAATTTGATTACATTGCCTGGTACTTCCAGCTGAGTGTGCACTCTGTGTATCTTTAAATGCTATGCCTGCTTATGTATGTGTCATATCTAATTACTGTGTAGCTCTCATCTGCAATTGCACTATACTGAGGGATCCAGGTATTGTGGGATCTGCAGTTTCTCGGAAGTGGAAGTGTCACGTCTCACACTACAGACAGAGGTCATACATTAGCCTGTGCAGTGCCAAGCAAGGTGTTAAAAAATGCTTTCAGAAATAGAAGTGTTAACAGTTTATTTTTTATTAATTAACACAATGGAATGTGATCACCCTTTGCCTTCAAAACAGCATAGATTCTTCTAGGTTTACTTGCACACAGTTTTTGAAGGAACTCGGCAGGTAGGTTGTTTCAAACATCTCAGAGAACAAACCACAGATCTTCTGTGGATGAAGGCTGCCTTAAATCCTTCTGTATCTTCACATAATCCCAGATTGACTTGCTGATGTTGAGATCAGGGCTTTGTGGCACCAAACCATCACTTCCAGGACTCCTTGTTTTTCTTTACGCTGAAAATAGTTCTTAATGTAGCCAGGGTCGGCTAATATGCTTACAATTTAGAGACATTTTCTCTGTTGTTAATGTGGGGTTGGCTCCCTCTAGTGTTTGCTGGACTCTATGTGTGAATTTCCTTTCTTCATGCGTGAGGATGTAGAGCAAAGCATCTTGGGACGTGTAGTTCAGAATGCTGAAGTGACTCTGACAGCCGGACTGATTTGAACTACAAGGAACAGAATGCTGAGTGAACAGAACAGACTGCTGGGAGAGGATATAAAAGGAGCTGGCGTGGCCTAGATCAGCCTCTCTGGACGCCGTTTTGACTCTGCCAGCAGGAGGTCTGTGTGACTGTAACGTCACACCAGTGGCTTCCACTGGGTACAACTATAGTTGCTTCTTTCCCAGTCAACTCTCTTCATTTCTTCCTTCTTTCCGAATACCCTCTCACTTCCTGCGGCCTATTTAAACTCCCAGCCAGGGATGGACTGGCAATTGGGACTACAGGGAGTTTCCCGGTGGGCCGATGGCTCAGTGGGCCGGCTTCAGTGACAGCTGACCGCCGCCCCCCTCCGCTCCTCTGTCTCTCCCTTCCCGCAGCGCTCACCTCCTCTCCCTCCCCACAGCGCTCACCTGGGGGGAACAGAGAAGCAGGGGGAGGACCAGAGGAGCAGGGGGGATGACAGAGGAGCATGGGGGAGGGGACATACAGCTGACTCAACAGCTATGGCCTGGGAGTTTCTCACTTCTGCCTAATCTTGTCCCATAAGGGGGGCCACGGAACCGATTCTTTGCCCCGGGTGAAATAATGTCTAGCTTCCCCACTGGTACTGCCTATAAGAGTACCAGTACCAGCCGTTCTACTCTAATAAAGTAGAACGGCTAGTGGCTAGTGAAGGGGGAGAGGGGGCTTGGGTGGCCGGGGGGGGGGGGGTTGCGGGAGTTGTCCGGCCGCCATGGGAGAGACCGGTCAAGGTGGGCCAATCTGAATGAATTCCAGGGCCAAATTTCTGTCCCAGTCCAGCCCTGCTCCCAGCACTGACAGGAAGGTGTTCCTCTATTGCTGACAGTACGCCACTGTCAGCTGGGCTTCCAGACTCACCTGATCTAAGCTCCAGCTTCCTGAACTGGATCACCAGGACTCCTTGTTTGCAGCTACCGCTCTCATCAACCAGGTCCAGGCTCCCAGGACGAACATCCATGCCCAGCTATCTGCAACCGCAAGTACTCTGCTATAGAAACCAATTACTAAACCCTGATCTCCATACTTGCCGCTTGCTTCCAAGTTATGTGCACTGCTATGCTAAAGTACTAAGGACTTTCACTCAAGGTTGTACTGCAGCTCACATGTTATGCTCACTGCTATAGATACCAGTTACCTGCTTTGCTTCTATGCCTGTGTTCATTACTGACCTCTAGTGTGCAGTCCCAGTACTGCGCTACACCTATCCTTATACCAGTTCAATTCCATTAATACCAAGATTTACTTTTATGTTGCTTATGCTGGAATAAGCACTATTTACTTTACTGAGGCTGTGATGATAGAACCCAAACTTTTAACTGAGTTAAGAGTGAAACCTGGGTTCGAACCTGAGAAGTCTCCGCAGTTGCGATCCATAAACCTGAAACTAATTTGGCGTATTGTTACAGTGACAGGGAGTTTGCTGACGATTTGTGGCCTACACAGCGAGGAGCTGGACAGCTATACCCAGAGGAATCTCTGCAGACAGCATTATTTCTTTAGTGCAGTGGACTGAAGGGTGTTCCAGGTCCTCCAGAGGTGCCTGCATTTCAGATTACAGTTGGCTGCAGCGTGGCGTGGCGGTTCGCCATTATACAGGGCCAAGACACAGAGAGATAGTTCTGGCTGGGGTCTTCTCATACTCTGCACCGTTATCTAATCCATCTGAGATCCAGAGTGGTGAGCCGGCATAGCCCATGTTAAGGACACTTGTAGTCCCACAGAAGTTATATTTTTCTTCATAACGGACACAGCAAGTAGATGCATTACTAATTTCAGTAGCCACCTCAGACGACATCTTTAGGATCGTAAAATAATGAACTTCTAATACTACCAGGATAAACTACAGCTTTGCTAACTTTGCTATACCTTGCCATTTTGGATTACTTTATTTACAACATAAAGAGGCTAGCTGAAGATATATGGATTTCAAGGAATTCCCTTCACCTTTTTATTATATTCTCCCCTCATCTGCTCTAATTGCATTGAACTGCTAAAGGGAGCCATCCTGTTAAATATAATATTGTGTATACTGTTTTCTCCACATTGTGCAGGATTTGCTGGCCTGTCAGTTGAGGAGGCAGAAGGGAGAGATCTGACACATAAGATAGAGTGAGAAGATAGTCAGCGCTCCAATTAGGTATGTGGATGAATCCGTATCCTCTCAGAGAAACCCAGGTGCCGGTGTATTGTCACAGTTTGCTGCCTATCCTAGAATGCTCCGGAAGTCACGTAGCGGCCAACTGCGCATGCGCGATGCGTTCCAAACGCAAATGCGATGCGTTCCAATGCATTCACGACAGTACACACCAGTGAAACCTCGGTCGGCATCCAGGCTCTTTCCTTATCCCCGTGGATTGGAGGATGTTAAAAAAAGAGCCAGGAGGCCGAGCGGAGCGAGCCGTCCGAGCGGAGCGAGGAAGTGAGGCCGACTGGCCACTTTCCTCTAAATCCACGTCGCCCTGAATACCGGGTTCGCTGGTGTGTCCTGTCGAAAATCCATTGGAACGCATCGCACTTGCATTTGGAACGCATCGCGCATGCGCAGTTGGCCGCCACGTGACTTCCGCAGCATTCTAGGATAGGCAGCAAACTGTGACACTACACCGGCAATGCACGAAGCAATTGTAGAAAGAAATGTTTGGACAGCCGCACTCTGGAAAAACCTTCTCGGTTGCCTTTTATTGATAAAAGTGTTCAAACACCACACATCACAGCAAAGACAGGGGCATACAGCTGACGTTTCGCACTACAATCAGTGCTTACTCATAGCTAGCATGTAAGAAAATGCACAAAAAATATATAGTATCAAACAAAACACCATGTGATCAACATCAACCAATAATACAGACTTCCCAATTGAATGAGAATCCATTGTTTGTATCTGTTGATTGGATACCACTTATGGGTGTGGACACACTTGAAAGCCATACTATACCAGCTTAACCCTTTGAAACAAAGGACTGTGAACTAGATATGAAAAAGAAAGGAAAAATCCTTTTAATGTGTGCATGGAAGGTGAATGGGCCACTTATGGGTGTGGACACACTTGGAAACCATACTACACCAGCTTAACCCTTTGAAACAAAGGACTGTGAACTAGATGTGAAAAGAAATGAAAAATCCTTTTAATGTGTGCATGGGAAATTATTAAAGTGTGAAGGTAAAGTGGTAAAATAAAAATAAATGAACTGTGTTGATATTATAGTGTAATGAAATTAAATTAAATTCAGATAAATGAAATTAGATTAGATCCAAATATATGTGATAGTCAATTTATACAAAAAGAGTAGAGTATATATATATATATATATGTAAAAATGGAGGTCTGTCCCATAGGGACAATATAGACACACTAATACTTGGAGAAGTGATACTTATGAGAAATCTATATATGTGTTTTATTATCCAAAAAAAAACATGTATAACAATATAAATATAAATATAAGTAGTGATGGTGAGAATGTGAGGAAATTTATATACCGTATTTATCGGGGTATTGCGCGCTCCGGCATATAGCGCGCACCCCTAAAGTGGACCTGACATTCCTGTAAAAAACATTTTTTATTACATTTTACTACTTACAGTTTTGGTGTCTTGCGCGGCGTCCATCGGCGGCCTCGTCGGGTCTGGCGTCCGTCTGCGGCTTCGGGCGTCCTCTTCGTCGGGTCCGGCGTCCGTCTGCGGCTTCGGGTGTCCTCTTTGTCGGGTCCGGCGTCCGTCTGCGGCTTCGGGTGTCCTCTTCGTCGGGTCCGGCGTCCGTCTGCGGCTTCGGGTGTCCTCTTCGTCGGGTCCGGCGTCCTTAGGCTGCGGTGTCCTCCCCGCTGCCGCTCGATCCCGCTTTCCCGCGCCGAGTTTGAACACTGTGCCGGCATATACCGAGCGCAGTACACTCGGGTATAGTCGGGCAGGCTCGGCTACTCTCGCGCTCACGTCCTGGACGTCTAGGACATGAGCGTGAGAGGGGCCGAGCCTGCCCGACTATACACGAGTGTACTGCGCTCAGTATATGCTGGCGCATTGTTCAAACTCGGTGCGGGAAAGCAGGTATCGGCGTATATCACGCACCCACGATTTTGCCCTGATTTTCAGGGCAAAAAAGTGTGCGATATACGCCGATAAATACGGTATCTGTGTGTGGCAATTAACGACAGTGCCACTATAGTTTATATGTAAGTGTCATCAAAAGCCTCTATAAATACCATAGGCGTGTCAATTTGTGAACTAAACTTATAAAAAGATATATGTTTACATAAGAAATGAACAAATTCATGATGTATTGTGTGAGAGATTGGCTGGAAATTGGTTAGATGGCTATGTTTTCCCTGTGTATGTTTGCTATATGCAATGCATTATATTATATTATGTGTGGTATGGACATCATTTCTAAAATATAATAGTTTTTAGTCATAAACACTGGTATATAATTCATACATAAAATTCATACATGAAATTAAAATAGGTACAAAGGAGTAAGATTATACCAATATATTAATCTCTGTATGATCAAATCGCCCCATTAAGGTGGGTATCAATGATCATGATGTAATTTCATTGTAACCATAAATTCTCCATTTGCAACCCAACTTTAGGGTTTATTTATAATTTTTTACTTTTTATTTTTTGTTTAGGGTCATTGAGCCACCACTGTTCTCCGCACAGACATATCATCCCATATAGGTCACACAATATTAATACATTGCATACATTTGGGCTCTGGTCTGTTCATTGGCAGTCTCAATGATCTCATAAAATAAAATAAAACAATAATACAAATAAAAATACTAACATTGAGTGCCTTGTTCTCAGAATAGAAACAACATTGAGTAAAAATAAGTGTTATTAAGTCTTTTTTTCTGTTCTTTTTTTTTTCTTTTTCTATTATAGTTTTCACATTCTCTATAATGGAACAGAAAAGACTAGCCACATTGGACATTATATATATATGTCAGGATATTTATATCATATAGCCAGATCATTGAGCGTCTTGATTTGTATCATACGACTATGAGGCCATTACACTAAACACAATGGGGCAGATCCACAAAGATCTGCACCCGCGCAGCGTATGTGAGATACGCTACGCCGCCGTAACTTATTCGGGTTTGGTTTGAATCCAGAAAGAATTCGCGCCATAAGTTACGGGGGCGTAGTCTAGCTCTCGCTGCGTGAGTGCGCGGAATTCAAATGCGGCGAGTAGGGGGCCTGTTTCATTTAAATGAAGCGCGTCCCCGCGCCGAACGAACTGCGCATGACCCGTCCGTCAAAACTCCCAGGGTGCATTGCTCCAAATGACGTCGCAAGGACGTCAGTGTTTTCGACGTGAAAGTAAATGGCGTCCAGCCCCATTCACGGACGACTTACGCAAACGACGTAGAATATTTAAAATTATACGCGGGAATGACGGCCATACTTAACATTGAGTACGCCACCAAATAGCAGCTTTAACTATACGCCGGAAAAAGCCGAACAAAAACGACGTAACAAAATGCGACGGCCGCTCGTACGTTCGTGGATCGCCGGAAATAGCTAATTTGCATACTCGACGCGGAAAACAACTGAAACGCCACCCAGTGGCCGCCGGAAAATTGCATCTTAGATCCGACGGCGTACTAAGGCGTACGCCCGTCGGATCTAACACAGATGCCGTTTGTATCTGTTTGGTGGATACCAACCAAACGATATGACGCGCAAAATTGTAATGTCTTTGAGGATCTGCCCCAATATGTTGTTTCTCTATGCACTTTTATCCATATGTGCAGGAATATGCATTATGCTATAAACATTGAGATAATGAATATATATATATATATATATTTTTTTGTATTTGATGTATTTTCTTTTAACTGATGGGATTGATGTATATATTATTGATATTTGGCTAATATCCCATAGGTAATCCTAAAGTTGGGTTGCAAATGGAGAATTTATGGTTACAATGAAATTACATCATGATCATTGATACCCACCTTAATGGGGCGATTTGATCATACAGAGATTAATATATTGGTATAATCTTACTCCTTTGTACCTATTTTAATTTCATGTATGAATTTTATGTATGAATTATATACCAGTGTTTATGACTAAAAACAATTGTATTTTAGAAATGATGTCCATACCACACATAATATAATATAATGCATTGCATATAGCAAACATACACAGGAAAAACATAGCCATCTAACCAATTTCCAGCCAATCTCTCACACAATACATCATGAATTTGTTAATTTCTTATGTAAACATATATCTTTTTATAAGTTTAGTTCCCTAAATTGACACGCCTATTGTATTTATAGAGGCTTTTGATGACACTTACATATAAACTATAGTGGCACTGTCGCTAATTGCCACACACAGATATATACATTTCCTCACATTCTCACCATCACTACTTATATTTATATTGTTATACATGTTTTTTTTTGGATAATAAAACACATATATAGATTTCTCACAAGTATCACTTCTCCAAGTATTAGTGTGTCTATATTGTCCCTATGGGATAGACTTCCATTTTTACATATATATATATATATATATATATATATATATATATATATATATATATATATATATATATATATATATATACTCTACTCTTTTTGTATAAATTGACTATCACATATATTTGGATATAATCTAATTTCATTTAACTGAATTTAATTTAATTTCATTACACTATAATATCAACACAGTTCATTATTTTTATTTTACCACTTTACCTTCACACTTTATTCATTTCCCATGCACACATTAAAAGCATTTTTCATTTATTTTCACATCTAGTTCACAGTCCTTTATTTCAAAGGGTTAAGCTGGTGTAGTATGGTTTCCAAGTGTGTCCACACCCATAAGTGGCCCATTCACCTTCCATGCACACATTAAAAGGATTTTTCCTTTCTTTTTCATATCTAGTTCACAGTCCTTTGTTTCAAAGGGTTAAGCTGGTATAGTATGGCTTTCAAGTGTGTCCACACCCATAAGTGGTATCCAATCAACAGATACAAACAATGGATTCTCATTCAATTGGGAAGTCTGTATTATTGGTTGATGTTGATCACATGGTGTTTTGTTTGATACTATATATTTTTTGTGCATTTTCTTACATGCTAGCTATGAGTAAGCACTGATTGTAGTGCGAAAGGTTTTTCCAGAGTGCGGCTGTCCAAACATTTCTTTCTACAATTACATAAGATATAGTGTTGGGTGTCTACTCTCCTGTTCACATATGTTTCAGTTAGTATTTATGTTTGTGTTACAACTAAGAGGACCTTATACCAATATATATTGTGTTTAATTGATAAGTTTCAGATAAAGAGCGGTGTATACAGGAGTGTTTCCATAAACAAAGTAGATGTATACATGTATCTTGTGTTTTGATAATACAGTAAAGATAATTGAATTGTTTCCTTAATGCTGTATGAGTCTCTATTTACTACCACAGCTGGTGACATAATGCAACCCAAGGTGTCAGAGGTAAGGGAGGAGTCAAGGTAATAAGTGGGGTACAGAGTCTATTAGCAGCTCTTGCAGGTGTACCGCTACATTAACCACTTAAGACCCGGACCAAAATGCAGCTAAAGGACCTTGCCCCTTTTTGCGATTCGGCACTGCGTCGCTTTAACTGACAATTGCCGGGTTGTGCGACGTGGCTCCCAAACAAAATTGGCGTCCTTTTTTCCCCACAAATAGAGCTTTCTTTTCGTGGTATTTGATCACCTTTGCGGTTTTTATTTGTTGCGCTATAAACAAAAATAGAGCGACACTTTAAAAAAAAATGCAATATTTTTTGCTATAATAAATATCCCCAAAAATATATATAAACATTTTTTTTACTCAGTTTAGGCCGATACGTATTCTTCTACCTATTTTTGGTTAAAAAAATCGCAATAAGCGTTTATCGGTTGGTTTGCGCAAAATTTATAGCGTTTAAAAAATAGGGGATAGATTTATTGCATTTTTATAAATTATATTTGTTTTACTACTAATGGCGGCGATCAGCGATTTTTTTCATAATTGCGACATTATGGCGGACAATTTTGACACATTTTTGGGACCATTGTCATTTTCACAGCAAAAAATGCACTTAAAATGCATTGTTAAATGTGAAAATGACAGTTGCAGTTTGGAAGTTAACCACAAGGCGGCGCTGATGGGGTTATGTGTTCCCTGAAGTGTGTTTACAACTGTAGGGGGGTGTGGCTGTAGGTGTGACATCATCGATTGTGTCCCCCTATAAAAGGGATGACATGATCGATGCAGCCGCCACAGTGAAGAATGGGGAAGCCGTGTTTACACACGGCTCTCCCCGTTCTTCAGCTCTGGGGACCGTTCGCGGGTCTCCAGTGGCGATCGGGTCCGCTGGTCCCGGAGCTTCGGACCGGGTCGCCGGAGCGCGCCGCGGGCACGCGCCTGTGACCCACGGCTGGGTACTAGTACAGGACGTACCTGTACATACATGTGCCCAGCCGTCCCATTCTGCCGACGTATATGTGCAGGAGGCGGTCCTTAAGTGGTTAATGACATTGGCTGTATGTTTGGGGTCATTGTCCTGCTGCAAAACACATTTTAGGCCAATCACACACCTCCCCGATGGTATGACATAATGAATAAGTATCTGCCTGTATTTCTCAACATTGAGAACAACATTGTTAAGGCAATGTTGAGGACCATAGATGCAGTGGTTGGCCAAGGAAACTTAATGCAGCACATGAAACTGTGGGTTTAGGATTGTGTATATAGGATTGTATATCCCCCCCCCCTTTTTATTGGTTGAACTAGAATGGACTTGTGTCTTTTTTCAACCAGACTAACTATGTAACTATGAAAGACACATCATGCTTACTTCCCTTCAACATTGAATGTTGCAACAAGATGTACAGCAGTGCCATACGCACAGAACTGGTGGAAACCAGTGGGACTCAGGTAAACCCATCTACTGTCTGGAGTAGTTTGGCCAGAAGTGGTCTTTGTGGTAAAATTGTGGCCAAAAAGCCATATCTCCAATGTGGAAACTAGGCTTCCTTTTCATTTTCTATAATAAGAAGAAACAGTAGAAATAGAGAGAGGTGTAATCCCTTTCCACGATATGAGGTTTTTTACAGCTGATCTTAAAGCGGTAGATAATGCTTGATGAATGGAGCCCTATGTCTTCAGCCAGAGCAACAGATTCTCAGTCACCTCTGATGCGCCTGACAGCACTGACATTCCTTCAGAGTGACCTCCTCTTGGGACTACTGTAACTATGTGTGAATGGGATAAACCTGTTTTTCTTTCTTCGTATCAATCAGAACCTTTATGCCGCATACACACCATCACTTTATGTGATGAAAAAAAAAAAAACATTTTTAAAAACGTCAATTTAAATGACCGTTTGTGGGGGAAAACGTTGTTGTATGTCTTGTGAAAAACGACAAAAAAAAAAATTGAAGCATGCTTTAATTTTTTGTGTCGTTTTTTAAAACGTCGTTTTTTGTTTCACAAAAATTGACCGTGTGTAGCAAAAAACGACGTTTAAAACAAAGTTTTTAAACCCGCGCATGCCCAGAAGCTAGTTATGAAGCTAGTTTCAATGGAAAAAAGTGGTGAACGTAACCTCGCTTTGCTAGAGCATTGTGAAAAAACGATGGTGTGTAGGCAACGTCGTTTTTGAAAATTGAAGTTTCAAAAACGTCGTTTTTTACTTCACAGAAAATGACGTTTTTTTCCATCACATAAAGTGATGGTGTGTACGCGGCATCAGACTATACGAAACCATCTGAGTAACAGGTTACAGAGAGACAAACTGTTGTCAGTCAAGCCAAACCTTTCTCCCCCTGCCATAGCAATGAACTGCAAAACTGTTCCTGTTTTACAAACCTTTGTTGCTCCATGCTACCCTAAGTCACCCAACGCTGACATGTCCGACTTTGCCAAATAAATCAGCTCACAAGCACTGGACTCACAAAGTTTATTGACTAGCCTGAGATCTACAGAGAGTTGAAGTCTTCAGTACCTCTAAGACTGCGATCAGTTACCTGGATACAGGGCCGTCTTTAATGTTGATTAAACCCTGGGCAAAAAAAATCTTGGGGCCCCTCCATGCAATTTTTCTCTCCACCTGCTCTGAGACATACAATAAATATCAGCTAAACTTAAAATCAGTTTATTCCATCAGATCAGGCAGTGATTGCTACTGGTTGCCAGAGGTTACAGCATATCATTACCACTTACTGACTGGTTTCTAGAGGTTACAGCACACATTATGGCTCACTGACTAGTTGCTAGAGGTTACAGGTCTTCTTGTTGATTGGTTGCTAGAGATTACTGTACAGTAATATGATTGCCGCCTTTATTTACATATGAATGCTGCCGGCCTCATCTATTTACATATGCATGCTTCCATTATTTACATATGAATGATGGTTATTTACATGTAAACACAGGGTCTGAAGGTGAGTCATCTGTATACAGCAATAGGGCAGATGTGGGCAGCATTAGTAGTAGCACTTCACACTGAGATATCAAGACACAGCAAAGGACAAAAATATCAAGGGACAAGGGAATTTAAACTGGGATAGTTGGCAAGTATGAGGCAGCTGCTTTGGGCCCCACAACAATGACAGGGCCCCTTTTGCCCTGCCTTAAAGATGACCCTGCCTGGATATCCCACTTGGTGAAGAATTTGACATGCTAATAAAGTGGTTAGGCCCACAATCTTCAGATTGTGTTATGAGAGGAAGAGCTGCTCATGCTGGTAACCCAGCTTTAAAGGGTCACTAAAGGAAACATTTTTTTTTTTGCTGAAATGACTGTTTACAGGGTATAGAGACATAAACGTTAACTGATTCCTTTTAAAAATGATTAAAAATAGATTAAATTCTATCATATAATGTGCCTGCAGTTTCACTTTCGGTTTTAAACTGATTTCATGTTTATGTGAAGTAAAGAGACACACAGAACAAAAACAAACAAATCCAGGGCAGTGTTTTGTTTTTAAAATGAATCTGATTGGTTCTGAGGAGTTTTAGACACACAGCTTAGACCACAGTGAGAAGCTCCCATGAGTTTTTTCATAAGGAGCCAGACAAGCAGGAAGTGTGGAGATCACAGCAGAATTACAGCTACTTCAAAGCAAAAACGAACAATGAGGACATGAAACCAGGACTGCAGTAAGGTAAAGGAAGCTATTTAGCTAAAGAAAAAAAAATCCTTTAGTGATCCTTTAAGTCTCCATGTAGCTTGGGAATGCCTAGACCAGTGCTATAGCAAGCTATAAACTATAGAATGCTCTATAAAGATTGCATGACTTTCGAAAGATATCTAGTAAAGATTATCAGAGGTTTGAAAGAACTGGATGAACTTTTGGTGAAATTACAGCTTGCTAAGGCAGAGCTGTACCTACCAGGCCTAAGCTATCTAGATACTGCTTGCAGTGTGAACCAAATTGTCTCAAAGCTGCCATGCAACATACAAGAGGTTCAACGTACAAGAAGGGAAACTATGTATCCTATCCACCATTCTCCTATGTTGTATATCTGATTCCATCAGAAACATTTCATAAACTAAAACTGACCCAAGCTTTCTATACAATGACCTCAGCACCCAGCCAACCTTTCCCAAGGACAAATATGCGCACAACTGTAGCAAGGTCCCGGGGCCCCAGAGGCCTAATGGTGACCTCAAGGGTTAGGGGAAGCTGACATTCTTCCTTGTAGAGTGGGTTACTAGGAATTTGTGGGTGTGATGCAAGAAGAAATGATGGGTGCCAGTCACTTTTGAATGCGAACAAGAGTTGTTTTGTCTCTTAACAGAACTGTGGGAGAGGCGGTTAGGGCCAGGACATCCTTGAGAAGATGCAATAACAATTGGCAGACTTCGAGACTTCTATAGGCAGACAGCTATACAGTGGAAGGCCTCCAGCCAGATAACACTTCTGTATAGGTAGGACGGCTGTTTCCTATGGCAACTAATTTTGCAACAGTCACTAAAGGTAGTTGTACATAACTCTTGATAACACAGAACAGTCTTTTACTTATCTCACAGTATCCCAATGTAGATCTTCACTCACTGAGCTCCCAGTCTCTCGCTCGACTTCCTGATCCCAGTCATCACTGGATCCCCTGAGCTCTTTCACAGCTATCCCACTGTATACTCCTCAAGCGTCACCCCTGCTATCCTGCTGGGTCCCTGGCTTGGCACTTGCTGATGCTTTCCGACTTCTTCACCGTCCCCGGCTGGTGAGAATACTGCTCTGGTACTTGCTTCAGCTTACTCACAGTAGTCTCCGGTAACAAGATGTATGGTCCCTTAGTGGCGACAGCTTTCTCTCTACCTCCCACCACAACTGGTTCCCTGTCCAGCTGAACCTTCTCAACACGGTTGGACTCCAATCCTGCAGTCCCAACCCTATGCTGCTTCTCCTGCTGCTGTATAGGCCTCAGGCAGCCTAGCAGCAGGTGTCCCCTACATAGGCCTCAGCCTTCCTGCCTTGCAACTCGTAGCGACATAACACATGTCCACCCAGACAGCCATCCACGTGGAAATAAAATATGCAAAATAGATGCAGCGCTAATAAAAATAATTTTCAAATTATCAAGTGAATTAAAGCATAAAGAAAAAATAACTAAAGCAGAGTCCCATTGAAATTCAAGCAACAAACACATACGGGAAATATAAAAACACTTAACTTTAAGAGAGCAAATTTTCCAGGGATGAAGGCTGCTCTCTAAGACTTAGACTGGGAGGAAATATTGGCATCGATGAACACAGAACAGAAATGGTAATTCTTCTAAAAGACTGTATGCAAACTCACTGCAAATATATTCTCATGGGCAATAAGTTTAAAAAGGCTAAAAATAAAATGTATGTGGCTCACGGCCAAAGTTAAAAAAAGCTATAAATAATAAGAGAAGAGCTTTTAAAAATATAAAAATTAAGGAACACTATCATCATTTAAATGTTACAAAGAATATAACAGAATATGTAAAAAGAAAATCAAGGACGCAAAAATTCAAAACGAATGCCATATTGCGAAATATAGTAGGACAAACCACAAACAAATATTTAAATATATTAATAGTAAAAAGGTCATGTCTGAGCATGTAGGCCCTTTAAAAAATAATCTGGAGTTGGTGACTGGTGACAAAGATAAGGCAAATTCATGAAATACTTTCTTCAGCTCTGTGTATACAAAGGAATATTTAGACAGAATCAAGGTGGATAAAACATCAGGATCAGATGGCATCCACCCACAGATCCTAAAATAATTGAGCTCTGTCATTTCAAAGCCAATGGGCCAAATTCTCAAAAGAGATACGCAGACTTAACTGCTGTTCAGCCTGCGTATCTCTGTGCCTAACTTTGGAAACGATTCTCAAAAGGCTTTTTCCAAAGTTAGGCAGAAAATCCGGCATGTGTAAGACACTTACACGGTCAGATTTTAGGATGCAGTACCGCATCCGCCACTGGGGGCATTTCTCATTGAAATCCAGCTTTGCGTATGCAAATGAGGACTTAAGTAGATTTTCAAAGCATTTCAGCACTTTGATTTCTGCCTAAGTTCTGAATTTGCCGGCGCAAAATTAGGGCTGGGTTTACAATGTGGAAAGTTAGCCAAACCTTGTAAAGGCCCATTTCAGCGACGGCATTTGGTATGCATTCCTGAGGGAGAACTCCACGGCAATTTTTAAATTCAAAACCGGCATGGGTTCCCCCCCCAGGAGCATACCAGGCCCTTAGGTCTGGTATGGGTTGTAAGGAGACCCCCCCACGCCGAAAAATTGACGTAGGGGGTCCCCCTACAATCCATACCAGACCCGTATCCAAAGCACGCTACCCGGCCGGCCAGGAATGGGAGTGGGGACGAGCGAGCGTCCCCCCCCCTCCTGAGCCGTGCCAGGCCGCATGCCCTCAACATGGGGGGGTTGGGTGCTCTGGGGCAGGGGGGCGCACTGCGGGCCCCCCCACCCCAGAGCACCCTGTCCCCATGTTGATGAGGACAGGACCTCTTCCCGACAACCCTTGCCATTGGTTGTCGGGGTCTGCGGGCGGAGGCTTATCGGAATCTGGGAGTCCCCTCAAATAAGGGGGCCCCCAGATACCGGCCCCCCACCCTAAGTGAATGGATATGGGGTACATCGTACCCCTATCCATTCACCTGGAGGCAAAAAGTAAAATGTAGTAAACACACAACACAAGGCTTTTTAAAATATTTTATTATTCTGCTCCGGATGCCCCCCCTGTCTTCGTTATTAGCTCAATTACCAGGGGGGGCTTCTTCTTCCGCTCTCCGGGGGTCTTCTCCGCTCTCCGGGGGTCTTCTCCGCTCTCCGGGGGGGCTTCTCCGGACTCCGGGGGGCTTCTTCCATCTTCTCCCCTCTTCCGCTCTTGACTCGGCGAACCCCGGTTCTTCTACAGCTCTCCGGTGCCTTCTTCTTCAGCGCTGGCTGCCTGCTATGTTTGTGTTAGCTCGATTTCAAACAGGCAGCCGGCGCGGTCTTCTGTGGCGTCAGGGTCTTCTGGTCTTCTGTTCTTCCGATGTTGCCTCGTCGCCGGTTGTCGCTGTAATGATGGAAGCGCGCCTTGCATCCCATTTATATAGGCATCACCATCCCATCATGCTCCGGTAGGTACCCACGTGGTGGGTGCCTACCCACGTGCACCCACCACGTGGGTACCTACCGGAGCATGATGGGACGGCGATGCCTATATAAATGGGATGCAAGGCGCGCTTCCATCATTACAGCGACAACCGGCGACGAGGCAACATCGGAAGAACAGAAGACCAGAAGACCCTGACGCCACAGAAGACCGCGCCGGCTGCCTGTTTGAAATCGAGCTAACACAAACATAGCAGGCAGCCAGCGCTGAAGAAGAAGGCACCGGAGAGCTGCAGAAGAACCGGGGTTCGCCGAGTCAAGAGCGGAAGAGGGGAGAAGATGGAAGAAGCCCCCCGGAGTCCGGAGAAGCCCCCCCGGAGAGCGGAGAAGACCCCCGGAGAGCGGAGAAGACCCCCGGAGAGCGGAGAAGACCCCCGGAGAGCGGAAGAAGAAGCCCCCCCTGGTAATTGAGCTAATAACGAAGACAGGGGGGGCATCCGGAGCAGAATAATAAAATATTTTAAAAAGCCTTGTGTTGTGTGTTTACTACATTTTACTTTTTGCCTCCAGGTGAATGGATAGGGGTACGATGTACCCCATATCCATTCACTTAGGGTGGGGGGCCGGTATCTGGGGGCCCCCTTATTTGAGGGGACTCCCAGATTCCGATAAGCCTCCGCCCGCAGACCCCGACAACCAATGGCAAGGGTTGTCGGGAAGAGGTCCTGTCCTCATCAACATGGGGACAGGGTGCTCTGGGGTGGGGGGGCCCGCAGTGCGCCCCCCTGCCCCAGAGCACCCAACCCCCCCATGTTGAGGGCATGCGGCCTGGCACGGCTCAGGAGGGGGGGGGGACGCTCGCTCGTCCCCACTCCCATTCCTGGCCGGCCGGGTAGCGTGCTTTGGATACGGGTCTGGTATGGATTGTAGGGGGACCCCCTACGTCAATTTTTCGGCGTGGGGGGGTCTCCTTACAACCCATACCAGACCTAAGGGCCTGGTATGCTCCTGGGGGGGGAACCCATGCCGGTTTTTTCTTTGAAAATTGGCATGGAGTTCACCCTCTCAGGAATGCATGCTGAGCGACGCTGTCATTTTTTTTTATAATTATTTGTTTTCCCGGCGCGTCTTTTTTTTTCACCCGTCGCAACTTTAGTGTCCCGTCGAAATTCTCAAAGCCGACCGGCGTTAATTACGTTCGCGCGCTGCACGTCGGGAAAATGACGTCACACGCATGCGCAGTACGGCCGGCGCGGGAGCGCGCCTCCCCCAGGAGAGGAGGACCGCCTTACGACGGCGGCACTTAAGTTACACTGCGTGTAATTTCTAACTAAGTTCTTTGACGATCAGGTACTTAGGTAGAAATTTTAAGTCAGTGTAACTTAACTGCTGAAATTTAAGTTACGCACAGTTTTTGAGAATTTGGCCCAATGTTTCTAATTTTTAGGGACTCGTTAATGACTGGAATTGTACCACTGGATTGGTGTAGAGCCACTGTGGTGCCTATATTTAAAAAGGGATCAAAGTCTTTACCAAGTAACTATAGACCTGTTAGTTTAACTTGTTATAGTCAGGAAGATACTGGAGAGTTTAATAAAAGACCACACAAATGAGTTCTTGCTGGAAAAAAATATATAAAAGACAGCATGGACTCATAAAAGACAGACGTCAAACAAACCTGATTTCTGAAGAGGTAAGTAAAATCTTGGACAGAGGAATGGCGGTCGACGTGGTATACTTGGATTTTGCAAAAGTGTTTGACACAGTTCCCCACACACGACTAATGTATAAGGTAAAGTCTACAGGCATGGAAAGATCCGTTTGTAATTGGATAGAAAACTGTCTAAAAGACAGAATTCAGAGAGTAGTGGTTAATGATTCATACTCTGAATGGTCTGAGGTTATCAGTGGTGTACCCCAAGGTTCAGTGTTGGGACCCTTACTTTTTAATATCTTTATAAATGATATTGGGTCTGGGATTAAAACTTAAAAGTACCATTGTACACTTTGCAGATGACACCAAGCTATGCAGTGGAATAATGTCCTTACAAGATGTCTCCAACTTACAAGGCAACCTCAATTCACTGTTTCATTGGGCAACTATGTGGCATATGAGGTTTAATGTTGATAAATGTAAAGTTATGCACCTGGGGGCTAAGGCCTTGTACACCCGATCAGTCCAAACTGATGAAAACGGACTGAAGTTCAGTCCAAACCTACCGTGTGTATGCCCCATCGGACATTTGTCCTTGAGACCAAAGTTTTAGAACTTGCTTTAAAATCGGACTGATGGACGCCTGACCGATCGGTCAAAACCGATGGTTAGTACGCAAAACCATTGGTTCAAAACCCACGCATGCTCAGAATCAAGTCGACGCATGCTTGGAAGCATTAAACTTTGTTTTTTTTCAGCACGTCGTTGTGTTTTACAGTATGTCACCGCGTTGGACTCGATCGGTTTTTGAACTGATGGTGTGTACGCACATCAGACCATCAGTCTGCTTCATCGGTGAACCGATGAAACTGAACTTCAGTCCGTTTTCATCAGTTTGGACTGATCGTGTATTCATGCATCATACATACTAGGGGGAGTACAACTGGGGGAATCCATAGTGGAGAAGGATCTGTTTTTTGTTTGTTTTTTGTAGATCATAAGCTTAATAATAGCATGCAATGCCAAGCTGCAGTTTCCAAAGTGAGCAAAATCCTTTCTTGTATTAAGAGAGGTATGGATTCAAGATATCATTTTGCCCCTGTACAAATCATTAGCAAGACCTCACCTGGAATATGCAGTTCAGTTTTGGGCATCAGTTCTCAAAAATGATATTGCAGAACTGGAGAAAGTGCAGAGAAGGGCAACCAACTTGATAAGAGGCATGGAGGAGCTTAGCTATAAGGAAGGGTAATGCCTCGTACACATGGCCAGACTTTCCAAGAACAAAATCAGACAGGCTTTTTTTCTCGGAAAGTCCAACCATGTGTAGCCTCCATCTGACTTTTTTTGTTGGAAGTCCAACAGACTTTAGATAGAGAACCTGTTTTATTTCTTTCCTAAAGATTCACAGCGGACTTTTGCACGGTCAAATGTCCGACCGTGTGTACAAGGCATTAGAGGAACTGAATTGATTCTCTTTTGAGAAGGGGGGATATGATCAAAATGTTCAAACAAAGCAGTCCATATTGTGAACTTGGTGTTGAGTTATTTAGTTTAAGGTCATCACAGAGGACAAATGGGCATTCCTTACGTCTAGAGAAAAGAGATTTCATCTCCAAATACGGAAAGGTTTCTTCACAGTAAGAGCTGTGAAACTGTGGAATAGACTCCCTCCAGAGGTGGTTCTGGCCAGTTCAGTAAATTGCTTTCAAAAAGGTCTGGATTATTTATTTCCTAGGTGTACATAATATAACTGGGTACTGACATTTATAGGTAAAGTTGATCAAGGAAACTGCCAATTGCCTCTCGGGGGATCAGGAAGATATTTGTCCCCTGCTGTAGCAAATTGGATCATGCTTTGCTGGGGTTTTCCACCTTCCTCTGGATCAACTGTGGGTATAGGATTGTGTGTTGTTTTTTTTTTTTTTTAAAACTATATGGACTTTTTTTCAACCATGAAAGTATACTGTTGATTACACAATTTTGGACAGTTAAGGAAAGTATTAGACATGTGCATTGCTGTTCGTAACAAATGGATTTTCGTACAAATTTGTTAGTTTTCGTACATTCGGATCAATTCGAACATCCGAAAAGCTGAAAGAAGCAAAATACGAAAATTACGGAATTACGAATAAGCAAAATAACGAACAAAAACCTATTAGATAAGCACCTGAACGACCACAACATACAGGGATATACAATGCAATACTGACATAAAATCACACACATAGGTTGCACTTGATGTAATTGTTTCTTTTTTCAAGCTCATCTACTATGATAACACAGTGGTAGGTGATGTTTCCATGGCACAAAACAGTCCAGTAACAACACCAACAATAGAAAGAAGACCAGAAAGGCAACAGACAGCAGTAAGAAGGAGGAGCTGGACCATCTGCAGAACTAGGAATTTAGACAGAGAACAGTTAGTATTTGATCAGGAACAAAGTGTACACTTTCATGTAGCTCAGGAGAAACATAGGGAAATTCTGGAAAATCATTTGTGCTGTATAACAGATCAGTTCGAGGACATAAATGTTTTTTTTAAAAGATTTCCATAATCAAATTTCAGAGTATCGTAGTTCCAAAATGGTGTTATTAAGGCAGTCTAGAATGTTATTTGTCTCTTGCAAAAAGTATTCCAGTAACAGTAGTCAAAAGAATAATTTCAGGTTTTGATCTCTCCTTGCGGTAGTGCCTAGATTTTCAGCCTTTTTTTTTTTTTTTTTGGTTTCATGTGATTTTTCTATTATAACATTTGACGTTTATAACACTGTTTTATTTTTCCATTGCTCAAAATATATTTTTTAATATAACTTTTTGTACAGGTTTTTTGCTAGGAGACTTTCAAATTTGAACATCCTTTTCAAATTTATGTCTCCTGATGCTTCGTACTCCAAGCTCTGTCATTACCATGTGGAACACTTTTGACTGAAGCTACCTTGCTCTAATTTCCAGTCCCATACATTCATAAAAATATTGTTTTTTCTAAATGTATGGCTTACTTAAACATTTCTGTGCTGTTTGTGTAAAAAAAAAAAAAAAAAAATTGTGAACTGTTTAACATTTTTTTGTACTAGGAGGCATTGAGATTTAAGTATCCTTTACAATTTATGTCTCCTGTCCTGACGCTTGGTACCCCAAGATGGAGAACACTTTTGACTGAAGCTGCCTTGCACTCCTTTCCAGTCTCATACATTCATAAAAATGTTGCTTTTTCCAAATGTATGGCTTACTCAAACATTCCTAAGTGCCCATCACTGGTCTCTTCTGTGCTGTCCTTAAAATAATGAATAAAAAAAAATTGTAAACTGTTTTACATTTTTTTTATACTGATGGCATTGAAATTTGAACATCCTTTCAAATTTATGTCTCCTGATGCTTGGTGTCATTACCATGTGGAACACTTTTGACTAAGGCCCCATACACACGAGAGAATTTATCCGCGGATACGGTCCAGCGGACCGTTTCCACGGATAAATCCTCTCAAAGATTTCCACAGATTTCTATGCGATGGAGTGTACACACCATCGCATTGAAATCTGCGCGGAAATCCTCTGGCGATGACGTGTCTCGCCGTCGCCGCGATTATGACGCGGCGACGGGCGCGACGCTGTCATATAAGGAATTCCACGCATGCGTCAAATCATTACGACGCGTGCGGGGAATCCCTTTGGACGGATGGATCCGGTGAGTCTGTACAGACGAGCGGATCCATCTGTTGGGATGGATTTCAGCAGATGGATTTGTTGTGCATGTCAGCAAATATCCGATCTGCTGGAATCCATCCCAGAGGAGATTTCTCCGCGGAAACAGATCCGCTGGCGTGTACACACCATAGGATCTATCCGCAGAAACCCATTTGCTGGGATTTATCTGCGGATGGATTCTATCGTGTGTATGGGGCCTAAGGCTGCCTTGCACGCCTTTTCAAAGTCCCATACATTCATAACAATTTTGGTTTTTCTAAGTGTATGGCTTTACTCAAGCATTTCTAAGTGCTTATCACTAGTCTCTTCTGTGCAGTCTGTAAAAAAACAAAAAAAAAAAAAAATTGTTAAACTGTTTTACCGTTTTTTGTACTAGGAGTCATTAAAATTTGAACATCCTTTCAAGTTGAGTTCTCTTGATGCTTGGTACCCCAAGCTGTGTCTACTGTCCATGTTTATATTGTATAAACTAAAGAAAACTACTATTTTATTGTTTTCAGATGTTTTTTTTTATTTCTATCCAAGTTTACCATGTTGTAATGCAGTATATAACCAAAAGTATTATAATGGTCACGTTAAGAGCTCACTTCTAGATGGAGTAATTGTCAATGTTGACAAACTCCATTGTTGCACTTTTGTAAAGAATGTTTAGTTTAAAAATAATTTTAATATATATATACAGGGAGTGCAGAATTATTAGGCAAATGAGTATTTTGACCACATCATCCTCTTTATGCATGTTGTCTTACTCCAAGCTGTATAGGCTCGAAAGCCTACTACCAATTAAGCATATTAGGTGATGTGCATCTCTGTAATGAGAAGGTGTGTGGTCTAATGACATCAACACCCTATATCAGGTGTGCATAATTATTAGTCAACTTCCTTTCCTTTGGCAAAATGGGTCAAAAGAAGGACTTGACAGGCTCAGAAAAGTCAAAAATAGTGAGATATCTTGCAGAGGGATGCAGCACTCTTAAAATTGCAAAGCTTCTGAAGCGTGATCATCGAACAATCAAGCGTTTCATTCAAAATAGTCAACAGGGTCGCAAGAAGCGTGTGGAAAAACCAAGGCGCAAAATAACTGCCCATGAACTGAGAAATGTCAAGCGTGCAGCTGCCAAGATGCCACTTGCCACCAGTTTGGCCATATTTCAGAGCTGCAACATCACTGGAGTGCCCAAAAGCACAAGGTGTGCAATACTCAGAGACATGGCCAAGGTAAGAAAGGCTGAAAGACGACCACCACTGAACAAGACACACAAGCTGAAACGTCAAGACTGGGCCAAGAAATATCTCAAGAATGATTTTTCGAAGGTTTTATGGACTGATGAAATGAGAGTGAGTCTTGATGGGCCAGATGGATGGGCCCGTGGCTGGATTGGTAAAGGGCAGAGAGCTCCAGTCCGACTCAAACGCCAGCAAGGTGGAGGTGGAGTACTGGTTTGGGCTGGTATCATCAAAGATGAGCTTGTGGGGCCTTTTCGGGTTGAGGATGGAGTCAAGCTCTACTACCAGTCCTACTGCCAGTTTCTGGAAGACACCTTCTTCAAGCAGTGGTACAGGAAGAAGTCTGCATCCTTCAAGAAAAACATGATTTTCATGCAGGACAATGCTCCATCACACGCGTCCAAGTACTCCACAGCGTGGCTGGCAAGAAAGGGTATAAAAGAAGAAAAACTAATGACGTGGCCTCCTTGTTCACCTGATCTGAACCCCATTGAGAACTTGTGGTCCATCATCAAATGTGAGATTTACAAGGAGGGAAAACAGTACACCTCTCTGAACAGTGTCTGGGAGGCTGTGGTTGCTGCTGCACGCAATGTTGATGGTGAACAGATCAAAACACTGACAGAATCCATGGATGGCAGGCTTTTGAGTGTCCTTGCAAAGAAAGGTGGCTATATTGGTCACTGATTTGTTTTTGTTTTGTTTTTGAATGTCAGAAATGTATATTTGTGAATATTGAGATGTTATATTGGTTTCACTGGTAAAAATAAATAATTGAAATGGGTATATATTTTTTTTTTGTTAAGTTGCCTAATAATTATGCACAGTAATAGTCACCTGCACACATATATATCCCCCTAAAATAGCTAAAACTAAAAACAAACTAAAAACTACTTCCAAAAATATTCAGCTTTGATATTAATGAGTTTTTTGGGTTCATTGAGAACATGGTTGTTGTTCAATAATAAAATTAATCCTCAAAAATACAACTTGCTTAATAATTCTGCACTCCCTGTATATATATATATATATATATATATATATATATATATATATATATATTGTGACAGGAAGTCAGGTAAATCTGTGGGTGTTGTCACAGACGGGAGATACATTTCTGCCTTGTTTAGACAATATACCAATTATTATCAGGTGTTGGCTGCAGAAGCAGCCAGAAAGATTTAAGGGCGTTGAAAAACTTCAGCTGTTCAGAATGAGGCAATTAAGGCATCTATAAGTAATCCAGAGGATTACTACTGATTGCTGCATCCTGAGGCTTTTTGAGTGAAGGAGAGCAGTGAGCAGAAATACTTCTGAAGAGGTGAGGTGCTGTTGATTTTTCTGTGTGATAAAAATCAAAAAGACTATTTGTTTTTCTGCTGTAGGACCAGCATGTTGGCCCAGCAGTAGGCTGTGCCAGCCTCCATAGTTAGGTTCCTGTGTGGTGAAGGTAGACCCCCCCCAAGTGGCCAGGGTTTATTTTATGTTTGATTTTGTTTATGCTGTTTGGATGCTTGCACTTGTTTCCAGCAAGATGGAAGAATAAACCAAATTCTTTGTTTTCAACCGTCTTCGGCTGTTTCTCTGTATCGTTCCGTGTGTGGTGAACCCATCCAGGGGGTCACACCCCCCCGCTACCGAGCTAACCCCTTACAATATATATATATATATATTGTTGGTGGAATAGTACCCTTTTCTCTGAATGGAATAGTACCCTTCCTGTAGGTGCAATTAGGCCCCCTTTATGTGGGTGGAATCTGTGGGTAGTATTGTGCCATTTTCTGCGGGTAGATTGTAGAACATGTAATAAACTGACTTGTGCCCATTTGTGTGGGTGTATGTTATAATGCCCATTTGTGTGGGTTTACCGGGGAAGAATATTGCCCATTTGTGTGGGTGTCCAGGGGTAACAGAGTGTCCCTTTTTGAATGTTACATGTAAATTGTTCTTTATTTATGCATGTCATGGTACTACTGCTATGTAAAGGCCACATGTGTCCATATTTGTTTTGAGTGCATTTTTCTTACATGTTTTGCTGGTGCTATTTGGCTTAACTACTTGCCGACCAGCCGCCGCAGTTATACGGCGGCAAGTACGGGCTCTCCCCTGCGCGAGAGCCCGTAGCTATACGTCGTGCTCTCGAAGCGGCCACTGACTCCCCCTGACTCCCCCTGACTCCCGTGTGCGTGCCCGGCAGGCGCGATCGCCGCTGGGCACCCGCGATTGCTCGTTACAGAGCGAGGACCGGGAGCTGTGTGTGTAAACACACAGCTCCTGGTCCTGTCAGGGGAGAAATGCCTGACCGTCTGTTCATACAATGTATGAACAGCGATCAGTCATTTCCCCTAGTGAGGCCACCCTCCCCTACAGTTAGAACACACCCAGGGAACATACTTTACCCCTTCCCCGCCCCCTAGTGTTAACCCCTTCCCTGCCAGTGGCATTTTTATAGTAATCCAATGCATTTTTATAGCACTGATCGCTATAAAAATGCCAATGGTCCCAAAAATGTGTCCGAACTGTCCGCCATAATGTCGCAGTACTGAAAAAAAAATCGCTGATCGCCGCCATTACTAGTAAAAAAAAAATATTTATAAAAATGCCATAAAACTACCTCCTATTTTGTAAACGCTATAACTTTTGTGCAAACCAATCAATAAACGTTTATTGCGATTTTTTTTGCGAAAAATATGTAGAAGAATACGTTTTGGCCTAAACTGAGTACATTTTTTTTTTTTTATATATTTTTGGGGGATATTTATTATAGCAAAAAAAAAATTCTTTATAGCTCAAAAACTAAAAACCACAGAGGTGTACAAATACCACCAAAAGAAAGCTCTATTTGTGGGAAAAAAGGATGCCAATTTTGTTTGGGAGCCACGTCGCACGACCACGCAATTGTCAGTTAAAGTGACACAGTGCTGAATCGCAAAAAGTGCTCTGGTCTTTGACCAGCAATATGGTCCGGGGGTTAAGTGGTTAAAAACGAATAATAAAAAACAATTTGACATTTTTATTGTCTTCAATAAATGTTACTTTCAAAGTATTTTATTTTCAAGAAATAAGAAATAATATAAAGACAATAAATCACAATACATCTTAGTGTAATCAAGATACCCTCCGGAGAGATATACTGTAACAAAAAAGAAAGGATAATCAACAACCAATAAACGAATATAAACGGAAGAACAGGTAAAAATAAAAAGGAAGGAAAAAAAAGGGAAAAAATAACATCAGGGATACAAGAATATTGGTTAGGGTAGCTTAAGCATTAAATAAGAGGCTAGACTATGCCTAATAGGCCCCTGAAATGCTAGTCATATGAGGAACGGATATCCCTGTCTCTCCGCGGCACCCCTATAGGGATCAAGCTGTGCCTGAAGAGAGGACCTCCAATCCCCCACATGAACTTTAAATTATAGCCTTTCTAGACTCTATTAAGTAACAGAAAAATATCCAATATAACTCATCTGTAATTCTCCAAAAATATTGTTTATAAATATTATAAAACTAAAGGATAAACCTGTAAAAAGGATCCTTAAACACGTCTCCGGGAGACTTATAAAAGAGTACTAATAGAAAAAAAAAGGTAAAGAAAAGAAAGAAAGGAAAGAGAGAAATAGGAAGAGCAGAGAGTACATGCCTAGCTCCATAAAGATGAGTCTAAAGAGAATGTAGATACGTCTCAACTAAGTGATATTCCAATATAATTAGCCCATGGTTCCCATATTTTTCCAAATTTCACGGTGGTGTTTTTTAGAATACTGGCCAGTTTCTCTTGAGTCATTATCCACAAGACTTTCCGAATGACACCAGAAAGAAAGGGTTTTGTTTTTTTCCATGCCTTGGCAACAGTTATTTTGGCCCCTGTAAGGATAAAATGACTAAGGATTTAGGTAAACTTAGGTATATGGGGTATATGGGCGTTTAGGAGAGCAACACACGGAGACCTGGGAGCCTGGCACCCAGTTACCCTGAAGATCAAGCTAAAGACTTTTTTCCAAAAGGAACGGATCCTTGGGCATTCCCACCAGATGTGGGCCATCGAACCTGAAAGATGGCACCCTCTAAAGCAAGAAGGTTTCGAGGAAGGGTATATGGTGGCCAGTTTAGTGGGAGTAAGATACCATCTAGTTAATATCTTGATATTAGCTTCTGATAAATATAAGTTTATAATACCTTTGAAGGATTTAGAGCATGCTCCTTGCTAGGCTTCCAGGCCCCAGCTGAACTGAAAATCAGTTTCCTAAGCTGTCATAAAGGAGGATTTCGTGATTAAGGGATGAATAAATTATAGAAATGCCTCCCCTTGGCTCCGTATTTTGACCACACCACAGTTCATATTTAGTAAATTGGAGAGGAGAGATTTGTCCTTCCATAGAGAATTAAGGAATTGTGAGATTTGACGAAAGTGTATTCTGGGAGTTTACATTTTTTGGTGCAGTAATTGAAAGTTAGAGGACTCCCAGAAACAGCGTTGTTTCCAATGCGGTATAAACCGATGTCTGTCCACCATTTGAATTCTTCCACATTTAATCCTGGAGGAAAATCCGGGTTATTAAATAACGGAATTAGAGGATGGCCTGTGGAAATAAGAGCCTGATGACACCTGAATCTGTCCCATAGAGCAAAGGATTGAGACAGGATAGGAGACATTATGGGTGGTCGTTTCTTAGGTGACCTCCATAGAAGATAATCAAGGGAGTAGAAGGGTACTGCTTGATTCTCCATCTTGATCCAATTCGATTTCTCAGACCTTAAGTATATCGAGGAGAGTTGTGCTAGTCTTGCTGCTATAAAATATTTGTGTAAGTCTGGAAGACTCAGACCTCCATTACATCTATGACGATAAAGTGTGTTCTGTGATATACGAAACCCTAAAGTACCCCAGATATATTTGAGGATTTTGCTCTGAAGAGATTTTAAGTGACATTTTTTTATGGGAATGGGGAGTGATCTGAAATAGTAGAGAATTCTCGGGAGTAAGGTCATTTTTATTGAGTTTATTTTTCCTAACCAGGAAAATTCATGCTTAGTTTTTAAGATCATCTTCCAATTTCTTATATAGTGATGGGTAGTTGTGATCGTAAAGAGTTTCTATACGGGCTGTCAGTGTGATGCCTAAATAACTGATAGAGGAGTCTTGCCATTCAAATTTAAATGCTTTTTTTAGAGAAGAGACACTAGAGGGGGGAGCGAGACGTTCAGGGCCTGCGATTTAGAATAGTTAACTTTCAAATCAGATATCTTAGAGAATTTGTTCAAGACCTTGCAAATGTTTGGTAATGAAATCAAAGGGGATGCGACAAATAAGAGAATGTTATCTGCAAACAAACCACATTTATGTATTTGATCTCCACAAGAGACCCCTTGAATGTTTGGGTTTTGGGGTATAGCAATAGTTAAAGTTTCAATGGCTATCGCAAAGATTATAGGGGAAAGGGGGCACCTTGTCTGGTTCCTCTAGCTATGTTGAATGGTTTGGAATATTGCCCCTGAAGGCGAATTTACGCTTTAGGATAAGAGTAAAGGGAGCGTAAAAGACCCAAGAAATTATCCCCAAAGCCCCATCATTTCATAAGGGTAAATAAATAAGGCCAGGAAAGTTGAAAGCCTTCTGGAGATCCAAGGCCAAAAGAAACCCCCTTTGTCTCACGCCCCCTCCCAGTTAGACTGAAGTATAGAGATTACATCTATGGCTCTTCTTATTTGGTCAGGACCTTGCCTACCTGGGATAAAGCCCACTTGGTCCCTATATGTATATATATATATATATATATATATATATATATATATATATATATATATATATATATATATGTTTTGATAAAAGAAGCTAAGCGGTTGGCCATCCTTTTTGTCATGATCTTTTTTTTTTTAAGGTAAATTTGTTATGATCTTGATATCATTATTTATTAAAGAGATTGGACGATATTTGGGAATTTCTTCAGGATTAGGAATAATTGTTATATATGCTGTATTGAGGTGTATATCCAATGGTTCTCCCGATGTTTTTTTGCGTTAACATTTTTTGTCAGGTGTGGAGCCAAAATATCAGCAAAGGCCTTGTAATACGGGATGGACAATCCATCAGGACCCGGGGCTGAACCTGATTTGAGATTCTTAATGACTTCTGTCACCTCCTCCACAGTAAAAGCTGTTTCCAGTAGATCTCTGTGTGAGGTGTGAAGTGTCGGGATGGGAAGATCATCTAGAAACCTAGAAATTGAGTCCTTATCAATTTGAATGGAAGAATTGTAAAGATTAGAAAATAAGTCATGGAAAGCTTCAATAATTTTGACTGGGTTAGCTGTGGGGGGTTGGCCCGAAATTCCTATTTTGGCTATAGAATTGACCCTTATTCGGGGAGAGAGTTTATTGGATAGCAGCGGCCCTATTTTATTAGCTTGTAAATACATTTTGTTACTTGACCATCGGATTGCTTTTTCCGCTTGTGTGATAAGGATCAGGTTAAGCTCTAATTTAGTTTTATCTATAAGGGCGATAGATACCTCGGAGGGATCTTTTTTGTGGGTGGCTCTGAGGGAAGCGTATTCCTTCTCCAAAATGTTCAATGTTAGCTTTGCGTTCCCTTTTAATTTGCGTTACTAACTGAATAAATTTACCTCAAATGAATGCCTTGTGAGCAGCCCAAAGCATTTCAGCTGAAGTGTCTTCATTGTTTTTAAGAGAGAAATAATCTTGTAGGGCTTCATTAATCGCCTCAACTTTAACTGGGTCAGAAAGGATTGAATCATTGAGTCTCCAAATTTCTCTTGTTCTGCTGAGAGCATTGGAGCGCAAGGACACAATTACCAAAGAATGATCCGAGAGTGTTGTATCCCTGATATGGACACTTATGATAAAAGGGAGAACAGGCATAGGTGTCAAGATATGATCTATTTTGACATATGTATTATGCGGATGTGAAAAATGCGTAAAATCACGCTTTGAGGGATTTAATTACCTCCAGGTGTCTGTAAGATTATATGTTGAAAGTAATTTGGCGATTTTAAGACTCTCTCTAGTTGGACGAGATAATTGGGCTCTAGGGGGTTTGGATTTATCTAAGGCCTGATCAAAAGCAATATTAGAATCTCCTCCAAGAATTATCATGCCCTGTAGCATAGGGTTAAGTATATTCAATAAAACTTTAAAAAAGGCAACTTGTCCCCTATTTGGGGCATAGTAGGAAACCAAGGAGTATAGGTGCCCCTCCAAGGTATCCTTTATTAAGATAATTCTTCCCTCAGGATCGATATACTCAAAAGTCTTCACAAATTTACAATGCTTAGAGAAAAGAATTGCTACTCCCTTGGTTTTGGTTTCGGCATTGGCTAAGTGAATTTGTGGGTAATGCGGATGTATATATTTAGGAGAACATCTATTTTTTGAGATTTATAGTGGTCAAGGATTTTTCATCTTTTGGTTGGGGAGTTCAGCCCCTGAACATTATGTGAGGCAAGTTTAAGAGTGGATTGTGAGGTATTAGCCATGGAAGCCAAGGTGGATGCACCCATCGTAGTTGTCCCCACTCACCCTCAGAAGTCCTCCGTCTGGGATTGATCTCAGGATCTACTTCCGCAGGAAAGTAGGCTGCTCCAAGACAAGGATGAGACTGACAATATATAATCTATAATACATAATCAAGCCAGGCATGTTAGGGCAATGAGATGTACAATAAAGGGAGAAAAAAAGAAAGAAAGAGAGAAAATATTGAGAAAGAAAAGAAAATCTCCTAGCATAAAAACTAGGGTCCAGAAGGGGAGATAACCTCCCGGAGCCTTGACGATAAACACTGAAAATAAAAATGTGCTAATTGAATATATCATACAAATATATAAATCAAAAGTTACAAATGTACAACAACTAAATGTTAAATATCAAATATATGGAATATAAAACAAAGTCCATATGTGATAAGATTCCACCAAGTGAATGAGTGAAAGGTATCAAAACATGAATTTGTGACTTCTTCCGTGTGTAGTAATGACCCGCCACTGGTAGAAATGTAGGCTTACCGGAACAAATGGACTTAGGGGGACATATGCCTCCAAAAGTCAAAACAGGCTTGCATGAAATATAGTTGCCAACAGTAGATGGAAGGATCGTGATATTATGAATATCATAACCTCTGATGAACGATGATTCAAATACAGCAAGGCGTACGATGGAAAATTGAATCCCAGAGCTTGTTTGTCAAATGATGTCAATAATGTAAGGAGATAGGAGAGAAAAGTGGCCACATATCGCAATCTCGTTTAAATCACCCCAGACAAAGTGCTGTAACACGAAACACATTGGAGGGACACCACTGCCGCCTCACTTATATATACAAAACGTGTGATATTCCAGCTACATGTAAGTGTAACAGCTGTAATAAATCTTTTTATTGATTTAAACAAGATTACGCTATGTTTTTTTTTTTGCCTTCCTCTGGATCAACTGTGGGTATGGAGTTGGGTGTATGGGATTGTACTGTGTTTTTTATTTTTATTTTTTGTGGATGAACTGGATGGACTGGTGTCTTTTTTCAGCCTGACTAATTATGTATTGACATAATTTGAGAAACAAGCTCTGGGATTCAATTTTCCATTGTATGCCTTGCTGTATTTGAATCATCGTTCATCAGAGGTTATGATGTTTATAATATCACGATCCTTCCATCTACTGTATTTTATGCAAGCCTGTTTTGACTTTTGGAGGCATATGTCCCCCTAAGTCCATTTGTTCCGGTAAGCCTACACACGGAAGAAGTCACAAATTCATGTTTTGATACCTTTCACTCATTCACTTTGGTGGAATCTCATCACATATGGACTTTGTTTTATATTCCATATATTTGATATTTAACATTTAGTTGTTGTACATTTGTAACTTTTGATTTATATATTTGTATGATATATTCAATTATCACATTTTTATTTTCAGTGTTTATCGTTAAGACTCACATTGTGTAAGCGCTACACATATATTTTCCACTTTGTTTTTGCTTTTTTCAAAACAGCCGTGTTAGCAGCTACACCTCACATTGGCAGCGCAGGGTTATTTACACCTTTTTTCCCGGAGCCTTTTAACCAGAAAAAAATTGTGTCTGGCCCTAGGGGTGCAGACAACCTGTCCTTCAGAGGCCTACTGGTCTCCAAGGGAAAGGCAGAGGCACATGTGTGCCAAACCTCCGCAGGGCGCCCTAAAAAGAAAAATTAAGAAGCGGTCAATGAGCAACACAGCTTTGTAATCCGTAAGCTGAAAGTATTGATATGTCCCCCCCCCCCAAAAAAAAAAATGTTTTCATAACTGTAAAAGTAAAGAAACATAGCAATTGAAATCCATGCACTAGTCCTGGGGGACATGTTAGGTAATATAAGATGGAGGAACACCACAAAAAAAAATTCCCAGAGGGGAAAGTGCTTGGACTCTAGGACCAAGGTAAAATTAAGGTGGACAGATAATACGTTTCACTCCTTCAGGTGGGACCATTGTCCTTTATTTTCTTTGCTTTCCCTTTGTTCCACAAATTTGATTGTGGACTAGTTGGAGGTGGACGCTTTCAGCCGTGACTACATGGAGAAGTATTCATGTCTGCTTCCTGGGATATCAGCTTTAGTTGAAGGAATAGCCTTTCGCCATCTTGGAAATTGGAAAATGAGTAAGATCTCCCATTTTCTGAGAACTTGACTGCACATGGACTTTATGTCCTTCTTTATTAGGACTGATAACAAAGGTTTCAGAGCCCTCCTGCACTGAATTGTAGATGGAGACAGGTCCGCAAATAATTGTATTGGATGGCCTTGGTATGTCAATTGTGGGGATGCTCTAGCCTGCTTCATAGCCTCTTTCTTCACTGAATAAAAATGGGGCTTTATGATAATATCCCTGGGTTTTCCATCCTTCCTAGGGGGTCCTAGGCCTCTGTGGGCCCTATCTAGTTCCAGGCGGCTGAGAGTGGTGCTAGGAAGAATGGTTCTGAGTAAATCCTGGCATGCAGTGGGGACATCTAGTACCGTTTCACGGAGTCCTCTGATCCTGCTATTATATCTGCGGGACCTATTCTCAAGTTCATCAATTCTAACTATAGCTACATCCAGTTGTTCTTGCACTGTGTGGATGTGGTCCATATTTTGATTGGAAGCAGCAATAGTTCCCTCCATTTTATATTCTATAGAGTCAATTCTGGACCCTACATTTTGAAAGTCAGCTTTTAATTCTCTTGTGATTTTGTCCGCAGTTTGTGCTAGACCTTTGTCCAAGAGCTCAGAGAATTTTTGAAATAATTCTGCCATTTGATAAGGCTCATCTCTAGGGGCTCCTGAGGTAATAGGAAAGGCTTGGTTAGCTTTATTATGCCCTAGGTAGGCAGGAGAAAAGTCTGGTATAAAACTGCTGTTGGGGGTCTCAGGGGTAGGTGAAGGAGGGAATGAATACCTGAGGAGTACCACCCTGAAGTACTGAAGAGAATGAGGATGCCATAGAATGTCTAGCTTGTCTTTGTTCTGTGAGGCTGTGAATAGATACAGCTGAGGTACGGTGGCCATTTTGGATTTTTCAGCTGTCATTTGAATGAAAGTTTATGGCCCCAAAGCACCTAAAATAAAAATTAAAGTATATGGGGGTGTTCCCCCGGTCTCCCTATGGTCTGCTGTAGCATTTTGGGGAGTGTGAAATCGCTGTGAGCGCTGTTATGGGCGCCGCTGCGGAAGGCTGGGACGGAGCTCACAGCTAAGGCAGCCATCTCCTGAGATCCGCCTTTTCTGCCGGTCTTCAATAAATTTTAAGTGTACTTTGCTATTTAAATGTACTTTGTTATTAAAATGTGTTGTGTATATATATTGGTGTTGACATCTCATAAGTGGAGACAATGTCCTAATAATCACCTAGCACCACCCCACCACACCCCAGCAAACCTAAACAAATACAGAAGGGCATATGCCCGTGTGCATCCTAGGAAAAGGTGCACATGGTACATTTTTACATTGAGAAAATCACACTTTTGCAAGACAAGTCATATTTAAATTGTAACCTAAAACCTTTACGTGACATCACAGAGTTGACGCAGATAGAATCTGCCTTTGCGGAGGAACAACCAGTTGCGAAAACCATCTCTTACTTTTACCAAGCCTTACAATCGCTGGCCTCTGCAGGGAATCCTTCTTTTCTAAGAAATTGGGAGAAAGACCTCCACAAGGAACTCTCAGAGACTCAAAAATCCACAATTCTCTATCTGTCGGCTGTCGCACATGTCTTTGATGTCTTCCTAAACGGCAGAAGTCAACTACAAACTGCTGACAAGGTGGCACTACACTCCAGCAGTGCTCCACAAGGCTTTTTTCCGCAGGCATTCCCACTTTGTTGGCGTCGGTGCGGTGAAAGAGTGACGCATGCTCACGTCTGGTGGAATTGTCCACTTACCCGCCATTACTGGCTGACTATCCTGCACTGGATCAAAAAGATCCAAGGTTATGAGATTCCCAATGATCCCTGGGTCATACTACTTCATTGTACAGGCAAATCAGTAGGATTGTATAAGAAATCTGTTGCCATAATGGATGTCGCAGGCGGGTCTAAGACCAGACAACCTAAAATGTACACCTGCTATGTACAGTCTGCTGAATGTTGTTCTTTTACACCTATTTGTATTGTGTTTCTTGTCCTTTAATAAAAACATATTAAACAAAAAATATTTAAATTGTAACTCACTAGGTAAAATACTGATTGATCAGCTGTTGATGACAGGCATTCCTGTGAGATTTACACCACAGAAATGTCCTCTTCATCCTCCATCTCCACATTTATACCCTCCAGCAGTCCTGCATGCTGGGCAAGGTTTTGGAGGCAAGGAACATGTCCCCCACTTTCCCCGGAGCATACTTCAGGAACCCACCCGATAATGAGATACAGCGGGACTGACTCCTCGGGACACCGAAGGTCTGCTCTATAATGATACGGGTCCTGTAGTGGGCTTGGTTGTACCATGTCTGGGCTTCAGAGGTACAGTGGGTGACAGGTGTCAAAAGCCAGGGGAGACATGGATATCCGGAATCACCTAGGTGGTAAACAAAAAATGAAAGTTGCATTTCAGTTTGCCAAAACAATGGCTTAGGAGGGAAAAAATTGGAAAGAGGGGCACATTACTGAGCAGTCACAAGCAAGAGCTTGTAGAGATGAGATGTGAATTGGAAAGAGGGGGCACATTACTGAGCAGTCACAGACAAGAGATTGTAGAGGTGAGACGTGAATTTGAAAGAGGGGACACATTACTGAGCAGTCACAGGCAAGAGCTTGTAGAGGTGAGACGTGAATTGGAAAGAAGGAGCACATTACTGAGCAGTCACAATTATGAGCCATGAAATGATCTCACAGATATGTAAACAAACATGCATGCAAGAAAACATATATGAGTATTTTCCACTACTTACTGAGTGGCCAGCCATGAGAAAAATAGCCCTTTTCAAAGTTCTCAAACAGCTACGACTGTCGGAGAATATGGGCGTCATTGACTGACCCCGGGAATCTGATCACCACATCCCTGATGAGCATCTGGATGTCACGCACAACCTGAATGTTCATGGAGTGGTAGCTCTTTTGGTTCTGGTAAATATGTTCCTTCTTGCTCAGGGGAAAGAGGGGGACATGGGTGCAATCTATAGCACCCATTACACTGGGAATTGAAGCCATTCCATAGAAGCCCCCTTTGAATATGATCCCACTCCTGGCGAGATGCAGGTATGTAGATGAAGCTGGGCGCGATGTCACAAAATACTTCCAACTGTCTTCCCAGGACCCATGAAAAGGGCGCTTGTGATACGCCAACTGCATCGGCCAGCCACCATCTGGTATGACGCCTTTCCCAGCAAGTGCAACACAGCCAGCAATTTAGTCATGCCTGGGATCACATGACTCTCCTGGGTGGTGGTCTCCAAGTAGATTCACAGCCTCCTGTACAACATGAGGATCAGTTCCTTTGCTAGGCAGAAATTCCTCAGCACCTCACACTTACCAAAGTCACCCAGCAGGGTCCTCTCAGAAAACTGACGGGGAGCCATCAGTAAAACCCTCCTTCTCCTCTGAGTTTTTCTGAGACCCCCAACCTCTGGCCACATGCAGTATTGCATGCCATAGAAGTCAATGTGGAACAAATTATTTTCGTTTCCATTGACTCTTTATGGAGAAACTCACTTTGTTATGTGAGTGCTTTGGATTACAAGCATTCTCCTGGAACGGATTATGCTCGTAATCCAAGGTTCCACTGTATTCTGTTTGCTTTGTTAGCAGCAGGTTGGCATTGAATGCCATTGCTGAGCCTATCATCTTCTAGGACCCCCAGGTCCTTTTCCATTCTTGATTCCCCCAGAGGTTCTCCCCCAGTGAGTAGACTGTATTCATATTGTTGCCACCCAAGTGCATTATTTTACATTTTTCCACATTAAACCTTATTTGCCATGTAGATGCCCATCCCATTTATTTGTTCAGATCTTCTTGCAAGGTTTCCACATCCTGCAGGGAAGTTATTGCCCTACTTAGCTTAGTATCCTCTGCAAATACAGAGATTGAACTGTTTACCCCATCCTCCAGATCATTTATGAAAAAAATTAATAGGAATCGTCCCTCCCAGCACAGAACCCTGGGGGAACCCACTTTCCAATCCTGACTATTCTGAGTACTCCCTATTTATCACCACCCTCTAAACTCACCCTTGTAGCCAGTTTTCCATCCATGTACTCACCCTATGGTCCATGCCAACGGACCTTACTTTGTACAGTAAACGTTTATGGGGAACTGTGTCAAATGCTTTTGCAAGATCCAGATACACCAAATCTACGGGCCTACCTTTATCTAGATGGCAGCTCCCCTCCTCATAGAAGGTTAATAGATTGGTTTGACAAGAATGATTCTTCATGAATCCATGCTGATTACTGCTAATAAAACCGTTTTCATTACTAAAATCTTGTATATAGTCCCTTATCACCCCCTCCAAGAGCTTGCATACTATTGATGTTAGGCTAACTGGTCTGTAATTCCAATGGATGTATTTTGTCCCTCTTTTAAATATTGGTGCTACAGTGGCTTTTCTCCAATCAGCTGGTACCATTCCAGTCAGTAGACTGTTTTCCAAGTCTATTTCTAATTCTATCCTCTGTTAGCCATGAGGGTGCTTCATGTAATGTGTCATGAGGATAAACGCTGCAGTTTTGGTTACTGAAGCCCCCCTGGTTCCCTTGTGAAGACAATGCCATCTCCCCAACCTTTGTAACCAGATTTCCTTCCTCATTCTTTATGGGGCCAATATGGCCTGCCCTACCTTCTTTACTGTTTATACACTTAAACAATTTCTTGTGATTTTTTTGCTCTCCTCTGCTATGTGTCTTTCGTGTTCTATCTTTATTTATTTTTTTAACAGATAAATTTCGTTTTCTATCTTAGCTGCCCTAATTGCACCCTTACATTTCTTGTTGCATTTTTTGTAATGTCTGAATGCTGATGATGATCCCTCAGCCTTTTTTTTTTTTGGAGGCCTTTTCCTTTTTTATGTGCGTTTTTACATTGGAGTTAAGCCATTTGTTCGCTCTTTTAAATGTATTTCCCAATGGGATGAACTGGCTAATGCTCTTATTTATATGCTCTTAAAGCAAACCCATCTCTCCTCCGTGTTCTTTGATCTTAATATTTTATCCCAATTTATATCTTCTAGCAAGGTTCCAAGTTTAGGGAAGTTGGCGCTTTTGAAATTCAGTGTCTTTGTATTCCCCTTATGTTCCCTATTTGTGTGATTTATACTGAAGCGAATTGACCTGTGATCGCTGTTTTCTTAAATTGCCCCAGATTCCAACATCTGTGATCAGGTCTGTATTGTTTATTAATCAGTAAGTCTAGTAACGCTTTTCTTTCTAGTTGGTGCGTCCACCATCTGACCCATGAAATTGTGCTGCAAGGCATTTAGTAACTGGATGATGAGTGTGTGAAAGGGATGATGATGAGAGGGGGTAGCGATTGAGTAGGAATATAGATCCAACTGGAATAACAGATAGGTCTACCTGCATGACTCTAATCCCCTCCCAGGAACCACCCAAGATATTAATGTTTCAGCAATTGCTCCTTTTTTTTTATTATTTTTCCCTATGTTTGGTAGGGGGGTGAGAAGAACGGGAGGAGAGCTTGACTGTTTTGTTATATATTGTAAAAAAGAGAAATACCTTAATAAAGAAATAAAGTTAAAATAAATAAATAAATATGGGGCAACTTAGGAAACAACGACCACAGGTCAATTCATTTCAGTATAAATCACAGATATACAGTCAGGTCCATAAATATTGGCACATCGACACAATTCTCATCTTTTTGGCTTTCTACACCACCACAATGGATTTGAAATTAAATGAAATGAACAAGACATGCTTTAACTGCAGACTTTCAGCTTGAATTTGAAAATCAGATGAACGGTGTAGTAAGGGACCAAAAGTAATGGGACAATTGGCTGCTCAGCTGTTCCATGGCCAGGTGTGTGTTATTCCCTCATTATCCCATTATCCCTCATTATCCCATCTACAAGGAACAGATAAAAGGTCCAGAGTTAATTTCAAGTGTGCTATTTGCATTTGGAATCTGTTGCTGTCAAATTTCAATATGAGATCCAAAGAGCTGTCACTATCAGTGAAGCAAGCCATCATTAGGCTGAAAAAAACAAAAAACAAACCCATCAGAGAGATATCAAAAACATTGGGTGTGGCTAAATCAACTGTTTGGAACATCCTTAACAAGAAAGAACACACCGGTGAGCTCAGCAACACCAAAAGACCCAGAAGACCACAGAAAACAACTGTGGTGGATGACCGAAGAATTCTTTCCTTGGTGAAGAAAACACCCTTCACAACGAAGGCGGGACTACATCGAAGGATCGTGGAGGAGGATCCGAGGATAGCTGACCGAGAAAGGTAAGTGCCAGGCGGGAGGGCAATCTGGTGGCATTTTAGGGGCAAACTGGCGGCAATTGATGGGCACAGTGGCGACAATGCCATGGCACAGTGGCTGCGTTTGGCATGGCACAGTGGCGACAATTGATGGGCACAGTGGTGACAATGGCATGGCACAGTGGCTGTACTTGGCATGGCACAGTGGCTGTATTTGGCATGGCACAGTGGCGACAATTGATGGGCACAGTGGTGACAATTGATGGGCATAGTGGCGACAATTGATGGGCACAGTGGCTACATTTGATGGCATGGCACAGTGGCCACAATTGATGGGCACAGTGGCTGTGTTTTATGGCATGGCACAGTGGCTGCGTTTGATGGCATAGCACAGTGGCGACAATTTTATGGCACAGTGGCGACAACTTTATGGCACAGTGGCTGCATTTGATGGGCACAGTGGCTGCGTTTGATGGGCACAGTGGCGGCAAATGATGGGCACAGTGAGGCTGCAATTGATGTTTTTTTCTCATTTGTTTGTGCCCCCCCAAAAAAATTTGAGCACCAGCCGCCACTGGTGTTACCTATCAGTGGTTGGTGTTTGAGATACAGTGGTATGACCGTGTAACACCATGGAGATCTATGGAGAGGAATGTCACTTTGAGCTTGTTCTAGCTGTGTCCACAGTTTGGTGTCCTTGTGCCGGCACCAGTCAATAAGTCTACTTAAGTGTATCGCGTAGTAATAGGAGTGGATCTCAGGCATTGTCAGACCTCCGGGTTGCTTTGGGAGTGAGAGTATCTTCTTGTGCAGTCAGGGTTTTTTCCCTGCCCACAGGAACGTTATGAATGCCGAGTGTATTTATTTAAAGTATACTGCAGGGATATGTACTGGAAGAGCCTGTAGAAGGTAGAGGAATTTGGGTAAGATCGTCATTTTGAGGATGTTGCAGTGGCCAAACCAAGAATGTAGGCCACTGTTCCATTGATTGAGTATTTTTTGGACAGTTTGTAGTAGGTGTGGGAAATTGAGTTTGAATAGTTGAGAGATTTTCGGAGGCAAGGGTGTACCTAGTTACGCCAAGGCCCTGTCAGTCCATTTGAAGTTGAAGCTTACTCTAAGGCCGCGTACACACGGTCGGTCCAAACCGATGAAAACGGACTGAAGGACCTTTTCATCGGTCCAAACCGATCTTGTGTGGGCCCCATCGGTCAGTTATCAATTGTCGCCACTGTGCCATGCCAAACACAGCCACCATGCCATCAATTGTCACCACTGCGCCATGCTAAACGCAGCCACTGTGCAATGCCATTGTCGCCACTGTGCCCATCAATTGTCGCCACTGGGCCATGCCATTGTCGTTACTGTGCCCATCAATTGTCACCACTGTGCCATGCCAAATGCAGCCACTGTGCCATGCCATTGTCGCCACTGTGCCATGCCATTGTCGCCACTGTGCCATGCCATTGTCACCACTGTGCCCATCAATAGTCGCCACTGTGCCATGCCAAACGCAGCCACTGTGCCATGCCAAATGCAGCCACTGTGCCCATCAATTGTTGCCACTGTGCAATGCCATTGTCGCCACTGTGCCATGCCAAACCCAGCCACTGTGCCATGCCATTGTCGCCACTGTGCCCATCAATTGCCGCCAGTTTGCCCCTAAAATGCTGCCAGATTGCCCCCGCCTCCACGATCCCTCAAAGTAGTCCCGCCCTCGATGTCGCTTCAGCCAATCAGGTTACCGGTAACCCAAACCGGTGAACCTGATTGGCTGAGACGCCTGTCAGTGTTAACCAGGGAACGCACACCTGCTGCGTCCTCTGGTTAACTATTTGGAAGCCGATTACAGCCCTCAGGCTGTAATCGGAAAGCCTATCAGAACTGCTGGGTCTAATAGACACTTTCAAAGCCAACCAGCTGCCGTTATTGAGATGGCCGGTGCTCTCCAGGGGGTGGGCCATCTGAATAGTGGGCAGCGGCAACAATACATAGATTCATGCAATGCATGTATTGTTTTTTAGTGGCGGTGCAGGAGCGAGAGGGGGCAGCCCTCTATGGACGCACCGCCACTGGTGTAGTGGTTAGCGTGGTGTGTAGTGGTCAGGTCAGTATGTAGTGTAGTGGTCAGCATGTAGTGGTCTGGTCAGTGTGTAGGGTAGTGGTCTGGTCAGTGTGTAGTGGTCTGGTCAGTGTGTAGTGTAGTGGTCAGCGTGTAGTGGTCTGGTCAGTGTGTAGGGTAGTGGTCTGGTCAGTGTGTAGTGGTCTGGTCAGTGTGTAGTGTAGTGGTCTGGTCAGTGTGTAGTGTAGTGGTCTGGTCAGTGTGTAGTGTAGTGGTCTAATCAGTGTGTAGTGTAGTGGTCTGCTCAATGTGTAGTGTAGTGGTCTGGTCAGTGTGTAGTGTAGTGGTCTGGTCAGTGTGTAGTGTAGTGGTCTGGTCAGTGTGTAGTGTAGTGGTCTAATCAGTGTGTAGTGTAGTGGTCTGCTCAATGTGTAGTGTAGTGTAGTGGTCTGGTCAGTGTGTAGTGTAGTGGTCTGGTCAGTGTGTAGTGTAGTGGTCTGGTCAGTGTGTAGTGTAGTGGTCTGGTCAGTGTGTAGTGTAGTGGTCTGGTCAGTGTGTAGTGTAGTGGTCTGGTCAGTGTGTAGTGTAGTGGTCTGCTCAATGTGTAGTGTAGTGTAGTGGTCTGGTCAGTGTGTAGTGTAGTGGTCTGGTCAGTGTGTAGTGTAGTGGTCTGGTCAGTGTGTAGTGTAGTGGTCTGGTCAGTGTGTAGTGGACAGTGTAGAACTCAGATAGGTCAATGCAATGGTCAGTATAGGAATCGTGAATGGTCAGTGTAGTGGTTAGTTTAGTAATCAGGTAGGTTAGTGTAGTGGTCAGAGTGTGGGAATCGGGCTGGTCAGTACTATTGTAGGAAGGAAAGGGACAGGCCTCGGGGAGTGCAAAAAGCCCACAGGTTAGGGGGCGCAAATGACTTGCCTTGCCCCGGGCACTGACACGCTACGCCACTGAAGTTATCAATCGCTGTAAACAGAATGGAGCCTTAAACTTTGCCTGCTGGTTTAAAAAGACAATACAAAATATTAATATGCTGTGTTTTATATTTACCCAAATAAAATATTTAACTTTAATTAAGGAAAAATATATAGTACAAATCTACTATACATTTTCTTTAGATATAATACTTCCAAATTAAAATACACCCTTTATGATGTTCTAGTCAAACATGAAATTTTTGCTTTCACATGGTAGATGCGACATATCTGCACAGTATCCATGTTTGTTTGTGAGTGTACTGAAATCATCAGAAGTTCACTCGGTTCTCTGTAAACCTCCAGAGAAGCCTTTAGGTAAAATGTGCAAAATGTTTATCATATACTGTCAGGATAAGGTCATGGTTAGTACTAGCACAGCCGAGAGTAGCTGAGAAATAGTTCAGAAATGTGTCACTGCACAAAATTTAAATTTTTTTTTTCTGAATATCAAAAAAAAGTAAGTAATAACTATTTTTCTTCAGCACATATGACTTAAATCAATTTGAGATTACCCAGTTTAAATTAAAAGTACACTTGTGTCAATCATAAAATGTTTTAAATTTTTAAATTTTAAAATGACTCAAAGGCCACAGCAACACTACTGAACCGCTTACAGATGATTGGACATTCCGACAACAAAACCGACGGATGTTGGCTCAAACTTGTCTTGCATACACAAGGTCGCACAAATGTTGTTGGAAATTCTGATCGCCAAGAACGCGGTCTCATACAACCCCGTACGACGGCACTATTAATGGAAAGTTCAATAACAGTCGTGTTAGTAGAGAGCCGATTCGCGCTTTTCAGCTTTGTGCTTTTCAGTCAGTTACAGCGTGACGAATGTGCTATCTCCATTGCGAACGCTAGTTCTACCAGACCGAGGGCTTCTGTCTCATACTTAATTCAGAGCATGGGTGGAATCAGGGCCGGCCTTTGGGGTGTGCGAGCTGTGCGGCCGCACAGGGCGCCATGGGCAGCAGGGGCGCTGTGCGGCCATCACAGCTTGCAGAATGTGAGTCGCAGTCAGTTACTCACATGATCTTCACAGGAGTTCGACTCCTATGAGCCACAGCAGCAGGCGCTGCCAGGTCTCCCTGCGCGCTGCCAGGTCCCCCTGCCCTGGGACTGGGTGAAGAGCAATGCATCGGTTGCGGCACCTGAAAAAAATGGCTGCTGCCGGCCCCGACAGGCACACTGCACATGCGCCGCCGCTGCACGGGAAAGCCAGGTAAACGATCGGCTAGTCTCGGGCAGACGGCGCATGCGCAGTGGCGTCTAAGCGCTGGGCGGTGCCATTTTTAAATGCAAAGCCGCACCGTCCACCGAAAGGTAAGTCAGTTTAGGTGACCAGGGGGCGAGGGGTGAAGATGGGGGTGCCACAGGATTAGCTCGCACAGGGCACCTGAACACCTAAGGCCGGCCCTGGGTGGAATTATGTGCGTTGCAATTGTCTACACACGATCTGAATTTATGAGAACGGATGTTCTGAGCTAGATTCAGATAGATTAGCGGATCTTTAGATCCGCGTAATCTGTCTGATTTACGATCCGCCTGCGCAAATTTGAGAGGCTAGTGCAGTATTCAGAAAGCACTTACCTCGAAACTTGCGTCGGCGGATCGTAAATCCCCCGGCGGAATTCAAATTCCATGGCTAGGGGGAGTGTAGTAGTTAAATCAGGCGCGTCCCCGCGCCGATTTAAATGCGCATGCGCCGTCCGCGAATTTTCCTGGCGTGCATTGCTCCCAATGACGTCGCTAGGACATCATTGGTTTTGGCGTGAACGTAAATTACGTCCATCCGTATTCACGACCGACTTACGCAAACAACGTAAAAATTCAAAACTCGGCGCGGGAACGACGGCCATACTTAACATTGGATACGCCGCATATAGCAGGGGTAAATATCTGCCGGAAAAAGCCAAACGCAAACTACGTAAAAAAAAAGCGACGGGCGGGCGTTTCTGAATCGGCGGATCTCCTCATTTGCATATTCGTCACGTATACAAATGGAAGCGCCACCTAGCGCCCGGCGGGAGATTGCAGCCTAAGATCTGACGGTGTAAGTCACTTACACCTGTCGGATCTAAGGGAGATCTATGCGTAACTGATTCCTATGAATCAGTCGCATAGATCCGACCGTCGGATCTCAGAGATACGACGGCGTATCAGGAGATATTCCGTCGTATCTCTATCTGAATCTCCCCCTCTGACAGCAAATGTAAGATGGAACCTACACACCGTCAGAATTTCCAACAACAAGCTTCCATCCAACATTTGTTGTTGGAAATTCCAAGCGTGTGTACGCGGCATAAGGCTACTTTCACAATGGGGCGTTGGGGGCGTCGGCGATAAATCGCCGATATTTTTAGTGACGCTTTACCGTCCTTTTTGCGGTGCTTTTTGGCTGCTAGCGGGGCACTTTTAACCTCCACTAATGGCGGATTTTTTTTTAAAAGCGCACTTTGGCGGTGCTGTCCATTGATACACCGCTCCTACAGCGCCTCAAAGATGCAGCTTGCAGGAATTGTTTTTGCCGTCCTGCCAGCGCACCGATCCAGTGTGAAAGCACTCGGGCTTTCACACTGGAGTGAGAGGAGAGGCTCTTTACAGGCGCTATGTAGGTGCTATTTTTAGCGCTATAGCGCCTGTAAAGCACCTTTGTGTGAAAGCAGCCTAGCATTCTTCTTTGCCTCTCTTTTTTGCTACACATGGTCACAGGTAACTTCTGTGGCGGCTCGTGCATTGTGGGAGCACGGGCGCCACCCCCTATCCCTGCTGCTGCCTCCCTATCCATGCGTCCGGCCCATTTCAGGACGCCGGATGCACGGACGCGGGGGGGGGGGGGAGGGGGTGTATTTTTTTGAGGCTCTAATAGGCTTCAAAAAAGGGTGGGCTTGGGTTTCAGAGAGTGTGCCCTGATCCCACCCAAATGTGTGACCATAGCGAATAAATATTCACTATTTTCACACTGCAGTGCCTCCCTGCCAATAAGGAGGCAGGTCAGTGAGACCTGTTTCCTGATTTGCCAAAGGTCCAGGTGTCCCTATTGCATGTCCAGCACTTTGGCCGAAGTGGGACAGAGCGGAGGAAACTGACTGGAGAGGAGATGCCGGAGAAGATCTATCCGCGGGTCGGTTGTGCTGTGAGCGGAGTATTGTCATGCTGTCAGTTTGCCAGTGTCTGTGATGATGATCTATATACTGTCTGTGGTGCTGATCTGTATACTGTATCTGTGGTGCTGATCTGTATACTGTATCTGTGGTGCTGATCTGTATACTGTATCTGTGGTGCTGATCTGTATACTGTATCTGTGGTGCTAATCTGTATACCGTATCTGTGGTGCTAATCTGTATACTGTATCTGTGGTGCTGATCTGTATACCATATCTGTGGTGCTGATCTGTTTACCGTATCTGTGGTGTTGATCTATATACCATATCTGTGGTGTTGAGCTATATACCGTATCTGTGGTTCTGAGCTATATACTGTATCTGTGGTGCTGAACTATATACCGTATCAGTAATGCTGAGCTGTATACCGTGTTCTGTGATTCTGGGGCTGTATACTCTGTCCTGTGATGCTGAGCTGTATACTCCTAACACTATGGATGGAAGCAAGTGGAATACAGGGGACGGAGTGGGTGGATTCTATAAGGGGTGGGGCTTATGGGAAGTGGGAGGGATCAAATAGAAAAGGCAGGGTCTAGCGCCCCCCCCATCCTAAAACTTCACTAGCAGCCACTGGCTAACTTGTGAGAATACAGGCTAATGCCGCGTACACACGATCGGTCAAACCGATGAGAACGGTGTGATGGACCGTTTTCATCAGACCAAACCGATCGTGTGTGGGCCCCATCGGTTATTTATCCATAGGTTAAAAAAAAGCAATCTTGTTTTAAATTTAACCACGCATGCTCAGAATCTATGCGTTAAAAACAGGGGTTTAGTTTCCACAGATTTGCAAATACATTGGTAAGCTGCAGAGCTACCTCACGGCACCCTATCGGCAGTCCTAACTCCCTTACACAGCTTTAGGCAGGGCAGAGAACCGGGGGGGGGCTCCTCTCTCCTGCCACGAGATGATAACCGGGGGTTTGTGGTAACGAAAGTGTCATCTCTTCTCTTCTCTCTCCTACCGCGAGATGAGATTGAGATGATAAGCGGGACGGGAGGGACAGGGGGCCAAATCCTCAAAAGAGATACGCAGGCGGAACTGCTGTTCAGCCTGCGTATCCCTGTGCCTATCTTTGGAACTGATCCACAGAAGGATTTTTCCAAAGATAGGCATAAGATCTGACATCTGTAAGACACTTACACTGTCAGATCTTAAAATGCAGTACCGCATCCGCCGCTGGGGGCATTTCGAGTCGAAATGCCGCTTTGTGTATGCAAATGAGTACTTAGCCAGATCCACAAAGCTTTTTAGCTTTGTGTTTTCTGCGTAAGTTACGTTTTGCATGCGTAAAATTAAGGATGCTTTTACAAGGTGTAAACTGTTTACACCTTGTAAAAACATACCTTTTTTTCGATCGCCGCTATTTTTTTTAAATTTAAACATTTTATTTTCGCCGCGTAACTTTTTTTTTACCCGACGCAACTTTATTGTCCCGTCGCAATCCACAAATCGCAGCCTAACGTAATTTCGCGCGATGCACGTCGGGAAAAATGACGTCACACGCATGCGCAGAACGTCCGGCGCGGGAGCGCGCCTCATTTCAATTGTCATCGCCCCCTGGATGAGAAGACCGCCTTGCGACGGAGGCACTTAAGTTACACAGCCGAAAATTTCTAGGTAAGTGCTTTGTGGATCGGGCACTTAGGTAGAAATTTCCCGCCAGTGTAACTTAACTGCTAAAAGTTAAGTTAGGCAGGTTTTTTGTGGATTTGCCCCAGGGTTTTTTTTGCTGACGAACAAAACAAAGTCAAATCTTCACTTCTCTCTCCTGACGTGAGTTGCTAAATTCAGACAAAAAAAATAAAAAATCAACTGCATGAACTTGCCTGTCAAAGTAGGCCACTCACCAATATCAATATGGCAAAAGAATCTCGCTGTGCCAATACAGTAACACAATGCATGCAAAATCTCCTCCAGTCTTTTTTACCAGCAATAATGTATCCTCCTACATAAATTCTCAACTTAGCAAAACATCCACTCACAGTATAATACTATTACTCAGTTATATAGTTCCAGTCTCTCTCCAATATGAACCTATTCAAACCCATAAACAAACAATACCAGTTATAGCAGAGACAGTTTGTTCCAGCGTCCTTCTGAATTAGTCTCTCTCCACTCAGATATACTACCACTCCTGTATACCCGATCAATTAGAACACAGCTATATTGCAGAAACCATTTCATCTCATTGGAATCCTCTAACCGCTCGACTAGTGACTGGGAAAAAAACATGGGAATCAATCTCACCTTCACTGAGATCCCTTCATTGGTTGCCAGTAAAAGACAGAATCACTTTCAAGGCACTCTGTCTAATACATAAGTGTATTCAAGGCAACGCCCCCCAATATTTATGCGAAAAAATAAAAGCCCATAACCCCAATCGCATTCTGCGATCCACCAATCAAAACCTCCTCCAGATACCCAAGGCCAGATACAAGTCCAAAGGAGATCGAAGATTTGCAGTCCAGGGACCTCGCCTGTGGAATGCACTACCAACCACCATCCGACTGGAGTCGGACCACTTGGCCTTCAGGAGAAAGATTAAAACCCATCTCTTCTGAGGTCAAGGGGTTCCTTACCCATGAAATGGATACAGCGCCCAGAGGCGATTCAGTTCGCATGTGTTGCGCTTTACAAGTCTCTCTCTCTCTCTCTCTCTCTCTCTCTCTCTAACAGCAAAAAATCTGTAACAAAAAATAAATGTTTACCAGGCAAAGGGTATGATGTGTACATAGTGTAGGTACAGCAGGATGTGCCCTATTGCATGCCACAGTCACTGGCACTATACCCTTGAATACTCTCTAGTCTTTACAGGTTAAACCTTGTTGGATTCCACAGTTCTCTTATCAGAAAAATGTTTATTATGATACAAGTTCATTTGAGTCCAGCACGTGTGTATTCCTTCTACTCTCACTGCTCCGGTCAGCATTTACAACATTGGTGGCTGCTAATTCTCCTTTCTACTTTCTGGTACTGGGTGACTGGCTACCTCTTTTGGATCCCCAGGCATTCAGAGCAGCCTGATCTCACATATCATGTCCTCTCCTGCATTCCTCAAAATGTAACCATGGTCCCCAGGCAGCCAAGAACAATTTACTCAGTTGGATTAACAGCAGGCAGGAAAGCAACAGCTCAAACAACACAGTTGGTAACCAAATACCTAACCACTCCCACGTAGGGTTTGACATAAAACTCTTGGACCCTGGCCCACCACTTAGGCTGGTCTTCAAACAGGAGCAAATGCATCCAACATTCTGGGGTGGTAGAAGTGAGAAGTAGATAATTAGTGTGGTGACTAATCCTATCCTTGACCTGAGGCTTAACAATAATACAGTTTACAGAAATTTCTGAACCTCGGTATGAGAAGTCACAATATCTCCTAGAGAGAGTGGCTGAGCTCAAGGGACAAGGCTGACCATATTACCATGGATGGGAATCTCACATGAGTGTTCTGTGCAATCATAACAATACAAAGCAGTCCAGGCACCTGTATCAAACAGATATGTCTTCAAAAAACCAGTCTCCCTAGAGGGGTACCAGACAAGTTTGATAAGGTTTGTGGGGGATAGGTCAATTCCATATCCACAGTGTCTGACTAATTGTACATAGCTGGTGAATGTCTAATTTGTAATGCTCTTTGGACATTTTACTCTTATTCTTTCTATGACCACAGTTGGTTTGTATTCTAGTTCACCTTTGTATTTGCACTATTCATCAATCCTATGCCTCTTTTGAGGTGCATGTATTACTTTGACTTCTTATTGGCAAAGGTAACGCTTAATGACTATCTAGTACAAGACTATGTATAGTTAAAGACCAAAATCTGCAGTAGTAGCCACTGGTGCTGTGGTTCTTTTGTTTATTTGTCAATACTTTTGTATGGTCCACTGTTTTATATAACCTGTATGTTTTTCTATTATATCTATATATATATAAAACTCAACGTGTGTGTGTGTATGTATGTATGTATGTATGTATGTATGTATGTATGTATGTATGTTCCAGCATCACGTCCAAACGGATAAAGATATTAACATGAAACTTGGCACACATGTTACTTATATGTCAGCAACAAACATAGGATAGGTGGTTTAACCCTTACCCACCCCCATTTGCCATGGTCGGGGTTTTCCTTTAAAGTCCCATTCAACTCTATGGGAAATACATGTTACTTCATAACTTCCAAACGGCTGTACATATTTCGATAACACTTGGTCACATGTTACTTATATGTCCACTTAAACTATAGGATATTAAATTTATCCCTTAACTACCCCCATTTGTGAGGGTCGGGGTTTTTGTTTAAAGTCCCATGCAAACCAATGGGAAATGTATGTTCCCACATAACTTCTGTACGCCTGGAGATATTTCAATAATACCTGGTACACATATTACTTATATGCCAAATAAAAATATATGACAGTTAAATTAACCCTTACCTACACCCTTATATAAAAGATGGGTATATTTATATTACTATGATTTTCCTCCCCAAAAGGTTAAGATAGGAAGACCGGGCAACGCCGGGTATTCAGCTAGTTGCAAATAAAAAAAAAGATGTAAAAAAAATAACACAATCTCCCAAACTGTGGGCCAAATCCTCAAAAGGGATACGCAGGCGGAACTGCTGTTCCGCCTGCGTATCCCTGTGCCTATCTTTGGAACTGATCCTCAGAAGCAGTTTTCCAAAGATAGGCAGAAGATCCGACATCTGTAAGAGACTTACACTGTCGGATCTTAGGATGCAGTACCGCATCCGCCGCTGGGGGCATTTCGTGTCGAAATGCCGCCTAGCGTATGCAAATGAGGACTTACGGAGATCCACAAAGCTTTTCAGCTTTGTGTTTTCTGCGTAAGTTTACATTTGCATACGTAAAATTAGTTCTGCTTTTACAAAGTGTAAACTAGTAACACCTTGTAAAAACAGACCTTTTTTTCGATCGCCGCGATTTTTTTAAAATTTAGAATTTTTTTCCCGGCGCGTAACTTTTTTTTAATCCGACGCAACTTTATTGTCCCGTCGCAATCCACAAAGCCCGGCGTAACGTAATTTTGCGCGCTGCCCGTCGGGAAAATGACGTCACGAGCATGCGCAGTACGGCCGGCGCGGGAGCGCGCCTCATTTAAATTGTCATCGCCCCCTGCAGAAGAGGACCGCCTTGCGCCGGAGACATTTAAGTTACACGGCCTGAAATTTCTAGGTAAGTGCTTTGTGGATCGGGCACTTAGGTAGAAATTTTAAGTCAGTGTAACTTAAATGGGAAAAGATAAGTTAGGCAGGATCTTTGAGGATTTGGCCCTATGTTCTTTGTAAGAAAAGTGTATAACATTTCTTTTTTAAGCAAGGACAAACCAGACAACACTAATACACCAAATAGTGTGGGTTGAAATAATCCAATCTATGGAAGAAAACTGTGGTCACTGAGAACTGTAGGGAGTTTTCATTATGCTGGAAACAGCAGTGTGTGATATTGTCCAATGGATATGAATTACTCTGCAGCTGAAGTAAGCAGTTACGTCTTTTCACACCAAGCGTTCTCACTGGAAAAGGCTCACCTACCAAATTCCGGTAGGTAGATGGATTCCTTCAAGTTGATGTCTGTGTTTGTTGGATGGGCCTGCAGTCATCACAATCTTGATATCTTGCTCCCCTTGTTTCTATCTCACCACCTCCCATGCCTTCTTCAGCTGTGGTTTTAGCATGATTACTATGTGTCTATTAGTCCACAGCCATTAGGAACTTAGCAAGGTCTCATTTATCCCACATGGTTGGTGAAAATTTTAAGGAATAGTCCCATCAATAGGTATGGCTTCCTGTTTTAGGGCCTCCAGCAGGTTCACCTCATCATAAGGCCCCGTACACACGAGAGGATCCATCCGCTGAAAAATCTCAGCGGATCGGTTTCAGTGGATAGATCCCCTGGTGTGTACGTTCCAGCGGATATTTATCCGCGGATATTTCCGATTTCCAGCAGATAAAAATTTGTTAGCATGCTAACAAATCTATCCGCTGGAATCGGCTCCAGCGGATCGATCCGGTGGTCTGTACAGACTCACCGGATCAATCCGTCCGAACCTGTCCCTCGCATGCGTCGTAATGATTCGACGCATGCGTGGATTTCCTTATATGACAGCGTCGCGCACGTCACCGCGTCATCATCGCGGCGACGGCGCGACACGTCACCGCGGTTGAATTCCGCGCAGATTTGGATCCGATGGTGAGTACATGCCAACGGATCCAAATCCGCCAGAGGATTTATCCGCAGATACGGTCCGGAGGACCGTATCCGCGGATCAATCCTATCGTGTGTACCAGGCCTAAGCGTATTGTGGAATACAGTTTATCTGTATTATCTGTATATCCATCAAAATGAAAGAAGGGTTTATTTTTCTTGACTTTCATGATAGCTTCCTTATCAGTAAGCAAGTGCAGCTTACAGATGACATCACATGGCTTGTCAATATGATTTTCAACCCTATGAATTCTATCTATTGCATTGCCCAGGGTTTGTTTAAAGAGTTCAGTGAGCATGGGATGCAAATTTTTAATTTCAGTGGCCTCAGGGAGTATTCTAGTTCTTATGTTAGAGCGGTGACCCCTAATTTTGTAATCTACAAACTGCATAAGAAGTTCCTAAATTCCATGATCCTGTCTTTTTTTTATCCCTAAGGACCTGCAGGGAATGAACAGTGTTACCTAGTTAGTCTGGTTGAAAAAAGACAAAAGTTAATCTAGTTTAACCAGTATTGTCATGTTTAGTCTCAGAGGCAGTAAGTAACCTTGGGGGTTATCCTCAAAAGAGATACTCCGACTTAACTGCTGTTCAGTCTGTGTGTAACTTTGGAAACGATCCTCAAAAGGCTTTTTCCAAAGTTACACAGAAGATCCGGCATGTGTAATTGAATTACACTGCCTAATTTTAGGATGCAGTACCGCATCCGCCGCTGGGGGCATTTCGAGTCGAAATGCCGTTGCTAGTATGCAAATTAGCACTTAAGGCGATCCACAAAGCTTTCTAGCTTCCTTTTTGCGCCGTAAGTGTTATTTTGCAAGTGTAAAATTAGGGCTCGTTTTACAAAGTGTAAAGTTAGTCACACCTTGTAAAGGCCCATTGCAGCGACGGCATTTGGTATGCTTTCCCGAGGGAGAACTCCACGGCAATTTGTAAAAAACAAAACCGGCATGGGTTCCCCCCCAGGAGCATACCAGGCCCTTAGGTCTGGTATGGGTTGTAAGGGGACCCCCCCTACGCCGAAAAATCGACGTAGGGGGTCCCCTACAATCCATACCAGACCCGTATCCAAAGCACGCTACCCGGCCAGCCAGGAAGGGAGTGGGGACGAGCGAGCGCCCCCCCCCCTCCTGAGCCGTGCCAGGCCGCATGCCCTCAACATGGGGGGGTTGGGTGCTCTGGGGCAGGGGGGCGCACTGCGGGCCCCCCCACCCCAGAGCACCCTGTCCCCATGTTGATGAGGACAGGACCTCTTCCCGACAACCCTTGCCATTGGTTGTCGGGGTATGCGGGCGGGGGCTTATCGGAATCTGGGAGTCCCCTTTAATAAGGGGGCCCCCAGATACCGGCCCCCCACCCTAAGTGAATGGATATGGGGTACATCGTACCCCTATCCATTCACCTGGAGGCAAAAAGTAAAAGTTAATAAACACACAACACAAGGCTTTTTAAAATATTTTATTATTCTGCTCCGGACGCCCCCCCTGTCTTCGTTATTAGCTCAATTACCAGGGGGGGCTTCTTCTTCCGCTCTCCGGGGGTCTTCTCCGCTCTCCGGGGGGGGTTTCTTCTTCCGCTCTCCGGGGGGGGGCTTCTCCGGACTCCGGGGGTCTTCTTCCATCTTCTCCCCTCTTCCGCTCTTGACTCGGCGAACCCCGGTTCTTCTGCAGCTCTCCGGTGCCTTCTTCTTCAGCGCTGGCTGCCTGCTATGTTTGTGTGTTAGCTCGATTTCAAACAGGCAGCCGGCGCGGTCTTCTGTGGCGTCAGGGTCTTCTCTTCCTTTCTTCCGATGTTGCCTCGTCGCCTGTTGTCGCTGTAATGATGGAAGCGCGCCTTGCATCCCATTTATATAGGCATCACCGTCCCATCATGCTCCGGTAGGTACCCACGTGGTGGGTGCACGTGGGTAGGCACCCACCACGTGGGTACCTGCCGGAGCATGATGGGACGGTGATGCCTATATAAATGTGATGCAAGGCGCGCTTCCATCATTACAGCGACAACAGGCGACGAGGCAACATCGGAAGAACAGAAGACCAGAAGACCCTGGCGTCACAGAAGACCGCGCTGGCTGCCTGTTTGAAATCGAGCTAACACACAAAGATAGCAGGCAGCCAGCGCTGAAGAAGAAGGCACCGGACATCTGCAGAAGAACCGGGGTTCGCCGAGTCAAGAGCGGAAGAGGGGAGAAGATGGAAGAAGCCCCCCGGAGTCCGGAGAAGCCCCCCCCGGAGAGCGGAGAAGACCCCCGGAGAGCGGAAGAAGAAGCCCCCCCTGGTAATTGAGCTAATAACGAAGACAGGGGGGGCGTCCGGAGCAGAATAATAAAATATTTTAAAAAGCCTTGTGTTGTGTGTTTATTAACTTTTACTTTTTGCCTCCAGGTGAATGGATAGGGGTACGATGTACCCCATATCCATTCACTTAGGGTGGGGGGCCGGTATCTGGGGGCCCCCTTATTAAAGGGGACTCCCAGATTCCGATAAGCCCCCGCCCGCATACCCCGACAACCAATGGCAAGGGTTGTCGGGAAGAGGTCCTGTCCTCATCAACATGGGGACAGGGTGCTCTGGGGTGGGGGGGCCCGCAGTGCGCCCCCCTGCCCCAGAGCACCCAACCCCCCCATGTTGAGGGCACGCGGCCTGGCACGGCTCAGGAGGGGGGGGGGCGCTCGCTCGTCCCCACTCCCTTCCTGGCCGGCCGGGTAGCGTGCTTTGGATACGGGTCTGGTATGGATTGTAGGGGGACCCCCTACGTCAATTTTTCGGCGTGGGGGGGTCTCCTTACAACCCATGCCAGACCTAAGGGCCTGGTATGCTCCTGGGGGGGGAACCCATGCCGTTTTTTTCTTTGAAAATGGGCATGGAGTTCTCCCTCAGGAATGCATGCCGCTGTCATTTTTTTTATCCCCGACGCAACTTTAAGCCGTCGCGATCCTCAAAACTCGGCGTAACGTAACTTCGCGCATGCGCAGTACGGCCGGCGCGCATGCGCAGTACGGCCGGCGCGGGAGCGCGCCTCATTTAAATGGGACTCGCCCCATTTGAATAGGAACGCCTTGCGCCGGCGGAATTTTAGTTACACAGCCTGAAATTTCTAGATAAGTGCTTTGTGGATCAGGCACTTAGGTAGAAACTTTAAGGCAGTGTAACTTAAATTGGATTTTTTAAGTTACGTCAGGTTTTTGTGGATCTGGCCCCTTGTTACCAATGTTCTTGGTTTTTCTTGTTTAATATTTTAATTGGGTTTTGCATAAGAAAACAAGTTACAAATGCAGTATAAAGAATGCAAATATGGAATGAAGATCATAACAATAATGACTGAAATATCGGTAGAGTTTGGTGCTCAAATGCATGTTCATATTTATCAGATAAATACCGGAAAAAAGCAAATGTCAGGTATAAGGGACTAAATAAAATAATAAAAAGGACTCTACCTTATATCAGGCTTAGAGTGCCTCTGGACCACCCATCCACCCCTAATGGGTTCAAACTGTGGCTGGGAGGGGGCACGTGAGAGGAAAGATAATTAAGTAAATATAAGAAAGCTAAAGTCCCAAGAAGATAAATATAGTTATCGTGATATAGAAGAAAAGGAGCATACATCTCCTGAGCGTTGTTTCTGAAATGCCTGAACTGACCCTAAAAAAAATGGGTCGTATTAATAAAGCAATCTATTAGGTAAGTAGTTCAAACTCTAAATTATATATGCAGACAATTGTAGAAAAAACAGGAGAATTAATTAATGAAGTCACGAGACACGTGACATAACGCCGTAAGGATTTCGGGATCATGTGACACCACCGCTAGCCAGAAGCCACCTTCATAGTAAGACGGTGCTGACACGCCGCGTCCTGCTGTTTACTTTTTGCAAGTTTACTTTCTCCTTGATGTACGAGGCCATTTTTTATCCTTAATAAACGCTCCCTTATATTTTAACAATACTTCACTATCAGAGTATCCTTTTTCTCTCCCCCCTGTCTATCGAGCATTGAGTTTTAGATCAGCCATTCATTTTGGGATCAACACTATTCACATTGACAAGAGCTCAACATAGAGGACACCATTGGGAGCATTCTGACATTCATTCCCGGACACGCCTACACCAATTTTATTGGTTTAGTATTACCCCATATAAAGGACATAACTCTTTGTGGAAGAAGTCTCAAAAAATAAGATGGAATTTGGATGGTAAGTACCCTAAATAGATAAAGGAATTTCGATAAAATAGACATTTTCACAGCATTAATTCTACCAAACCAAGATGGAGGAAGTGAAGACCAATTTTTCATTAAACTTGTGACTTGTTTCAATAGTGGCAAATCATTTTCTTTAAACAGGTCTAAGATTGAGGGTGTGAGTTGGATACCCAAATATGGGATGTAGTGTGTGACCCAGTTGAATAGTAAGGATGCTTGAGCTCTATGTAGTTCGGTTTGCAATAAGGATATGTTAAGTGCATTTGATTTTAGAGTGGTTGATATATAGCCCTGAAATATGAGAGAATTTTCCTAAAATTTCTAGTAGGTTTGAGGCTGAGACGTGGGGATTAGTTTTTTTTTATAATCACCTTTTTTTCCTTTATTATCACAAATTTCAACATACAACATTAACCTCCCTGGCGGTATGATTCTGTCTGGAATTACATACCAAAAGCGGTACAATTATTTGCAAGGAAATTTGGCGTTTTATACTGTAGGCCTGTAATTCTTAGGAATAACTCACTTAAATCTGGTTAAACAAGAATCTAATAGGCATCCCGAGTATGACATTTTTAAAAAAACAAAATTATAAATTATAATATTATAAATAATTATAACAAATAATATAATTCTAATAAAAATTATTCAATAACGTAATCAAATCAAAATCACTGAAATTTGCTCAGTTGCAATTGTCGCTGTCATTATTTTTTTTTTTTTATGACGAATTTCCCCACAAATCGCTATCGCACAATTCTGCAAGTGATTATAATTTATTATCGCTGTTTTTTAGCTGATCTAAAACCATTTTTTACATAAAGGGACACTTTTGGTTGCTATGGACAATCTACAGTTTGCAGGGAGAAAGAAAGGGAGAAAGAAAGGTGTTTATTATATAAAAGTACATGTAGGGCACTGGGCAGACCACTAGGGACAAGGGGTGTGTGTTTTTTTACATACAGTACTGTAATCTATAAGATTACAGTATACTGTATGTAATGTGTTTTGTTTACGTTTTTGAATTTGGCGCCGTTCTCCGCTCCCGTGCGTCGTAACGTCGCAGGGAACGGAGATCGGCGGCACAGGAGGACGCTGTGTGAATCGAGCGAGGACCCGCTCGCTCACACAGCGCGGTGGCATCGCTGGATCCAGGGACAAGGTAAGCCAGCGCACGCTGCAGGCTCTGCATAGCTACCCCGAGCGTGACTCGGGGTTACCGATAGCAGCATGAAAAAAACACCCTGAGTCACGCTCGGGAATACCGCCAGGCAGGTTAACATGACACAACAAAATTACCCTCTTTACATCATAAAACATGTCATCCCCCTTCCCCTGGACACACATTGATTGCTTTCTTTCTCCCCCCCCCCAAAAAAACAAAAAACACCCTCTTAAAAAAAGGAACTCCTTATTATACATCCCCTTGTTATAAGTGCCCTTGTACCTATATATAGTATCCGGTGAACCCCTTATGGTAAAATAAATAAAATAATAATAAATCAAAAATAAAAAAGCCTTGTTAAGAAAGGCGCTTGAAAGCCCCTCATTATATTGTGCCATTCTCTAATATCCTGTGAACCATTAACATTTAAGAAAGCCGCTTGCTAGCGCCTTACTGTGTAGTATTGTTGTGTTTTATTACCCCTATGTGTAATTTCCAGTGAATCCCAATAAAAAGGAAGAAAAAAAAAAGGGAGGGTAAGGGGCAGAAGGAGGGCGATGGCACTCACCATGACACATCCAAATGTACCATCCAAATACCAAAGTCCCCTCCCGCCCCCAATGTGTCCTCCACTGGGAAGAGCGGACTTCCTACCCCACAAGAGCAAGACAAAAAAGAAAAAAGGAAAAAACTTACAACTTGCATCTCTCTCCTCAGATCGTCAGGGTATTTGCTGGCCTAATATGATGTTTCCATTTGTTGAATAAGTCCCTCAACTGACATTATTTCCATTCTACCATTGTTACTTCCCCCCACTTCTGTACCAGTTCTCCCATTGAGAGCATTTTCCCTTGTGGTGCAATTCCTGCCCAGTTTCCCCTCCCCTCCCTTCCCCAAGACTCTAAACTTCCCTTTTCCCTATTGGTGATATTGGGGAGTAAACCTTCCTGTACCATTCATTCTGTCCCATATAGTTAATGTTGTTTTTGTCAAAGGCGATACATACTCCGACAGCCCCCTATAAGAGGTTGGAATCTAAGGTGCACCCGCCAGATTCTTTCCTGCCAATGTTTTCTCCAGGGGTACCCACAGTTTACTTGCCGAGTCGTGACACCAGTTCATTATACGAACCAGGGCCATGGCTCTATAATACGACACTATATCTGGTAGGCCTACCCCTTCCTCCCCTTTTGATCTCCTCAGGATCTCATATGCCAGCCTGGGGTGTTTATCTCCCCATACAAAAGTCAGGAAGGCTGTCCTTAGTTGTTTGAAGAATAATTGTGGGAGGGTTATTGGGATGGTATGTAGGACATTAATAAGCCTAGGGATTACATTCATTTTAAGCAAGTTTACCCTGCCAAACCACGTCAGGGTAAGACTTCTCCACTTCTGCAAATCTTTTAGTATAGATAGCACCAGGGGCCCATAGTTTAAATCGTATAAGCGTTTTAAGTCTGGGGCTATATATGTCCCTAAATACGATAAAGAGTCTAAACGCCATACAAAGGGAAATAATTGTTGCAAATTTTTCCTCATCCTTGCAGGCACATGAACTGGCATCAACACCGACTTTTCAATATTAATTAAAAAATTTGATATACGACTACATTTCTCTATATCTACACCATCAATTCTGTCATGGACTCCTGAGGTGAGGAAAGATACAACAATAGGTTGTCTGCATATGCTGATATCTTATGCTCTATTGACCCTATACCTATCCCCTTAATCCTATTATTTCCCCTAATTGTACGCAGGAAAGGTTCCAGTACCATAACAAATAGTGGTGGAGACAGTGGACACCCCTGTCTCGTCCCATTACGTATCCAAAAATATTCTGACAATCTACCATTAACTTTAACCCTCGCCCTAGGGTCCACATACAATGCCATCACCCATCCCATCATCCGTTGTTTCAGGCCCATCTCCCTCAGAACTCCAACCATAAATCCCCATCCCACTCTGTCAAAAGCTTTCTCCGTGTCTATTGAAATTACCACACTTGGAGTTTGATTTGGCCCTATATACATCCAGTGTAGTACATGCAGAGCCCGGATGGTATTATCTCTGGCCTCTCGGCCCTTCATGAACCCTGTTTGATCCAAATGAATCAATTTGACTATGTGATCTTGTAGTCTTAAGGCCATGATTTTGGACAGGAACTTAGTGTCGGAGTTCAGGAGGGAAATGGGCCTATAACTGGAGCAACACTGGGGATCTTTCCCTTCCTTCGGAATAACCGTCACAAATGCCAACAATGCCTCCTGAGGCAGCGGTTTAGGTATTGATACAGAATTAAGATGTCTACAAAGAGGGGCTTGCAAAATTGAGGCAAACGTCTTGTAATTCCATAGAAAATAGCTTTTTCCATTTCCTCTAGGGCCTCCGTCGGTATAGCTCATAGTCCTGAGGCTTCCAATGAGTTAGAATGAGTTAGGGGATGAGTTAGAAAAATAAGTATATCGTCCGCAAAGAGACAGATTTTATGGTGATGACCACCTAATTCTAAACCTTTAATATTAGGGTTAGTCCTAATCAGTATTGCCAATGGTTCTAAGTGAAGAGCGAAAATCAAAGGGGACAGGGGGCAACCCTGTCTCGTACCTCTTTTTATATCAAGTGTAGATGACCTGTATACTTAATATATCCCCCTGGTGGCGAGGAACGGCAAAGCAGGCTCTGTCCAGTGTACAGGGAGTGGAGGACGGAGGTGACAGTCTGTGAGTGTGCTGACCTGAATCATTGTCATTTGGATTTGGCTGGAGCAGACTGAGCTGCTTTATTTCAAGGCTGTCTTTGATCCTCTGTAATGGGGGGTCATTGAGATCTGGTTAGCAGGCACTTCTCTCGGAAGTGATTAGAGACTGTTTTTACACAGGAGTTTTAAGTGTCAATTTTATTTCACCATCTCTTCACAGACTTTTTTTTTTTATTGATTTGTGTTTCTTCTGGACTTATTTGGTTCACATATTACCAATTTATTTCATGCAAGATTGCACTGTTCATTTCACTGGATTATTTTATCTATTTTTGTGTTTTCACATATTCATGTGCACCAAGTGGTAATAATCATTATTTTTGCTTAAATCTTGTGCAGACATATTACAGTTAGCACAACCTATATTTTTATCACTTTTGTTCACTGTTTTGTTTATCAGCAGGTGTGCAGCTTTCTTATTTTCACAGATACACTTGTTTACCATTCATATTGGGATTTCATTTTTTTGTATGTTTTAGCGCAGTTTCCTTTTCCCATTTTTTCCATAGTTCATATATGGCCATGATACCGAGTCGAATGTTTTACGCATATCTAAAGATAAAAAACAAGTAGGAAACAGTAAACGGGAAACAGTATTCATATCATGGCCCGAGTTATAAAAAATAAATTAAAATAAAAATACCTCATGAGTATAACTACTCCAAAAATGATGATATTATTAACAGTATTCATATCATGACCTGAGTTCTAAAAAATAAACAAAAATAAAAATAGAAATTACCTCATGAGTATAACTACTCCAAAAATTATGATATTATTAACAGTATTAATTTCATGGCCTGAGTTATTAAAAAAAAAAAAAAAAACACACACACACACACACGTGTGGCTCTTAATTGCCGGGAGGCCCGTCTATATACGGAGGCCGTATATAGACGGGCCTCCCCGGCAATTAACCACTTCCCGACCGCCGCATGTATATGTACGTCCACAGAATGGCACGTACAGGCAAATGGGCGTACAGGTACGTCCTTGCCTTCTAGCGGGTGGGGGGTTCGGGACCCCCCCCCGCTACATGCGGCGGTCGGATTCCCACGGGGAGCGATCCGGGACGACGGCGCGGCTATTCGTTTATAGCCGCTCTGTCGCGATCGCTCCCCGGAGCTGAAGAACAGGGAGAGCCGTATGTAAACACGGCTTCCCCGTGCTTCACTATGGCGCTGCATCGATCGAGTGATCCCTTATATAGGGAGACTCGATCGATGACGTCAGTCCTACAGCCACACTCCCCTACAGTTGTAAACACACACTAAGTGAACACTAACTCCTACAGCGCCCCCTGTGGTAAATCCCAAACTGCAACTGTCATTTTCACAATAAACAATGCAATTTAAATGCATTTTTTGCTATGAAAATGACAATGGTCCCAAAAATGTGTCAAAATTGTCCGAAGTGTCCGCCATAATGTCGCAGGCACGAAAAAAATCGCTGATCGCCGCCATTAGTAGTAAAAAAAAAAAATTATTAAAAATGCAATAAAACTATCCCCTATTTTGTAAATGCTATACATTTTGTGCAAACCAATCGATAAACGCCTATTGCGATTTTTTTTTTACCAAAAATAGGTAGAAGAATACGTATCGGCCTAAACTGAGGAAAAAAAAATGTTATATATGTTTTTGGGGGATATTTATTATAGCAAAAAGTAAAAATATAGATTTTTTTTAAATTGTCGCTCTATTTTTGTTTATAGTGCAAAAAATAAAAACCGCAGAGGTGATCAAATACCACCAAAAGAAAGCTCTATTTGTGGGAAAAAAAGGACGCCAATTTTGTTTGCGAGCCACGTCGCACGACCGCGTAATTGTCAGTTAAAGCGACGCAGTGCCGAATCGCAAAAAGGGGCCAGGTCCTTAACCTGCATAATGGTCTGGGTCTTAACCGGTTAATAAACAATTACAAAATTTAGATTACAGAAACTTGTAGTGGGACTATTTCAACCCTACACAGAGCCAAAATTCCAGCCATGTTGACTGGTAAGAGATGAGTTAAAGGGGTTGTATAGGTTCCTTTATTATTTTCTAAATAGGTCCCTTTAAGGTGCATTGTTGGTTCACTTACCCTTTCCTTTGATTTCCCTTCTAAATGCTTTTTTTTCTTTGTCTGAATTTCTCACTTCCTGTGTCTCCTCAGTAAACTTTCCCCCATTATCTGAGCGGGGGTTAGTCAGGCAGAACAGCTTACTGAGGAGGAACAGGAAGTGAGAAATTCATACAAAGAAAACAAAGAAAAAAAACATTTAGAAGGCAATTCGAAGGAAAAGGTTAGTGAACCAACAATACACTAGCGTAAAGGAACCTATTTAGAAAAAAACGAACCTTTACAACCCCTTTAAAAGAATGTTGTTGAGATCATTGGAAGAAATCTACAGTCAAGGCATCTCTTCCTAAACTGTCAGATAGCTATTTAAAAACAAAAACACTGAGCCAAATCCACAAAAGGGATACGACGGCGTAACTGCTGTTACGCCGTCGTATCCCTGTTCCTAACTATGGAACTGATCCACAGAATCAGTTTTCCATAGTTAGGCAGAAGATCCGGCATGTGTAAGGGACTTACACTGCCGGATCTTAGGATGCAGTACCGCCGCTGGGGGCATTTCGTGTCGAAATGCCGCCTCGGGTATGCAAATTAGCACTTACGGAGATCCACGAAGCTTTTCAGCTTCGTTTTTTCTCCGTAAGTTTTAGTTTGCAAACGCAAAATTAGGGCTGCTTTTACATGGTGTAAACTGTTTACACCTTGTAAAAACAGACCTTTCTGTCCAGCGACGCGATTTTTTTTTAATTTAAAATTTTTTTTTTTCGCGCCGTAACTTTTTTTTTTCCCGACGCAACATTATTGACCCGTCGCAATCCACAAAGCTCGGCGTAACGTAATTTCGCGCTATGCACGTCGGGAAAATGACGTCATGAGCATGCGCAGTACGGCCGGCGCGGGAGCGCGCCTAATTTAAATGGGAATCGCCCCCATGAAAATAGGAACGCCTTGCACCGGCGGAATTTAAGTTACACAGCCCAAAATTTCTAGGTAAGTGCTTTGTGGATCGGGCACTTAGGTAGAAATTTTAAGGCAGTGTAACTTAGATGGAAAAAAATAAGTTACGCAGGATCTTTGTGGATTACCCCCATTGATCTTACTTTAAATTTTAGCTATGCTTCCTGTAAGCGTGAAATGAAAGGAAGCGAAAGCAAAAAGCACAAACTTGATTGTAATATAAAATTCTCACCAAGTAAGTCTTTTGGTTGTTTTAATGCTCTGTTTGTACAGCAGATAGTAGGAAAGGCAGCTGTCATTGCAATTCTGCTTTATTAGTGTGTGAAATGGAAATGCCCCCTTTGCTGTATATCAACTTCCCTTCACTGTGTGGTGACGGATATTAGTGCCAGGCAGGAACATTTCTGAGTCTCGCAGACGAGTATAAATTATGCCTTGTAAAGCATCTGACAGCTTGATGAGAAGATTTGGAAACACAATTGTCTAGTGGGAATTCCTAGCTGTCATACTGTGTGCTTTTATACTTACTCACCAAATGGTATTGTGACTTTTTTTTTATAAAGTAACACTAGCGACTATGCAAGTGATACCCCACAACACACAATTTTTGCTTGTGCGTGAATTTACTGAATTTACTGAAGACAATAAGGAAGTCACAGAATTCTTTACCCAGCAATGATGGGACAATGTATTATGAAGCTGTAATTGCCAAGGTTGTATAAAATTAGTTGTTAAGTGGGAAAGTATTTTTTTTTTTGTTTCTATTTATTTTTTTATGTCAAGATAATTTCAAAGAATTAGAGAATAAAATATAAGGTTACAACTACAGGGTGGGCCATGTATATGGATACACCTTAATAAAATGGGAATGGTTGGTGATATTAACTTCCTGTTTGTGGCACATTAGTATATGTGAGGGGGGAAACTTTTCAAGATGGGTGGTGACCATGGTGGCCATTTTGAAGTCGGCCATTTTGAATCCAACTTTTGTTTTTTCAATAGGAAGAGGGTCATGTGACACATCAAACTTATTCGGAATTTATTCTTTCATGAGTTATTTACAAGTTTCTGACCACTTATAAAATGTGTTCAATGTGCTCTCCAGTGACATGCGGCTGAATGAAGCTAGGACAGCCACTGATGCTTCTTCATAAGTGACAGATTTAATTTGTCCACATTTTGGCAAATCCAACACTGAACCAGTTTGACAAAACTTAGCAAGCAGTTTGCTAACTGTAGCATGGGAGATGGGTGGTCTTGTAGGCTGTCTTGCATTAAAATCTGCTGCAATGACCCGGTTACTACGTTCACCAGACATCAACACAATTTCTAATCGCTCCGCATGTGTTAACCTCGGCGACATGTCAATGGCTGTAAACAAAGAGAAACTTGTAAATAACTCATGAAAGAATAAAGTTACGTTAAAACCAAGCACACCATTGTTTTTGTTGTGAAATTCCCATGACCCTATTCCTATTTAAAAAAAAAAAAAGTTGGATTCAAAATGGCTGACTTCAAAATGGCCGCCATGGTCACCACCCATCTTGAAAAGTTTCCAGCCTCACATATACTAATGTGCCACAAACAGGAAGTTAATATCACCAACCATTCCCATTTTATTAAGGTATATCCATATAAATGGCCCACCCTGTATATTATCAGAAAAGCATCAACTTTTTCTAGCTTTCTGGTTGTTCCATGGAGTGTTAAGAGTATACAAAGAAAACCCAAGCATGGCAAGAAGGAAAAAAAATTAAACCCTGCACATCTATGTTTAGCAAGTGTAATTTTCTGGGAGGAATGTTGGGCTGAGACCGACTATAAATTGAACAGCCTTTGGAGGTCCCAAAGTGAACACGTCAGAAATTGTTATACAAGACCTTGACTTGTTTGCACAGAGAAAGCTATCAAGAGCAATTGTATGGAATCACAATAACTAATGGGCAGCAGTACTGATTTTTTTTTATCAAATCTAATTCAAACAGAGTGAATGGCTTAATCTAGGCCCTGTGGGTTTACAATGTAAGGATATATAGTTACATACCGTGTTTCCCCGAAAATAAGCCTGGGTCTTATATTTATTTTGTCAGCCAAAAACATGGTAGGGCTTATTTTCGGGGTAGGGCTTACTATTGTGTGGACTTCTGTACCCCTCTCCCTCTCTGCCTGACAGGAATCCCGTGTGAAGTAAAGTAAAATGTATTGTGTCAGGTACCTTATTATAGCGCTGCTCCTGGCTTCCATAGCCTGCCTGAGCTCTCTTCCACGAGCCAAACTTTGCAGAGGGAGGGGGGCCGACATCCCCCACTGACAGGAGAAGGAGATCTGAGTGCCGCTCTGGGCTTTCTATAGCCAGTTTGAGCTCTCCGCCGTCCATTGCAGTTACATCCCCCACTGACAGGCAGGAGAAGAAGGAGAGAGTGCCGTTCTGGGCTTTCATAGCCCCCCTGTACAATCTTTCCGCAAGCCGAGCATTGCAGAGGGAGGGGGGCGGACATTCCCCACTGACAGGCAGGAGGAGAAGGAGGAGAGAGTGCCGTTCTGGGCTTCCATAGCCCGCCTGTACAATCTTCCGCAAGCCAAGCATTACAGAGGGAGGGGGGCTGACATCCGTCACTGACAAGCAGGAGGAGAAGGAGGAGAGAGTGCCGTTCTGGACTTCCATAGCCCGCCTGTACAATCTTCTGCAAGTCGAGCATTGCAGAGGGAGGGGGGGTCGAGATCTCCCGCTGACAAGCAGGAGAAGAGGAGGAGACAACCACGTCAAACTAGGTCTTATTTTCGGGGTAGGGCTTATATTGCAGCCCTCCCTGAAAATCCTGCTAGGTCTTATTATCGGGGTAGGTCTTATTTTCGGGGAAACACGGTAGTTATATAATAGGTGAGGTTGAAAAGAGACACAAGACCATCAAGTCCAACCTATGTATGTGTCTTAATGTCAGTATTGCCTTGTATATCCCTGTATGTTGTGGTCTTTCAGGTGCTTATCTAATAGTTTCTTGAAACTATCGATGCTCCCTGCTGAGACCACCGCTTGTGGAAGGGAATTCCACATCCTTGCCTCTCCGTAGTTTAAGGTTAAACCTCTTTTCTTCAAATTTTAATGATTGGCCATGTGTCTTGTTAAACTCCCGTCCGCAAAAAAGTTTTATCCCTATTGTGGGGTCACAGTATGGTATTTGTAAATTGAAATCATATCCCCTCTCAAGCGTCTCTTCTCCAGAGAGAATAAGTTCAGTGCTCGCAACCTTTCCGCATAACCAATATCCTTCAGTCCCTTTTATTAGCTGTGTTGCTCTTTTTTGTACTTGCTTAATTTCCAGTACTTCCTTCCTGAAGACTGGTGCCCAGAACTGGACAGCATACTCTAGATGCGGACAGACCAGAGTTAGTCCCATTAGTCCCCTTTTTAATGCATGCCAATATTCTGTTTTCTTTGTTAGCAGCAGCTTGGCATTGTATGATATTGCTGAGCCTATCATCTACTAGGACCTCCAGGTCCTTTTGCATCCTAGATTCCACCAGAGGTTCTCCCACCAGTGTATAGATTGCATTCATATTTTTGCCACCCAAATGCATTATTTTACATTTTTCTACAATAAACCTAATTTGTCATGTCGTTACGCACCCCATTCATTTGTTCAGGTCTTTTTGCAGTTATTGCTTAGTATCGTCCGCAGGATAACTGTGTTTATTTTTTTTTAAAAATAAAATCCCAAATACAATACTTTTTAACACTAATGGTATGATATAATTATTCCATTTAAAGCGGTAGTTCGGCGGGATGTGGGTTTTTTTTTTGTAAGTAATGTGCAGCACTTACCTTTCCTCATTCCCTAACAGGGTGTCCCACACGTCCAGCCGTCCGATGCGCTCTTTTTCGGAAAAAGAGAAGTTTGATTTTGATGCGATGGACGTTTCCATCTTGCCTGTGGGCATACTGAAGCCGACAGGGTCTTCTTCCGGGATCGGGCGAATGCTGGCCTCCCAGCATTCACCGCTCGATCCCGCGCATGTGCAGTGTTGACGGCGAGCGTCGCCGTCAACACTGCATGGTTGCTATAGCAACGGCTGGCGTCAGAAGTTCACGAGGAGATGTCGCGCGATTACAGAAGAGCGCGTCGACGGAGGAGTTACAGAAATTTGAGTGGCAGGACGGGGGAGAACGGACCGACACGCCCATTTCCCGCGGGAGGAAATGATTGACAGGTGGGACGATCGACCAGAAAACAGGTAAGGAGCGACTAAAAAAAAAAAAAAAAAATTCGTCTGCTCTTTGTTCGTTAGAAACAGTGCTAGTGATGACTAGTTGTAAAACAGGGTGAACTACCGCTTTAACAACAAGCAGATTGTTTACACAAGTTGGTACCACTTTAAATTCACTTTAGTAAAAAAAAGTGCATATCTACACTATAGTTTTGTCTTTTTTGCAGTCTGAATAATGGACATAAAAAACAGCTATACTTCCTCTTGACCATACAGTTAATAAAGTAAATGCGTTATTTTTACTGCCATTTTCCAGGTGTGATTTACTCCTATGCATCTACAAAACACTGTTAATGTTTCTTTGTACCCTAAATAGTGGATGTGATAAAACGTGTAAAAGAAGCCTTTTATCCATACAGGTAAGAATTTCACCAAATAGAATAATCATTAATGATCATTATATACTGGTCATCTATATCAGTGGTCTCCAAACTGTGGCCCGGGGGCCAGATGCGGCCCTTTACTTGCATTTATCTGGCCCTTGAGGCACCATTTCATCCACTGATACTAACTGTGGGGCATAATCCCTCCAAATGACACCAACGATGAGGCCCAATTTCTACCATTGGTACCAACAATGGGGTCCGATGACACCAATGATGGAGCCCAATTCTTTCCTATGACGTCAATGATGGGGCTCTATTCCTCCCAATGACATCAACAAAGGGGCACAATTGCTTCCACTGACATCAAAGAAAGGGCATACTACTATAATACTCCATGATGTAGCACATAGAGATTAAAAAAACGTTCAATGCAGCTTTCGCATTTGTTGCAGTTTTGCACAGAGCTTAGAAGGGTTAATTATACTGCAAAGCTTGTAACTTAAATATTCCTGCAGTGTTGGTTTGAAAGACAGCTTCAGATATAACAAATGCAGAAAACGTGTTCAATCTGAGTTCCCTTCTCTGGAGGCTGCTTGTGATGCCTGAGCTTTGAGACTGATGAGTGTGGACATGTTGCTCAATTTTGTTACTAATTAGCTCCCCTGTTGGGAAAGATGCCCCTAGCCCCTACTGAGGAGGAAGGAGGCAGGAGGGGCTGTGCACGGAAAGTGCATGAGAGAGAAGCTGTGTTCGTGCATTCTGTAAAGAAGAGAAAGCTGCAAATGAAAAAAAAAAAAAAACATTCTACAATAAAACGATATGTTGTGCAAGTTACCCAGCTCTGCACTTGTTCTGGCATTAAATATAAGTAACCTATCATTAAGATGTTAGTAGCACAACAACTGTTTAATTTTCTTTGTATATGAATGTAATTAAACCTAATAATACTTATGTTAAAATGACTCAGTCTGCTCCCAGGCCCATTATGACTATAGTCTGAGCTGCCTCCTTACTATGAAAGGGAGTCGGGGAATTAGACCATTATTTTTTGTCTGAAAGGATTCTGATAATCCCATATACTTTATATGGAATATGGTTGGAGTTTCTAGATCTGTCAAAGCAGTACGGTATTTAAAAAACCAAAAACAAAAGGTATCTGTTACACTTGCATCACAAATCCCCCCAAAAAATAGGTTTATTTCTCATTTTAAGATGGAAGGCAAACCACGTGCAAACCACTCCTTATGGGATAACAGCACCAGGAACACAATGGGGGTTATTTACGAAAGGCAAATCCACTTTGCACTACAAGTGCAAAGTGCACTTGAAATTGCACTGAAAGTGCACTTGGAAGTGCAGTTGCTGTAAATCTGAGGGGTAGATCTGAAATGAGGGAAAGCTCTGCTGATTTTATCAACCAATCATGTGCAAGCTAAAATGCTGTTTTTTACTTTCCTTGCATGTCCCCCTCGAATCTACAGCGACTGCAATTTCAAGTTCACTTTGCACTTGTAGTGCAAAGTGGATTTGCCTTTCATAAATAACACCCAATGTAATCATATGACCATTTCCTTTGAACACATTTTACAAACAAGCCTAAAGGTTTTCTCTGGCACATGCTATTTCTATGCAGACATCATTTGTAGAAATTAACTTGGACATCCTCCAAATTCATCTCTATCCAGACTGCAAAGTTGCACTTTTTTCACTCAGCTGTGGGCCATTATCTGCCTTGCAGCACATGTAAACAAAGCGGTGGGATTCTGGTGATGTCCGTGCCCTTATATGGATACATGTCCATATTTAGTCAATGTCATTGGCTAAATATGGTCATGTGTCTATATAAGGACACTGAAGTCACCAAGCACCTCGTGCCCTTGTTTATGGGCTGGAGAATGACCCGACTGGCAGCTGGCTGTAGTAAATAAAACCACTACTTGGAAGTTCGGATTGAGATGAGTTCGGAGGAGGCTGAAACTCATCTATAACTATCAGTAGCATCCCTCACATATTTCTAAAATGAGAATGTGGGATACCATTTAGCAGAAGGTATGAAGGCAGAGGACTCACCCCCACCACCTATTTACATGATGAATTAGTATGTAAATTAGTATGTAAAAAATTAGTGAGTAAACTCACATGTGTGTAGGGATCTACTGTCCTCTACTGTCTGTATTTGTAAGTGGCTGTGCTGCTAATGTCACTGAGTTATTTATGTATATCAGTATAAATGAATAACTCCTGCGCTGTCTAAGGGAATGCTAACAAGCTAAAGCATACTCTCTTTGTTATACACAGCGCAAATACCACCATTTACTTTATTATTTATGTATATCAGCTCCTGTCTCCGTGGGACTGGGTTAGATAAATAGGGTTAAATAAATATAGAGTGAGGGTCTGAGACCACATGTCCTACTAGAGAGGATCTGCTACTAATCCAGGCCAGAAGCAGGGGTTGCTAGGCAAGTGTTTCAATGTTTATAAGTTTATAAGTTTACTATTGTTGCCCATAGCTTCTGGGTGCACAGTGCCTTGAAAAAATATTCATACCCCTTGAAATTTTCCATATTTTGTTATGTTACAACCAAAAACTTAAATGTATTTTATTGTGATTTTATGTGATAGACCAACACAAGTGCCACATACTTGTGAAGTGGAGGGAAAATGATTTTCAGCATTTTTTACAAATGAATATCTGAAAAGCGTGGCGTGCATTTGTATTCAACTCCCCTGAGTCAAAACTTTTTAGAACAACCTTCACTGCAATTACATCTGCAAGTCTTTTTGTGTATGTTTCTACCAGCTTTGCACATCTAGAGAGTGACATTTTTGCCCATTCTTCTTTGTGAAATATCGCAAGCTCTGTTAAATTGGATGGAGAGCATCTGTGAACAACAATTTTCAAGTCTTGCGGCAGATTCTCAATTGGATTTACAGTAGGTCTGGACTTTGACTGGGCCATTCTAACACATGAATATGCTTTTGATCCAAACCATTCCAATTGTAGCTCTGGTTATATGTTTAGGGTCATTGTTCTGTTGGAAGGTGAACCTCTGCCCCAGTCTCAAGCCTTTTGCAGACTCTAATGCCGCGTACACACGGTCGTTTTTCAAACTTCATTTTAAAAAACGACGTTGCCTACACACCATCGTTTTTTCAAAATGCTCTAGCGAAGCGTGGTTACGTTCAGCACGTACGGCGGCACTCTGTTCCATTCAAGCTTGCGTCATAACTTGCTTCTGAGCATGCGTGGGTTTAAAAACGTTGGTTTAGCCTACACACGGTAATTTTTTTGACCGTGTGTACAAAAACGACGTTTTGAAAAACGACATAAGAAATTGAAGCATGCTCGAATTTTTTTTTTGTCGTTTTTTCAGAAGACATAAAACGAACTTTTTCCCCACATATGGTCATTTTAAATGATGTTTTAAAAAATTGTGTTTTTTTTCATCACAAAAACAACCGTGTGTAAGAGGTTTCTTCTAAGATTGCCTGTATTTAACTCCATCCACCTTCCCATCAACTCTGACCAGCTTCCCTATCCCTGCTGAAGAAAAAGCATCCCACAACGTAATGCTGCCACCACCATGTCCCATGGTGGGGATGGTGTGTTCAGAGTGATGTGCAGTGTTAGTTTTCTGCCACACTTAGCGTTTTGTTTTTAGGCCAACAAGTACAATTTCAGTCTCATCTGACCAGAGTATCTTCTTCCACATTTTGCTATCCCTCACATGGCTTCTCGTACACTGTAAATGTGACTTCTTATGGCTTTCTATCAACAATGGCTTTCTTCTTGCCACTCTTCCATAAAGGCCAGATTTGTGATATGAATGAATAATAGTTGTCCTGTGGAAAGATTCTCCCACCTGAGCTGTGGATCTCTGCAGCTCATCCAGGGCTACCATGGGCCTCTTGGCTGCTGCTCTTAATAATGCTCTCCCTGCCCGGCCATCAGCTTAGGTGGACAGCCATGTCTTGGTAGGTTTGCAGTTATGCCATACTCTTTTCATTTTTGGATGAATGATTGAATAGCGCTCCGTGAGATGTTCAAAGCTAGGGATAATTTTTTATAAATATAAAGAAATAATGAGCTTAGTGTATATATGTGGATTAATTAAAATGATCAAATTGACAGCAGCACTCAAAATAATGTACACAGCAACATCCAAAATCATTGTAAAAAAACGTGCTGTTTTAAAAAAACAATATATACCGTATTTATCGGCGTATACCGCGCACTATTTTGCCCTGAAAATCAGGGCAAAATCGTGGGTGCGCGATATACGCCGATACCCGCTTTCCCGCCACGAGTTTGAATACTGCGCCCGCATATAGCGAGCGCAGTACACTCGTGAATCTTCGGGCAGTCTCGGCGCCTCTCGTACTGACGTCCTGAGCGTACAGGACGTCAGTGCGAGAGGCGCCCGAGCCTGCCCGAAGATTCACGAGTGTACTGCGCTCGCTATATGCGGGCGCAGTATTCAAAGTCGTGGCGGGAAACGAGCGGGAGGACGCCGCCGAAGATGGACACCGGACCCGCCGAAGATGGACACCGGACCCGCCGAAGATGGACGCCGGACCCGCCGAAGATGGACGCCTGACCCGCCGAAGAGGACATCCGAGGCCGCAGATGGACGCCGCGCAAGACACCAAAACTGTAAGTACAAAAAAACAAAAAATCTTTTTTTTCCCACAGGATTGGGGGCCACTTTGGGGGTGCGCGGTATACGCCAGAGCGCGTTATACCGCGATAAATACGGTAAATGTGAAAACCAAAATGAATTATAATGAAATAAATCACACAAATATATACAAAATATATATAAAAATATATAAAACACCAAAGTCCATAAAGTGAAAATGTGCAAAGTCCTTGAATTCAGTGTAACACCCAGTGTTTAGACTTTGTTGTTGATAGTAGAGTTAGCAAAAGACTGCAAACAGAATACAGTGAGGACCTGTGCTATTAACAGAGTATGAATGAGTGCTGCGGTATAAATAAAGCAAGATAAATTGAAAACATCTGTGTGCCAGGCAGTCCGACTTTTTTATAACCTAACCCTGCTTTAAACTTCTCCACAACTTTATGCCTGACCTGTCTGGTGTGCTCCTTGGCCTTCATGATGCTGTTTGTTCACTAAGGTTCTCTAACAAACCTCTGAGGGCTTCACAGAACAGCTGTGTTTATACTGAGATTAAATTATACACAGGTGGACTATCACCTGTGTGTGATAGGGGTATCAGAGTAAAGGGGGCTGACTAGAAATGCATGCTACACTTTTCAGATATTTATTTATAAGAAAACAATAATGAATTTATCATTTTCCTTTCACTTCACAATTATGTGCCACGTTGTGTTGGTCTATCACATAAAATCCAAATAAAATACATTTACGTTTTTGGTTGTAAACATGACACAATTGGAAATTTAAAGGGGTATAAATACTTTTTCAAGGCACTGTATATATGTATATACTTAAAGACTGGTGACAGAAGTATATCTGTCCCCTTGTTGTTATACCATGTGCACTATAGCAGTTAGTTTGATCTGTGGCACAGTGTACACGTGTAGTGGTCACCTTGTTATGTTAGTAGGTGACCCTATATATTGCAATAGAGTTTATATGCAGCTCCTATTATTCTAGATAGTCTTGTCCCTTCTGGTCTGGGCTTCTTTAACTAGTTTGAGCTCAGGACTCAGTACCTAGCATTGGCTCTAGCCAGGTTAAGCATCCGTCTGCCACTCAGGTAGTTAGAGGTCCAGTTGCATGGCAGATCAGAAGCTACTAGAGACTAAGATGCAACGGAAATAGGCTGATTATGAGTTCCAGTATCACACCACGGTTTCTGCTGGTGAGAAGCTGTGTTCCAAGCTAGTTGGACAATATTTGGATGATCTTCCTTTGTTAAATCAGATTAGGAGTCTCCAAACAAGACATTCAGATAGTAGATCCTAATGTTTGTATAATTTAATTAGCTACGTCACTGGGTAAGCCCCGTCTTCCCTCTTCCTGGGCTTCCCCAGTGACGTAAGAAGAGGGTACGTCAGAGGGTGCGGGGTCACGTGACGGGTGGCCTGCCTCCTATATAAGTAATGTCACAGCTGCAGTCGCGTCATTCGGCAGGGCTGGGTCCAGCGATGAGAGGAGGTCGGCGATGCTGCGCTCTGGATGATGGATCTTCTCATCGCTGGACCGGAGATCACCCGTCGCTGGATCTTCTCATCGCTGGAGATCACCTGCACCCGTCGCTGGATCAGGACAACGTTGGAGTAGGAAGCCGGGAACGAGTGGATTATCACCACTGGAGTTTTTTTCTTTTTTTTATTAATAAAGGACTTTATTCTACGGTGTGTGTGTGTGTGTTTTTTTTACAAGACTTTACACTTCCTTCATGAAATGGTAGGGGTACAGTGTACCCCATTACCATTTCACACAGGGGGGTCAGGATATGGGGGTCCCCCACAACCACCGGGCAAGGGTTGTGGGCATGAGACCCTTGTCCCCATCAACATGGGGACATCCTCCCCATGTTGAGGGCATGTGGCCTGGTGCGGTTCAGGAGAGGGGGGGGGCCGCACTCTGTCCCCCCCTCTTTTCTGCGGCCGGCCAGGTCAACGTGCTCGGATAACGGGTCTGGTTATGGATATTTAGGGGGAACCGCACGTCATTTTTTTTTAAAATTGACAGCGGGGTTCCCCTTAATATCCATACCAGACCTAAAGGGTCTGGTTATGGATATTTAGGGGGAACCGCACGTCATTTTTTTTTTAATTGACGGCGGGGTTCCCCGTAATATCCATACCAGACCTAAAGGGTCTGGTTATTGAATTTGCGGGGACCTCCGCGCATTTTTTTTTCCCGAACTCCGATCCCGGACCCAAACTTTTTCCAATTATTCGGGTTCGGGTCCGGGTTCGGGAAAAACCCAAAGTCCGTACCGAACCCGAACTTTACAGTTCGGGTTCGCTCAACCCTAGCCAGGAGTGCATTACATACAGAGTGCAGAGTTCAGCCTTCTTCCACAGCCGCCTACATTTGCATCCCCCATCCACATCCCACTTTCACTCATCTTCAGCTTTGACCACTCCATGCAACCCTTCTTCCTTAAAAGCTCCACCATCATCCAGCCGGCTCTAGTACCTCCACTGTAGGTGACTTCTGTGTTTACAAGTGATAGTGGTAGTAGGCAGAGAGCCTGAGCCAAAGGTGGTGGAACTGAGATCCACCAAGTTCCAGCTGAAAAAAAGCTATATATATATATATATATATATATATATATATATATATAGTGCCGATCCTGACCTCCCTGGGGCCCTAAGCAAAATTACATATCACATTAACCACTTAAGGACCCCTTCCCGCTGATATACGTCAGCAGAATGACACGGCTGGGCACTTCAACTTATAGGTACGTTGTCCTTTAAGTCCAGTCGTGGGGAAGCTCTGTGACCGTGACCGCGGGACTCACGGACCCGATCGCCGCTGGAGTCCCGCGATCGGTCCCCGGAGCTGAAGAACAGGGAGAGCCGTGTGTAAACACGGCTTCCCCGTTCTTCACTGTGGCTCCGTCATCGATCGTGTCATCCCTTTTATAGGGGGACACAATCGATGATGTCACACCTACAGCCACACCCCCTGCAGTTGTAAACACACTTCAGGGAACACATAACCCCAACAGCGCCCCCTGTGGTTAACTCCCAAACTGCAACTGTAATTTTCACAATAAACAATGCATTTTAAATGCATTTTTTGCTGTGAAAATGACAATGGTCCCAAAAATGTGTCAAAATTGTCCGAAGTGTCCGCCATAATGTCGCAGTCACGAAAAAAATTGCTGATCGCCGCTATTAGTAGTAAATAAATAATAATTTATAAAAATGCAATAAAACTATCCCCTATTTTGTAAACACTATACATTTTGCGCAAACCAACCGATAAACGTTTATTACGATTTTTTTTACCAAAAATAGGTAGAAGAATACGTATCCGCCTAAACTGAGGAAAAACATATTTTTTATATATATTTTTGGGGGATATTTATTATAGCAAAAAGTAAAAAATATTGCATTTTTTTCAAAATTGTCACTCTATTTTGTTTATAGCGCAAAAAAATAAAAACCGCAGAGGTGATAAAATACCACAAGAAAGCTCTATTTGTGGGGAAAAAAAGGACGCCAATTTTGTTTTTGAGCCACGTCGCACGACCGCGCAATCGTCAGTAAAGCGACGCAGTGCCGAATCGCAAAAGGGGCAAGGTCCTTTAGCTGCGTTTTGGTCCGGGTCTTAAGTGGTTAAAGTTGAGAAGCAGGGGCGGGCTGCCGAAAATGACATGTCACATTAAAGTTGAGAAGCGCGCGGGGGGGCGCTTCCGATATTGACATGTCACATTGAAGATTAAAGTTGAGAAGCGGGGGGAGGGGGTGTTCGGAAATGACATCTTACATCATTTAAAAGCAGAAGCTGGGGGCGCTGGCTTCTTACCTCTCTCCTATGCCAGCCAGGTGAGGGGCCAAAAATGCCTTCTCACCAGGCGGGGGCCTCTAGTAATTTGGGGGGCCCTCCGCAGCTTTGTGGGGCCCTAAGCGGCTTGCATAGTAAGCCTATAGGGCGGATCGGCCCTGTCTGTGTATGTATGTATATATATATTTTTTATATATATATATATATATATATATTTTTTATATATATATATATATATATATATATATATATATATATATATATATATATATATATATATATATATATATATATATAACTCAACAATCTCAGACCCCTATAATTTTACTCACCTTATCACTGCTAATCTTGTTTTCAGATCTTTGACACCAAGATGGATGCCACAATGCATTCATCCTCAGGGGCCCCTGCAACTGAACTTTGCTAAAACATTCATCTGGACGTATCTTTATTTTAAACTCTCTTTAGCCAGGAATATGTGAACAATTCCACCATAATGCTCTTGTTGGGCCCCTTGCTGATATTTCCTTTTTCATTGGATGTATGTACTATTATGTAGTACATACATGTAGGGCACAGGTGTCAAACACAAGGCCCGCGGGCCGAATGTGGCCCTCCAGGCCATTTCATGTGGCCCTCGCACCTCTCCTGTAGCTTCAGGAGAGCTCCAGACCTCCCCTGGTCCTACTCCAGACCCTTACTTACTGCTTTTTAAGCAATGCTTCCAGCTTCTTCACAGCAGCAGCAAAAGGAAAGTGGGTGCACTGCGATGTAAGGGAAAGTGGGGGACCCAGCTTCTGATGGTGGGGTGGCTCCTAACCACTTCCATACCGGGCCTATTCTGGCACTTCTCTCCTACATGCAAAAATCATAATTTTTTTGCTAGAAAATTACTCAGAACCCCCAAACACTATATATGTTTTTCAGCAGACACCCTAGGGAATAAAATGGCGCTCATTGCAACTTTTTATCTCACACGGTATTTGCGCAATAAGTTTTCAAACGGGAAAAAAAAAATGGGGAAGCTGTGCTACAGATTTTACCACAAGTAGTTCTAATGCCGCGTACACACGATCATTTTTCGGCATGAAAAAACAATGTTTTTCGGCATATAGAAAAAACTAAGTTTTTCCAACTTCATCAGCGGGTGGTTATGTTATACTTGCTTTTCCTATTTGTTTGAGTACATGCCAGATTTGTAATAAACTTTGTTGGGATTTACTACACTATGTGATTTTTCCTTTTCCTTTTAGAAGGGGGGGGGGGGGGGGCAAGACCACGCCCCTCCATGTTTGGCCCCTCCCACTTCTTGTAAGCAACACCCATTATAAAATCCACCTACTTCATCCCCTGTATTCCACTTGCTTCCACTCATAGTTTCAGGAGTATACAGCTCAGCATCACAGGCAGGCCCGGACTGGGATAAAAAATAGGCCCGGGCATTTTGGATTGAGCAGCCCGTGACATGTTAACCGGCCCTTTCCCCACTCTCCACCCTGACGGAATCCCGCAAGAGGTGTGTGGTTAGGCAAGGGGGGACCAGGAAAGAGCATAGGGGGGTGGAGAGCACAGGGAATAACCTTGAGAACATGGGTTGGGGTGAGAGCACAAGTGAGGCAGAGAACACAGGGAGGAAGAGGAGAGCACAGGGGGCAGCGGAGAGCATGGGGAGGTGGAGAGCACAGGGGGGCAGCGGAGAGCATGGGGGAGGTGGAGAGCACAGGGAGGTGGCGGAGAGCACGGGGGGGGGGGTGTGTGTGTGGAGATCACAGGGGGTGGGCAGAGCATGGGGGGGGGCGTGGAGAGCATGGGGGGGATTGAGGAAAGCACAGGGGGTGATGTGAAGAGCACGGGGGGGGGGATGTGAAGAGTGGAGAGCACAAGGGGGATGTGGAGAGTGGAGAGCACAGGGGGGGTGTGGAGAGCACAAGGGGGATGTGGAGAGTGGAGAGCACAAGGGGGATGTGGAGTGTGGAGAGCACAAGGGGGATGTGGAGAGCACAGGTGGGATGTGGAGAGCACAAGGGGGTATGGAGTGTGGAGAGCACATGGGGATGTGGAGTGTGGAGAGCACAGGTGGGATGTGGAGAGCACAGGGGGGGGTATGGAGTGTGGAGGGCACAGGGGGGATGTGGAGAGCACAGGGGGATGTGGAGTGTGGAGAGCACAGGGGGGGATGTGGAGAGCACATGGGGGTGTGGAGAGCACAGGGGGGGGGGGATGTGGAGAGCATGGGAGGATGTGGAGAGCACAGGGGGGGATGTGGAGAGCACAGGGGGATGTGGAGAGCACAGGGGGGGATGTGGAGAGCACAGGGGGGGGATGTGGAGTGTGGAGAGCACAGGGGGGATGTGGAGTGTGGAGAGCACAGGGGGGGATGTGGAGAGCACAGGGGGGATGTGGAGAGCACATGGGGGGATGTGGAGAGCACAGGGGGGGGATGTGGAGAGCACAGGGGGGGGATGTGGAGAGCACAGGGGGGATGTGGAGAGCACAGGGGGGGATGTGGAGTGTGGAGAGCACAGGGGGGATGTGGAGAGCACATGGGGGGATGTGGAGAGCACATGGGGGGGATGTGGAGTGTGGAGAGCACAGGGGGGGATGTGGAGTGTGGAGAGCACAGGGGGGGGATGTGGAGTGTGGAGAGCACAGGGGGGGATGTGGAGTGTGGAGAGCACAGGGGGGGGATGTGGAGAGCACAGGGGGGATGTGGAGTGTGGAGAGCACGGGGGGGGGTGGAGAGCACGGGGGGGGGGGGTGGAGAGCACAGGGGGGGATGTGGAGTGTGGAGAGCACAGGGGGGGATGTGGAGTGTGGAGAGCACAGGGGGGGATGTGGAGTGTGGAGAGCACAGGGGGGATGTGGAGTGTGGAGAGCACAGGGGGGGGGATGTGGAGTGTGGAGAGCACAGGGGGGATGTGGAGTGTGGAGAGCACAGGGGGGGATGTGGAATGTGGAGAGCACAGGGGGGATGTGGAGAGCACAGGTGGGGGGGGTGGAGAGCACAGGGGGGGATGTGGAGAGCACAGGGGGTGGTGTGGAGAGCACATGGGAGGATGTGGAGAGCATGGGAGGATGTGGAGAGCACAGGGGGGATGTGGAGAGCACAGGGGGGGATGTGGAGAGCACAGGGGGGGATGTGGAGAGCACAGGGGGGGATGTGGAGTGTGGAGAGCACAGGGGGGATGTGGAGTGTGGAGAGCACAGGGGGGGGATGTGGAGTGTGGAGAGCACAGGGGGGGGATGTGGAGTGTGGAGAGCACAGGGGGGGGATGTGGAGTGTGGAGAGCACAGGGGGGGATGTGGAGTGTGGAGAGCACAGGGGGATGTGGAGAGCACAGGTGGGGGGGGGGTGTGGAGAGCACAGGGGGGGGATGTGGAGAGCACAGGGGGGGGGTGTGGAGAGCACAGGGGGGGGTGTGGAGAGCATGGGAGGATGTGGAGAGCACAGGGGGGGATGTGGAGAGCACAGGGGGGGGATGTGGAGAGCACAGGGGGGGGGATGTGGAGTGTGGAGAGCACATGGGGAGATGTGGAGTGTGGAGAGCACAGGGGGGGATGTGGAGTGTGGAGAGCACAGGGGGGATGTGGAGTGTGGAGAGCACAGGGGGGGGATGTGGAGTGTGGAGAGCACAGGGGGGGGGATGTGGAGTGTGGAGAGCACAGGGGGGGATGTGGAGTGTGGAGAGCACAGGGGGGGGATGTGGAGTGTGGAGAGCACAGGGGGGGGGATGTGGGTGTGGAGAGCACAGGGGGGGATGTGGAGTGTGGAGAGCACAGGGGGGGGGGATGTGGAGAGCACAGGGGGGTTTGTGGAGTGTGGAGAGCACAGGGGGGATGTGGAGTGTGGAGAGCACAGGGGGGGATGTGGAGAGCACAGGGGGGGGAATGTGGACAGCACAGGGGGGGGAATGTGGACAGCACAGGAGGGGGGGGGAATGTGGACAGCACAGGAGGGGGGGGAATGTGGACAGCACAGGGGGGAATGTGGACAGCACAGGGGGAATGTGGACAGCACAGGGGGAATGTGGACAGCACAGGGGGAATGTGGACAGCACAGGGGGGGGGGGGAATGTGGACAGCACAGGGGTGGGGGGAATGTGGACAGCACAGAGGTGGGGGGAATGTGAACAGCACAGAGGTGGGGGGAATGTGGATAGCGCAGGGGTGGGGGGAATGTGGACAGCGCAGGGGTGGGGGGAATGTGGACAGCACAGAGGTGGGGGGGAATGTGGACAGCGCAGAGGTGGTGGAATGTGGACAGCGCAGGGGTGGGGGGAATGTGGACAGCACAGGGGGGGGGAATGTGGACAGCGCAGGGGTGGGGGGAATGTGGACAGCGCAGGGGTGGGGGGAATGTGGACAGCGCAGGGGTGGGGGGGAATGTGGACAGCGCAGGGGTGGGGGGAATGTGGACAGCACAGGGGGAATGTGGAGAATGTGGACAGCACAGGGGGAATGTGGAGAATGTGGACAAGCACAGGGGTGGGGGGATGTGGATAGCGCAGGGGTGGGGGGAATGTGGACAGCACAAGGGGGGGGGGGGGTGTGGACAACACAGGGGGGACCTTTCCGAGACCTGCAGGAGGAAGATTGTTATATATGCAGCAGCCCCCACTGCTCCTTTTATCCAGGTAACAGGAGGGGGGCTGTACTCACTGTTTCTGTCATCCTGTGTGTGCAGTACAAGGCGGGCATCGTGGGACCTTTCTCGGCTGGACACAGCAGCTCTAGCTCCTCCCCATTCTTAGTCACGCCCCCGGCACCGACGGCTGACCAATACGGGCGGCCGTATCGTAGGTGTCATCTAGCTCTTCCCTCTTTTGTTCCGTCCTCCCGGCGCCGATGGCTGAGTGTAGCTGACAGCCGGGCGGCGCGGAGAGGAGAGCTGAGTGGCGCGGGCTTAAAGCGCAGCCCAGCTCTCTTGGGCCCTGCGAGGACTTGCGGCCTGGTGGCCCTAGCGGCCGCGGCCGACCGGGCATTTGCCCAGTTTGCCCTATGGCCAATCCGGGCCTGATCACAGGACAGAGTATATAGCCCCAGCATCACAGATCATGGTATATAGCGCAGCCTTACAGATCGGCGCAAACAAACTGAAAAATTACACTGTTAGTAATGAGGGGTTGAAATAAAATTGTGTTCAGGGAGGTATCGCTGCCTAAGTGTGGTGGCTAGTGGTTACTGTTGCCAGTAAAGCCACTTACTAGCATACCATATAGTGAAGGTGGTGTAGAAATAAACTGTCGGGCACCTTAGTGCGGTGGGCTCATAAAAGGAGCCTCCGGTACTTTTTAAAGGTACTCTTATTAATGATGAGCAAAAAATTCAGATAGACCCTCAATGGGTTCTAGTGCAGTAGTGAAGTGCATAGACAATGGAAGGATTGTAGGTGCAATCTGTAGCGGCCAATCCCACTGGGCGTCCCAGTCACACCTACTAGGATGTGAATATGTGAAAAAATATATGAAAAAATATATATATGAAAAAATAAATAAAAGATAGTTGGTGAAATAGAAATACCCACAAAATATTAATGTGAATTCGTATGATCCAATCCTAGTGATCAAACATGTGTACAATGAATAAAAACCATTAATATTAGCAAGTGGATGGTCTGGTGATCCCACCAGTAACTGGATAGTAAAAACAACAAATGATATGTGAATGACTCTATAATCAAAGGAGAGGTGAACTAATCTCCACTAATACCATCTGGTGTGATTAGCAATGTAGGTAACGGGGGGGGCTGCCGCAAATTGAGAAGCGGGGGGCTGCCGCAAATTGAGAAGCGGGGGGGGGGGGGGGGGCTTTACAAAAAAAGAAGAAATAAAGAAAAATATATATAAAAAAGGGGGGTAGCCATCGGGGGCCCTGGGAAACTCTGGGCACTTTAATAGAAAGAAAAAAAAGAAAGAAGAAAAATATATAAAACATTTTTTAATAAAAATGGGGGGTAGCCATCCTGGGCCCTGGGGACCTCTGGGCCCTTTAATAAAAAAAAAAAATATATATATATATATATATATATATATATGTAAAAATGAAAAAATAATTTACAAAAAAAGGGGGTTGCCATCCGGGACCTCTGGGCCCTTTAATAAAAAGAAAAAAGAAAAAAAAAAGAAACCTCTGGGCCCTTTAATAATAAAAAAAATATATATAAAAAAATAAACATTTATAAAAAAATATATAAAAAAAATAATTATATAAAAAAAAATGGGGTTGCCATCCGGGGCCCTGGGGGCCTCCGAGCCCCTTGGGACCTCCGGACCCCTAAAAAAAAGGGGGTTGCCATTCGGGCCCCTGTGGACCTCCGGGCCACTTACAGGTGTACTGCCTGTACCCCACTGATGGCGGCCCTGTAGGTAACAGTACATCATATAATAATTAAGGTTGATAGGCAAATGCAGGCAGACTCAAATTCTGTGTCTTGATCACCACCAGAACATCCGTGTTCCCCCCTGCTGGGTCCCCACTCACCGAATAGTAGTCCCCACAAGGGGGTGTTGAGCCTTGCGAGATCAATGGAGTGTGTTGTTAGCTTACCAGCTACCTTCAGATGGGTGAAATCCAGCTCCCTTCAGATGGATGAAATCCTCGGCGGGCCACGGGAACCACGTATGATGTTATTTGCGGGGAAAAAATATATAAAAAAGAAAAATCCACATAGAGTAGTAGGTAGGATACTCTGGGCAATTTATTTAAAAAAGGTTCCTTAGCAGTACCCAACAGGATAAAAGAACTTGCTAGCAAGCAAGAAGTAACAAGGAAAATAAAAACCAAAAATCAATAATGATAAAAACAATAGCAAAGCGTCAGGCGGTCAGGTCCTGGGTAGTTGCTGCGGTAAGGCTGCAATGGCGAGCGTGGTGTATGTCAGCTTGCATTCCACCTCAATGTGCTCGTTACCCGGAAACTGGCGCTGACGCTGGACGTGTGACGTGTGATGCGACTAAGTCAGCTGACGCGTTTCGTCCTATGGACTTTTTCAAAGGTGATAGCAGCCTCTCGCGTCATGCTTACTTAAGTATTCTAAACGGCAGCCGGGGTCCCTCCTATGTGGGAGTGTACAAACCTCCCAAAAACTCATATACGTGGGGATACACTTAGAATAAGCCGCAGGCGGATCCTAACAAAATATAGGCCAGACATTGGATCAAAAAAACCCGGCGGCACTGAAGGCAAGGAAGAGATAAATATATTAAATAAAAAATATATTAAATAAAAAATATATATATTAAAAATGTTTGTATATAAAGAGGAGTCAGAAATTCTGAGTCCCAAACCACAAAGTGGGAGATGGATTACTAGGGTCTCGGATTTCAGTTAACAATACTGTTATTGCACCTTGAACACATCATACACCTAATGTGCAGCTGAGTTAGGCGTGTGTTGATGAGAATGAGAGTAAAAATGCATCCAAAAAGGAACAAGTACAGTCATAGAATGGAGTTTAACTATTCATTACAATAAATGGGGCCAAAAAGAACGGTGCTGAAAGTAAGGGAACAAACCCCCCTACTTTTAGGGGAGTATGGTCAGTATGAACAGCATAGGGTTCCTCCATGTCATACATAATGAGTAAGCATGTGGAATCTCATGTAAAGCAAAGAGTGAGTGAGAGAAGGTGGAATCAAATTCAGAAATTATTCTAAGGTGTACACAAATCCCCTGCAGAAGGCTAACATGATTAGCATCCTCCACTCCCATCAATATCCAGCTAACATGTGTGGGGTGAGTCATCCAACTGACCCTTGCCTCAAAACTTCTAGGTGGTATATTCACTCTTTCAGTTCTGGGCATATTTCCACTGTTTTTGGTGGGTTAACTACATTATGCACTAAGTGGTTCCTCAAAGTCGGTGCCCTGCGATAAATGAAATTGGGCTTCCTTGGCAGAATGCTTGCTAATATTCTATCTTCCTTTAGAATGGGCCAGTATTTTTTCTAGATTTTTTCCAGCTGAAGATGTTGGGTACTGTCCCCTGTGATGAAGGCTATGTCATTAGGGTTCCTAATCCTTTTCGTTGGATTCTTTCTTAGTAGTGTGGTTCTTTCTGTGTTCCGTATTTGTTCCTTCAGTTTAATCAACTGTGGTAGTTGGTACCCCTTTTCAGTGAATCTTTTGATTAAGACATCCGCCTGTCTGTCAAAATCTTCGACCCTATGACAGTTCCTTCTAATCCGTAAAAGAGGCCCTTTTGGGATATTGGATATTCACTTCGGGTGATGACAACTTGATGTGGGTATGTACCCATTGCGGTCTGTTTTTTTGAAGAACGTTTGGGTGCAGAATTCATCTTCACTTTTGAAAATTTCAAGGTCCAGATATTCTATGGTGTTCTCATGCCATTTGCCCGTAAATTTGATGCCATATATGTTGTTGTTGAGGTTTTCCATGAAGGCTTCTAATGTTTCAGATGTTCCTTCCCACAAAATGATGATGTCATCTATATACCTTTTATATAGTTTCATTTGTGTTATGTTATGGCTATAGACTTATTGTTCTTCCCACATGTCCATAAATAAATTAGCTATGCTGGGGGCATAGCGAGCCCCCATAGCTACCCCTCTTGTCTGTACAAAGTATTCCCTATTGTACCAAAAGTGGTTGTTCTGCATGGCCAATTGGAGGCCTTCCAGTATGTAGGAGATTTGCTCTTGCCTCATTTCAGTTAGTTTGTGTAGAGTTTTCTCTACACCCTTCAGTCCGTCGAGTTGTTTAATGCTTGTATACAGGGACTCCACATCAATGGTGGCCAGTAGGTAATTTCCTGTGTCTGTAAATTCTTTCAGTTCATTGATGAGCTGTGTGCTATCTTTAAGATGGGACTGTCCTTGGGATACCAATGATTTCAGGAATTGGTCAAGGTATTCCCCTAATCTGGAGAAGATGGAATTAATCCCGCTAATAATAGGCCTTCCAGGCGGGTTAGGCCCCGTACACACGGTCGGACAAAACCGATGAGAATGGACCGAGGTTCAGTTTCATCGGTCCAAACCGACCGTGTGTATAGCCCATCGGTCTATTGTCCTTCGGTCCAAAATTTTAAAACATGCTTTAAAATCGACCCGATGTATTTTGGTTATATCACTGGCGTTTTGGTGGCTTCCGCCACTAGATACTCTGCCTCCCTCTTATTCAGAATATTCATATCTCGTCCTTTCTTCACGTAAGTCCTCAGTAATTTGTCATACAATACTTTTGGGTTGCCCTCCACTTTTAACAGATTTTCCATTTCATTCTCATAATCTTTAATATTTAAAATTACTAAACCCCCCCCCCCCCCTTATCTGCTGGTCTGATTACCACTTCTTTTTTCTTCAATATTTGTTTGATGGTTTTCCATATATTTTGTTTCCGTTTGTTTTCCTTGTGTGTTTATGGTTTTGATGTCTTGTTCAACCATTTTTTTAAAGGCCATCACACATTGGTTACTCTTAGTTTGGGGGTTGAAGACCGAATAATTTTTTAGTCTGGTTTGTTTGTAGATAGGTTCTTCGGGTGTTTGTTCCTCTGTATTTAAGGCAAAATGTTTTTTCGAGTTGATCTTCCTCAAGAATTTTTGGAGGTCTATATATGTCTCAAAGTGATTCAAAGATTTTTCCGGTGTGTATTTGAGTCCCAAATCTAGAACCTTTAGTTCCTCCTCCGTGAAAATGGCATCACTTAGATTGTAAATGCCTTGCCCTAGTACTCTTGCTGCCGTTTTCTTCTTCCCCCCTCTCTTCCTTCTGGTCCTTCTGTTCTTTCAGTGTCCCAGTCTTGCGTTCCATGTTCCTCTCCCATTCTGGGGCCCTCCCTTGTCTGGTGTTCATATCCTGAGTATGTGGGCGCTGATGATATTCCACCGGTTCTTTTCCCCTTTGCACATCTCGGGGTGTGTTGTATCCTCCGGCCTGTCCTCTTTGTTTCCAGGTGTGACCTCTCTAGTTTGGATTCTTGTATGAGGGTCTGGCTTGCCAACGTCCTGGTGGTCTGTCTTGGAAACCGGCCCTTGGAAAACCCCTATTTTCCCTCTGTGTTGGTCTGTTGTATGGTCCTGAAGTGGTCCTACCTTCAGTCTCCCTGTAGGGGGGGCTTCTTTGCCATCTTGGGGTGTTAATTCTCTGGAAATTGGGGTTTCTAGAGTATCTTGGAGTATACTCTTGGGATTGGTTATGTGGACTTCTTTCCCCTCTCCGGCTGGTATAGTTTGTTTGTCTGATTGGGACTCCACGTCCTCTTTCAGGAGACAATTCAAACCTCCGGTTCATCGCCATCTTCAACAGAACTATCTTCCGTGGATAAATCATCTGTTTCCAGAAAGTTGTCATCTTCAATTTGCCATTTATAAACCTTATTGTTTTTGTAATCTGTTACATCACGTTTACATTTTTTCTGTTTCTTTGTTTGTACTTCTGTATCATATTTTTTGATGGTTTCTTGTAGGTGTAACTCTTTGTCTTTATACTCAGTTTTGTTTACAAAGGGTAACAGTGAGTTTTGCAATTCTACAATATGAGTTTCTATGCCTCTCAGTTTAAACTGTCTCCTTTTGATGATGGTTTGTAGGAGGTCACCTTCACATTTGTTAAAGAACTGATACCATTTGTCTGTGAGAGCAGGTTCACTAAGATGGTCATTAGGGTGGATATCCCACCTTTATCTTCTCGGGGTCATCTTCTCCCTCACGTAAGTTTCCAGCGTTGCTATGTCCCACCAAACTCTCAGTTGTTTTTCCAAAGTGTGTTTCAACTGTCTAAACAGTCCATCCATGTCCTGCTTAGTAGTGACTTGTTTCTGATTGAAGATGCCACCTACATCGATGTTCCTGTTACTCATATACCCAAATATGTCCATGGCTGCAGAATGAACACACTCAGGGTGTGTGGGGTGCAATGTATAAGATGAATGAATTCCGCACTAAGGATTGATTTAAGTAATGAGGGGTTCCCTCCATACTGAGGGGTTCCCACCTATAAATTGCACGTATCTGCATTCTGCAACCTGTAAATAGCACATATCTGCATTCTGCACCCTGTAAATTGCACGTATCTGCATTCTGCAACCTGTAAATAGCACATATCTGCATTCTGCACCCTGTAAATAGCACATATCTGCATTTAGCACCCTGTAAATTGTACATATCTGCATTCTGCAACCTGTAAATAGCACATATCTGCATTTTGCAACCTGTAAATTGCACATATCTGCATTCTGCACCCTGTAAATTGCACATATCTGCATTCTGCAATCTGTAAACAGCACTTATCTGAATTCTGCACCCTGTAAATAGCACATATCTGCATTCTGCAACCTGTAAATAGCACGTATCTGCATTTAGTCAACCCCCATAATCAGGTCAGCTACAGTGCTACACTATACACATGACAGGGGGGTGGTGGACACAGCAATCACCCCCCCCCCCCTTCCCAGACTAACACAGGGTGGCAGGGCAGACAGACACACTCCTCCAGGCTCCAGCCTCTTCTTCTACTTCTTCTACTACAAGTCCCAGCAGTGTGAGAAAAACTGGACAAAGATGGTGGATTGCATGCACCTGAGCCCCAGGAGAATATGGAGAACTACAAGTCCCATCATGTTATACATACAATAAGGCTCTGAGGTGGATGGGTGTGTATTGCATGCACCTGAGCCCCAGGAGAAGATGGGGAACTACAAGTCCCAGCAGGTTATAATATAAGGCTCCGAGGTGGATGGGTATCCAGACATCCATCCACCTCGGAGCCTTATATTATAACCTGATGAGACTTGTAGTTCTCCATCTTCTCCTGGATGGTGCATGCAATCCACCATCTATGAAACTACAAGTCCCAGCAGTGAGAGAAAAACTGGACAAAGATGGTGGATTGCATGCACCTGAGCCCCAGGAGAAGATGGGGAACTACAGGTTATACATACAATAAGGCATTTTCAGAAAAACATATTTTAAAAATATATTTTCTAATAGATATCTTTGGAAAATACATTTAAATTATAGGTTTGGTCATCCATTACAAATGTTTACACAGGATTTACCTGACGCCTGCTAGACTAGCTAAAATGTTTGGGAACCAGGGATCTGTATGCTGGCGGTGTTCCATGCCCTCCGCAAATTTTATGCACATCTTTTGGGAATGTCCCCAGGTTCAGCCATACTGGCAGGGGGTGGTGGACTGTATACGGTCGGTCACTTCCATTTCGGTTCCCATCAATGTGGAGGTGTGTTTACTGCATTTGGTGGAACCCCTGGCTACCACCAGGGCGATTAGAACGCTCCTCATTCTTCTTTTTTTCTATGCTAAAAAGCGGATTATCCTTTCCTGGAAGAGCTCCTCGGCCCCAACGGTGGAGGCCTGGAAGATGCTGGTCAATAAGGCCATTCCATTTTACAAGGCTACCTATCTGAGTAGGGGGGCCTTGAAAAAATTTGATAAGGTATGGGGAGGTTGGATGGCCTCGGTGGATACGGTGTCGGATTGAGCGAGGTTCAGTAGAGGCCTTGAGTGTAGAAAGAAATTAGCGTGTTTTATCATATCAACATTGAGACCACACTTGGGCAGAAGGTTCTTACTTTGATTTGACTAAATTTGATTTTACTGCTTTTGACTTGGGGTATGTAAATTTGATATACACTGTTACTGTCCCCCCCCCCTCTTTTTCTTTCCCCCCCCCCTTTTTTTTTTTTTTTCTCCCCCCCTCAAACCGGCTTTTGTGTTTTGACCGGTAATTGTCGGTCGCATGTTGCGGCCTTGTATTGTATAAGTGTTGCAAAAACTTTAATAAAAATAATTTTCCAAAAAAAAATTATAGGTTTGGAACACATTTACAAATATATGTAGAAATATATGTTGAAATTACTTTTTTATATGTTAAAAAAGTCTCAAGAATATATTTAAAAAATATATTTTCCAATATATGTGTTGGGGAAATACATTTAAACTGTATTTTTGGAAGGCATTTACAAGTATATTTAAAAATATATGTTTAAATGCATTTTTTATATGTTCAAAAATATCTAGAAAATATATTTACAAACATATATTTTCAAATATATGCCTTTGGGAAATATATTTAAATTATATTTTTGGAATGCATTTACAAATGTATGTAAAAATATATGTTGAAATTACTTTTTTATGTGTTAGAAAAATCTGAGGAATATATTTAAAAAATATATTTTCCAATATATGTGTTTGGAAAATACATTTAAATAATATTTTTGGAATGCATTTTTATATTTAAAAATATATGGTTAAATGCATTTTTTTTAGATTTTCAAAAATATCTGGAAAATATATTTAAAACAATATATTTTCAAATATATGCCTTTGGAAAATATATTTTAATTTACATTTTTGGAATAGATGTAAAAAATATATTAGCGTAGGCCAATATATTGTAAATATATTTAAAATATATAATTTTTTTAAATAAATATATTGGAAATATATTTTTCTTCCATATGGGGTATATTCTGACAGCAGGGAGGTGGGTGAGTTTCCCTGCTGTCAGAATACAAAGACACAGAGAGGAGGATTCCTGCATCCACACTGAATGTGTGGAAGGGGAAAATTGGTCTTTTTTTTCGTTGGCTGGCTGTTTCTTCATTAACTGCATTAACTGTTGAGGTAGCGAGCCTCTTAATAATCAACCTGTCCTCAGAGTTCACTGCAGAAGAAGGTATAGCAGTGTGATACACCAAACCTGACAAGAACCCCCCCACACCCTTTAGAGGAGAATTAAAAAAAAAAATGTTTTTTTTTACCACTACTATTCTTTTATACTGGCTTCTGAAATTTACAAATGCAGCAATTTAGTAATTGGATAAAAGGTTTAGCACTGTGAAACACTTTTTGAAAGTTAAATAGTGCATTTTATACACAACTATATAGATCAGACAAAAATGAGGTACAAATAAGGAGGAAAGGGGAACAGAGAGAATTTGTTCCAAATCAGGGACAGTTAAGAGCTATGCTGTAGCGGGCAGAATTTAGTCAGAATAGGACTAGGACAGGGGTAGGCAACCTCAGCACTGCTGCTTTAACGAAACTACATATCCCTTTGGAAGGCATGCCTATGGCTGTAAAAGTCTTGTATTGTCTCATGAGTTGTAATGTCTTCCTGGGTTGAATAAGAAGGGAGGACTATTGACTGGCAGATGATCTGTCACCATCTAAAGAGACTGTTAATGACTGGTTCAGTTAGGTGGGTGTTGCTGCAAAATAGAATATGGCCCCAGAAGAGTCGCACTGCAGGAAGCATCATTTGTGGGAGCATGTGTCCAGGTCTGACCGACAGGACAGTTATCTGAAGAGAAGTGGACCACAGTACAGTTATCTGATGAGAAGTAGACCACTGTCGTATACAGTCAGAATCGTTGCTTGAACAGGCAGGGAGCCTGTGCAGCCCAAGCTATCCAATTCAATAGCAAGGAGACTGAATTATTGCTTGTATGTGTAACGTCACACCAGTGGCTTCCACTGGGTACAACTATAGTTGCTTCTTTCCCAGTCAACTCACTTAGTTTCTTCCTTCTTTCCGAATACCCTCTCACTTCCTGCGGCCTATTTAAACTCCCAGCACTGACAGGAAGGTGTTCCTCTATTGCTGACAGAACGCTACTGTCAGCTGGGCTTCCAGACTCACCTGATCTAAGCTCCGGCTTCCTGAACTGGACCACCAGGACTCCTTGTTTGCTACAGCTCACAGCAACCAGCTCCAGGCTCCCAGGACTCTCATCCATGCCCAGCCATCTGCAACCGCAAGTACTCTGCTATAGAAACCAATTGCTAAATGCTGATCTCCATACTTGTCGCTTGTTTCCAAGTTATGTTCACTACTATTGCTATCAATTGCTATAGAGTTTCCCTGAAGCCTGTACCAGCTCTCATGTAATGTTCACTGCTACAGATACCAGCTCTCATGTTAATGTTCACTGCTACAGATACCAGCTCTCATGTTAATGTTCATTACTAACCCCTAGTGTGCAGTCCCAGTACTGCAGCTATACTTATCCTTATACCATTAATACCAAGATTTACTTTAATGTTGCTTATGCTGGAATAAGCACTATTTACTTTACCGAGGCTGTGATGATAGAACCCAAACTCTTAACTGAGTTAAGAGTGAAACCTGGGTTCGAACCTGAGAAGTCTCCGCAGTTGCGATTCATAAACCTGAAACTAATTTGGCGTATTGTTACATAATAGAGGAACCCTTTTCAAAATGGATCCAGCGGAACTAACCAATCATCTCGTAGGTCTCTCTCAACGGGTTGATACCCTCTCTGCCTCATTGCGTGAAGCACGGTTGGAGAATGACACTCTCCGTAACCGTCTTAACCAAGATGTTCGTCCTCACAGGGATTGTCCGGAACCCAAGGTCTGCCCACCTGAACCCTTCTCTGGTGATAGGAAGTTATTCCGTCATTTTGTCAGCTCCTGTCAGTTAATGTTTGAATTACAGCCGTGCACTTACTACTCTGACAGGATCAGAATACTCACTCTCATTTCTTACCTCAAAGAAGATCCCAGAGCGTGGGCAGACACTTATGTAGAAGAACATGGGGAACTCTTGGGTTCTTTCAACACTTTCCTAGGAGATATGTCCCTCCTCTATGAGGATTCTAACAAGCAGCTTACCGCTGAAAATACCCTCAGGAATCTTAAACAGGGTAAGAGACCTGTAGAGGATTACATTTCCGAATTCAAGCCCTGGTGTCGTGACTCCCAGTGGAACGACATCGCCCTCCGGAGCCAATTCCGCTTGGGCCTATCGGAGGCCATGAAAGATGAGCTTGCACGCACTGAAATGCCTGCATCCTTAAAGGACCTCATGCGTCTTACAGTTGCTATAGACCGCCGCCTCAGAGAAAGAAAGACCGAACGTGCTAACTCATCTATACCTCCAACTTCTAAAAGAGCTAGATCACCTCCTAAAGGGGTACCCATGGACTTAGGGTCATTCAGGGGGCCCCTATCTCCTAAGGAGAAACAAAGAAGGAGAGATCAAAACCTCTGCTTATACTGTGCTGGCTCTGACCATTCAGTTTCTTGCTGCCCACTTCTTGCAAAGAAGTCTGAAGGTAATATATCACATATTTGTAAAAACACCTGCTATCCTACCTCTCCCATCCCTGCAGCTGAGGCTCACTCAACTGATCTTCCAGATCTTCCAGTCCATCTGCAGGACTTCGCAGACGTCTTCAGCAAGACCATGGCCGAGATCCTACCCCCACACCGAAGTTATGACTGTCCCATTGACCTTGTTCCTAGTTGTCCAATCCCTACTGCAAGGATTTAACCTCTCTCCCAACCAGAACTCGGTGATCTCAAGGTCTATCTAGACGAAAACTTAAAGAAGGGATTTATTAGGCCATCCACTTCCCCAGCCAGTGCTGGAATGTTCTTCGTTAAGAATAAGGATGGTTCTTTAAGACCCATTATAGATTATCGCTCTCTCAACACGATTACAGTTAAGGATCGTTATCCTTTACCTCTCATCCCTGAGTTACTCGAGCGACTACAAACTTCAATTTTTTTTACAAAATTAGACCTCAGGGGTGCCTACAATTTGATTAGAATTCGTTCTGGTGACGAATGGAAAACAGCCTTCAGAACTCGTTATGGATTATTTGAATATACCGTCATGCCATTTGGATTGTGCAACGCACCAGCAACCTTTCAGCGATTCATCAATGACATTTTCCGTGACTTGCTTGATGTATGTGTTGTCATCTACTTAGATGATATTCTGATATACTCTGACAACCCTCAAGAACATGCGAAACATGTGCGTTGGGTTCTAGCCAGACTCAGAACACATTCTTTATATGCCAAATTCGAAAAATGTGTCTTCGGTCAAGCCTGCATCTCCTTCTTAGGATACTACGTCACTCCTGAAGGCATTCAAATAGATCACTCGAAGGTAGAGTGCATCCTCTCTTGGCCTGTACCACTTTCCCGGAAGACGTTACAACGTTTCCTTGGTTTTTCCAACTACTACCGCAAATTCAGCAAAAATGTCTCCGCTGTTGTGAAACCACTCAGTAGTCTAACAAGTTCAAAGATTCCTTTTGCATGGTCCAACGAAGCTCAACTCTCTTTTGATTCTCTGAAGCAAAGGTTTACCACAGCTCCAATACTTCAATTACCTAACCCAAGCTATCACTTCGTTCTGGAAGTGGATGCTTCTGATTTTGCTTTAGGTGCTGTGCTTTCCCAACGGGAATCTCCTGATAAACCTTTACATCCTGTTGCCTTCTTCTCCAAAACTTTGTCACCTGCTGAGAAAAACTACCCTGTTGGAGAGAAGGAATTACTTGCCATCAAAGTTGCTTTAGCTAATTGGAGGCATCTTCTAGAAGGTACTATGTACCCCTTTACTATCCTCACGGATCATCGCAACCTGCAGTATCTCAAGGCCTCTAAAACCCTGTCTGCCCGACAGGTCAGATGGAGTCTCTTCTTCGACCGTTTTGATTTTCGAATCACTTATCGTCCCGGATCACAAAATGTGAAGGCTGATTCATTATCCCGATTGAATGAAGAAGACACCACTGACGTTCTACCTCTTCCTATTTTGCCTTCGAACCGGTTCATCGGGGTTACCACCAGTTTCAAACAACTACTCATTCAAGATACTTCCAATGATCCCACCTTACCCGATGGACTCATTAAGCAACCTAATGGGTTATATACCCACAACAAGCTTTATGTTCCACCTACATTGCATCTTCTACTCCTTAAACAATTTCATGACAGCCCCTTGGCTGGTCACCCTGGCATTACAAAGACTATCCACCTTTTAAAAAGGAATTACTGGTGGCCTGGTATGACTAAAACTATACAAGACTATGTTTCTTCTTGTGAGATTTGCGCTTGTAGCAAACATTCACGTAAACCTCCCTTTGGTCTTCTAACCTCTCTTCCAATTCCGAAGAGACCTTGGGAGACTATTTCAATGGACTTCATCGTCGAGCTTCCCACCTCTCAAGGTGTCAATACCATTATGGTTATTGTCGACTCACTTACTAAAATGGCTAATTTCCTTCCCATGAAGGGGTTACCCACAGTCATTCAGACTGCCAAAGCCTTCATTGCCCACATTCTCAAGCTCCATGGCTTACCATCTCGCATCATCTCCGACAGAGGTAGCCAATTCATCTCTAGATTCTGGAAGGCACTATGACCATCGCATGTCCACCGCATATCACCCGCAAACCAACGGGCAAACTGAACGTGTTAATCAAACACTTGAACAGTACCTTCGCTGCTACTGTACTCACCTTCAAGACGACTGGTTCCAAGTACTTTCTCACGCTGAATTCGCGTACAACAACGCTACCAATTCATCTACACAGTTCTCCCCATTCTTCGCGAATTATGGGTTTCACCCCACGACTCTTCCTTCATCCTTCCTACCAAGTAATGTGCCATCGGTGGATGACTACCTCTCTACTTTGAAAACTACTTCTGCACTTCTTCGTTCTAACCTAGAAGCAGCCCAACAAAGGCAGAAAATGTACTACAATGCTCATAGAACAACTCCCCCTTCATACAAAGTGGGAGATTTAATTTGGTTGTCTACCCGTAATCTACGTCTCAAGGTCCCTTCCAAAAAACTTGGCCGTCAGTTTGTCGGTCCCTTCCCAATTCTACAAATAATCAACAACAATGCTGTAAAACTCAAGTTACCTCTGGATTGGAAGATACACCCTTCGTTTCATGTCTCTCTCATCAAACCCTTCAAACCCAATCCGTTTCCTGGCAGAGTCCCACGACCTCCTCCTCCCGTGGAGGTAGTGGGCGAGATTGAATACATAGTAGAGAAGATTTTAGATTCCAGAATGCGTGGATCTACTCTACAATATTTAATACGTTGGAAAGGCTATGGGCCTCAAGATGACTCTTGGGAAGACGCTTCACATGTTCATGCTCCTCGTTTAATCAAGCTCTTCCATCGCAGGTACCCTAATCGGCAATCTGGTCGTCGGAGCCCTGGAGGTGCTCCCTTGAGGAGGGGGCTATGTAACGTCACACCAGTGGCTTCCACTGGGTATAACTATAGTTGCTTCTTTCCCAGTCAACTCTCTTCGTTTCTTCCTTCTTTCCGAATACCCTCTCACTTCCTGCGGCCTATTTAAACTCCCAGCACTGACAGGAAGGTGTTCCTCTATTGCTGACAGAACGCCACTGTCAGCTGGGCTTCCAGACTCACCTGATCTAAGCTCCAGCTTTTTGAACTGGACCACCAGGACTCCTTGTTCGCTACAGCTCACAGCAACCAGCTCCAGGCTCCCAGGACTCTCATCCATGCCCAGCCATCTGCAACTGCAAGTACTCTGCTATAGAAACCAATTGCTAAATGCTGATCTCCATACTTGTCGCTTGCTTCCAAGTTATGTTCACTACTATTGCTATCAATTGCTATGGAGTTTCCCTGAAGCCTGTACCAGCTCTCATGTAACGTTCACTGCTACAGATACCAACTCTCATGTTAATGTTCACTGCTACAGATACCAGCTCTCATGGTAATGTTCACTGCTACAGATACCAGCACTCATGTTAATGTTCACTGCTACAGATACCAGCTCTCATGTTAATGTTCATTACTAACACCTAGTGTGCAGTCCCAGTACTGCAGCTATACTTATCCTTATACCATTAATACCAAGATTTACTTTAATGTTGCTTATGCTGGAATAAGCACTATTTACTTTACAGAGGCTGTGATGATAGAACCCAAACTCTTAACTGAGTTAAGAGTGAAACCTGGGTTCGAACCTGAGAAGTCTCCGCAGTTGTGATTCATAAACCTGAAACTAATTTGGCGTATTGTTACAGTATGGTGATTGTAGGTCTCAGTGGGCCAAAATATTAGGAGCCTAAAAAGCACTGCATTGTTTTTTGCCTGTCATAAAAAAGAGGGAAACTCTTCTATATGTAGCACTAGCCCTGAAGGAGCTACTGGTTTAGATTTGGGCCTGCCATTACCTTACTGTTCCATACGCTCGCTTCAGGGGCTCTCCTTGAAGAGTTGTCCATAAGAATGTCTGCACCAAACACAAAGTCTCTTTCAAGGTTTTTATTGAACAAAGTTCTCCAACAGTGGGGGTAGAGGGATAGGGAAAGACTTGGGTACTTTTGCTTTGTGGATCACGGGTACAACTTGGATCCAGAGGATTAACTCAGCTCCACACTGGATTTCAGCAACCACCAGATAGGCCTACTCTCACTGGCCTAGAAGCTAATGCGAAGCTCATCAAAGTCTCTGCCACAAACTTAATAAGTGTTGTCAGACCGTCCCACGATCTTCTGCCACAAGATCGAGTAACCAACTGCACACTTGGTATAGTTCCAACAAAAATTACACAACTCACGGTGCCAAGAATCTTTCAGCTGGACCGGCAACACAGTGAGGCAAATCCGCCAGGGTACGTCCATCAATTGAATCCCTCTGGTTCAGCTTCCTTTCGTAGATAAGGTAGCGAAGGACTATCCCTGGATCAGTAGGCCTCAGAAACTCCTGAGCCTACTATCAGTTGCGAGGCCTCGGGCCAGCTGGCCCCAAGGCTACAAAACCGCACACACATCCCTGAGGCCAGGAGGGCCCTCAGGCCCAGATCGGGAGACGAACCACGCAAAAACTAAGTACCCCTCCCCAGAATGCACAATGGTTTGACTACGCCCCCTGAGCTACTTCTGGGAAAGAGATACCCAATGCATCCAGCCTGCTGCTGCCTTTCCAACCTTGACCTGCGGTAACAGCGACACCCACCGTCAAGCGGTAACTTATACAACCCAGCCGAACTGAAACAGAGCCAATAATTTAGCATAATCCTTCCGAGCCAAACTACTGCTCTGACAACTATAATTTAACACATAGCGCCCACTCAATGGGAGCAGGGCCCTACACATACAAGAACTTTCCTTTTAGATAAAAGTGTGGGTAAAATGCATGACAGTGAGTTCTTGAATCTCTACACTTGAAGCTAAACTTTTATTATATATATTATATATACAATTATCATGAAGAAGCCTTTTTAAAGCATGTTATAATAACCCAAAGACATTTTTCAGGATTCTTTATAAGTATGAATGTGAACCACATTTCTGGTGTTTAAATATGCTGTGGCTGTGAGAGTGTACCTTGTAAGGGCCCCCTGCACATCTTTTTGCAGTGACGTTAAAGTAAGCTGCAAACTTTTACATATATAGTAGGGGTGACTGAAATCATCATGTTATTTAGAATTCTTGCAATAGTTGTTCAATCCTTTGAAAATGCCTGACAGTTTCTGTATGTGGCTTAAGGGACATTTATGTTGATTGCTGGGATTTTTCATGCATGCTTATGTAACTATACTGGTTACTGACCTTTGCACTTTATCAATGCTTTTGTACTGCCTTTATAAATAAGACATTCGCGATCGTTATCCAGCGTAACCTATTTTCGTATTTGGGTGGTGATTAAATGGGGTAACCTCAGACTTCATAAGACACTCCTGATCAAGTGGAAAAATCTTTTTGGTCTTCTCTTTTTTTTTTCAAATGTTATATTTTATTTAATTATATGACATAGTCAAGGATATACAACTAGGAATTCCAGAAAGCATAACATTACAATCAAACATCTCACATTTAGAACATTACATTACATCCTGAAAACAGAAAGCCACATATTAGGTCATCATCCTACAATTTTTTTTTATTAACTCCTTTCAAAATGCAGAAAGCAGTACCCCACATACTGTATACTGCCCCGTCTACATTCCGAGACCCGTCCTGGTTGGTCTTTTCTAACATGGAGCTGGCACTAGAGTTGTCTACTAAGGTGGTAGAACAGCGCTGGGACATTCAAACATTAACACAAACCTCTTGTTTATCTTATTGCAGCTGTACTTTTTAAAGCGGTATTAAATTCCGCTTTGTGATTTTACCTACAGGTAAGCTTATAATAAAGCTTACCTGTAGGTAAAATGAATATCTCCTAAACAGGCATCATTTAGGAGTTACGGTATTCAATTGTTTGGCAGCCGGTGACTTCAAGGGCGCATGTGCTTTGAAGGAAAGGCATATTAATGCCGTTCCTTTAGAGTTCTGTGTTGTGGTTGTGACTACTGCGCACATGCTTTGGCTGCACTATGGCCAGCACTTCCCTGACAGTTAGTGCATGAAAATTTTAACACACTAAAGTTTCATCGACAAATACACTTCTACTGATGTTTACCTTGTTTGTGTCTTGGTGTAGAATTCTGTATCCCTTTTGAGGTTCACTGTACCCTAAAAGTACACTTTACTTTGTGTAAAAAGGTAAAAAATCTGCGCTAGACCCCTATATGGTTGAATAGAAATGCAAAAAAATATATCTATAAAATTAAAAAATATTGTAATAACAAAAAGAATATCTAAAAATATATAACCAGTGAGGGATTAGTGGTGCTGCAACTAAAAAAAAACTTGAAAATCAGTCAGCAAGAATATAAAACAGAAATCAGTGAATATAAACACCATCAAATGACCGATGTAAAAAAACAATAAAAAAAATTATAATAAGTGAGTGATGTGTAAATAATTAAGGGACAACAGCTTAATCTAGGATAAAAAACCCAGGTGGATCGTTCACACAAAAGTTCCACAGGAAAAAGTTTGTCAATTTTCCATGTAGACAAAAGAGGAAGAAAATCTTGACTGCAGAAAAGACAGAAATTCTGTTCATCAATAAATTAGGTGATCACCGCCACCAGATCTGTTGGATCCCTAATTAAAGATATCAGAAGGGCATGTCAAACCACAATCAGCTGGTTACGTATCAGCATCCAGGGACTCCTATGGAGGTAAGGTATCCTATCCAGTGAAGGTAAAGGTATCCTGTCTGTGCTAAACGGAGCTCCAACCTCGGTATATCCTGCAGCTGATATGTATCAGAATACACTTCCAAAGCCGGTGATGATTTACATATGACAGAGAAGAGAGAGCTTCATGGTGCAAATCATTTAAAAGTATTTATTCGAATCAATAGACACCATCAGCAAAAACAAAGTTTTAAAAAAGCACAGCCGCGGCACATAACCTGACCGGCTCGTGCATAGTGACGTCAAGGATAGTGGCTCCAACCAACGTATTTCCCCATACAAGGATTCTTCTGGGAAAGGAGACCGTATCTGGACGTCACTCACCAAGCCAATTAAATGCCAAAAGAGGCGCGAACACAGAGAGACACCGGAAGCCACAACAGAAACAAGCTCACAATTAGGTGCTGCAAAGTCTCACTTGGCAAATAATTAACCCGCACATTGAGGCTAACACAACACCATATACTAATACATAAAATTGGCAAATACCACAAGGCAAAATACAATTACAATTGTGACATCTGCAAATGCATAATTTCCAAAGAACACAATATATTTCATACATAAGTAAAAATGCTTATGCAAATATAAAAGAAGGGGGAACAATTTCAATTATTATATTAACCAAAAAATGTATTTATACATACATAATCCTTAAAATCTTAGTTAAAAGTAGATTTAAATGGAACACATATAGTACCTACATTTTTCCCTAACTAAAGAAAATATAAAAATTAATAAAAAGAATAACGTATGAAAAATTCAAATGGTTGATATAATTAATATAATGATTTCCCCAGCAGAATGGGGAATCGCGGTGTACAAGTCTAGAAAAGTAACATAGGAACAACTCAAGTGGATGGGACATCACTAATATTGTGTCACCCAAATAAAACAGAACAGGGTGACCCAATACAACAACATCTTAGCTATTATTGATGTAACAGTTGATGTCCCATTCCACGTTGAGCCCCAGGGGACTATAACATCGGATGTCAACTATCCACCTGGTCTCTCTACAGGAAATAAATCTTGTCGTGTTACTCCCCCTCCAATGGGGGACATACGTCTCAATCCCTATAACTTGGAGAAGGGAAGTATCTCGATCATGGCATTGACGGAAACACTGTGGCCTATGAAGCCCCTTCGTATGTTAGAAAGGTGCTCCCCTATGCGGATATTAAGTGCCCTAGTGTATCGTCCGACATACTGAAACCCTGCAAGGGCACTTCAAAAGGTATATAACCTCCACAGTGCTACAGGTAATGAATTCTGAGATCTGATACGTTTTGGAGGTGACATGAGATGTGAAAGTGGAAAAGAAACCTTTGAGGTTTCCAAATATGATTGGACGTTTGGGAGGGTCAACAGCACTAGGTGCAACAATATATTTTAAGGAACGATTCCGTCTAAACAGAACCTTGGGTCTGTCTGGTAGGGCTGGTCCCAAAATGTTGTCACACTTCAGTACCTGCCAATGCTTCCTAAATATTCTGTTGACCCACCAGTACTGAAATGAAAATGTGGTTAGGAAGTCCTTATGTAATCTGCTTTTAAATTACCTTGTTTCTTGCACACAAAACACTCACGTATTTCTTGTTGCATGTTACTGTTTTTATTCCTATTTTTCGTCATTAAAGCAGACTCTGTGACAGAAGCACCATCACTATTATTGCTTTTTGCTCTACACTTATATTCATCCACAAGTTTTCCCTTAACATATTCCAATGTCAGTTCATCATCTGGACATGCATCAAGTGCTTTGACCAGCATTTCAAAACTTTATGGCAAACCACTGAGCAATAGTTCTGTGACATGAAAACCTTTTATTTATTCTGCCTTGTGTAATCCTGCATATCCTGCCCTTTCATCAGCTTGTTTTGGAATAGCTTTCTAATCAAATAAAGTTTATTGCTGAGATTAGCTCGTTCATGCACCTTTTGTAATGCTTCCAACATTTCTTTAGCAATTTCACCCTTACATATATACTGTATACAATTTGATCATCGTCTATGCTTAGAGAGATTGTGCTCTGAGCTTTTTGGTCTTTCTCTAGGCACTCATCTGAAGGGTGTTCTGGCCTGACTTATTTTATACATTTCCATGAACCTTTTCTTATTAGTAGCAATTTTATCTTGAATTTACAAGACTGGTAGTTCTGGTTTGTCAGATTTGCAAATTAAATCTTTGTTACGGCTTTGTTATTGGCCATTTTTATGTTATTCTTTTGCAGTCTTCTTTCTGTATTTTACACCTATCTGTTGTTGCTGGCTATGACTGGGCGTCTTAGCTTTGTGTGGGTATCTGGGTGAGTGCCTGGGCTATGCTTGGGCCCATAACCGGTTAGAAAATCTTTATATAGCCCTACAGAACAGACAGATAGTTCACAGTCCACATGGGCTTTGTTTCTTAACAGCAGAAATGGAAACAAAAACAATATTATACAGAGAAAAGACATAGAGTTTAACCATAGATGTAGCTACAAACTTATAAACACTGCCATCTATTGGCTGAGGAATATATCTGTAGTTGTTGTACAAAGATACATGACCAATGTATTAACAGAGTCCATTTTTCTTAATTGTGATGCTTATGGCTTAGAGCTCATGAAAACCCCAAATTCACAATCTCAGAAAATTTTGAATATTACATGCAATCAATAAAACAATAAAATAAGGATTATACATAGACGCATGCAAGTAGAAGCATGCATATGTACTCAGTACTTGGTTTGGGCCCCTTTTGCAGCAATTACTGCCTCAATGTGGCGTGGCATGGAAGCTATCAGCCTGTGGCACTGCTGAGGTGTTATGGAAGACCTGGATGCTTCAATAGTAGCCTTCAGCTCTTCTGCATTGTTCGGTCTGATGTCTCTCATCTTTCTCTTGGCAATGCCCCATAGATTCTCTATGGGGGTTGGGTCAGGCGAGTTTGTTGGCCAATCAAGCACAGTAATCCCACAGTCATTGAACCAGGTTTTGGTGCTTTTGGCAGTGTGGGCAGGTGTCAAGTCCTGCTGGAAAATGAAGTCAGCATCCCCATAGAGCTCGCCTGCAGGAGGAAGCATGAAATGGAAGAGGAATACGACATTTGAAGCCCATGTCCAGGATCCGTGTGGTGGCTCTTGGTGCACTGACTCCAGCTTTTTGAATGGCCTTTTCCTGACAATCCTCTCCAGGCTGCGGTTATCCCTGCTGCATGTGCATCTTTTTCTTCCACACTTTTCCATTCCACATAACTTTCTATTACTGTGCTTTAATACAGCACTTTGGGAACATCCAACTTCTTTTGCAATTACCTTTTGAGGCTTTCCCTCCTTATGGAGGGTGTCAATTATGGTTTTCTGCACAACTGTCAGGTCAGCAGTCTTTCCCATGATTGTGATTCCCAATGAATCAGACAGAGACCATTTAAAGGCTCAGGAACCCTTTGCAGGTGTTATGGCTTAATTATCTAATTAGAGTGGACAATATGAGCCTAGAATATTGCACCTTTTCACAATATTCAAATTTTCTGAGATTGTGGATTTGGAGTTTTCATGAGCTGTAAGCCATAATCATCAAAATTATGACTAATCACAACTTGAACTATATTGCTTTGCATGTAATGAGTGTATTTCATATATTAGTTTCACCTTTTAAGTTGCATTAGTGAAACAAATGAACGTTTGCACGATATTCTAATTTTTCGAGTTTCACCTGTAGATAGGATATAAATATGCTTTAAGCCCAGGGGTTGGGAAAAATAAAAAGTCTGTGTGAGGCAGCCTGGTACATGAATTGATCAAGTCAAATGTACAGGCTATATTTTCCTCATGTGAGTTCTAATATGCAGGGTTACTTAGATCTGAAAAAGGCACCATAATGTAGATACATGTCTTTGGACAGAGTAAGGTGTCTATAGCAGTGGCTTTGGGACTTATCTAATGTGGGTACTATTGGCTAATGGCATGCACATAATCATTGTTTAATCTTTTTTTTGTATTATGCATATGTGGTTAAAGATACATCCACAGTGTATATGTGCTTGCTAACCTTAATAAAATACCCACATCACCATACAATGGATTGAGAAGGAATTTAGAATAATGCTTGCAGTTATAAGAATGATTCCCTTCTTACCAAGAAAGTGTGAGCTGAGGTTTTGGGACCTTCTATGATTTTTTGGGCCAGCCAACCTACTTTTTTGTTATTGCGCAAGAAGAGCTGGTATAAATGGGAGAAGGGCATATCTCAGTCCCAACTAGTACATACACGACTACAATTAATTGCCCATTGGACTTTTAAGGAGTAACACCCAAGAAGTAAAAAGTATTCGAAAATATATTATAAAAAAAATAGAAATGTTACATACATTTAAAAAATATACAGTACTGTCATATATATTTACCAACAGTGAAAACTTTATAAGTATACAGCATTAGAACAATCAAAGGATGATCTGTGCTAATTTTCTCTACGTGTTTCGCAAGATAAAAACTTGCTTCTCTCTGGAGAGGCACAAATGGGTATCTGAAAAGAAGGCCAGAGGGGTTAAAAAAAAAATCCACACACAATCTCACAATACAGACTTACGATTGTTTAACGATTGTAGGAGACCTTCAGGTGTGTATAGTAATATAACAGGTAAGTACTTTTTTTTATTATTGTCTATTGTAAACTATGGTATTGACACAACAACAGAACTGCACATGTAAGCCTTACATTTCCATGCAGGGTACTTGGAGGAGAAGTTTGGCCATTTGAGAGCACCCGACCATTCAGCCACAGCTCCTTCAAACTGTAAGTATGCACTTGAAGTCCGAGTTGTCCGAGGATCTTGGTACTAGAAAGTAGAGATGATTCAGACAAATGTCTCCAGGGAGGCTTCTGCTGGAGATGCTGCAGTTTTATCAACAAATTATCCCCTGAATGCCTTTAAATCCATATAGAAGAGCTTTAGTCTGTGGCAGACCAAAATAATTAGTAAAAAAAAAAAATTTTACTAAAAAATGTTGCGAATGACAACCATGATGATGAATTATGCTAATGAATAAGCTAAGTACCTCCTGCAGGATTATTTAATCTACTCCCAAATGTAGCCACTGAGTTTACTCCTCTGATTAAATACGTAGCAATATCTAAGATTGGAATGAATTTGAGCTTCATTGAGATATTTTCATGTTTATTAGCATAGGAAGCATTTAGATGTGTCGTTGATGTGATTTGTTTACCAAAAAGGTTAGATGCAAAATGGCATAATTGATGTGCACTTTGACTACTAAAGTGTTAAATTGTGACATTTACATTAGCAAACTGAATTTCTTTTTGCACAGTTCTTTGCACAAATTTTTACTTTTATCTGGATGTAAAACTGTAACATTCTCAATCAGTTTACCTAAAATGGGTAATAAATAAACCATCTACTTTCCACAGTGCCTGCTGTGTTCCCAGAATGTCCATTGTTTGAAGGTCGCTCCAAGAACTGTAAACTTGATTTAGATAGTGAGCAGGTCCTGCAGGCTGGAAAGACTTGTGTTTTGTACATCTGGTTATGTTTAGAGCAGCATTGCACACATATACATGGAAAGTAATGATTTAACAAAGAAACTATGCACAGATTAGCATATAATAAAGTCAGGATACTAAAACAGAATATTTCAACAATGGGCATCTTATCTGCACAAGAACCTGATGTTCTGTACATGAATAATGTTATAGGGTCCACTCCCTGAAAGTAATATGTTAGAACACAATGTAGTTGCTTGGATCTGACTATCATAATTGGGGATTCGTTTGCTATCTGTGTAGCGCCAGGGGCCACTGATGTTGGTGGGCCCTCTGCTCTGCCACTACTCAATCCCCTCTGACACACCTACTTGTGGTCTGAAATTCGCTCACACCTGTGTGACTTAAGTGTTAGTATACCTGCACTCTATATCAACACACAAAAAGTAAGTCACCTACAACTGAATGGTAGATAAACTAAATGTATTATATCATGGCAGTTAAACAGTGCGTGAATTGGCAAAAAACAACAGAACACTTTCAAAGCTGGAGAACTGGGTAAAGTAAACACTGGCCTACAATAGGGTGATTTAACTGAACTGTGGCACTCACAGTTGGCATCAACTTTTTTTTTTTTTTTTTTAAATCAGAAATAAGTTTATTGTACAAAATTTTTTAATTCAGTAACATAGACATACACAGGCAGATCAACAATGAATGCAGTTACAGGGGGAAAGTATCAGAGTACAGCTATACACTGGTATAAAGCAACTTTCCAATCAATACATACACACATAGTAGAAAAACGGATCCTCAGTCACTTATTGAAGCATGGAGGAATAGATGTTGTAACATAAAGCACTGCATTTTATATATCATAATCTAATAGATGGGATCTGACTGTGTTCCATAATATCAACCAGTAACCTCAGTGAGTAGAGGAATTAAACAAACTAAAAGAGGAGAGAAAAGGAAAAGAAATAATATAAAAAGAAAAAAAAAAGAAAGAGATGAAAAGAATAAGAGTATTAATGCTGTAGTCCACCAATGTAGTCACATCACCCCCCAACTCCGTAGAGGAGTATTGCACCGCACATCACCCCCAGCACCCCACCATCAGCACCAATCACAACTCTGCATCCTTGCCTTCCATCCTCCCTCTAGGCACTCTATCCCTGTAATAGTCTGTCCCTCACCAATTTGAGAGGACCCAATCCTGGAATGTCTAACCAAGGTTGCCACATTGAATAGAACTTCTTCAAAACATTGCGGTGTTGGTACGTTAGTTTTTCACAAATCAGTAGCCTATTGACCTGCTTTACCCATTGTTCGCCCGTTGGTACTCTCAGAGTAATCCATAATCTTGCAATCTCCTTGTGGGCAAGATAGAGCGAGCGAAGTACAGCAATATGACCATTTGGCGATAAGTCGGGTAACTCCAAGGCACCAAGGAGGCACACAACTGGGTCCTGAATAACTGGTATCTGAAATACTTGAGATATAGTGTCAAGGACATATTTCCAATACCTGAAAAGTTTTGGACACTTCCATAGCATCTGCAGAAGATCTCCAGTGTGTGCGTTACATTTTGGGCATAGAGGGGTGTCCCTGAGGCCCCACTTGTGTAACCGGGCCGGTGTTCTGTACACCCTATGTAATAGATATAAATGGGACAGCCTCTGTGATGCAGAAACGGAAACCAAGGGAGCAGATGTCAGGCACAGCTCCTAGGTCTCCCCATCAATAGGCCCCAGGTCACGTTCCCATCCTCTTCTACAGGGGAGTTTACTTGCATCATGTGTGGATTGGAGTAATCTGGCATAAACTCTTGATATCATGCCCGCCCTGTCATCCGTCGAGAGTAAGTCCCTCATTAGAGGGTGCGCCGTCAGAGCAAATGGGGACAGTCTACCTTCACATTGTGAAGGAGACACAAAGCAGCGCCTTCTGAGCGTAGCAAGTGTATTTAATATTGGAAATGTATTAAAACATATAGATCACCTACTCACATGTCTGATGTAGGTAAAAGCATAGTCAATTTTAAAGGGTTCATCCGCGGGGGTCCCGGAGAAGACGAGATGTCCTCATGCTGGCATGCAGTGTCCTGGTCCGTACTGTAGCGGCGATGGGAACCAAAAGCGCCCTCGGAACTGAAGTGCGCGGTACAGGTCTCCACTGTGTGCTGCTGTTGCTGCCGACTTCACATCCCTACCTTCACATTGTACAGCATGCCTTAGTTGTAGGTACTGATAGAATTGGGAGTTATGTAAACCAAATTCCTCTTTTATAACTGCAAATGACTTAAATACCGTTTCGGAGTATAACTGAGTGATATAGTGGATTCCCGCTGCTTCCCATGGGCCGAAACCCCTTAGTTTAAAGAGTTCCTTAAAATATATATTCCTCCAAATTGGAGTAAACTGACAGACTGTTTTAACTTTAAAAATGGATCTCACATATTCCCATAATTTATTCAGTAGACTAACGGTAGGAAGGGTAGTAGGGAATTGAGTGAGGCCTGCCTCTAGATATACCAAGGCTGGGAGATCCGAATCCACAGGGACTATTAGGGACCTAATCGGGTCAGAGTCATCCACCACCCCCCAATTACCTAGATGCTGGAGCTGCGACGCTATAAAGTAGAACCTAGAATGTGGAACCGCCATACCACCTTGGTCCTTCGCAAGTTGTAAAGAGCACAAACTGATGCAAGCCGGCCCACCGCCCCCAGATCAACTCCCTAAACTGGGTATCTATTCGGGTGAACCACCTGTGGGTCATCCAAATCGGGGAATTGTGAAAAATATAGAGAAGTTGAGGCGCCCATATCATCTTAACCCCTTCCCGACCGCCGCATGTACATATACGTCGGCAGAATGGCACGTACAGGCACATTGGCGTACCTGTACGTCCCGGCCTAGACGTGGGTCGGGGGTCCGATCGGGACCCCCCCCGCGACTTGCGGCGGTCGGGTCCCCTCGGGGAGCGATCCGGGACGACGACGCGGCTATTTGTTTATAGCCGCTCCGTCGCGATCGCTCCCCGGAGCTGAAGAACGGGGAGAGCCGTATGTAAACACGGCTTCCCTGTGCTTCACTATGGCGCTGCATCGATCGAGTGATCCCCTTTATAGGGAGACTCAATCGATGACGTCATTCCTACAGCCACACCCCCCTACAGTTGTAAACACACACACAGTGTACACCAAATCCTACAGCGCCACCTGTGGTTAACTCCCAAACTGCAACTGTCATTTTCACAATAAAGAATGCAATTTAAATGCATTTTTTGCTGTGAAAATTACAATTGTCCCAAAAATGTGTCAAAATTGTCAGAAGTGTCCGCCATAATGTCGCAGTCACGAAAAAAATCGCTGATCGCCGCCATTAGTAGTAAAAAAATTTTTTTTTTATAAAAATGCAATAAAACTATCCCCTATTTTGTAAACGCTATAAATTTAGCGCAAACCAATCGATAAACGCTTATTGCGATTTTTTTTACCAAAAATAGGTACAAGAATACGTATCGCCCTAAACTGAGGAAAAAAAATTTTTTTATATATGTTTTTGGGGGATATTTATTATAGCAAAAAGTAAAAAATATTGCATTTTTTTCAAAATTGTCGCTCTATTTTTGTTTATAGCGCAAAAAATAAAAACCACCGAGGTGATCAAATACCACCGAGGTGATCAAAGAAAGCTCTGTTTGTGGGGAAAAAAGGACGCCAATTTTGTTTGGGAGCCACGTCGCACGACCGCGCAATTGTCTGTTAAAGCGACGCAGTCCCGAACTGTAAAAACACCTTGGGTCTTTAGGCAGCAATATGGTCCGGGGCTTAAGTGGTTAATTAAATTAACTCTTCCGGTAGCAGAGAGTGGCAGTTTCCTCCAGGCGGAACATTTCTTGGCATAAACTTTTAACTAATGCGATCAGTAATAATCAGAATCAGTTAACACAATATTATTGTTCTTGAGTGCACTCTGTACTGATACTTCAGATGTGGGTATGCGTAAATGTTCCTGAATGGGGTACACCTAGAAGGCGATTGCAAATTAACTGGCGCCTAGATGTTAGTGGAGGAGCCCTTCTGTAGGCAGTGGACATGAAACTTTCCTTTTAAGAATAGGGGGTAATACGTGGTAAATGAGTTGCTAAGTAAGAGAAGTCTCTATTGCAGTTACTGGGTGCAGTAAGGCCCCGTACACACGAGAGGATTTATCCGCAGATACGGTCCAGCGGACCGTTTCCACGGATAAATCCTCTCAAAGATTTCCGCTGATTTCGATGGGATGGAGTGTACACACCATCGCATTGAAATCCGCGCGGAAATCCTCTGCCGATGACGTGTCGCGCCGTCGCCGCGATTATGACGCGGCGACGGGCGCGACGCTGTCATATAAGGAATTCCACGCATGCGTCAAATCATTACGACGCGTGCGGGGAATCCCTTTGGACGAATGGATCCGGTAAGTCTGTACAGACGAGCGGATCCATCCGTTGGAATGGATTCCAGCAGATGGATTTGTTGTGCAGCACAGCAAATATCCGATCTGCTGGAATCCATCCCAGAGGAGATTTCTCCGCGGAAACAGATCCGCTGGCGTGTACACACCATAGGATCTATCCGCAGAAACCCATTTGCTGGGATTTATCTGCGGATGGATTCTATCGTGTGTACGGGGCCTAAGAGTTTAGGATATATAGTCTCAGTCCTCATGAATGGTCCATTTCTGGCTCTCCCTGACTGAAGGCTCTCTCTGAAGAAAAGAAGTGTGGATAAGAAGGGGGGAGGGGGGTTCAGCTGCACCTGGTTACATCTGACCATTAGTAGAATTTCAGTATGCAGTTTTTCAAAATACAAAAATACATTTCAACTTTTTGGGGCATGCTATCCAGTGCTATGAACCCACTTCACTAAAAGTTCCCAGCCTATATCAAGTATAGAAATATAGCAGCACCAACAAGATACTTAAATACAAAATTATTAGCACTATAAATCTATCTTTCATTATGAACAATTACAACACAAGCATTTCTCTTGATGCTGGTGAGTCTACCTATAAGGAACTAAAAACTCTGCTTTATCTGCAATGACATAAAACATTGCTTTAGATAGCTGTTAATCCTTTAAACCAAAGGTGTACTGAACATGGGACTATATTACATAATATGCCTGTTTACATATGTAGCCCTGGGGTTGCTACTATAGTTATTATGTTGAATGGTCCATTGTTTCTTGAATAAGAGTTTGGCTCCACCTAGTGTCTGCTGAACTCTGTCAGGATTTTCCTTCCTCCTGAGAAGTGAGCAGAGTCATGCATTGTGGGATATGTAGTCTGGATGAGGAAGTCTGCAGTGCACACACTTACCCACGATCCAGGCTAGAATCTCAGGCATCATTCACACACAGCCAGGAATGCTGCTGATTTTAATATTTCCCGCCCACACATCTCCTCTTCAGATACAGAACGCCGGGATAGTGTGGGCGGGACTATAAGGAGGAGGAGGAGCTGTATTCCTCCCTGCTCGTATGTGAGGAGAGTGAGGAGGGGGGTGGCTGTACTCGCTGGGCTGTTAAAGAGTGTCATAGACTGACACTGGGCTCAGCTTGCAGTCACCACTCTCAGAATTTGCAAGCTGGTTCTCCTGTCCTAAGGATGGGAGAAATCAGTCTGTTTTTTCAGTAACTGAGATGAAGGCTTGCCCCCCCCCCCCCCCCCCTACAGTACTCGTCCTTCCTGCAACTCGCTCTTCTCCGTGCCAATGAGGATGCAGGGGAAGGAGCAGATCGAGCGGCTGTTGTTGTGTGAGCGCTCGCATTATGCAGTGTCAGTGAAAAGAGGGAGGGGGGAGGAATCCCCCGCTGAAGCTGACTGGGGACGCTCTCCCTCTCAGGAGAGACTGTGTTATTCCAGCGGCCGCCTGAGCAAAATACAAAAAAAATAATAATAATTGAAAACATATTTTTTTTGGGGGGGGGGGGGCACATGGTGGGACAGTTGTAAGGTCAGTACTGTATTACTCACACATGTAAGGAGGAATCTACAAGTGGGTGGCTTCAGTTGAGCAATTATCAGCATCTTGTTCTGCAGCCCTTGTCTTTTGTTCTTTTGGATTACAAGCAAACACAAAATCATCACTGCAGTATAATATTAGGCTAGCTGAAGACATCCGGAATTAAAGGAACATTTACCACTTTCTTCTTCTACTAAGCTTTACTGTTCTACATTGGAGTTATGCTCTGAACTACAACATAGGGGGAGCTTTAATGAGATATAATCAGAACTTGTACTGTGTTATTGTATTCATTGTTGGATATTGTGTGCCGGTTTGTGTGCTGAGGCCTCAGTGGGAAGGTAATCAATAAATGCGTTAAAGGTATTGGATATTTATCCCCCTGTGCACCTGTCCACATATACCCCTCCAGGTTATCACCAGGTTATAAGTACATGTCTGTATATACACTAAATAATATGTTTTGTCAATCATAACCTGTGTTCATTCATACCCTTTCATTGTGTTTATTCTTTATTTCAGTAAACATTTCAGAGTGGTTCAATGATACTGTGTGAGTTTCTCATTACTAAAATGACATTTCAGAATGGAACCCAAGGTGTCAGAGGTAAGAGAGGATCTGCAGAGTCGGGGGGGCCAGTGGGGTATAAAGTCAATCAGTAGCCCCCATGGGGGTACTGCTACACATAGTTACATAAAAAATATAAAAATAATACAAAATAAATAAAATATAAATAAATACATTTATACAGTCTGTAAATAAGGCAAAATAAATTGAAAACCATGTTTATGTGAATTGCTGAGTTCATGCTCTCGGACAGCTGACCTGTCAACAGATATCAAAATGCAAATCAATCTGCCAGACAAATTTGAGTTTGCTTAAAGTTGCTAGGAAGAACCTCTTGTGGTGACTCTACATCCCTGGGCCAAGAAAAATTAGATATGAGCTTCCAGACTTTCCTGGCTTGAATTCCAGATTCCTCACCAAAATGTTGTCAGAAAGATATGCTTATGTATTCTTTTTTTCGTTAAAAAAAATTGTACTAGTCCAAAGTATTGGTACTTTAAAACACATTCAGTATCCACTTTGTCATCAAAAACGTTTTGCTTTGTTTTAAAATATATGTAAGGCCCATCATTTTTGGGGGGGATAGTGAGTGAGAAAAGGTTAAAGCTCCTTTAAAACTCTACTGAGACAGTTGTCACCAGAACAACTTGTGGGAAGTTTTCAATTCTTCGTACAACTTTACCTTTTTTGAACTTCCTACAACTTCCTATCATGGTGACAGTGGTTCTAGAAAAAATAGAGACAATCAATCTACCAAGCAGGGACACAGACAGCAATGTAAATCTAAAAGAGATTCTAATGCCGCTTACACACGGTCGGAATTTCCGACAACAAATGTTCTACGTGAGCTTGTTGTTGGAAAATCCGACCGTGTGTAGGCTCCATCGGACATTTGATGTCAGAATTTCCGACAACAAATGTTTGAGAGCTGGTTCTCAATTTTTCTGACAACAAAAGTTCTGTGTACACAATTCAACGCACAAAAATTCTACGCATGCTCGGAATCAATTCAACGCATGCTCGGCATCATTGAACTTCATTTTTCTCGGCTCGTCGTAGTGTTGTACATCATTGCGTTCTTGATGTTCGCAATTTCCGACAACATTTGTGTGACCGTGTGTATGCAAGACAAGTTTGAGCAAACATCCATAGGAAAAAAATCCACGGTTTTGATATCGGAATGTCCGATCGTGTGTACGCGGCATAACTCTTCCTCATTCTATCAAAAACTAAGAAAAAAAAATGTCTTTCCATACACTTCAAGCACCTTTGAGCAAACTGTAGTAATTCTACAGATTTGAATGTCTTTTACCAGAACAGGTGTCATATTTTTACTCCCATTATGCATCCTTTAACCCCTTCCTGTCACCATCTCCCAGCCATTTAAGAGGTTCTAAATCATGCTGTCACATCAGTCACATCATCGGAAAGCTCCCGATTGTAAGTATCAAGAGCTTTCTGGCACCCTCCGATTACCATGCATAAGAGCGCACAGGGAGTGCGCTCTCAGTGCGGTAATGTGTTTACATAGAGCCACATATATTCAGTCGCTCTATGTTAAAGCCACATATATGCGTACAGGAAGTGGTTAAGAACCTGCTGCAAATGATACTTGCTCACCAGCAACAGTTGACATTTGCATAGATGCATTTTTGTCACATTACCAGAAATAACTTGAATAAAGTAATTGAAAAACGCATGCTCCTGCCTATTGTGATTTACAGAGCATTATTATATCAGTCACACTCCTTACAGGTTCGTCCACAGTTAATGTGGGGTGCTGTAGATGGTGCCACCATACAATCATCACCAGTGCACATTGGCATAGTGATAATCTTGTCCTTTATTCACATAACGTTTTTCAAGACAGGGTGATGCACTAACAGGAGACAAAAAGGTAGATTCAGGTACGTTGGCGTAACTTTGCGGCGGCGTAGCTTAAGGAATTTAAGCTACGCCGCCGTAAGTTAGCGAGGCAAGTACATGATTCACAATGTACTTGCCTGCTAAGTTACGTCGGCGTTGCCTAAATCGGCGGGCGTAAGGGCGCCTAATTCAAATGTGTTTGAGGGGGGCGTGTTTTATGTTAATGGCGCTTGACCTCACGTTTTTTATGTTTTTTTTCACTGCGCATGCGCCGGTCGCTTACATTTCCCAGTGTGCATTGCGGCTAAGTACGCCGCACGGGCCTATTGATTTTGACGTAAACAACGTAAATCCCGATTCACGGACGACTTACGCAAACGACGTAAAAAATTCGAATTTCGACACGGGAACGGCGGCCATACTCGACATTACTATTCCAATAGGGCCTAGCTCTAACTTTACGCGGCCTATCTCTTACGTAAACGGCGTAAAAGTACTGCGTCGGCCGGGCGTAGGTTCGTGAATCGGCGTATCTACTCATTTACATATTCTACGCCGACCGCAATGGAAGCGCCACCTAGCGGCCATCCAAAATATTGCAATCTAAGATAGGACGGCGCAAGCCGTCGTATCTTAGATATGTTTAAGCGTATCTCTGTTTGAGCATACGCTTAAACATAAGTCGGCGTAGATTCTGAGTTAGGTCGGCTTATCTACTGATAAGCCGACCTAACTCTTACTGAATCTACCTAATAGAACGTAAGGTGTTTGTTACACCAACATTTCATATTCCTGATATGTGAGTGTTATTCCATGTACTTGTATTAGACCTGTTTCACATGGCTTCAGCTTGTAGAAGAGCAATGTGTACAGCAAGCTGTTTATGAAATTGTCAGCAAGTTTTTGCAAAGCTTTCTCTAAATCTTTAAAGCTCCTCTGCTGACACGCCTCCCCTGCAGTCTCCACTCACACCTCTTATGCAGCTGAGAACAGAGGTCACGCAATTGCTTATAAAAAAGTAAAAATAATTATAATTGAATTATAATAATATAAAAAAAGGGCAGAAACTTTTTGAAAAACCCCTACACTTTAACTGCTTCCGGCGGCCCGGCTGTGCGAAACAATTTACCTGTACAATGCACGGTTTTTCCATGTCTAGGGCGCGCGTGTGTGCTGCCGGCAACCCAACCCGCTGTAATTGGACACAGCGGGAGCCAATCAGTGGGTCCGGCAGATGCAATGTCTGCCGGGAAACCCGACGATCATTCGTAGAGAGCCCTAACGGCAGTCTACCTATGTAAACAAGGCAGATTGCCATTCTGTCAGCGGGGAAGACAGAGATCTTGTGTTCCTGCTAAGCAGGAACACGGATCTGTCTCTTCCTCCAGTCAAACTATCCCCCTAGCAAGCACCCCCTAGGCACACATTTAACCCTTTGATCGCCCCTAATGTTAACCTATTCCCTGCCAGTGTCATTTAAACCGTGACAGTGCATTTTTTGGGCACTGATCACTGTATTGGTGTCACTGGTCCCAAAAAAGTGTCATGTAGCTAAAATTTTGTTCCTCTCTGATTCAGTTTTTACTCATATTCCCAAGGAATATAAAATAATCTGGAATAGTAAGTTGATAAATGACTATAGATATACAGGATGTGCGTTATAAAGTTATAGAGGTATAAGTGTAATGGTCCCTCTCATTGGTTGGTGGTTTACGCCATGCTGACCTTGGACCCACCCTGCTTATTCTTTAATGGGACAGCCACCTACCTGTTATTTGGAGATACTTCACCAAATTGTGTTACACTACTCCTGGCTTGGTTCTGGTCACACCCATATTCCCAAACTGAGGCCTGTTACCTGGAATAAACTAGTGTCTAGTCAAAGTGCAATGTAACGGCTTAACTACATAACTTATTTTTAGCACATCTCCTAACCACTTCAAGTCTGGACTGTTTCACCCCCTTTCCAGTCCAGGACATTTTCCATTTTTCTTTGCTGTCATACTTTAAATGACAATTTATGTTTTTAAAATAGATTTTTCTATATATGATGCATTGTTTTATATAGATCATTGTTCTTTCAAGGCGGTTAAGGGTTAATAAGCAGGATGCAGATGATAGGGGCAAGTCCGAGGCCTAATTTCCATAATCCTGCTCCCTCCTTCCCCTTCCGACTCCTTCCCACAAGTTCTTGTTTTACCCTTACTGTCACGTGACTTGATAAGGCTCAGGCGAGTGAAACGCATTGTCATGGTGACCGATTGACATACTGGTTTGTGTTCCAATCCACAACCACCCCAGCAGCTCTGTGACATCATCTCTGGCTGCCTAGCTTGGAGGCTGTATCCGCATACAGCACCTTTTGCAGTGTGAACCTTCCCACGGCCGAGCATTATTCACCAAAAATCTCCATCTATGGGCAAGTAGGCTGATGCATCCATCGGATCACACTTGGGGCACTTGGTGGGTCTTTTCCAGCATATGAATATATACATTTTCAGACTGCTCATTTGACTCTCATTCCCCAGAAGACAGCCCCCAGAAGACAGGGAGAAGCAATTAAACTTGCAGCCTGCATATCCTGGAGCAGAGAAAAGCAATCGCATACAGAAGAGCCGCACAATTAAATTTGCATAACCTAACTAGCAGCCTATCTGGGGGGGGGGGGGGGGTGCTACAGCTGTATAAAATAAAGTGCTACATCTTAAGGTGTAAGCAATAGATTTAAATTGTCTTTTTGCTGTGTATTGACTAAATTTATACATGGCATAATGATATGCCTCCATCCTCATTTATGTTATATGTAATTTCTTCTTCATGTCATCTCATATATTTCAGAATACTAACCTCTCCTTTATTTTGATTGTATCCTGATATATTTTAGTATGTTTCTCTTTCAGGGCAAAGTGATAGTCTCTTTTAAGCCCACAACCTTGACCCATAACCTCCCTAGCCATTCCTTTGCTTTGTTGGCACTGCCAAAAAATACCTAAAGCTCCTGGGTATAATGGAGCATATGACCGTCTTCCGAGATCCAGTGCTCATGCCTGAACGGTTGCCAGTCAATTGCCAGGCATAAACACATGTCACATATGGGAAGGGATAACATTGTTAGCTCCAGAGCTTTTTTTCTCAGAAAATAGGTGCAGGAACTCAACCACGACCCCGTTCAGATTTCACAAACAGTAGAAGGGTCTTAAAGGGGCATTAAATACGAGGATTGCATTACATACAGAGTGCAGAGTTCAGGGGGGGGGGGGGGTTACGTACAGAGTGCAGAGCTGTCACTTGTAAACACAGAAACCAGACGTCTGTGTTTACAAGTGATTGTGGTGAGCAGGCACCAAAGGGTCTGAGCCAGTGGTGGTGGAACTGAGTTCCCCCAAGTTTCCCCTGAAAAAAAGCCCTGGTTAGCTCTGTGTAACCTTGAATTCCATCTGACAAGGAGGGTAACAACAAGTTAGGAGTATACAGGGCCCTGAATGCACCCATTGGCAGTGTCTCTTTAACCACTTAAAGGAGCAGTAAAGGAAAAAAAAAATTGCTGAAATTACTGTTTACAGGGTATAGAGACATAATAGTTAACTGATTCCTTTCAAAAATGATTAAAAATAGATAAAAATCAATCATATAATGTGCCTGCAGTTTAGTTTTGTTTTTAAATTAGTTTCTTGTTTCTGTGAAGTACAGAGACACACAGAACAAAAACAAACAAACACAGGGCAGTGTTTGTTTTTAAAATGAATCTGATTGGTTCTGAGGAGTTTTAGACACACAGTAATCACATCTTCTTGATCATGTGGTTAACTCTCAAACTGCAATTGTCATTTTCACTGTAAACAATACATTTTTATAGATTTTTTTGCTGTGAAAATGACAATTGTCCCAAAAACGTGTCAATATTGTCCGATGTATCTGCCCTAATGTCGCGGTCATGAAAAAAATCGCTGATCGCCGCCATTAGTAGTAAAAAAAAAAATTATTAATAAAAATGCAATAAAACTATCCCCTATTTTGTAAACACTATGGGCTAGATTCACAACGGAGTTACGACGGCGTATCTCCGGATACGCCGTCTTATCTCTGAGATCCGACGGTCGTATCTATGCGCCTGATTCATAGAATCAGGTTACGCATAGATTTCCCTAAGATCCGACCGGCGTAAGTCTCTTATGCCGTCGTATCTTAGGCTGCATATTTACGTTGGCCGCTAGGTGGCGCTTCCGTATATTTCCGCGAGGAATATGCAAATTAGGTAGTTACGCCGATTCAGAAACGTACTTCCGCCCGGCGCATTTTTTAAAGTTGTTTACGTTAGGCTTTTTCCGGCATAAAGTTACCCCTGCTATATGAGGCGTATCCTATGTTAAGTATGGACGTCGTTCCCGCCTCGAATTTTGAAAATTTTACGTCGTTTGCGTAAGTCATTCGCGAATAGGGTTGGACGTAATTTACGTTTACGTCGAAAGCAATGACGATTTGCGGCATAATTTCGAGCATGCGCACTGGGATTCTTTCACGAACGGCGCATGCGCCGTTCGTAAAAAACGTCAAATACGTGGGGTCGCAAGTTCTTTCTAAATACGGAACTTGCGCCCTAATTTACGGCGGCGTAACGTATCTGAGATACGTTACGCCCCGCCTAAAGATACTCCAATGTATCTGAATCCGGCCCTATACATTTTGCGCAAACCAATCGATAAACGCTTATTGTTTTTTTTTTCACCAAAAATAGGTAGAAGAATACGTATCGGCCTGAACTGAGGAAAAAAAAAACGTTTTTTTATATATTTTTGGGGGATATTTATTATAGCAAACAGGAAAAAATATTGCATTTTTTTCAAAATTGTCACTTTATTTTTGTTTATAGCGCAAAAAATAAAAACCGCAGAGGTGATCAAATACCACTAAAAGAAAGCTCTATTTGTGGGAAAAAAAGGACGCCAATTTTGTTTGGGAGCCACGTCGCACAACCGTGCAATTGTCAGTTAAAGCGACGCAGTGCCGAATCGCAAAAACTTGCCGGGTCCTTTACCTGCATTTTGGTCCGGGTCTTAAGTGGTTAACATACAGAACGGGAGGTAATTGTGGGCTTAGGCTTCACTACAGAGTCTTGATTATTATCATCAGGCACGTTTTCATAAATACTCGCAAACAATACCCAAAGGTGGGCCATTTTTCACTAAAACTGTTCCAAAAGCTGGAAAGGGGACAACGCTTCTTAATGAGTGCTGAGTTGATATTAAACACCTCCATCTCTTGTTTTATAAATGAATGGGTAGTATTTAACTCAAAGTATTTTTTCCTGGTCGTTGCATTGCAGAAGGGAACAGTTAATACTGTAATCAGGAGCTGCATCCAGACTACCGATAATAAGTTTCATCTCTCTTTCTTTTAGGAAGAGATTATTTACCCTAAAGGCAGCTAGGAGATGTAAAGTGTTCCCTGCTGAGCCTGAACTGACAGCCTCAGTAAATATTGTGAGAGAAAAGCTGAATATAAGAGGCTGGTTAAAGGGAAATGGGAGGAAGGCAGAAATAAAGAAATACTTAGAGATAGGGGAGGGAGAAGAGAAGGAGAGAGGTAAGCAGAGAGAAAAAGAGAAGGTGAACGATAGAGAGAAATTCTAAAGAAAGCATTACATTGAAGTTTGAGGAATAAGAGAGTCAAAAAATAGACGTGAGCTGGTAGCCATTAGCAGAAAAGATATGGTGGTAATAGGTACACAGTGTAATGGAAAAAAATAAATAAGTAACTGAAGCAAGGAGAAAAATGAGATCATAAGTGCAACCAGGAAGGAGAGGCTACAAAGGATCACAAACCCGGTGAAAGAATGATGACAGTACAGAGAAGGGGTGAGAATATCACCAGGGAAACTGCAAGGTTATGGATATGGTTATGTACCTATCTGAGAAGAGACATGAAGATGCTGAGGGCATTTATCAAGCAGTTTTCATAATGTGGTGCATTGTTTTTGCAATTTAAGCTGCAGCCAAAATAAAAAAAATTTAGCTTGTAATTGGAAATCGCTGTGCATTGAATTTGCCAGTTAAAAAGTATATATATATATATATAAATATATATATATATATATATATATATATATATATTGTCAGGGGTTAACTCAAGGGGGAACACCTTCCCTGGAAAAAGGGTAGTCCAAACGTCAGGTTTTCTTAAAAATCTGACTTGTAGCCAGTTTTATTTTAAAAGGCTGCATGAAAATGAAACAAACAAAACAGAAAATAAATCCTTGCCATCCAGGCACTAACATTGCAGGTTCCTAACTCAGAGGTGAAGGGTTTCTCCTAGTCACCCACAAAACAAATATAATGCAAACGTTTTCTTTCTCTCACAAAGCAAACTTCACATAAGCAGCTCTCTCAGGTTTTTGCTTCCTGAGTCCCAGGCAATCCTTTGCTTTAGTCCTGCTTAATTTATACCACCTGTTGGTAGACAAAAGTGGATTGCAAAATCTGGTCCGGAACCAACCCTGCCAAGGTGGCTGGATTTCACTTTATTTCTGTGCAATGCAAGGTGAAACATAATGTCCATCAATCACCTTGCCTTTCATAATGTCACATTTCTTGATCATACATCATGGGACACAGAGCCTTAATTACTTAATGGGGTTATGTAGTCACCACAGGTGATTGGACACTGGTTAACCCAATTAGAATTGAGTTCCTCCCCTATATAACCCCTCCCAAATGGAGAGTGCCTCAGTTTTTACGCCAGTGTTAAGGTGGTTGGTCACGTTCAACATGTGCTAAGAAGAAAAAAGCTCTTTTGATGGTCTGGCTGTGGAGACCTAGGAGCTATAACCGGATCCATTCCTCTGGCTGATATCAAAGGCCTAAAATGGTTGGTACCTGTAATGTCTCTCTGCGGATATCTGGGCTCCGGGATCCAGACTTTGGTGTCCGTGGCACGAAAGTTTCTGGCAGAGTCTTCTACAGGTCCAGGTATGAGGTTTTCTCTAATAAAACCCTTTGTAAACCTGAAGGTTGGCACAACTTGCCCGCCGTGATGGGTGAAAGCTGGAACTACTTTTGGTAGCTTTCCTGCTGCCTGGATCAGGTAAGAAGAAGATAATTTTTTATTTATGTATTATCTTCTTGGAGTAGGATGTCTTTCCTGGTCTTCACCACTGGAGGGAGTAAGTGCAACCTGGTGTTTTCTTACATAGCCTTCCAGGATAAACATGCTCAGTGAAGTCGGTCATAATAACACCACTCACCTCCTTACGCTGCAGGCTCTGCCACGATACGCATACTGGGGTCCACAAGATGCCCCCCAGTAATCTCTCCCCCCGCTTCCTCATCTCCTGGGCACCGCCATGACAGTGCACGCACGTGCAAACGTTCGCGGCCTGGAAACGATCGTCTCTGTCAGTATCAGACACATGGATGGGGGGAGGGCCCAAAGTGGTTGCTCGTGCCCGTCTGTAAGCGGTATGGACACAGAGCTGTGGGTTGTAAGCATCCCTGTGGATTGAACCAGGCAAACCTTAGACTCCTACTTGGCATCAGGTTGTGCAGTAAGCTAATATATGTGTATTGTAAGACTATAACACAACAGTGCCTGCATTTACATTTGTGGATAGTACCTTTGCTTTACAGTAAGGACTATGTCACTGAGAAAAGGGGCAAGGGCTGGTAAAGAGGCATCAGAAGATCCACTCTTATGGCTGATGCCGCGTACACACGATCATTTTTGGGCATGTAAAAAACTAAGTTTTTATAATCATCGTGTGTGGCCTTCACATAATTTTTCGGGTTCTGAAAAACGACCAAAAAAAAATTCGAACATGCTGCATTTTTTAACAACGTTTTAAACTATGTCGTTTTTCGGGTTGTAAAAAATTATCGTGTGTGGGCTAAAACGACGCTAAAAACCTGCGCCTGCTCAAAAGCAAGTTATGAGACGGGAGCACTTGTTCTGGTAAAACTACCGTTCGTAATGTAGTAAGCACATTCATCACGCTGTAACAGACAGAAAAGCGGGAATCGTCTTTTACTAACACAAAATCAGTTAAAGCAGCCCAAAGGGTGGCGTCATCCGAATGGAACTTCCCCTTTATAGTGCCGTCGTACGTGTTGTACGTCACCGCGCTTTGCTAGAGCATTTTTTTTTTAACGATCGTGTGTGGGCAACATCGTTTTAATGATGAAGTTGGAAAGAAAGTCGTTTTTTCTAGAGGTTGAAAAACTTTGTTTTTTACATGCCGAAAAATGATCATGTGTACGCGGCATAAGGATTCTGAGCTTGCCTACAGTTTACCTTCCCCCTCTGGCAGCCTGATAGCAGCCTCATGTGGTGAGCCCCTGTCTGTTTTTTTGCAGCTTCTCCTATGGCAGCTCCTGTATATGTCACTGAGGACATTTTTAAAAAGTTGCTTTGGCTGGCCTAAAAGAAAGGATTGCTACAATTATCACAACTTCCTTAAATAATAGCAGAACACAGGGTAGATCCCCGTCATCTGCTCTGGCTCTCTCATCAGAAGAGCCTTCTGAGGGTGAAAAATCCCTCTCTGGAGATGAGGATCATGTGCAGTCTGAGGATTTAGAGGATGAGAGGATTCCTGCTACCTCTCAGTCGCTAAAGATGCAGGTGCAGTATTATGTGGTGCGTGCCACTCCCTCCTGTGGAAGCTTCTATGTCCTCTGTTTCCTCTTTGGGATCTCGGAAGTCCCCGCAGGCTGCATGCTCCTTTTCCAGTTCATCCCTTGCTGGATAAACTGATGTATGATTGCTGGGTTCACACAGATAAACTGTTTCTCCTCCTAAGCAGTTCTCCCTCCTTTATCCTATGGAGGAAGGTTTCACTAAGAAATGGGGGGGGTACCTGCTATAGATGCAGCTGTTTCTTGTGTAAACAAAAGCCTGACCTGTCCTATAGACAATGCTCGGGGCTTTAAGGATCAAACTGATTAGAAGCTGGAGTCCCTATTAAAAACCTCCTCTTTCATGGCTAAGACTGTAGTACAACCTGCAATGGCAGCCGTTGGCAAGAGGGCAGGAAAGCCGGTGATTTTGATCACCCCGGCTCGGCCCAGGAGACCCTGGTACGTGGAAATCGTAAGGATGGCAGTAGATAAACCTTGGGTTCTCCCACTACGCTCGGACCTACTATCACAGGGTCCTAAATTCCTTCCTGCCGTACAAAATCTAAATTTGACGGTTTGGCTGTTGAGACCCACATTCTGAGGAAACGTGGGCTCTCAGGTCCAGTCCTATCCACTCTGGTTAATGCTAGGAAGCCATCTTCCAGGTTCATCTACTACAGAATCTGGAAGGTATATGTTTCAGGGAAGGGAAGGGCCAGGCAGCGTCGAAATCTACTATTGCAGATTGGATTATTATTCAGGCCTATGGTGAGAAAAGAAGATTCCTCCTTTTCAGGCGAAGGCGCACTCGGCTAAAGGCTGCTACTTGGTTTTCGGTCCATACATTTACTAAGTTCTACTAGGTATTTGTGAAAGGGTATGAGGATGCCGCCTTTGTGCGTATAGTGTGCTGCAGGCAGCAGTATGGCGGTCTTATTCTGATCTGTGTCTCCCTCCCCTCAATTTTAGCATTGCTATGGGACATCCCATTAAGTAATTAAGGCTCTGTGTTCCGTGATGTATGATCAAGAAAATAGGATTTTTTAATACAGATTACCTGTAAAATCCTTTTCTTAGAAATACATCACGGGACACAGTGCTCCCACCCCTCTTCGGAGTTAAGAGTGGAACACTTATTGCTTTGCTACAAAACTGAGGCACTCTTCATTTGGGAGGGGTTATATATGGGAGGAACTCAATTATAATTGACTTAACCAGTGTCCAATCACCTGTGGTGACTATATAACCTCATTAAGTAATTGAGGCTCTGTGTCCCATGATATATTTCCAAGAAAAGGATTTTACAGGTAAGCTGTATTAAAAAATCCTATTATTACCCCTTCTGCTCAAGCCCCTGAGGCTGAGCAACTGTCCCAACCAGACAATGAATACGGAAAAGTGCATCTGTATTCTGAAGTTTCCCAGATCCCCTGTAAACTTAAATGCTTGAAGAGCAAGGAACCACCTTGTCACACAACAGTTTCTCTCAGTATGATTATGAGTTTTTGGGGGGAACCCCACGCCATTTTTTTTTCATTTTGGCGCGGAGTTCCCCTTAAAATCCATACCAGACGTGAAGGGTCTGGTATGGATTTTGAGGGGGACCCCTACACCATTTTTTTTTTAATTGGAGCAGGGTTTACTTTAATATCCATACCAGATCTGAAGGGCCTGGTATGGAATTGGGGGGGGGGGGGAGCCCCACGCAATTTAAAAAAAAAATGGTTTGGGGTTCCCCTTAATAATCATACCAGACCCAAAGGGCCTGGTAATGGACTGGGGGGCAACCCATGACGTTTTTTCAATAACTTTTATCTGTATTGCCGGGACCTGATAATTCATTATAGTCGCGAGTAATTTTACATTTACAGGCATACTATAGGCACCCTCCCGGTATGAAATTTAAAGGAATATTTCACATTTATTGTTTCACTTTAAGCATTATTAAAATCACTGCTCCCGAAAAAACTTTAGTTTTTAAAACTTTTTTTTGCATAGATACATGTCCCCTGGGGCAAGACCCAGGTCCCCAAACACTTGTTATGACAATGCCATGCATATAAGCCTTTAAAATGATCACTTTTGATTTCTCCCATAGACTTTGAAAGGGTGTTCCGCGGCTTTTGAATTGAAAATTGTTTGCTATTCGGCGAACACCCGAAGTTCGATTCAAACTTATGCTCGACTCGAACATCGGGCTCATCCCTACTCAACAGACAGCCATTAATGTCTAAACCGCTGGCAACAAAGGTGAGTACACCTCTAAATGAATATGTCCAAATTGGGCCAAAGTTTCAATATTTTGTATGGCCACCATTATTTTCCAGCACTGCCTTAACCCTCTTGGGCATGGAATTCACCAGAGCTTCACAGGTTGCAACCGGAGTCCTCTTCCACTGCACCATGACGACATCACGGAGCTGGTGGATTTTAGAGACCTGACTCGCCTCTTTATTTTCTCAGACGTACCATTACTGTGGAAAAGATCAAATGCATGAACATCATATCCTCCTGTGACTGGAGGAGGACTCGGCTTATGACAGCACAGCTTCCTCAATCTTTCATCCACTTAATCCTTATGAGCCATACTTGTCTCTATAGGACGCATTGAGGAGGTCCATTAATTTACCAAGACCATCAGTAATATGCTCTACTGGATTAGTCACTGATCACAAAGGACAGAACTACTGGCAACATTTTTTTAAATCTTTTAAAGCATTTATAAAAACTTTAATACATTTTTGTCCACTGTGGTGTCCTATTTAAATGATGTTAAAGCACTATCCCCGGAGGATCTCCTGGTATATGACTTCCCCAAAATTCCACAGGAGCTGCTGGTATATGATGAGCTCCCAGACACTAGGGAGGTGATTTTACCTTATACAGTATATCTTCCCTCTTTCTCTTTGTGTTTTTGTATGCTATCAGACAGGACTCTTTAGTCCATTCTGGGTAATAATTGGTATGCAGTAACACATGCTACACTATATGGTCTCACCTTGTTAAATTGGTAATGGCATTCAGGTGGCTTTCAGTGGAGACATACCCCAGTCCCAGACAGATGAGGAAGAATTTAAAAATAGATTTAAGGAACAAAACAAATTATGAATAAAACACCTCAATATGAAATGGGATGTGTCCTCATTGGAAACATACATTAAAAATAAGATCATCCCTAGAGGATTACGGAACAGAGTAATCCACAATGAATACCTTAACAAAGACAGGTTCATCACAAAATGGAAAGTCCTATGTATTAATCATGGAATAGCGATGATAGAAATTATTGTGGAAGAGGAAAAAGCACAGTTAGATGAACTAGTTCAACAAATAGAGATTAGTAAAAAAAAGGCCTAGAACCCTTCAAGGAAATAGATTTTCAGAAATATAATGAAATTCTGAGGAAAGAAATAGAACATGTCTAATGAAACCTAAAAGCTACTGAATTCAAAAGAGACTTAAATGACTGGGGGACCAGGAGATCTTTGACCTGACAATAAGACGTGGATGTAGAGGATCTAGGAGAAGGGGACAAAGATCTACTTCATACTGAGGTGGAGATAGATCGCAAAGTGACACAGAAGAGGAGGTAGGTCAAAAAACAATAACATTTTTAGAGCCAGACAATCAAAAAGGAACAGTAGTTCCAACAAAAGGAAGAGGAATATGGAAAGACAAAGGAACTTTGGACAGGAGGACACGAGCACAGAATCAGAAGAAATAATTATGGATAATACCATAATGCAAGATAACAGACTTCCCGCTAACAGTTACACATATACAACTACTCCAAAAGGGATGTCCTTCTCTGCCCACTGATAAAATGGACAAACCCACGGTGTATAAGGACGTAGTTCTGTTTTTACAAGAGATTTTCCTAAAAATACTATACAAACAAAGAGAGCAAACCCAAAAGAGTAACCAACCAACTAAAGAGGATACCCTTGCTTTGGAGACACTGATCTCATTACTGGAAGAAAATTAAGGTTAGGAGGAACCCAGTACCATGTCAAGGAGGCAAGCAAACTTGGAAATTAAATCCACCAAAATGCCACAATTTCATAAGAATAAATGTCTAAGCTTATTCCTCGACATGGTCCAAATGGACCCAAAATTAAGGCCCCTTTCACACTGGGGCGGGAGGTGCAGTGGTGGTAAAGCACCGCTATCTTTAGCAGCGATTTACTGTCGGAATTGCGGCGGTATTCGGCTGATAGCGGTGCGGTTTTACCCCCCACTAGTGTCCAAAAAAGGGTTAATACCGAGAGGTGCGGTGGTGGTAAAGTGCCGCTATTTTTACCACTAATTTCGGCGCTAGCGGTTTTACTCCCCACTAGTGGCCGAGAAAGGGTTAAAACCGCCCGCAATGCGCCAGAGGTGCATTGCTGGCAGTATAGCCGTGCTGTCCCATTGATTTCAATGGGCGGGAGAGGTGAAGAAGCAGTATACACACCGCTCCTTGACAGCTCCAAAGATGCGGCTAGCAGGACTTTTTTCCACTTCCTGCTAGCGCACCGCTCCAGTGTGAAATCCCTCGGGCTTTCACACTAAAGAAACAGCAGCAGCTGTTTAGGGTCAGTTTGCAGGCGCTATTTTTAGAGCAATATCGCCTGCAAACCCCTCCAGTGTGAAAGGGCTCTGAGGGTACCCCTGATAATTTATCTATCGATGAGAGACAGGCCCTCAATGAATGGAATGAAGCAGAAAAACTAGTAATAAAAAGAAGTGACAAAAGGGGCAATGTGGTATTACTCAATGAAAGGGACTATGAGGAGGAAATTAGAAGACAGCTTAGGGATATAACTACTTACAAACAACTTGATAACAATTAGGGATGAGCTCCGCGTTCAAATCGAACGTATGTTTGACTCGAACATCGTCTGTTCGACCGTTCGTCGAAATACGAACAAAACGGGTCATTTGCGCCAAATTCGAGTGACGCGCCACGGCCCATAATTCACTGCGGCATTGCGCGCTGATGATTGGCCAAGCATGCACTATGACCCGCATGCTTGGCCAATCACAGCACGCAAAAAAACAGAGAGCCATAATTGGCCAAAGCCAGGGTGGCTTTGGTCAATTATGGCTCAGGGCTTTAGTACACGCCCCACACTATAAAAGGCTGCCTGCAGGGCGGCCTTGTGTAGTTTGTTGCGGCGGTGTTAGTGAATAGATCAGTCCTAAAGAGAGAGAGAGACAGTGTATTTTTTTCTAGATAGATAGATAGAGCAGGCAGGCTAGTCAGTTTAGTTAAAGTTACAGTGTGTAGAGGATATATATACATCCCAGGTGTTGTACATATATTTATACACTGTATAGTTTAGTAGATCAGTCCTTCCTATCCTAATTTACTGTCTATCAGTTGATTGTGCTAGCTGCAGTATTCTCACGTGGTGTATTGCCCATGTGCTCTGTAGTTTGCACCTAAAGTTACTTTGTGTGTACCAGTACTGCACTTGTGCTCTGTAGTTTTGCACCTAAAGTTACTTTGTGTGTACCAGTACTGCACTTGTGCTCTGTAGTTTGCACCTAACGTTACTTTGTGTGTACCAGTACTGCACTTGTGCTCTATAGTTTGCACCTAAAGTTACTTTGTGTGTACCAGTACTACACTTGTGCTCTGTAGTTTGCACCTAAAGCTACTTTTTGTGCACCAGTACTGCACTTGTGCTCTGTATTTTGCACCTAAAGCTACTTTGTGTGTACCAGTACTGCACTTGTGCTCTGTAGTTTGCACCTAAAGCTACTTTGTGTGTACCAGTACTGCACTTGTGCTCTGTAGTTTTCACCTAAAGTTTCTTTGTGTGTACCAGTACTGCACTTGTGCTCTGTAGTTTGCACCTAATGTTACTTTGTGTGTACCAGTACTGCACTTGTGCTCTGTAGTTTGCACCTAAAGTTACTTTGTGTGTACCAGTACTGCACTTGTGCTCTGTAGTTTGCACCTAAAGCTACTTTTTGTGCACCAGTACTGCACTTGTGCTCTGTAGTTTGCACCTAAAGCTACTTTGTGTGTACCAGTACTGCACTTGTGCTCTGTAGTTTGCACCTAAAGCTACTTTGTGTGTACCAGTACTGCACTTGTGCTCTGTAGTTTTCACCTAAAGTTACTTTGTGTGTACCAGTACTGCACTTGTGCTCTGTAGTTTGCACCTAAAGTTACTTTGTGTGTACCAGTACTGCACTTGTGCTCTGTAGTTTGCACCTAATGTTACTTGGTGTGTACTGCACTTGTGCTCTGTAGTTTGCACATAATGTTACTTTGTGCTCTGTAGTTTGCACCTAATGTTACTTGGTGTGTACTGCACTTGTGGTCTGTAGTTTGCACCTAATGTTACTTTGTGCTCTGTAGTTTGCACCTAATGTTACTTGGTGTGTACTGCACTTGTGCTCTGTAGTTTGCACCTAATGTTACTTTGTGCTCTGTAGTTTGCACCTAATGTTACTTGGTGTGTACTGCACTTGTGCTCAGTAGTTTGCACCTAAAATTACTTTGTGTGTACCAGTACTGCACTTGTGCTCTGTAGTTTGCACCTAATGTTACTTTGTGTGTACCAGTACTGCACTTGTGCTCTTTAGTTTGCACCTAAAGTTACTTTGTGTGTACCAGTACTGCACTTGTTCTCTGTAGTTTACACCTAAAGTTACTTTGTGTGTACCAGTACTGCACTCGTGCTCTGTAGTTTTGCACCTAAAGTTACTTTGTATGTACCAGTACTGCACGTGTGCTCTGTAGTTTGCACCTAAAGTTACTTTGTGTGTACCAGTACTGCACTTGTGCTCAGTAGTTTGCACCTAAAATTACTTTGTGTGTACCAGTACTGCACTTGTGCTCTGTAGTTTGCACCTAATGTTACTTTGTGTGTACCAGTACTGCACTTGTGCTCTGTAGTTTGCACCTAAAGTTACTTTGTGTGTACCAGTACTGCACTTGTGCTCTGTAGTTTTAAACCTAAAGTTACTTTGTGTGTACCAGTACTGCACTTGTGCTCTGTAGTTTTGCACCTAAAGTTACTTTGTATGTACCAGTACTGCACGTGTGCTCTGTAGTTTGCACCTAAAGTTACTTTGTGTGTACCAGTACTGCACTTGTGCTCTGTAGTTTGCACCTAATGTTACTTTGTGTGTACCAGTACTGCACTTGTGCTCTGTAGTTTGCACCTAAAGTTACTTTGTGTGTACCAGTACTGCACTTGTGCTCTGTAGTTTGCACCTAAAGTTACTTTGTGTGTACCAGTACTGCACTTGTGCTCTGTAGTTTGCACCTAATGTTACTTGGCGTGTACTGCACTTGTGCTCTGTAGTTTGCACCTAAAGCTACTTGGTGTGTACCAGTACTGCACTTGTGCTCTGTAGTTTGCACCTAAAGAAACCCATGCTATTTTTCTCAGTGATTTTCATCCATATTGCAGGGACCAGACATTACATTAAAGCCGCAAGCAGTCTTAATTTACTTTTTTCTTATAGTAATCTCATTTTGTGCAGGGACAGTTCTAAACACGTGCCACTACTATAGCCACCCAGCAGGTACGATCTTTAAAGGAATTTTTCATTTTTTTTTTCACTTTAAGAATCATTAAAATCGCTGCTCCAGAAAAAACAACCGTTTTTAAAACTTTTTTTTCCATTGATACATGTTCCCTGGGGCAAGACCCGGGTTCTCAAAGACATTTTCCGACAATAACTTGCATATTAGGCTTTAAAATGAGCACTTTTGAATTCGAACGTTCGAGTCCCATTGACGTCAATGAGGTTCTAAATGTTCGCGCGAACGTTCGGTCCGTTCGAAGGTTCTGGTGCGAACCGAACAGGGGGGTGTTCGGCTCATCCCTAATAACAATCCATTCCTGACATTAGTAAAAAATCTCAAGGAAAAATTATAGAAGGCAAAAGAAGAAGGCTTACTGACAAACCGTGAATTTGAATATCTAAAAGTGGAACCATCTATGTAATACCAAAAATTCATCAGAGCTTAGAAAAACCACCAGGTAGACCAATAGTCTCTGCAGTAGGAGGGCCCTTAGAAAGAATTGGCCGATACCTAGATCACCTCTTAAAACAGATGGTAAACCAACTTAAGCCTTATGTAAAAGACACCCGAGACGTTCTACAAAAAATTAACAACTTGAAAGTAGAGGGAAATCTATGGCTAGTGGGAATCGATGTGGGGTCCCTGTACACATCTATTCTGCATACCTGTGGATTACAAGCAATTAATTTATTTCTGGAGTACCATTACCTTGAGATGGGCCCACAGAATGAACTCCTTCTTGACTTGCTTATGTTCGCCTTTTTCAAATTTACGGGGCGTAAGTTTCAACAAATTAGGGGAACCTTGAGAGGGTACTGTAGGCACTAGCCTACATGTGCCTCCATCTGGGGTTATGGGAAGGGCAGAAAGTCTGCACCTCACCAATGTACCTTGGCCATGTCCATGTCCATACGTGGCTAGGGTACATTGATGATGTGCTGGTACTGTGGGAAGGTGACATGAATATATTACATTAATTTATAGAAAGTTTGAATCTAAATTAATGAAACATTCGCCTCACGTACACATTTGATACAATACAAATCCTCTTCCTGGACCTTTTCATTTCTATTGAGGAGGGTACCCTTATCATGCGTGCCTTCCCAAAAAAGACAGCGGCCAACACTCTGTTAAGTGCTGACAGCCATCACCTGGATTGGTCAAAAAATGGAATTCCAGTAGACCAATTTCTAACTATACAAAACAAAAAGACTATAAACAGAAAGAGAGCTATATACCAGAGTTTGTGAACGTGGGTATTCCCACAGACAGCAACAAAGAGCTAAACGAAAATCTGATGGATACAGTAGAAGAATATTAGAAAAAAAAATTCACAAAGAACCTTATGATGAGGTTCACCTTATCACCCAATTTGGTGCTCAATGGAGTAGGGTGTGTGGAGTCTGACAAAAACATTGGGGAATACTACTAAATAATTCTGATATAGCTAAATATGTGGGCAACACCCCAAATATGGTATCCCGCAGAGCACGCAACTTGGGTGATATGTTGATCTGATCTGAATTTACAAGAACCCTTGTGAGAAAAATCCCAGATGTGCCCATTTGTTGACCATACTGCTTCCTTCAGGGACCTGATCAATTGCTCTACTGCCAAGATTATCTATATGCTCACCTGTCCCTGAGAAAAATTCTACATTGGAAAAACCAAGAGACAATTGCGCATGAGGATAGGTGAACAAATGAGAGAGATGAAGGAAAAGGAACCAGAAAAAAACTCTGGCTAAAAATTCCAAAAAGTACATGGAGGTAAGATCGAAGGCATGAATGTAAAAGGTATGTATGCTCTCAACCTACAAGCCAGAAGGGGAGACTTTTATAAAGTTCTTCATAAAAAAGAAAAATGGTGGATTTTTAAACTAGGGGCTTTGGTCCCTCAGGGGTTAAACACAGAGTTGAACTGTCAGGTGTTCCTGGAAAAATGAGCCTTAAACTAAAAATAGGTCAGTAAGAAACTGAATCTCCCAATCTGCCCTCAATATACCCCTTCTGCAGTATTCATCAGTATGAGATAATTATGTACTTTACAATTTTCACTTTATAGCTAAATTTATACATATGATGTTGACACATCTTAGAAGTGGACTGCTATAATGTGGACCTAGAATACCTAAAAACAGGAAAGAAATACAATGTCACTATAAGATGAAGTGAAGGACGGCCCCCTTCACATCTATATTCTGTATTTAAAGAAAAGGAGAGGTTTGTCACTAGGGATGAGCTCCGCGTTCGATTCGAACTTATGTTCGAATCGAACATCAGTCGTTCGATCTTTCGTCGAAAATCGAACAAAACGGGTCGTTCGCGCCAAATTCGAATGACACTAAACGTCCCATAATTCACTGGGGCGTTGAGCGCTGATGATTGGCCAAGCATGCTGTATGTCCCGCATGCTTGCCCAATCACAGCGCTCAAAAAACGAAGAGCCATAATTGGCCAAAGCCAGGGTGGCTTTGGCCAATTATGGCTCAGGGGGATTAGTACACGCCCCCCACTATAAAAGGCAGCCTGCACGGCTGCCTAGTGTAGTGTGTTGGCGGTTCTAGAGAAGATCAGTCAGTCAGACAGAGAGAGATAGAGAGATAGAGACACAGGGCCATATTCTGAGTAAAGTTACGATGGAGTAACTCAGGATACTCCATCGTAACTCCCTTTTTTGACCCGTGTATCTATGCTCCTGATTCTCAGAATCAGTTTTGCATAGATACACTTAAGATCCGCCATCTGTAAGTCACTTACACTGGCGGATCTTAAATGCAATGACGCCGGCCGCCGCTAGATGGCATTTAAGTGAAGGAGTCATTTGCGTATGCAAATGATCCTTCTACGCCGATTCACGAACGAGTTTCGCGTCGCGTAACCGTCGCTAACGTCGTTTGCGTAAGCGGAAACTTACCCCTGCTATATGAGGGGTAAGTTTCCGCAAGTCTCGCGTAGGCCATGTTACGGATGGCGTCGGGTCCCCGTCGTGTTTTTTCGTCGGATACGTCGTTTACGTAAGTCGTTCTTGAATACGACTTTACGTCAATGACGCACACGTCGGCGTCATTGACGTTTTCCGCCGAGAACTGGAGCATGCGCACTGGGCTTTTTGCAGCCCGGCGCATGCCCAGTTCTTTTGTATCGGGGGCGCGCTTCATTTGAATAGAAGCCGCCCCCTTGGAGATCCGCCAGGCTACGCCGGGACACTTACACTCCGCTGTCCCAACTTATGGAGCAAGTGGTTGGGGAATACAACACCTGCTCCAGTAAGTTGGGACAGCGGAGTGTAAGTGCCCTAAGCGAAGCTGGCGGAGAATTACTCAGAATATGGCCCATGGTGTCTTAACTAGATAGATAGATAGATAGATAGAAAGATAGATAGAGTAGGAAGTGTAGTCAGTATAGTTAAAAGTACAGTTTGTAGAGAATATATTCACATCCTTAGGCGTTGTCAATATATTTATAAACTGTACAGCTCAGCTAGTTTATCTATCAGGCAGGAGATTGTTCTACATGCAGCGCTCTAACGTGTTGTATTGCCTGCATTAGGGATTTACTTTAAATATAATTATTCTGTGTTATTTAACGTGTGCTAGTTAATTGCACACACAGACGCATTACCTGTTACTGCACGTGTGCAATTTATTTGCACAGAAGCGCAGTCGCTGTTAATGCAACTGGGCTATTGAATTGCACAGAAACGCAGTCGCTATTACTGCGTGCATGCTGTTTAATAGCAACTAAAGGCAGTTGGTGTCACTGCGTGCGTGCTGTTAAATCGCATTTGACCGCAGTCGCTATTACTGCGTGCGTGCTGTTTAATAGCAACTAAAGGCAGTTGGTGTCACTGCGTGCGTGCTGTTAAATCGCATTTGACCGCAGTCGCTATTACTGCGTGCGTGCTGTTTAATAGCAACTAAAGGCAGTTGGTGTCACTGCGTGCGTGCTGTTAAATCGCATTTGACCGCAGTCGCTATTACTGCGTGCGTGCTGTTTAATAGCAACTAAAGGCAGTTGGTGTCACTGCGTGCGTGCTGTTAAATCGCATTTGACCGCAGTCGCTATTACTGCGTGCGTGCTGTTTAATAGCAACTAAAGGCAGTTGGTGTCACTGCGTGCGTGCTGTTAAATCGCATTTGACCGCAGTCGCTATTACTGTGTGCGTGCTGTTTAATAGCAACTAAAGGCAGTTGGTGTCACTGCGTGCGTGCTGTTAAATCGCATTTGACCGCAGTCGCTATTACTGCGTGCGTGCTGTTTAATAGCAACTAAAGGCAGTTGGTGTCACTGCGTGCGTGCTGTTAAATCGCATTTGACCGCAGTCGCTATTACTGCGTGCGTGCTGTTTAATAGCAACTAAAGGCAGTTGGTGTCACTGCGGCTATTTTGTTACTTTACACTTGAGCCAAGTCGCTCTTACTGTGTGGTTGCTGTTTAATACCATCTGAAAGCAGTTGGTGTGACAGCGACTATTTTGTTACTTTACACTTGAACCAAGTCGCTCTTACTGTGTGATTGCTGTTTAATACCATCTGAACGCAGTCGGTGTGACAGCGACTATTTTGTTACTTTACACTTGAGCCAAGTCGCTCTTACTGTGTGGTTGCTGTTTAATACCATCTGAACGCAGTCGGTGTGACAGCGACTATTTTGTTACTTTACACTTGAGCCAAGTCGCTCTTACTGTGTGGTTGCTGTTTAATACCATCTGAACGCAGTCGGTGTGACAGCGACTATTTTGTTACTTTACACTTGAGCCAAGTCGCTCTTACTGTGTGGTTGCTGTTTAATACCATCTGAAAGCAGTTGGTGTGACAGCGACTATTTTGTTACTTTACACTTGAACCAAGTCGCTCTTACTGTGTGATTGCTGTTTAATACCATCTGAACGCAGTCGGTGTGACAGCGACTATTTTGTTACTTTACACTTGAGCCAAGTCGCTCTTACTGTGTGGTTGCTGTTTAATACCATCTGAACGCAGTCGGTGTGACAGCGACTATTTTGTTACTTTACACTTGAGCCAAGTCGCTCTTACTGTGTGGTTGCTGTTTAATACCATCTGAACGCAGTCGGTGTGACAGCGACTATTTTGTTACTTTACACTTGAGCCAAGTCGCTCTTACTGTGTGGTTGCTGTTTAATACCATCTGAAAGCAGTTGGTGTGACAGCGACTATTTTGTTACTTTACACTTGAACCAAGTCGCTCTTACTGTGTGATTGCTGTTTAATACCATCTGAACGCAGTCGGTGTGACAGCGACTATTTTGTTACTTTACACTTGAGCCAAGTCGCTCTTACTGTGTGGGTGCTGTTTAATACCATCTGAACGCAGTTGGTGTGACAGCGACTATTTTGTTACTTTACACTTGAACCAAGTCGCTCTTACTGTGTGATTGCTGTTTAATACCATCTGAACGCAGTCGGTGTGACAGCGACTATTTTGTTACTTTACACTTGAGCCAAGTCGCTCTTACTGTGTGGTTGCTGTTTAATACCATCTGAACGCAGTTGGTGTGACAGCGACTATTTTGTTACTTCACACTTGAGCCAAGTCGCTCTTACTGTGTGGTTGCTGTTTAATACCATCTGAAAGCAGTTGGTGTGACAGCGACTATTTTGTTACTTTACACTTGAACCAAGTCGCTCTTACTGTGTGATTGCTGTTTAATACCATCTGAACGCAGTCGGTGTGACAGCGACTATTTTGTTACTTTACACTTGAGCCAAGTCGCTCTTACTGTGTGGTTGCTGTTTAATACCATCTGAACGCAGTTGGTGTGACAGCGACTATTTTGTTACTTTACACTTGAACCAAGTCGCTCTTACTGTGTGATTGCTGTTTAATACCATCTGAACGCAGTCGGTGTGACAGCGACTATTTTGTTACTTTACACTTGAGCCAAGTCGCTCTTACTGTGTGGTTGCTGTTTAATACCATCTGAACGCAGTTGGTGTGACAGCGACTATTTTGTTACTTTACACTTGAGCCAAGTCGCTCTTACTGTGTGGTTGCTGTTTAATACCATCTGAACGCAGTCGGTGTGACAGCGACTATTTTGTTACTTTACACTTGAGCCAAGTCGCTCTTACTGTGTGGTTGCTGTTTAATACCATCTGAACGCAGTTGGTGTGACAGCGACTATTTTGTTACATAACACCTGAACGCATAACTATGGCTGGAAGGACAAAGAGAGGCAGAGAGTCACGAGGGCAAGCAGGCTCTGCATCTAGAGGTAACGCTGGTGATGGATGTGGTGCATCCTCTTCAGCACGTGGCCGTGGCCGCTCGTCCTTCTTTTCGGGAGCTGGCCGTGTTGAGCCTCAACATGCTGAGAAATTAGTTGAGTGGATGACCAAGCCGTCCTCATCCTCCTCATCCTCTCTCACACAGACTGATTATAGTTTGTCTGGCAAAGCAGCTGCCAAGGCGTCCTCTACCCTCTGCACAATGGGATCACACAATCCTTCCCTAGTCCCACCGTGTCCTCCTGAGGAGTCCCCCGAACTGTTTCAACACAGTGTTGGGTACATGCTAGCTGAAGATGCACAGCGTTTTGAAGACTCCGATGACGGAACACTGATAGAGGAAGGCATTGATGTGAGCCCAGGGAGAGGGGGTGGCCGAGAGGGACAACAATCTGGGAGTGATGTTCCCCCAGCTGGAGCATACTGCCAGGTTGTCGCCAGTGATGATGAGGAGGGAGGTGATGATGAGGTCATTGACTCTACCTGGGTGCCTGGTAGGAGAGAGGAGGAGGAGGAAGAGGACGAGGCACAGGCACATCTTCAAAGAGGCAGGAAGCCCTCCAGGGGTCAGCTTAAGGGCAGTACACCAACTGCATTACGTGGCGCTGCTGTGTCTCAACGGTACAGCAAAAGTTCTTTGGTGTGGGCCTTTTTTGAAACCTGTCCATCAGATGCTACCTTTGCTGTTTGCAACATATGTCTCAAGCGTATCTCGCGTGGCCAAAACATCACCCGCTTGGGCACCACATGCTTGTCCAGACATATGTCGACCAGCCATGCAGCTCGTTGGCAGGCATACCAGAAAGACCCACAGCAAAGACCAAAGCGGTCCTCCCCTTGCCCTTCTGTGACCTCAAACCCCACTAGACCCCTAGTCCTCTCTGCAGCCTGCACCGAAGGTGTAGAAATAGGTGTGTCACAACGTAGTAGTGGTAGTACATCCGGCCAATCTACTGATATTACCAGACAAATTTCCCTGCCCCAGCTGCTGCAGCGCCGAAAGAAGTACGCTCCCAGCCATCCACATGCCCAGCGGTTGAATGCTAGCTTAGCAAAATTGCTAGCACTTCAACTGCTACCTTTTCAGTTGGTAGATTCTGCCCCCTTCCGTGAGTTTGTGGAATGTGCAGTACCTCAGTGGCAAGTACCCAAACGCCACTTTTTTTCACGGAAGGCGGTTCCGGCTCTCTACCGGCATGTGGAAGGCAATGTCCATACCTCGCTGGACAGGGCGGTCAGTGGTAAGGTGCATCTTACCGCTGACTCATGGTCCAGCAGGCATGGACAGGGACGTTACCTGTCTTTTACGGCCCATTGGGTGACTCTGCTGGCAGCTGGGAAGGACGCAGGCGAAGGCACAGTAGTTTTGGAGGTTGTTCCACCACCACGCCTCCAAAACACTACAACTGCTTGTGACACACCTCTCTCCTCCACCCCCTCCTCTTCTTCTTCCTCTGTGGCCTCTTCCTGTGGTGATGTTGGCTCAGAACCAGCCGTGCTCCGTAGGCGTACGACGGGCTACGCAGGAATGCAGGCCAAGAGATGCCATGCGGTCCTAGAGCTGGTGTGCTTGGGAGACAGGAGCCACACTGGGGAAGAGGTTCTTTCAGCTCTGCAGGGGCAGGCTCAGAGGTGGTTGACGCCACGCCAGCTGAAGCCTGGAATGGTGGTCAGCGATAATGGCACCAACCTCCTCTCTGCCCTGCGACGTGGAAAACTCACCCATGTGCCCTGTTTTGCGCATGTTCTCAATTTGGTGGTGCAGCGGTTCTTGGGCAGGTACCCTGGCTTACAGGATGTCCTGAGGCAGGCCAGGAAAGTCTGTGTGCATTTCCGGAGGTCATATAATGCCACTGCTCGGCTGACAGACCTCCAGAGGGAATACAACCTGCCCAAGAACCGCCTAATCTGTGACATGCCCACCAGATGGAACTCTACGTTGGCCATGCTGCAGCGGCTGCACACGCAGCAGAGGGCCATCAATGAGTACCTGTGCCAATATGGCAGCAGAACTGGCTCAGGGGAGCTTGGGTTTTTTTCACCACGCCAGTGGGCCTTGATCAGGGATGCATGCACTGTCCTGTCACCATTTGAGGAGGCCACGAGGATGGTGAGCAGTGACAGTGCATGCATCAGTGAGACTGTCCCGCTTATTCACATGTTGGAGCACACCCTACGTGGAATAATGGACAGGGCCCTTGAGGCAGAACAGAGGGAGGAAGAGGAGGACTTCCTTACCTCTCAAGGCCCCCTTTATCCAGACACTGTTCCTGCTTGCCCACCTGGAACACAGGAAGAGGAGGAGGAGGAAGAGGAAGAGGAGGAGGAGGAGGATTGTATCAGCAGCATGGAGGTGGAGCCTAGCACTCAGCATCAACAGCAGCAGTCTTCAAGGGATCATTTACAGTCCCAAGGAACACGTGGACTTTTACGTGGCTGGGATGAGGTGGCTGAGGATCCTGTCGTCCTCAGTGACCCAGAGGACTGTGCCCCGAATGCCTCTGCAAACCTACGCTGCATGGCCTCCCTGATTCTGCAAAGCCTGCGTAAGGATCCTTGTGTACGTGCTATCAAAGAGAGGGATCATTACTGGCTGGCAACTCTCCTTGATCCACGTTACAAGAGTAAGGTAACGGATCTTATGTTGCCATCGCAGAGGGAGCAGAAGATGAAACTACTGCGGGAGGCCTTGCAGAAGGGTCTGTGCAATGCGTTCCCAGAACCGGGGGGATTACCAAAACCTGGCCCTGGACAACGTCTTGCTGAGGCTTCGGTGAGTCAGAGAAGGAACGGTGGAGAAGGTGGCCGTCTGACCGATGCGTTCAGACAATTTTTTAGTCCGCAGCCCCAAGGTCTGACCGGTTCCAGCAACCATCGCCAGCGTCTGGTTTACATGGTCCGGGAATACCTAGCGGCAAGATCCGACTTGGACACCTTCCCCACGGAAAATCCTCTGGCTTACTGGGTCTTGAGGATGGATCACTGGCCAGAGCTTGCACAGTACGCAATTGAGCTACTGGCTTGCCCTGCATCCAGTGTTCTTTCAGAACGTACATTCAGTGCTGCTGGAGGCTTTGTGACCGATCACAGGGTACGCCTCTCCACCGACTCTGTTGATCGACTGACCTTCATCAAAATGAATCAGGCTTGGATCAACACCGGCTACCAAGCACCTGATGCTGATGTTACTGAATAAGAATTTTGTGTTGAAATATCAGATCCCTTTGAGACTGCTGATGCTGAGTGACTGTCCTGTTGTGCTGCTGATGGAATATCCTTCTCCTCCTCACTTTTCATGCTGTTAGCTAGTAAGAAATTTTGTTTTTCTGTGCTCCGCCACCAGTGCCTAAGGCCTAATTTTTCTGCCCCTGTTTAACAGGGGCGCCTAATAACAATTTTTGATGCAATACTTTGCACGTGGCCTAAGGCCTAATTTTTGTGCCCCTGTGTAACAGGGGCGTCTAATAACAATTTTTGATGCAATACTTTGCACGTGGCTCCTTGTTGCGCTCCAATTACAGATATTGGGAGGGGTTGCAGTGTTATGTTGCGCCTAATAACAATTTTGGATGCAATACTTTGCACGTGGCCTAAGGCCTAAGGCCTAATTTTTCTGCCCCTGTGTAACAGGGGTGTCTAATAACAATTTTTGATGCAATACTTTGCACGTGGCTCCTTGTTGCGCTCCAATTACAGATATTGGGAGGGGTTGCAGTGTTATGTTGCGCCTAATAACAATTTTGGATGCAATACTTTGCACGTGGCCTAAGGCCTAAGGCCTAATTTTTCTGCCCCTGTGTAACAGGGGTGTCTAATAACAATTTTTGATGCAATACTTTGCATGTGGCCTAAGGCCTAAGGCACAATTTTTGTGCCCCTGTGTAACAGGGGCGTCTAATAACAATTTTTGATGCAATACTTTGCACGTGGCCTAAGGCACAATTTTTGTGCCCCTGTGTAACAGGGGCGCCTAATAACAATTTTTGATGCAATACTTTGCACGTGGCTCCTTGTTGCGCTCCAATTACAGATATTGGGAGGGGTTGCAGTGTTATGTTGCGCCTACGGACACATTTTTATGCCCCTGTGTAACAGGGGCACCTAATAACAATTTTTGATGCAATACTTTGCACGTGGCTCCTTGTTGCGCTCCAATTACAGATATTGGGAGGGGTTGCAGTGTTATGTTGTGCCTACGGACACATTTTTATGCCCCTGTGTAACAGGGGCACCTAATAACAATTTTTGATGCAATACTTTGCACGTGGCTCCTTGTTGCGCTCCAATTACAGATATTGGGAGGGGTTGCAGTGTTATGTTGCGCCTACGGACACATTTTTATGCCCCTGTGTAACAGGGGCACCTAATAACAATTTTTGATGCAATACTTTGCACGTGGCTCCTTGTTGCGCTCCAATTACAGATATTGGGAGGGGTTGCAGTGTTATGTTGCGCCTACGGACACATTTTTATGCCCCTGTGTAACAAGGGCGCCTAATAACAATTTTTGATGCAATACTTTGCACGTGGCTCTTTGTTGCGCTACAATTACAGATATTGGGAGGGGTTGCAGTGTTATGTTGCGCCTACGGACACATTTTTATGCCCCTGTGTAACAGGGGCACCTAATAACAATTTTTGATGCAATACTTTGCACGTGGCTCCTTGTTGCGCTCCAATTACAGATATTGGGAGGGGTTGCAGTGTTATGTTGCGCCTACGGACACATTTTTATGCCCCTGTGTAACAAGGGCGCCTAATAACAATTTTTGATGCAATACTTTGCACGTGGCTCTTTGTTGCGCTACAATTACAGATATTGGGAGGGGTTGCAGTGTTATGTTGCGCCTACGGACACATTTTTATGCCCCTGTGTAACAAGGGCGCCTAATAACAATTTTTGATGCAATACTTTGCACGTGGCTCTTTGTTGCGCTACAATTACAGTATGTTTGAGGGGTGCCCTTTTTTCTACAATTTTGCTTTCCCAAAAAGATAATGCCACCCCCCCACCACCCCTAAAATAATCGAGATATTGTTCCCACACAGCACGTGCGCAACCAGTATTAAATTACTTTGTTCTTCTAATAATTTAATGTTGTGCAGGGACATTTCTAAACATGTGCCACTACTAGAGACACACAGCAGGTGTGATATTTGAAGGAATTTTTCATTTTTTTTTTTTCACTTTAAACATCATTAAAATCGCTGCTCCGCAAAAACGTCCGTTTTTAAAATATTTTTTTCGATTGATACATGTTCCCTGGGGCAAGACCCGGGTTCTGAAAGACGTTTACCAACATTAAATTGAATATTGGTCTTTAAAATGATCGTTTTTGAATTCGAACGTTCGAGTCCCATAGACTTCAATGGGGTTCTAAATGTTCGCGCGAACCCGCAGTCTGTTCGAACGTTCTGATGCGAACCGAACCCGGGTATGTTCGGCTCATCCCTATTTGTCACATTACCTTGATGAAGCTACGCAAGCATGTAGTGAAATGCATCAACACCACTACTGCTTTATACAGGTCATGCTTAATGGTCATGCGCAACAGCCGAGAAGTTCCTGGATTTCCCGCGTGATGACACTGTACTGTCGGCGGAGCAGTGACAGACCAAAGAGACAGTGAAGGATAAACCGCTGAGGATCAAAGGTCCCAAGACACTCTCTAATCCCTCCATACTAGAGAGGATGTGCTCACATGGATGATTCCTCAGTCGCACGATCCTTAGCAGCTGGAGCCACGAGGACTCCTGGTGACCCCACGCCCCTTGGTCTAATAAGGTGACTGTCGCATGGCAAGCCTGGAAGACCTTATGGTAAGATTGACTCGCTCCAGTGACATGCCATTACTGTGGAATAGATTAAATGCATGAACATCATATCCTCCCGTGACTAGAGGAAGACTTGGCTTATGATAGCACAGCTTTCTGAATCTTTCATCCACTTAATCCCGATGAACCATACCTGTCTCTATAGGATGCATTGAGGTGGTCCATTCATTTACCAAGACCATTAATAATAGGCTCTACTGGATTATTCGCTGTCAGTGTTTGGTTGTTTGGGTATGGGGAGCCCAATAGCAGGGGTACACACCCTGCATAGGGATACTCGGGAGGTGAATCCAGCACAGTTTCCAAAAATGTGGTATAAAAGAAAAAGTCCAATAAACAAAGTCAAATAGGGCAGGTAGCAAATGATCAGAATCAATAAACGTAGCAAAGGTCAGGTAGCAATATCACACGGCAAGGAACAGGTATACACTGTGGGTAGCTCTAAAACAACTGAGCACGCTCTCTCTGGAACCTCTCAGCTTTATAGTAATTGAACAGGAAATTACCTCATGAGGGTGTGGTGGAAGTGATGCAATTGCTGTCTATAACAGGAAGCATTTTGGTGCTGCCATCTTGATATAAGGATGCCATCAGACATGTGCTAGAGGCCTTACTATACTCACATGGGGGTGCCACAGGACACAGGTCACCAACAAGAGTGCCAAGGACTGGCATGATGCGAGTGCGAGGTCCCCTACGGTTGGTACAGATAGGTTGTGGGTTGTGACAGTCACTGATTACATGGAAGTAGGGTTTATTGGGACCCCAAGAAGGGGACTATAGCGGTACTAGATAAGAGAATTGGAGGAGAATAGTAATAAAGGTAAAAAATGAATCAATTTATTGAAAGTAACATAAAAAAAACAGGAAATACACAGTTTTTATAAAATACATCAACAGCAATATAAAATAGACATATTATACGACCAGCCAACTCATCACCGAGATGGTGAAAGAACCTAGTCAGAGGGTGGCAGTGGAGCGAAGGGGGTCATATAAGTCAAGATCTCATCTCTACTAGTTTCGCTACTGTAGTAGCTTCGTCAGGAGATTTTATTCTGTGCACAGAGTATCCACTCGTTAGGGGAGCATGGGTCCGACGTGGAGAGAAAATCTCACACGGGGGCCAGGTGGAACAATTTGCCCCAGCGCATAGGGAAACCTGTGTAAAGGTATTGAGAGGAAATACACACCTGGCCCTGGGAAACACTTGTGGTTCTACCAAACGCCAAGCGGTCTTTGCCCAAATTACCCTCCTGCTGCTGGCATAGCCTAACCGGTTATCTCCAGCTGTGCATGTGGCTTTTATTGTAATTGCCGCTAATTATCAGATAGGTCCCAGGGCCCTTTCCTCTCAATACCTTTACACAGCCAAACACAGGTTTCCCTCTGCGCTGGGGCAAATTGTTCCACCTGGCCCCGTGTGAGATTTTCTCTCCACGTCTGACCCATGCTCCCCTAACGAGTGGATACTCTGTGCACGGAATACAATCTCCTGACGAAGCTACTACAGTAGCGAAACTAGTAGAGATGAGATCTTGACTTATATGACCCCCTTCGCTCCACCGCCACCCTCTGACTAGGGTCTTTCACCATCTCAGTGATGAGTTGGCTGGTGGTATAATATGTCTATTTTATATTGCTTTTGATGTATTTTATAAAACTGTGTATTTCCTGTTTTTTTTATGTTACTTTCAATAAATTGATTCATTTTTTACCTTTATTACTATTCTCCTCCAATTCTCTTATCTAGTACCGCTATAGTCCCCTTGCCCCTACCTACCCTCTTGGCTTTTTTGGGCCTCTGGGGTCCCAATAAACCCTACTTCTATTCAAACTTATGCTTAGGATGATGGTACTATAATTTTTTGTTTATTTTATTCTTTACACTGAGAGGCTTTCATACAATCACTGATTACATGGGACAGAACTACTGGCAAAACAGCAATTCCATATGCTATTTTATTGCATGCTTATAAGGAAATTGCCAGAGGTACCCCTGTTATGCCAGCTATGATAAAGCACTGTTTGATAGTGGGAAACGCGTCAGGTCTTTTTGTCCTGTTGTTCTGCTGTGGCATGTATTTTTGATAAATTTTTCTACGAATAAAAGGCTCATTTTTTTGGAGTGTGGCTGTCCAGAATTTTCTCTCATTCAACCTGTTATAGTGGTTTGAATAAGGAAGCCCTGGGGCCTTTGTGTCCTGCTACTTGGTTGAGCCACCCATGTGGGAGCAGCACAGATGAATGATCTAATTGCCTGGACATAACAATTGAGTGACATTGTTTTTATGGTGTGGTGAGAGGACTGTATAGATATTTTTGTACCGTGTAAATAATTTTATATTCCCTTTTGGGATTCTTTTGATACCATTAAAGTGCATAGTCATTCCAGAAAGTCCAGTTTTCTGCCACAGTAGCCACTGGGTTAACCATTGTGGAGGCTTTACCTCCAAGTGTGGTTACCATGTTTTGTTTTGTTTTCTGATATGCTTTCTAGTTACAAGGTGGAACACCTAAATGGTTTATGGACACTAGGAAGGTGACTTTGCCTTATATTTCTGCTCTCTTTCGATTTGTGTTTTTGTGTGCTATCTTCTCTTGTGCAATGCCTGCCACCAATTTTTTTGTGGTGTATACAAATCACCTGTTACCATAAGACCAAATGTGCTTCTAAAATGTGGATGATGCCGTACAAATCATTGACTGCATAAATTTGTTACATCTTAGCAAATTGTACAGTGGACACATGTTACCATCTCATCTTTCGTCCAATTTTATTATATTTAGATGAGGGATATTATCATGTTTTAACCAATCAACATTTTTTTAAATCTTTTAAAGCATTTTAACCTCTTTCCCACCGGGCTTGTTTTTCAGATTCGGTGTTTACAAGACTAAAACAGTTTTTTTTGCTAGAAAATTACTTAAAACCCCCAAACATTATATATATATTTTTTTCTAACACCCAAGAGAATAAAATGGCAGTCATTGCAATACTTTTTGTCACACCGTATTTGCGCAGCGGTCTTACAAACGTACTTTTTTTGGAAAACAATCACTTTTTTGAATTAAAAAAGAAGACAACAATACATTTTGCCCAATTTTTGTTGTATATTGTGAAAGATAATGTTACGCTGAGTAAAATGATACCCAACATGTCACGCTTAAAAATTGCGCCCGCTCGTGGCATGACGTCAAACTTTTACCCTTAAAAATCTCGATAGGCGACGTTTAAAAAATTCTACAGGTTGCATTTTTTGAGTTACAGAGGAGGTCTAGGGCTAGAATTATTGCTCTCGATCGCAGCGATACCTCACTTGTGTGGTTTGAACACCGTTTTCATATGCGGGCGCTACTCGCGTGTGCGTTCGCTTCTGTGCGCGAGCTCGTCGGGGCGCTCGTCGGGACGGGGCACCTTCCATTGAAATCAATGGGTACAGGGCGGGGTTTGGTGATGGCAGAGTAGAGAGCAACACATGTGTGTAGAGCTCCGTCCCTCCACCCTGCTATCCAGCTAAGGATGGAGATCTCATGGTGTCGCAAGCCTAGCCTTGGTGGTCCCATCCTGGGGATAAAGAGAAAGGAGAAACCCACACAGTACCAGGGGACACAGCCAGAACTTGAGCACTATTTTCCCTGCATGCGAGCTGCTACAGCAAGTAAACAAACAGCAGAATCACGTGATATGGCACGTGACACGGCAGCAAGTAAGGAAGTATACCCCACGAGTGTGTATGATGTGCGGCTTCACAGGCAGAACAGTAAAGAGACAAGCCGGTCGGAGGAACTGGAGCAGGGTGTATTGGATACTATGTATGGAACGAGGGAGGAAGAGCGGTCAGGGGTAATTCCACCTTAACCCATGGAAGCCTCAAGGAGGAACCCCAATGACATCCAGAGACCCAGGAGACATGGATCTGAGAGCCTTAATACAAGCATTGACAACCAGGGTGGACATAGAGTCGATGATGACACGCATAGCGGAAATTCACCGCAAGGAGCTGAACCAGGTACACACAGAGATACAGCATTTATCAGAGAGACTAAAGGGAGAGGAGGACTTGAAGGCGTCCCTGGGAAGCCGAGTACAGCACCTGGAACAGGTAGAGAATATACAGACTTTACATGTTTCTGTTATGCAATTGCAACTAGAAGAATTTGAGAACCGTAGCCATCGTCAGAACCTGCGGTTTAGGGAAATTCCCAAAACCATAGGACGAGAGGCTTTACAGGCAACAGTCCTAGCAATATGTTTGCAGTTGCATGCCCCTCCCCAAGTATTGGAATTCGAAAGGGTGCATAGAACTTCGGGACCCCCCTCTGTGAATCCGAGCAGACCACAAGATGTTATATGTTGTTTCCATCGCTATTTACACAAAGAACTGATGAGGCGCAAGGCTTGGGAGGTGGGAGATATGAACAGGATGGGGCCAAGGTGAAAATATTACCAGACTTATCACGGGCAACCCTGCAGCATAGGACAATGCTACACCCTCTCCTGGACAAGATCAAATCATCAGGGGGGATATCCGATCTCATTGATTATAAAAAAAATCCCTCTCATTTACTCTGCGGCATCCAGGTGACCTCCCAGATTTGTTTCCCTTCTTAGGGATGGAGGCCATTGAGATTCCGAATTGGCTACAAGTCATTTAAGCCCTCCATTTTGAAGGGACCTATGTCTTGATTCCCCCCACTTCCTATTTCTTGCCCCTTCTGCCTTTTTGCCTTTGTCCTCCCCCAATTTTTTTTTGTTCTTGAGTAAGAAGACCCACCCCCTCCTTGGAGCATACAGGAGAGGGTTCTAGAAAGAACACCCAGAAGAAAGAGGAGCTCGGGACTATGTGGAGATAAGATATGACATGGTGGGATATGTTATAATATGACTATTAGAAGAAAGAGAGGGGAAGGAAAGGGGGAGGGGGAAAGGGGGAAGAAAGGGGAAGGAGCAACTGAAAGAAAGAAGGGAGAAAAAGGGGAAGGAAAAGAGAGGGGGAAAAGAGGTTATCTACTTACTATGGAATTTTTTTTTCTGTTTTTCAGGTGTTGTGGGTTGAGGTTACGGGCCTCCCTCCACCCCCCTCAAACAAAAATTATGTATGGGGACAAGGGGGATCCCTTTCTCCTTTTCTTTTTTTTTCTTCACATAACGGCACCCCAGGTTTGGGGGGGGGGGGTGCCCTTGAATTACTGATGGTGCACTAGGGGTGGGGGTTGTTTTTTTTTTACTTATTCTCTCTCTATTGGTTTATATAATCTCTTTCTCTGTCAGTACCAAATATCTTAGGAATACCTGAATAATGTATGATTATGGGAAATTGTTAAAACCTAGGGGTGAGAGGATGGTGGTGAATAAAGGAGAACCTAGAATCAGAAAATTGAATAGTAGAGGAAACTAGGAGAAAGGGGCCACCGTGCTGAGCAGCACCTTCTCAAGACAGGAAGAAATAAGGAAGGGATAGGGAATTAGATAGGAGAGAAGGAAGAAGTTTCCATGTATATGGGACGCCTATGCTACACATTTGACACAAGGGGGAATTAAAGGGACACATAGACACATGATTTACTAATAAGAGGATAATAGTTAAGTATCCGCACATAGGGGTATAAAGGGAGACGTAAGGACAATAAGTAGATTGACACAAATAGGAGAAGGGGGAGATGGGGGGGTGGGGGCGCACATAGGCATGGAACAGGTGGGAAGAAATCAGTCAGTATGAGGAGGGGTGCCCAGTTAGGAAACAAGAAATAGCAGAATTCATAAAGATTCACCACTGGGGTAGATAGAAGGGGGAGAAGAAAGGGGGAATATGGGGATGTGGAAAAGGAAAATTAAGGGGTGGGTGAACTTGCAGTAACAATGCCCCTACCTGGAAACAGAGGGGCTGGGTAAGCGGCAATGGAGATGTGTGTTTATTGCGGGAGACAGGGGTGGAGGGAAAAGGAGGGGAGCACTCCAGTCATCTCAAACCAAACCCCCAAAGTAAGAGAATTAAAAGAACAGATGAAAGAGATACAAAAAGAACAAAGGTATATGAAATAAAGGCTCGAAGATCAGGAAAATCGCAATAGGAGGAAAAACATGAGGATTAGGGGATTACCGGATCAACAAGTGAAAGATCTACAGGAAAAAATGGATAAAATATTTGGTCAGATGTTAGGCAAAACGGCAATGGATAAGATAAAACTCGAAAGAATTCATCGGATAAGAAAACCGTCAGGAGTGGCGGACGAACTGCCGAGAGACGTAATTGTGCGATTTCACAATTTTCAAGACAAAGAGCAGATCCGTTTATGTTTAAAATTCAAGGTTCTAGCTAAGTTTGAAGAGACCACTTTACAGATTTTCCCAGATCTCGCAGCCGAGACACTGATTAGGAAAAGACTATTAAAACCTTTAGTGGAGCAATTAAAGAGGCAGGACATTCAGTATTTTTGGGGCTTTCCAGCCTGCCTAGTCGGAAGGAAAGATGGACGCTCAGCCACTTGGCAACTGATCCCCAAAAAAAATAAAAATAAGGCGTAGCGGGAGGGAAGAGGAGAAGAGAAGAAAATGAGGAGAATAGGGAATAAAGAAGATGAGACAGTATATAGAGGGGGGGACGGGGGTGGGGGGGGGTGAAATATTAAAGGTCACGGCCACCAAACCATGGAATAGCAGGAAAAATGGGAACAGTGCGGGCGCAGGGGACCTCCCAATACTGGAGGACAAATGCTCCCGAACAAAGCCTTATCCAGAGTCCAACCTCTAGGGGGGAGAACCGTAGGGCCAGGTGGGGGAGGGCCATGGATCTATGGGCCATGGGGAGGCCACCAACCCCCGTGACGGGGTAGGGGAGGAGGGGGAATGAGGGTGGGGGGTGGCGGGGATGGGAGGGGTGGGGGGAGGAGGGGTAGTGGGGTGACCTCTATGAAAATATATGACAGAAATAAGGCTTCAGCTTTAGAAAGCTACCTCAAAATATCGGATGCTTAAAATCAATATAATTTCATATAATGTCCGTGGAATGAATGCCCCCATCAAAAATGCAAACATAATACGAGAATTAACTTATTTAAAAGCTGATGTGATCTTTTTACAGTAAACTCATCTGTGTATGGGTGCAAATCGCAGAATTGTCTCAAATGAGTTCCACCTGTGGTTTTATACGGACTCCCCCATTTTTCACGCCAAAGGAGTGCCCATAGGGTTTGCTAGAGGTGTCCGGTTCATATTAGAAGGGCGCTTTTTATTCATAAAGGGGAACCTGAATGGCGTCGGGATTTCATTGGCAAACGTCTAAATAACCAAATAAAAAGTCTGCTCAATATTTGGCAGGAATTATGGAGGAGTTCATGGAATTTAAGACTGGGGGGGCCATTTTGGGAGGGGATTTCAATTTGTGTCTAGATCCAAAACTGGACAGTATGTCGCATGCACAGGGCACTGGAATGGGTCAGAGGAATAAATTAAAAAAGAAGATGTACCAACATCAATTAGTAGATGCATGGAGATCACAACACATAACAACGAGATTATACATTCCACTCCCCTGTACATGGGACGTATACAAGAATTGATTATATTTTGGTAGAACATAGGCTACTGGATTTAGTGAAAGATACAAAGATCGGAATCACAACATTCTCTGACCATGCACCAATTACACTTCAATTGAAAATGGGAGAGACAGAAAATAGGAAAAGTAACTGGAGGTTGAACGAAGAACTTCTACTAGATAAAGAGATAGAAAAGAGAATAAACAAAGAACTAGAACAGTTCTTTATGGAGAATAGTACAGAAGGAATGTCTGAGGCGATAATATGGGAAACCCATAAGGCTTATATTAGGAGTATCCTGATTAAGGAGGGAGCTGAAAAAAAGAAAAGAAATAAAGAGAACAAAATAAGTTTAATTAAAGACATTTTTGAACTACAGTAGGTGCACGCGATATTGTGTCAATCTCGCTCCCTTTCTCGGCGAGATTGAGCACCTACGAGCCCCATCGCGGGAGCCAGCGCCGAGCTGGCTTGCCGCGATGGAGACAGAGCCGTCATAGAAGCGACGGGAGATCCGACTTGGATTCCCGCCAATTCTACACGTGTGCGGCGTTTGTTATGAATCCTGAGGGGGAAGTCCCTGTCGGATTTTAAAAAAATAATTTGGCATGGGTTCCCCCCTCAGGAGCATACCGGGCCCTTAGGTCTGTTATGGGTTGTAAGGAGAGCCCCCCCTACGCCGAAAAAACGGCGTAGGGGGTCCCCCTACAATCCATACCAGACCCGTATCCAAAGGACGCTACCCGGCCGGCCAGGAAAGGAGTGGGGACGAGCGAGCGCCCCCCCCCCTCCTGAGCCGTACCAGGCTGCATGCCCTCAACATGGGGGGGTTGGGTGCTCTGGGGCAGGGGGGCGCACTGGGGGTCCCCCCCACCCCAGAGCACCCTGTCCCCATGTTGATGAGGACAGGGCCCCTTCCTGACAACCCTGGCCGTTGGTTGTCGGGGTATGCGGGCGGGAGGCTTATCGGAATCTGGGAGCCCCCTTTAATAAGGGGGCCCCCAGATACCGGCCCCCCACCCTAAGTGAATGCATATGGGGTACATCGTACCCCTACCCATTCACCTCAAGGAAAAATGTTAAAGTCAATAAACACAACACAAGAGTTTTTAAAATAATTTATTAGTCTGCTTTAGTCTTCTTTAGCTCTGTTTACCAGGGGGGGCTTCTTCTTTGACGTCTTCGGGTGGGGGCCGCTCTTCGCCGCCGTCCGGTTCTTTTCCACCGCCGGGGGGGTCGCTTTTATAAAAGCGCCCACTCCTCGGCGGGTTTCCTCCGACGTCTTCGGCGGGGGGTGGTGTGCTTCTTCTTCCGCTATCCGGGGGGGTCTTCTTCGGCTATCCGGGGGGTCTTCTTCACTCTCCGGGGGTCTTCTGCTATGTTTGCCGCTCTCCGCTGTTGACTCGGCGCACCCCGGTTCTTCCTCCAGCTGTCTGGTGCCTTCTCCTTCAGTGCTGAACGTCTATCTTCTTCTTCCGTGCGGTGACGTATTCTTCTTCTTCCGGGCTGTGACGTCATCTTCTTCTCTTCTCCCGATGTTGACACGTCGCCTCTTCTCGCTGAAATGACCGGTGCGCGGCTTGCATCGGACCTATATAGGCCTCACAGTCCCATCATGCTCTGTACCTACCCATGTGATACCTACTCACGTGGGTAGGTACCGGAGCATGATGGGACTGTGAGGCCTATATAAAATCCTTTTTAAAATCCGGCGGGGACTTCCCCCTCAGGATTCATAACAAACGCCGCACACGTGTAGAATTGGCGGGAATCCAAGTCGGATCTCCCGTCGCTTCTATGACGCGCACGTTGGAATGTGCTGTCACTATTCCAGTGAGTGCGAGATGTCGGCGAGATCTCGGCACCATGTCGCCGAGAATCAGCGCGATGCTGTCGTGCTAAAAACACAATATCACAAACACCTACTGTAGAACAACTACATAAAGAAACTAGAGAGAGAGAACTCCTATTGAATCTTAGTATTGAAAGAGATGAAATGAGAGAGGTAATCAAACAGGAATCCCCAACGGCTCTGAGCTTGGTTAAGAAAGAAAGATATCAATGGGGTAACAAGGTGGGGAAATAACTGGCAAATTTATAAAAAAATAAAAAAACAGCTAATTACATAGAGAGAATACAGACAAATACCGGGGAAATAAGATATAAGACATCAGAGATTGTTGAAAACTTTCAAGAATTTTATGGGAAACTCTACGCAATTAATAAAAACAAACACCAAAGAAGAGGTAAAACAAAAAGAGGAGAAAATAAAAACATTTTAAATAAAATTCCAGAAGGTAAACTTATTAATCTCGAAACCCCCATAACAGAAGAAGAAATATTTAAAATCATTCAAGAACTGCCAAATGGGAAAAGCCCCGGTCCAGACGGTCTGACTATACTGTATTATAAAAGATTTGCAGATATACTAACTCCGAAACTATGTTCCTATTTCAATGGGATTGGAGAGAAGTGGGAGATGAAGAAAGAGGCTCTAGAAGCTTTAATAACTATAATCCCTAACAAGGGTAAGGATAATTCTTTATGCTCTAGTTATAGACCAATTTCTCTCCTTAATACTGATTTAAAGTTATTTTCAAAAATTCTCGCCAACAGGATAAAAAAAATAATGAAGGACGTGGTCCATACGGGCCAAGTAGGATTTATTACAGGGAGGGAAGGAAGGGATAATGGAATTAGATCCCTCCTGGTCATATAGAAAATCAGAAAAAGTGGAGCCCCGGGTCTACTCCTGTCAATTGATGCTGAAAAAGCCTTTGACAGGGTAGACTGGGGCTTCATGCAGGATACACTAGAGGCGATAGAATTGGGACCCAGAATGAGAGGCTGGATAAAATCACTATATAATAGACCTACAGCAAGAATTAAAATTAATGGGACCATCTCAGAACCCTTCGAAATGAAAAATGGCACCCGACAGGGGTGCCCCTTGTCACAGTTGTTGTTCACTCTCGCACTAGAACCCCTGTTAAGGGGGATAAGGCAAAACGTGGATATTAAGGGGATAACAATTGGAGGGGAAGAGCATAAACTTGCCACCTATGCGGACGATATTTTGTTCTTTGTAACAAACCCCAGGATAACCCTGCCTAATCTAATGATTAAAGAGTTCGGCAGGATGTCCAACTTTAAGGTAAACCCAGCCAAATCGGAAATATTGAGTATAAACATCCCTAAAATAGAAAGGCGCGCTCTTCAGGAGGATTTCCCATTTGGCTGGAAAAAACAAAAATATCTGGGAATTAGGCTGGCAACCTCCATGGAGACCTTATATAAAATCAACTTCATTCCATTGTTAAATGAGGTCAAAGCAGAACTTAATAGAATTGCACCAGGGCAACTATCTTGGAGCGGCAGAATAAACATCTTTAAAATGGCAATAATCCCTAAAATAGTTTATAAAATGCAGATGCTCCCAATTCCAATACCAAAAGCATATTTAAAAAAAATACAGTCAATGTTTCTAAAATTTATCAGCAGAGGGAAAAAAACACGTATTAAATTAACACTATTGATTAAAGATAAGGCACAAGGGGGGTTAGGGGCACCTGATGTAAGAAATTACTATCATACGATTGTAATATCACAAATAATTGATTGGGCTACAAATAACACAGAAAAAAGGTGGGTAAATATGGAGATTAAAATGAGTAAAACAGCACTGGGGAAATTAATTTAGATTCCTGCACAGTATAGAGAAATCAGTTCAGATGCTCACTACATCACTAGGCACGCATTAAAAATATGGGATCAGATGCACAAGAAGGAAAATTGGGATTACAACTCACCCTTTATACCTTTAACTGATACAAAATTCTTTCTACCAGGGGGAAAAAAATGTTTAGTAAATGGATAATTCAAGATAACATTCAATTAAAACATGTTATGGAGCAAAACAACCTGTTAACTTTTCAGGAACTAAAAAATAAAAAGGAAATAATTTTGATTGATGAATGGCGGTACGCGCAATTACATTTTTTTTTTTCCGAAAGACTCCCCCAGCCTATTGGATCAGAAGTAAATCTTCGGCCCCTTGAAAAATTATGCGAGGGAAAGGCTGAAAAGAGGACAATCTCTAAGATATATAAGATCTTGCATTCATACAAGAGACACATTTTAAGATGGGAGGACTCCCATACTTACAAAACAGATTTTTCCCATGTGCATACCATGCACACAACCAAATATCTAAATCTAAATGGGTATCTATTATAATCTCCAACCGGTTGCCTTGGTCTATGCTAGACAAACATACGGATGTAGAGGGACGTTTCCTATTTCTAAAGGGGCACAATGGGGGCGTGAAGGTGACACTGGCCACCGTTTACGCACCAAATGTGCATCAAGACTCAGAAAACTCTGTCCGAGCTGGCTAAGTTTGCAGTAATCCTGGCAGGGGACCTTAATATACCCCTGGACCCTAAATTAGATACGTCATCAGGGTTCTCCACTACACCAGGAGGCACTAGGAGGGGTATTCTGTGGAGGCTACAGGAGATGCTGTTGATAGATGTCTGGAGGTTGATGCATACGGGGGAGAGTGACTGTGGGCTAGATTCAGCAAGAATTTACGCCGGCGTATCTATAGATACGCCGCGTAAATTCAAAGCTGCGCCGGCGTATCTTCTTTCTGTATTCAGAAAGCAAGATACGCCGAAATTAGGCTAAGATCTGACTGGCGTAAGTCTCTTATGCCGTCGTATCTTAGGGTGCATATTTACGCTGGCCGCTAGGTGGCGCTGCCGTTGATTTTAGCGTAGAATATACAAATTACCTGGATACGCCGATTCAGAAACGTACGTGCGCCCGGCGCATTTTTTTACATCGTTTACGTTAGGCTTTTTCCGGCGTAAGGTTGCTCCTGGATCTATGAGGTGTACGCAATGTTAAGTATGGACGTCGTTCCCGCGTCAAATTTTGACATTTTTACGTCGTTTGCATAAGTCGTTCGCGAATAGGGCTGTACGTAAGTTACGTTCACGTCTAAAGCATTGACGATTTGCGGCGGAATTTTGAGCATGCGCACTGGGATTCTTTTACGAAAGGTGCATGCGCCGTTCGTAAAAAACGCCAAATACCTGGGGTCACCCTAAATTTAAATAAAACACGCCCACATCATCCAAATTTTAATCAGGCGGGCTTACGCTGGAGCACATACGTTACTCTGCCGTAACTTAGGGCGCAAGTTCTTTCAGAATACGGAACTTGCGCCCTAATTTACGGCGGCGTAATGTATCGGAGATACGTTACGCCCGCACAAGATTACGCAGGGCTACCTGAATCTAGCCCTATATGTTCTTTTCCAACCCGCACCAACTGTACTCCGGAATTTACTTATTTCTGGTGCCACATTACCTACCGACGGTAGTACTTGAAGTTACCATTGATAACATAACATGGTCAGACCATGCCCCGGTGACAATCCATATTTCCCTGTCAGCCACGGCTTCCTCACCGGAGTGGTGTTGGCGTCTGAACGAAAGTTTGCTACAGATCCCTGAAATTAGGGAGGATGTGGCAAAAGAAATGGAAGTATATTTTCAGACGAGCGACACCCGGGGAGTGACCCATGGGAATGAGATTGGCTGGGCTTCCGCACTTCCGCCGGATGCACTTAGGGCATATATATCGGTTATCCTGAAAGAGGGGAAAGATCCGGCGGAGAGCAGGAGCTATTGCCCAATCTCATTGTTAAACACAGACTTAAAGCTTTTCACTAAACTACTGGCTGAGCGCCTCCAACCACTATTGAATCAATTGGTACACCTGGACCAGGTTGGGTTTATCCCAGCTCGGGAAGCCAGAGATAACACCATTAAGGTGCTCAACCTGGTCCACTGGGCCAATGAAACCAAAATTCCTAGTATTTTCTTAAGTACGCGGAAAAGACGTTTGATAGGTAAGCTGGCGGTTTATGTTCGAGGTGTTGAGACATATGGGAATAGGAGAGCATATGATAAGATGGATAGCGGGATTGTATGTTTCCCCTGAGGCGTAAATGGGATATTAAAATCTCAAATGGGACGCATCAGGGATGCCCATTTTCTCCTATGTTGCTTGCTCTCTTCCTTGAACCCCTATTGAATAGAATTAGGCAAAACTCAGACATTCAGGGTCTTCAAATAAAAGACCCTAACTATAAAATTTCAACCTATGCAGACGACCTATCGTTTCCCCTATCCAGCCCTCACGTTTCCCTACCAAATTTGATGAAGGAAATAGAAGAATACGGGACACTTGCAAATTTCAAAATCAACTATGCAAAATCAGAAGCGATGGAGGTGGCCCTTCCCTTATCAGTGCAGAAAACGATTCAATACAATTTTCATTTTAAATGGGTAGGGGCAGTATTAAAATACCTGGGGATACAGATACCGTCAAAAATAGAAAATACCTTTACGGTGAATTTCCCTGCACTGTATAAAGTAGCCTGCTCTTTGCTGGACAAGTGGCAGCACGGACTTCACTCATGGTTTGGCCGATGTAATATGATCAAAATGAGTATATTACCAAAATTCTTGTATCTATTCCAAACGGTACCTGTGTAAATACACTCTTTACTAAATTCATCTCGGCAAAAAAAAGACCAAAGGGTTAGCCAAAGTTATTTGACCCTTACTAAGTGACACAGGGCCTTGGAGTCCCAGACATCTCTAAATACCATCAAGCAGCACACCTAGGCAGGGTCATAGATTGGTGTAGACATGCAGAATGGAAACAGTGGATTGAATTGGAACAAGAGGTTATTAAGGTACCATTGCGTAGAGCGCCCTACTCAAGATTGCCGGAACCTCTTAAAAAACAACCTTTTATAGGTCCGACTCTCTTAATAAGTGCTAAAATCTGTCAGAACCCTAAATACTCATCACTACAATCACCACTGTACTCAGTATTGGGAAATCCATGCTTCAGTCCGGGGATGGAGGGAGGGGCTTTTTTGAAGCTTCGGGAGAGGGGCTATATGCAAGTCTCTCATTTCTTAGACTCGGACTCATGGCCTACAGTTGAGTCATTGACCCAGCTGGGAGGCAGGTATGAAATAGGATACTGGCAGGCACTACAACTCTGTCATTTCTTTCATACACTAGGTCCAGCGAAAAGCTATAGATGGGACTTGACAAGGTTTGAAACATACTATGAAGAGAGGGATCCCCTTCCCCGAATAATATCCAAGATTTTTATGTTGTTAATTGCACTTCCAGATAACTATGAGGTACCAGCAATTGGAAAATGGGCGAAGGACCTCAATAGGACCTTTACATTAGCTCAATATCAGAAGATAGTATACTTTTCGTTGAACTCATCAATCTGCACTAGAACCCAGGAATTAAATTATAAGTTAATGACCAGATGGTATTATACACCCTCGAGACTATGTAGGTTTTTCCCTGAAGCGTTTGGAGATGTAAAGTGTTGGAGATGTAAAGGGGGGCGGGGAACCCTGTTGCAAACATTTTTGGACATGTCCTAAGATTAGACAATACTGGTCAGAAGTACGAAGGATCTCCCAAAAATGTACAACCTATTTAATGCAGGATGACCCTGCTTTTTTTTTGTTACACCTCTCAGAAATACCAACACAGATATATAAAAACTCAGGGCCAGATTCAGGTAGAATCGCGTAACTAAGTGGCGGCGTAACGTATCACATTTACGTTACACCGCCACAAGTTTTACGGGCAAGTGCTTGATTCACAAAGCACTTGCGTGTAAAGTTGCGGTGGCGTAGCGTAAATCCGCCCGGCGCAAGCCCGCCTAATTAAAATGGGGCGTGAATCATTTCAATTAGGCGCGTTCCCGCGCCGAACGTACTGCTTTTCTTCTGTCCCTAAAATTTCCCGACGTGCATTGCGCTAAATGACGTCGCAAGGACGTCATTGGATTCGACGTTAACGTAAATGGCGTCCAGCGCCATTCACGGACGACTTACGCAAATGACGTTAAATTTCAAATTTCGACGCGGGAACGATGGCCATACTTAACATTGGCTAGACCACCTAGAGGGCAGCTTTATCTTTACGCCGCATATCTCTTACGGAAACTGTGTAAATGTACTGCGACGGGCAAGCGTACGTTCGTGAATCGGCGTAACGACTCATTTGCATATTCTATGCCGACCGCAATGGAATCGCCACCTAGCGGCCGGCCTAGAATTGCAGCCTAAGATCCGACGGTGTAAGTCACTTACACCTGTCGGATCTTAGGGAAATCTATGCGTAACCTGATTCTATGAATCAGGCGCATAGATACGACCGTCGGATCTCAGAGATACGACGGCGTATCAGGAGATACGCCGTCATATTTCTTTTCTGAATCTGGCCCTCAGTGTTATGTCATCTTGTTAAAGAGGCCAATTAAAATGGGGCGTGAATCATTTCAATTAGGCGCGTTCCCGCGCCGAACGTACTGCTTTTCTTCTGTCCCTAAAATTTCCCGACGTGCATTGCGCTAAATGACGTCGCAAGGACGTCATTGGATTAGACGTTAACGTAAATGGCGTCCAGCGCCATTCACGGACGACTTACGCAAATGACGTTAAATTTCAAATTTCGACGCGGGAACGATGGCCATACTTAACATTGGCTAGACCACCTAGAGGGCAGCTTTATCTTTACGCCGCATATCTCTTACGGAAACTGTGTAAATGTACTGCGACGGGCAAGCGTACGTTCGTGAATCGGCGTAACGACTCATTTGCATATTCTATGCCGACCGCAATGGAATCGCCACCTAGCGGCCGGCCTAGAATTGCAGCCTAAGATCCGACGGTGTAAGTCACTTACACCTGTCGGATCGGATTCTATGAATCAGGCGCATAGATACGACCGTCGGATCTCAGAGATACGACGGCGTATCAGGAGATACGCCGTCATATTTCTTTTCTGAATCTGGCCCTCAGTGTTATGTCATCTTGTTAAAGAGGCCAAGGCGTGTATTGCATGACCCTAGACCACCATTGATAGCAAAATGGCTTAATAGGGTTAGAAATGTGGGGCCACAGAGGACCTGGTCCTCTCAGCCCAAGATAAGAACGAGCAATACACTAGAAATTGGAGTATATGGGACTTATTTGTTGACTCGGAAGAAGAAAGGAGGTTGATGGGAGGGGAATGAGTCTGCCCTGTTTGTGAATGAAGGGGGGTTAACTCCCTTACTGGGAAGGAGACGGAGAAGGAGAGGGGGGGTCCTTTTTTTTTTTTTTAGGAATGTACTCAAAGTTTTGTTTTAGTTGGCGGGAGGGGGGAGGATGGGGACAATATAAAATAAAAGGGAGGTGGGAGTGTGTTTTGTTAGACATAAGTCAGAGATAATAAAAGGTGGGGGGCCCTGGAAGTAAATATAGAGGTACTTACAGGACTTAATTGGTTTGCACCGCAAGATTTAAGCAGAGAAGAATTAGGAAGAGATTATGAGATAGTCTGCTTATTCTTAGTCTGCGTAAACCACCCCATAGACTGTAGAGGATTTGACTGTTTATTTCTCTTTTTTCCCTTTTACATGAATGGACTATGTGATTATGTGAGTGAAACAGAAGAAAGATGAGAAGTAAATCATGTATAAAATTAATGGAAGAAATGTAACATGCTATCTGTACCTCTTTTGAGTAAAAATAAAGAATATATAAAAAAAAAAAAAAATGTAATTCATTTTTGTACAGCGTGATGTGCTATTTAAATGCTGTTATAGCACTAGCCTCTTAGGAGCTCCAGGGTTTTTAAATGGTTCCCCAACATTACACAGAAGCTGCTGGTATATGATGAGCTCCCAGACCACTCCAAGTGATTCACAACTGGACCTGAAGATACACAAACACATCAATGGCAATAATTGGGCTTCAATCACTTTATTCTTTTTATAGTTAATTTATAAATTTATGGAGAGACGATTAAGGGTTCAGGACCATTTTGTTGCTAAATGACCGGGCCACTTTTTGTCATTTGGCACTGCGTCGCTTTAACTGACATCGTGCAACGTGGCTTCCAAACAAAATTTAAGTCCTTTTTTCCCCACAAATAGAGCTTCCTTTTGGTGGTATTTGATCACCTCCTCCGTTTAGGTTGATACGTATTCTTCTACACATTTTTGGTAAAAAAATCGCAATAAGAGTTTATTGATCGGTTTGCACAAAAGTTATAGGCCCGGATTCACAAAACACTTACGCCGACGTATCTCGAGATACGCCGCGTAAGTGTAAGTATGCGCCATCGTATCTGTGCGCCGTGCCCACAAAACTAGATACGCCTGAAAATAGGCTTCGTCCGACCGCCATAACTTTCCTACGCCGGCGTATCATTGGCGCATATTTACGCTGGCCGCAAGTGGTACTCCCATTGATTTCCTATTCACCTATGCAAATGAGGGAGATATGCCGATTCACGAACGTACTTGCGCCCGGCGCATAATATACACACTTTGCGTAAGTCCTACATCCGGCGTAAAGTTATTCCCCATATAGGAGGCGCAAGTCATGCAAAGGTATAGACCAGGGAACACAGCCGTCGTATTTTACTTTGTTTACGTAGTACGTGAATAGGGATAGGCGTAGGTTACGCTCAGGTCGTAGGCAGTGATTCGACGTATCTTAGGCAGTTGTTTCAACGTGATTCTGAGCATGCGCACTGGGATGCGTCCACGGGACGGCGAATGCGCCGTACGTTATTCGTAACTTTATGACGCTCAGTCCTTCATTTACATGGGGTCACGCCTCATTAGCATGGCTCACGCCCACTTCCACTTACGCTGGCTTACGAATACTGTGCTTGCCTCTGTGCGCTGCGTCGGCGTAGCGTATATTCGATACGCTACGCGGCATAAATATGCGCCAATGTATGTGAATCTGGGCCATAGAGTCTACAAAATAGAGGATTGTTTTATGCCATTTTTATAATTTTTTTTCTTCTAGTAATGGTGGCGATCAGGGTTTTTTATTGTGACTGCGACATTATGGTGGACACATCGAACACTTTTGACACATTTTTGGGACCATTGTAATTTTTACAGCGATCAGTGCTATAAAAATGCACTGATTACTGTGAAAATGGCACTGGCAGTGAAGGGGTTAACCACTAGGTGGCGCTGTAGGGGATAAGTGTGCCCTGAGCTATTCTTACTGTAGGAGGGATGGGCTGCATGTCACAAGACAGTGATCCCTACTTCCGATTACAGGAAGTGGTGATCACTGTCATCGACACTAGGCAAAGCGGGGAGATGCTTGTTTACATCAGCATCTCCCCGTTCTTCCTTAGCGTGAGACGAGGTGTGCGCGTCCACAATGTCGCGATCTTAAAGATAACGTATGTATACATCCTTCTGCCTGTCCGTGCCATGCTGCCGATGTATATAGTCATGCGCTGGTCGGCAAGCGGTTAACTCACCCAGAAGGTTATCCCAGGCTGGCTTCTGCTACTTAAAGTGGTTGTAAACCCTCATGTTTTTTCACCTTAATGCATCCTATGCATTAAGGTTATAAACCTTCTGTCCTGCAGCAGCTCCCCAGACAGGGGTGGATCCAGGGGGGGCAATGGGGAAATTGCCCCCCGAGAAATTGGTTGTGGGTAAGCGAGTCAGCGGCTCGGCGGGCAGACAGCTCAGCAGACGGACAGCAGGGCGGATGGGTGAGTGAGCAGACAGGTGGCTCAGCGGGCGGGCAGCTGGGTGGCTCAGTGGATGAGTGGGCGGCTGGCCAATCAGTGGGCCGGCAGGCAGGGGGAGCAGAGAGATGACATAATCTCTCACCGCCTGGCGCCTGCCCTGTATCCCTGCAGTTCTGCCCTCACTGTTCAGGCAGCCGTGAGCAGCAGAGAGATTACATCATCTCTCTGCTGCCTGACTTCACTCTGGGACACAACAAGTGACAATCCCCACCTTAGTATGAAAGTGAAACAGCAAGTGACAATTGTAGCAGGCAAGTGAAAATCTGCAATGTGTGGCAGGTGACGTGGCAAGTGACAATCTGCATCTGGTGACAGGTGAGGTGGCAAGTAACAATACACAACATGTGGCAGGTGACAATCCGCAAGGTGTGGCATGTGACGTGGCAAGTGACAATCTGCAATGTGTGGTAGGTGATGTGGCAAGTGACAATCAGCAATGTGTGGCAGGTGACGTGGCAAGTGACAATCTGTATCTGGTGACAGGCGACGTGGCAAGTGACAATCCGCAACGTGTGGCAGGTAATGTGGCAAGTGACAATCCGCAACATGTGGCAGGTGACAATCCTCAACGTGTGGTATGTGATGTAGCATTCCACAATGTGTGGCAGGTGATGTGGCAATTGACAATCCGCAAAGTGTGGCATGTGACGTGGCAAGTGAAAATCTGCATCTGGTGACAGATGATGTAGCAATCTGCATCTGGTGGCAGCGACGATGGCAAGTGACACACTCAAGGCTCCCACTGATTCTGCATTATGGTGAGTTGAACTATTTAATTTTATATAACAATGTAATAATAGAAATATCCTGACACCATATCAACCATGGTGCCGGGATGATTGAAGTGCCAACATCAGCCATTTCCCTGATAAATTGCCTGTAAAAAAAAAAAATTCTGCCAGTGCCCGAGACTAGACTCTGGATCTGCCCCTGTCCCCAGACCCCCCGTTTTACTTACCTGAAGCCGTTCTTTCTTGCACCGGGGACAAGCACACCAGCTCTAGCCGGTGTCTCATGTCCTGGTTGGATAGATTGCTAGTAGCGCAGCCATTTGCTCCCGCTGCTGTCAATCAAATCCAATGATGATAGCGCAGGCGGGCAGGGTGGAGTCCTGCTGTCTGTGTCAATAGACGCAGCAGCAGTACACGAGAGCATGCCCGCACGGGTTTCCCGAAGGAGAGCGCATCTCCAACAGGGCACTTGAGAGGAGGAGCCACGAGCGCCACTGAGGGACCCCAGAAGAGTTAGATCAGGGCCACTAAGTATGACATGTTTGGGGGTTTGTAAGTATGACAAAGAGGGTTTAGCAACCCTTTAACGAGTGCTCAAAAGCTTCTCAGCTGTCAGTTAATTTCCAGCCACTCATTAGGCCGGGTTCACACTGGTAAGATACAACAGTTGTACTACTCTGGATCCAAATTTGCCCTGCGACTTGAAATCCAACATGCGTCCGACTTCAATGAACAGGGATCCGACTTCGATCCACTGTGTTTGGTATGAATCTTTAGGAAGAACTCCATGCCAAATTTAAAAAACGGCATGGGTTCCCCCTCTAAGAGCATACCAGGCCCTTCGGTCTGGTATGGATGGATTTTAGGGGAACCCCCTACGCTGATGAGGACAAGGGCCTCTTCCCGATAACCCTGCCTGTTGGTTTTCGGGGTCTGTGGGCAGGGGGCTTCTTGGAATCTTGGAGCCCCTTTAATAAGGGGGGCCCCCGGATCGCGGCCCCCCACCCTATGTGAATGAGTATGGGGTACATTGTACCCCTACCCCTTCACCTGGAAAAAAGTGACAAAATATAAAAACACACTACACAGGTTTTTAAAGTAATTTATTAGGCAGCTCCAAAAGAGTGGAGGAGACCCGGCAGAAGACAACGGACAGAGGGAGAAGAACCAGAGAGATCAGAGAAGATCCGGAGAAGGGAGAAGAAATCGGAAGAGACCCCCGGAGCTGCCTAATAAATTACTTTAAAAACCTGTGTAGTGTGTTTTATTTTTGACACTTTTTTTCAGGTTGAATGGGCAGCCCATACTCATTCACATAGTCTGGGGAGCTGGGATCTGGGGGCTCCATTATTAAAGCGGGCTCCCAGATTCCGATTAGCCCTGTCCGCAGCCCCCGACAACCAACGGCCAGGGTTGTCGGGAAGAGGCCCTTATCCTCATCAACATGGGGACAAGGTGCTTTGGGGTGGCCCACCCCCCTCATGTTGACACCCCCCCATGTAGAGGGCATGCGGCCTGGTACGGTTCAGGAGGGGGGGCACTCGTTCGTCCCCATCCCCTTTCCTGTTTGGATAAGGGTCTGGTATGGACTTTGGGGGGGACCCCCACACTGTCTTTTCAGAGGTTCCCCTTAAAATCTATGCCAGAGTGAAGGGCCTGGTATGCTCTTAGAGGGGGAACCCATGTTGTTTTTTTTTATTTGGTGTGGAGTTTCCCCTCAAGATCATCAGAGCACAAGTCGCATGCCAAAGTCGGATCAGGCAAGATCCGACTTCATTGATATTCAACGGGCTGAAGTAGGATCAAAGTCGGACCAAAGTAGTGTAGGGAGCATTTTCAAAGTCGGACTGACTTGTGTCGGACCAGTTAAGATGGCTTTCATAGGGAAACATTGATTTTCACACGTCATGCGACATGAGCTCCCAATGTCGGAGCGTTTGTCGTACCAGTGTGAACCGGCTTCAGTACCACCTAGACTCACATGGTTACCACTTACCTGCCTACAGCCAGGCCCTTTTTTCTATTTAAACAGCTTAGCTCATTTTCTCCTTACCCTTGCGTGGTCTATGATCTTTAAGACCCCTTTCACACTGGGGGGCGCCCGTGCATTAGCGGTAAAGCGCTGCTTGTTTTAACGGACTTTACTGTTGTTTAAGCAGCGCTTTTTGCCTGCTAGCGGGTGCCTTTAATCCCCGCTAGCGGCCGAAGAAGGGGTTAAAAACACCCTTGTTGCAGTGCTTCCAAATCGATTTTCAGGCGCTTCTGGAGTGCTGCTCATTCACTGGAATGGGCCGGGGCATTTTGGGAGCGCTGTATACAATGCTCCCAAAATGCCCCAAAGATGCTGCTTGCAGGACTTTTTCTAATGTCCCGCAAGCGCACCGCCCCAGTGTGAAAGCATTCAGGCTTTCACATTCGGGTGGCATTGGAGGCAGTTTTCAGGCGCTTTACAGGCGCTATTTCTAGCGCTAAAATGCCTGAAAACGGGGTCTAAGTGCATTCCTTCCTGTTTTCATTCTGTCTTTGTCTGGTTTATGGTTCCTGACACAAGGCGCTTGCCTTGGGGTAACATGTGGTAAAACACATGTTACTGTAATGCGCAGCAACTAGTGAACACACATGCCCAAAGCACTACAATGGACTTGTTTTTATGATGCCACAATGCAGAGATGTGAGCATCTGTCCATTCAGATTGAATTGACCGCCTTTCCTAAGCGCACTATAAGGCACAACATAACTCATGTTAACATGTGTGGGTGATTATAGGACACATAGGTCTAAAACCTGGCTGAGACAATGCAGCAAGTCACAAAGCTGCTTTTAGTTACTACATTAGCTTGACATGAGCTGATTGCTGATTAGCTGCCAAGTTACAAGCACACTACTCAAAGCATTTCGCTATTAAAGTTGTGGAAATAGAAAAGAAACAAGCAAGAATAGGACACAACATAATAGGCCGTGAAGTATCAACCAATGAACAGGGTGAGAAATAAATAATTGAGATGCAAGGTAAAAAAAAAAAAAAAACAGGAACAGAGAGTAACGGGTTTGTTGGTGATGGAGAGGATGAATCATGGCCCTGGAAGAAATGTAGTTCTAAGAAATTGCAAAAGCATATGAAAAAGGGAAAGGACAGAATGCCAGAAAATATAGACAAACTAGAGGGGATGAGAGGAGGTGTGACAAAGCAATGCATCAAAGCACAAAAAAAATCTAATTCTACCGTTCTCTGCGTCACATATAGGAGCCCTGGTAATCCAGTCTCTTACGTTAAATGCAGAGTGTTTGTCAGGATTATTGCACTGCCTCCCACCTGACATAGAAAAAACAGGGAGAAAAATGATGCTCATGGGTCAGAAAGAGATACATCCCTCTAATCCCTGTGCCAAGTAATATCTGCTGTGATAGCTGTCTAAAATAACTCACTGACTCACAAGATGCTAACAGGACAAACGACCTTGATACACAGACTATAAGACACACAATCAAAATGACTCAACTTAACCCTATAGCTGATGGTTCTGGCTGCCTTAAAGTTTCTGCTTTCTTACAATGGGTTTATTTATTTTTTATTGTTTTTATTTCATGTCTTTATAAAGCGCCAACAATTTACTCATCGGTTTACAATTATATGTAGCACAACCTCCTTGGGGACTGCTTGGAATTACCTGCTCATCTGCACTACCATGACCTTGTGAACATTCCAATCAACATGACACTCTGGGTTCAGAAATCTTTGCACCACCTTAAAGTAATAAGGCAAGGGTGGGAAATTGCCCTCTCACCAATGACCAGGCCAATTCAACGCCTTCTGGACAGCAGCTCCTGGAGCAACGCTAGTGCAGTGGATCCGCTGTGATGATCTCCCAATGCGAAGCTCAAAGCATGGGTTGTCAGATGACCAAGGTGGTGCTGGATGGATGTCTGACAAACCGAAAGCAGTGCTAGGCCCTACTCATCTGGTTTAGAATGTTGTACCCCACATGCTAGGCTGCGACCCTGCTCTCTATACATAGAGAGGTCCCAGGAGGAAGAGAGCATATGGCAGGTCTCTGGCTTCTTTGATAGCTCCTCCCAGCAATCTCCATGATGGTAGAAAAGATCCAGGGGATATGTAGTCCAGGTGTATAGTCATGTGGAGCAATTGCCATTCTGAGGAACTACTAACCCCACAATCCCTTTAGTTTGGCTCACAAATATGTCAGTTAGTAACGCTGGGCACTAGAGGGATATGCAATATATAGAAATACCGGAGGATAACTGTACTTTTCAATTGTAGTCCACATTGCTGCATCCTCCCACCACTTGAAAGTCTTTGGTCCCTAAAGACAGAACACAACCTGTGGGATCACCTTACTGTATCATAAAAAAAGTGAATGATTAATCATCTGACAAACCAAAAGTTGCAACAGCCAACAATTGACCCAAAGAAGGATCTTCTAACAGTAAATTATATACATTATCAGGCAAAGTCATATTCATTTTGTGACAGGCCAATAACAAGTCAGTGGCCCGCCCAGTAGTGTCAGGAGATGTATCAAGGTCATCCTTTACTAACAGTTCAATAAAGGAGTCAAGTGCTTGACTGGAACATTGAGCAGTAGTTATAAGTTTGTCAGAATTGTCTCCAAATGTATCATACGTCAGTCTTTTTGGAGGTCATATCTTCCATCTCAATCTGGAGTAAATATTTTCCAGTGGCTTTGATTCCCTGTTCGGTTCCCCCAGAAATACATCCGGATCCAGGTCCAGCTTCTGAATCAGACTCTCGTTCAGGTTCTGGTTCAGGAACAGTCTCTCTCCCTCTGCTGTATTAATAGGAGGAGTGGGATTCTCCATCACACTAGATACTTCATTGGATTGCATCTTGACTTCCTCGTCTCCCCTCAGTGAGTGAAGATCTGGTGTTTCAATTTCCTGCAAGGGGAGACCTGTCTTCCTCTTAAAGGGTGTCCCTTGACTGTCTTCTTACTCAGTCCCAGGGGTGAGGGGATTGTCTTCCACAGAAGAAACCCACAACCAATCAAGAGTCAATTCTTCGTCATCGCTCTCCTCTTCAGGGAGCATGGGTGGACACGTTTTCCCGGTCCTAGGCATCAGCGTAGGGGACTGATAGGTCTTTAAGCAAGACGATGGGGGTACTCGGACAGCCTCAGATATGGGTAGCAAATGGTTTTGATGCCAAGTATTCAGAGGGCCAGTCTTTCCTTCTGGCCGAATCTGGTACACAGAGAGCCCAGGCAGTCGTTTGCAGACAATGTAGGGTTGAGAACATAGTGGATCAGCCAGCTTATGTTTCCCAAGCACCCCTAGATTGTGCAACAACACTCGATCTACAGGTTGTAAATCTTGAACCCTTACTCTGAGATCAAAGTTTTTCTTGTTCCTCTGTTCTCTGATGGTAGAGGCTTCCTTGGCTTTCTCATAAGCCACTTTTAGATTTTTCTGAAGTCTGTCAACATACCCCCGATAGGAGGCCTGAGAGGTGTCATCTAATGATGTTCCAAAGGCCAGATCCACTGGTAAACTAGCTTCTCTTTTCCGTACATTAGCCTGTATGGGGAGTACCCGGTAGAATAATTTTAGGTGCTATTGTAAGCATGAAGGCTAATTTTTTAAATGCTTTCTGCAGCTCTGTGTATACAATGGAGCATGGGGGAGCTCGTGTCCATAATGGGGGTGGTAGTGACTAGGGTTGTCCAGATACCGATACCAGTATCGGTATCGGGACCGATACCGAGTATTTGCGGGAGTACTCGTACTCGCGCAAATACCCCTGATACCTAAATAGAATACTTTCCCCCCCCTGCCGCCGCATTGCGCCGCATCGAGGGACATGGCTAGAGGGACATTGCTGCATATGTGAGGGACATGGCTAGAGGGACATTGCTGCATATGTGAGGGACATGGCTAGAGGGACATGGCTGCATATGTGAGGGACATGGCTGCATATGTGAGGGACATGGCTAGAGGGACATGGCTGCATATGTGAGGGACATGGCTAGAGGGACATGGCTGCATATGTGGGGGACATGGCTGCATTTGGGGACACATTTAAAAAAAGTATCGGTATTCGGTATCGGCGACTACTTGAAAAAAAGTATCGGTACTTGTACTCGGTCCTAAAAAAGTGGTATCGGGACAACCCTAGTAGTGACACAGTCCAAAATCCACAATGGGTCAAAAGTGATATGGTCCAGAAATATTTAGACAGAATAAAGGTGGATAATGCACCTGGACCAGATGGCATACACCCACGGATCCTAAAAGAAATGAGCTCTGTAATTTCAAAGCCATTGTATCTAATTTTTAGGGACTCATTAATGACGGGAATAGTACCACTGGATTGGCGCAGGGCCAATGTGGTGCCTATATTTAAAAAGGGAACAAAGTCTTTACCAAGTAACTATAGACCTGTTAGTTTAACTTCTATAGTTGGTAAGATACTGGAGCGTTTAATAAAAGACCACATAGAGGAGTTCTTGCTGGAAAAAAACTATTTAAGCAACAGACAGCATGGATTCATGAAAGACAGAAGTTGTCAGACAAACCTGATTTTTTTTTTATGAAGAGGTAAGTAAAACCTTGGACAGAGGCGTGGTTGTGGACGTGGTATACTTGGATTTTGCAAAAGCGTTCGATACAGTTTTGCACACATGGCTCATGTGTAAGGTAAAGTCTACGGGATTGGAAATATCAGTTTGTAAATGGATAGAAAACTGGCTGAAAGACAGAATTCAGAGAGTAGTGGTTAATGATTCATACTCTGAATGGTCGAAGGTTATCAGTGGTGTACCCCAAGGTTCAGTGTTGGTACCCTTACTTTTTAATATCTTTATAAATGATATTGGGTCTGAGATCAAAAGTAACATTTCTGTCTTTGCAGATGACACCAAGCTATGCAGTGGAATAACGTCCTTACAGGATGTCTCCAATTTACAAGCAGACCTCAATGCTCTGTCTAACTGGGCGATTATGTGGCAGATGAGGTTTAATGTTCATAAATATAAAGTTATGCACTTGGGGGCTAAGAATATGCATGCATCATACATGCTAGGAGAAGTACAACTGGTGGGATCCGTAGTGGAGAAGGATCTGGGGGTTTTGATAGATCATAAGCTCAATAATGGCATGCAATGCCAAGCTGCGATATCCAAAGCGAGAAAAGTCCTCTCTTGTATTAAGAGAGGTATGGACTCCAGAGAGAGAGATATAATTTTGCCCCTGTACAAATCATTAGTAAGACCTCATCTGGAATATGCAGTTCAGTTTTGGGCTCCAGTTCTCAAAAAGGATATCGGGGAACTGGAGAAAGTGCAAAGAAGAGCTACCAAACTGATAAGAGGCATGGAGGAGCTCAGCTATGAGGAAAGATTAGAGGAACTGAATTTATTCACTCTGGAGAAGAGGAGAATAAGGGGGGATCTGATCCACATGTACAAATATATAAAAGTGATCAAAAAAATATTTTTTTTAAAGTGACAAAATAAAAAAAATTAAGTAAAATTTACAATAAATATATATTTTTTAAAGTGCCCCTGTCCTCGTGTGCTTGCACGCAGAAGCAAACACATGTGTAAGTCCCGTCCACATATGAAAGAGTTTTTAAAACCACACATGTGAGGTGTCGCCGCGAACGTTGCAGCGAGAGCAATCATTTTAGCCCCAGACTTTCTTATATAACCAGTAAAAAAAAAACACGTTGCCTATGGTGATTTTTAAGTCCTGAAGCTTGGCGCCATTTCACGAGCGTATGCAATTTTGAAGCGTGACATGTTAGGTATCTATTTACTCTGCGTAACTACATCTTTCAAGTAATGCAAAAAAATTGGGCTAACTTAACTGTTTTTTTTAAAGCATGCAACTGTTTGTTTTCCAAAAAAAAAAACACGTTTGAAAAATTGCTGCGCAAATATCGTGCGAGATAAAAAGTTGCAATGACCGCCATTGTATTCTCTAGGGTCTCTGCTAAAAAAACATATATAGTGTTTGGGGGTTCTATGTAATTTTCTAGCAAAAAAAATATGATTTTTTAATGTAGGAGCGAAGTGTCAGAATTGGCCTGGGCCTGAAGTGGTCAACGTATCGGGATGCGCAGCACCAACAACCTGTATATATGTGTTATCTATCCTATAGTTTCCTTTCAATAGGGTAAGGCTATGACTCACTTAGGCCATGGTTCTGAGACCACCAGCCTGCTCTTGATAGAGAACCCCTCCCAGGCCATCTCTACTGGCATCCACATGAAGTTTATAGGGATTGCCAGGATCGGCATAAGTCAAGAATGGAGGCTCTTCTTTTATTGCCAAAATGCTCTTTCACACCCATTGATCCTATACTGACTCTCCTTTCCTATGACCACCAGACTTCTTCACCTTGACTCCATCCTCTCCTTCTTCCGTGGCCACTTAACAGTTCATTAAGGGGCCGAGCAATCTTGACAAAGTTTTCCACAAACCGCCTATAATAAGAGCAGAACCCCAAGATCTTAGTTCAGTCACAGTCCTTGGCCTGGGCCATGTGGTAACAGCCTCTTCTTCTGCGGGACTGTGGCAATCCCTCCGGTGCTGACAACATGACCAAGATACCTGACAGAGGTTTTGTAGAACTGACACTTCTCCAAAGCCAACTTCAAACCTCCTCTAACCGAGCTTCATGTTCTTCTAATGTTCTTCCAAACACAATCATGTAGTCCAGATACACTAATACTTCTACTAGGTTCATGTCCCCTACCACTCTCTTCATCAATCGCTGGGGCCCCCTGACAATCCATGAGGCATTTGCCGGAACTGATCGAATCCCAAGAGGAAAATGAATGCAGTTTTTTCTCGATCCTCTGGATGCATGAAGATTTGATAGTACCCACTCTTCAAGTCGAATACGCTGAATCATTTGGCTCCAGTAAGACACTGATCAGGGATGGTGCGCCGATTTAGGATCCGATAGTCAATACACATGTGTAGTGATCCATTCTTCTTCCGCACCACCACAATAGGGGATGCATATGGGTTCCTGGACTCCTGAATGACCCCATACCTTTTTAATTCAACCAATTGTTCTCAAAGGTCTTCCAGGTCAATGAGGGGTATTCTCCTAGCTCATTCTCAAAAAGGCTTATTCTCCTTCATCCAAATTTGGTGCTGGGCACTCTTAGCACATCCTACAACAAAACCATCCTTCGAAAAAATCTTCTCCCATCTCATTAATTGTGACTTCATTCTTTGCTGCCATACAGGGGGTAAAACTTCAGCACAATGCTGTAACTACTTTTGCATCTGCTGACCAGTGGTCTCTTCAGGAAACACAAGGGTAGCTGCACTCACTTGCCCCACCAACACGCGTGGCTATTTTTGCCAGTTCGGGACAGGTCCCTGGTGGGGACCAATTCAGAAACCATCTCTAATCCAACAGCTCTAGCTTGTTCATCAGTTTTCTAACACAACAAAGGGGCCTGGTTGGTCCCAGGTCAGCTTGACTGTGGCTTTCACACAAGCAACTTCTCCTGGCTGCAACACTCTTTCCTTGGCCTCTAACTTCCACAAGCATCCTACCCCCTCAACAGGGACATTTTTCTCTCTTGCCACACGCTGACAGGCCTTCAGTAACTGAGGGTGGATCTTGTTTGGGATGTAACCATCTTCTCCCATTACCGACGACAACAGTCTCCTTGTCAGATCAGTGTTTGTCCCAATCAGTATTGAATTCCGTCCGGCCCTGTGTGGCCTTGGGGAACACGACCGCCAAGGTGTCAAAGGCCTCTACCTTCCTGACAGCTGCTGGTTCGAAAGATATCTGAATAGGGATGTATCCATCATATGGACACTTGGGTGTTCCAATTTCCCAGATCTCCAGTTCTTCAAGCTTGCATAGAGGAAGGTGGCTCAGGTACTTGTCATAGAAGTCCCAATATAAAAGCATGACTTGGACCACAGTGTCTAACAAGGCCATTGTGTAAATGTTTTCTATTTATATGGACACAATTGGGGATGGCCCCACTAATTTCTCTGGCAAGCTCTCTAGGTTGTTTCTAGTAGAGGTGGGTTTGCAACCTCTCTTTGGTGTATTCTGAGAGGACCTAACAGTGGTCCTAGGTGGTGACAAAGCAGCGGCTGCGGCTATCATAGCTCCAAGTCGCTTTGGATAAGTCTCTATGAGCTTGCCACATCTTACCACTGGGATTATTGCTCATTCCTCTTTGCAAAACTGCTCCAGCTCCTTCAAGTTGGATAGTTTGCGATTGTGAACAGCAATCTTTAAGTCTGACCTCAGATTTTCTATTGGATTAAGGTCTGGGCTTTTACTAGGTCATTCCAACACATTTACATGTTTCCCCTTAAACCGCTCAAGTGTTGCTCTAGCAGTGTGTTTGGGGTAATTGTGCTGCTGGAAGGTGAACCTTCGTCCTAGCCTCAAATCACACACAGCGTGGTACAGGTTTTTCTCAAGAATATCCCTGTTTTAAGGCACCATCCATCTTTCCCTCAACTCTGACCAGTTTCTCAGTCCAGACTGCTGAAAACATCCCCACAGCATGATGCTGCCACCACCATGCCACCACCATGTTTTTACTGTGGGTATGGTGTTCTTTGGGTGATGTGATGTGTTGGGTTTGCGCCAGACATAGCGTTTTCTTCGATAGCCAAAAATTTAAATTTTTGACTCATCAGACCAGAGCACCTCCCTCCATACAATTTGTAAACTCCCACATGCCTTTTCGCAAACTCAAAACAACAAGCAATTTTAAAGCGTGACATGTTAGGTATCTATTTACTCTGCGTAACTTCATCTTTCACATTATGCAAAAAAAATGGGCTAACTTTACTGTTTTTTTTTAAAGCATGAAACTACTTTTTTTTCCAAAAAAACACGTTTGAAAAATTGCTGCCCAAATATCGTGCTATATAAAACGTTGCAATGACCGCCATTGTATTCTCTAGGGTCTCTGCTAAAAAAGTGTTTGGGGGTTCTATGAAATTTTATAGCAAAAAAAATTTGAATTTTACATGTAGGAGTGAAGTGTCAGAATTGGCCTGGGCCTGAAGTGTGAAGTGTGTTATCTATTATATAGTTTTCTTTGGATAGAGTAAGGATACGACTCACATAGGCCATGGTTCTGAGACCACCAGCCTGCTCTTGATAGAGAACCTCTCCCCTATCATGAACTGCTTGTCTATTTTTTGTCCTAGTCTGGTGGGAAAAATGAGCAGCGAGGCTTGCAAGGATTGATAGTCCTGGAGGGAGAAGAGCTCAGCAGATACGCCGACGTAAGTCCGAATCTAAGGCCAGTGCCGTTGTATCTTAGGCTGCAATATCTACGCTGACCGCTAGGTGGTGTTTCCTTTGCGGTCAGCGTAGAATATGCAAATGACTAGTCACGCCGATTCACGAACGCACGCTTGCCCGTCGTAGTGTTTTTACGTCGTTTCCGTAAGCGATACGCGGCGTAAAGATAAACATGCCCCCTAGGTGGCGTACTCAATGTTAAGTATGGCTGTCGTTCCCGCGTCGCAATTTGAAAATTTAACGTCGTTTGCGTAAGTCGTCTGTGAATGGCGCTGGACGCCATTTACGTTACCGTCAAAACAAATGACGTCCGTGCGACGTCATTTAGCGCAATGCACGTCGGTTAATTTACCCAATGGAGCATGCGCAGCATGCGCCCCCTACCAGGATCATTTGAATTAGGAGTGCTTGCGCGGGTGGACTTTACACTACGCCGCCGCCGCAAGTTTACAGGTAAGTGGTTTGGGAATCAGGCACTTGCCCGTTAAACTTGTGGCGGAGTAACGTAAAGGAGATACGTTACGCCGCCGGATATCTACGAGAATCTGGCCCCATATTTGCTTTTTGTGTACCATGGATGAACTATGTATTCACAGCAGTTTTCCTCTCAAGTGTGAATTAGAAAAGATTAGCTTATTATATGTAGCACCGGGCTCCCAATGACAGGGGCGCTACTATAAATTTTGGGGGCGTCTGATCCATAGTTGGGCTCAGACTCTGTTAATTCTATTTAAATTCGCCTCTGTTCTGGCTGTGGTTGTGCTCGGTAGAAGTGTTCCCATGTTGTCTGTAGGTGGCGTTACCACTTCAGGCCCATGTTGGAACTCAGGCAAACCATAGTGTGTTGAGTGACCCTTCTCGGCAGCAGCCCAGTGGGAGTGGTGCCCCGCTGTGCATGCTAGGAGGGGATACTTAAGGGGCAGGTGCCATTTTTCTTCGCCTTGTGGCCCTCCTGGAGCAAGGTGGGTGTGCGTGATTCTAGTCTCTGGACCACGTTGGTCTGAGGCTGGGTTCCTATCAAGTAGGCCCAGCTATGCTGGCTGGGACCTATGGTTCTACAGGGGATCCCATTCCCAAGCTGTCCATCCAAGTGGAGGAAGCTTCTTAGCGAAGGAAACCGGGGGAGGACCTGCCCTGGAGGAGACCAAGCAAGGCAAGCTGATGTCTCAGGATAGGCCTGGTGACCTTGTTAATAAAAGGGATCCATTATGCAATTTGTCTTACAGCCTGCCGGGTCGGCTTAAAGGCTTTTTTGCTGTAAGGCAGGAAGTTTGGGACTGAAATCCTGTGGCAGAGGATTTCTGACTATACATTCTGTGTTCTCACACGGTCTGTGACAGAGGCTGTTTCTATTCTGTCCGTGCATCATTCCGGCTGCTAGGCCATGTGTGAGGGGTGTCTCTCCGGGTGAGCAATACCCACTCAGGATTGAGTGGTGAATACTGGAACTTTGAATACTTTTTGTGCATTCTGTACCGCGTACCTAAACCCTCCCCTTCTCTCTATACTCTCTACTTCCTCCACACGTTTTATGGAGCAAAAATAAAGCCTACAGTTGAAGGTTTTACATCTTGTGTGGACATTGCAATTTCTACAGACTTCCTCCCCTGGACAACGAACTTAGAGATAACGTGAAAAACCCTAAATCTAAACCAGCAGCTCCTCCGGGGGTAGTGCTACATATAGATATAAGCCAAGTGGTTAAAGGATGATCACTGTTATCCGGCCTATAGTTCAATCATGTTTTTTTTATCAAGCTTGCCTACTGATCAGATTAATTTCAACAGAACTTAAGGCCCATAGGACTTTTTGACAACAAACTTCAAAATTACCAGGTTTTTCAAAAAATATGACCGTGTGTACGCTCCATCAGACCAACTTTTTCAGTTTTCATCAGACAAATGTTCGCTCTGCAAACAGACAAACTTTCCGGCAACAAAAGTCCTATGGTGCAAAGTCCTGCCGTGTGTACAGAAATCCATCGGACTTAAGTCCAAAGTGCAAACACGCATGCTCAGAACCAATGCCAAAGATCAGACAACAATACAGAAGTTGACCAAAGGCTGGCGGTAAAGAGCTGAAAAACCACGTAATTTTGAGAAAGTTTGCTGAAAAGTCCTGCCGTTTGTATGTCTAGCAATCTATGTTGTATGTTGCAATCTAGCAAGCAGTGAAGCAGGACACTCTCCAACGAGTCTGCTCTCACTTCCCAGGGCTAGAACTGGTGCTAGGAAGAAACAGGCATGCGCTCCTAGGAGTAGGACGTGTGGCCTCCCAGCTCCAGACAGGCAGGGTTCTCCCCCCCCCTGCTACGGCCCCCATGACTAGCGCTTCTTCTTTCCCCTTCGGCCTCCCTCTTCCTCTGCCTCCTGCAGGCATCTTCTCCCCTGAGCCTCACAGGTAATGCTGTTTTCTCTGGTCTCTGGTCCATCCACCTCCCCTGGGACAGTTTGCGGCCGTCCTTTTCAGGATAAGCCACAGCTGTGGCCCAATATAAGGGAGTAACGGCCTGAGTAACGGCCTGAGCTGTACTCCACCACACCCCCAGCTGCGTCCAAAGCATCTCCCCGCCATAGCTCCCGCCATCCTCAACCCCTGGGCCCGCACACTTCCGCAACAAGTTTGCGGCGGCCGCATCTAGGAAAGTCCGCGGCTTCAGACGAGGCCTAGCACCGCGCCGTGCTTGCACCAGATTAACCCCCCGCAAACATCACTAAACCCCCCAGTCTCCCAGGAGGATCTCCACCGTCTCCCCTCGGTACTCCAGAACCTCAGCCCCCGGCTCGGGCCTAGTCCCGGTCGGCAGCCATCTTACTACACCCCAGCAACAGAGATACCCCTAGCACTCACCCCCACACCCCTTCCACTGCCCTATCGCTGAGAATTGTCTCCCACCTGCGAACTCAGGGGTACGTATACCCCTCCCCCCTTCAGCAGCTCTAACAGTTATAAATCCTGGGACTACCACCATTAGCACTTGATCCAGGGCTCACCCGATCGCCCTTGAGGGATCAGGAAGGAATTTTTTTTCCCCTGTCGCTGAAGATTGGCATAGCACGGCTAGGTTTTTTTTTCGCCTTCCTCTGGATCAAACGGGGAGGGATGGTTTAGCGAGTGGAGGCCCCACTTGGAAATCTTCCTTCCCATCATCATTGAAGACCTCCCCGATCAATATCACTTTCCCCGGCGTTTTTCTGCGATTATGGCTAATTTGAGATACTCTGCAGAAACCATCTGTGGTCTAAAGCCATTTGCCTCAATATTATCAGCCGTCACCAAAAAAGAAAGAAAAGAATTGATCGACGATCGATAGTCAAAAATTACACGCACTCACCCCAGCCTAAGCACTTATCATGCGCTTTAGTCAACACAAGATTTGCAGTAAAACACTGACAAGAAATCCACGATTTCATCCTTCAACACGATTTAGACTGCCTCTTCATCACAGAAAGCTGGCTAACAGTGGACTGTAACACCATACTAGGAGAACTGGTGCCAGAGAATTACCGCATTCTAACAGAAAACAGAGTGGGACAAAGAGGAGGAGGCCTGGCGGTGATCCATAAGATTCACCTCTCGATCACCAAACCAGACCTTCAGAACTCACTTCCATTCATGGAAACCCTCACTCTGCAACTGCAAACTAATCCCCAGGACACTGTCCACATATTACTCTGCTATAGACCCCCTGGACCAAAAAACGCACCTCCTCATGTCATTGACAGAATTTATCTCCACTTACACCCTAAACACCAAACACCTCCTACTGCTCGGGGATTTCAACCTCTGGGCCAACTCCTCACAGGACCCCGTCGCCGACGCCTGCATTGACCATTTGGAAGGATTAGGTCTGCAGCTACTAGTATGTGGGCCCATCTCATTTTCAGACAAGATCTGGAAATTAACATTCTGGAAAATGAGCCCCTACCATGAACAGATCACCATGCAATTAAATTCTTAATTACAAAAAATGCCCCCGCAGAAAAAAACAAAAAAACAGTGACAACACACTGGACTAGATCCCAGAAGAAGCTCCACTCGGAACTCTTCAAAATCACATTAGGGAACAAATTAAAAACAATCCAACAACATCAAACAGCCACAGAAACTCTTTACGCTATCAACAAGGCCCTACTACAGTAAGCAGACATAGTAGCGCCAAAACGCAAAACGCGCATCCGAAAAATCCAACTCAAGCTGGTTTAACGACCAGCTGTCGTTGTTGAAACAAGAGCGTAGAAGAGCGGAAGCAGCCTGGAAAAGAAGCGCTTCAGAGGAAAACCACACCATTTACAAGGTAATAACTAATAAATACCACAAAGAAATCTTTAAAGCAAAAAAAAATATTTTTTTCCAATATCATCGCAGATGCCCTAAACCGCCCCCGCAAACTCTTCAATCTAGTCACCCAGACCATGAACCCAGTCTGCCTAGAGGCCCCGAATTCTGATTCACAAGAATTTTGCAACGAATTATCGAAATTATTTCATTAACAAAATCCGTGAAAGTATTCAGCAAAATGGAACCATCAACGACCCCACCCCCCCTAAATCACAAAGCAAATACCCACATAAATTTGTCGCAATCACCTAATTTCACTCTAAAACACATTTCCATCGACGACACAAAAAATATCATCGGTACTCTGCGAAACAGCACAGCGCCTAATGATATCATCCCTACCACACTGCTGAAAGAATGTGCCGATATTGTGGCGCCAGCTATCACGCAGCTCATAAACCAGTCATTCAAGGAGGGCATGGTGCCAACCTTGCTGAAACAAGGCATAATCAAACCTATTCTAAAAAAAAACACCCTTGACCCTAAAGACCCAAACCACCGTCGGCCCATAACAGCCCTAAATGTCTTCTACAAGGTAATGGAGAAAGAAGTTGTGCAACAGTTACAACATCATTTAGACACCCACAAATTACTCGATCCGTTTCAATTGGGTTTCCGTCCTGGTCACGGAAACAGAAATATGGGATGACGCTCTCGAGGCAGCAGACGAAGGAGAATCCCGTCTTCTGGTACTGCTGGATCTAAGCGCAGCATTTGACACGGTAGACCACTAATTACTACTGACTCGGCTAACTGAAGTAGCCAGAGTCGCGGAAGGTGATTTATCTTGGTTCTCCTCCTTCTTGGAAAACCGATCACAAATAGTGAAACTTGGTCCTTTCACTTCTGGAAAACGCACGGTGTCATGCGGAGTCCCTCCCCTTTGTCGCCTGTTCTGTTCAATATTTATCTCCGCCCTCTCTTTGAAATTATCAGTAACCAGAAGTTACTGTACCACTCTTATGCAGATGACACACAACTTTATTTTTGCATCTGTAATAAAAAGGATCATTATCTCACACTAGAGAAATGCCTTACTTTGATAGAAGATTTAATGACCAAGAGTTACCTTAAACTCAACGGTTCAAAAACAGAACTTCTCCTGTTTCACGCCAAGCGATAGAATCAACCCGCAACAACATGGACACCCCCGCCCATTCTGGATAAAACTATCACCCCTAGCACCAAAGTTAAAAGTCTTGGAGTCATTTTTGACACCTACATGACAATGGATGCACAAATAGGGTCAGTAGTCAGCGGATCGCATCATCTGCTGCGCCTACTACGCAGACTCATTCCCTTTATCCCAAAAGAAGACATAGCAGTCGTGGTGGGAACAATTATCAACTCCAGACTTGACTATGCAAATGCCCTTTATCTCGGACTCCCCAAATACCAAATCACTCGTCTGCAAGTCGTTCAAAATACGGCCACCAGACTGGTAACTGGGAAAAAACCTTGGGAATCAATCTCACCTTCACTGAGATCCCTTCATTGGTTGCCAGTAAAATTACTTTCAAGGCACTCTGTCTGACGCATAAGTGTGTTCAAGGAAATGCCCCCCAATATCTATGCGAAAAACTAAAAGCTCACAACCCCAATTGCATTCTGTGATCCACCCACCAAAATCTACTCCAGTTACCCAAAGCCAGATACAAGTCCAAAGGAGATCGTAGATTTGCAGTCCAAGGACCCAGATTATGGAACGGTCTACCAACCAGCGTCCGGTTGGAGGTAAACCACCTGGCCTTCAGAAGAAAAATCAAAACCCATCTCTTCTCAGGCTTACTTAAGGAATGGTTACCAAGCGCCCAGAGGCGATTCAGTTCGCATGTGTTGCGCTATATAAGTTTCTCACTCACTCACTCACTCACTTTGTTCACGGCCAACGCCCTTCGAACAAAAATCCACAAAAAAGTTTGTTTGAAGTCCGATCGTGTGTTTGAGACTTAACATTGAATTTTGAGGCCATATTTAGTATACTGCAATATCATACCAGCTATGTTCGAGGGTAGCTCCAGTAGTGATCTGATGGTTTAATCTGATGGTTTTCCATTTGCTGTAATTTATTTCTCTATTGGATGAGTTTTAGTACTGTAATGCCCTTCTATCACAACTTTAAGGCTTAATGTACATGGGACGTTTTAAAACCTCTCCTGAACAATGTAATTTGACAGATGGTAACCCACGTTTAAAAACGTCCACTTTGTCACATTTGCAAGCCGTGTTTAGCCCCATTTGTGTTTAGAAGCATTTATTTTTCAAATAGTCAAATGTATCTCCATTAAAAACACCTGTAAACGAAATGCGGCTAAACGCGAGTTACTGTGTTTACACGTTTAAGCTGTTACAGGCATTTGGCGTTTCAAATGCCGCTGAACAACCGTCCTGAATGCATTTTCTTGCTTTCCATAAAAATGCTTCTAAACTCAACTGCCTAGAAATGACTATAAACAACCCTGTGTACATGTACTGGTAAAATAACATAGAGGAGATTTCAGGGGCAGCTGAAAAAAACACCCAACTGCTCCTAAACGCCCATTTACCAGCAGCAGTGAAGCCTTATATTTAGTAAAATTAATATGAGATAAATTGATCAAATGTTTACATCCTGACCTACAGGGTATTACCGTTTTATTAAAATTGTACCGTGTAAAAGAATAAAAGAGTGAAGGCAACATGAATTACTGACATCCTTATGGTAAACTGGACAACTATTTTAAAAAGGAGTTTACCATGATTGCACTCCTCCTAGTCTCAGTACTTCTCTGGCATGCACAGCGTGGGATGTTTTCCCATTATACTAACCCAGCCAAGCAAAACAGATCTCATATAAATTAGTGCTACAGAGATGAGCTTTAAGCAAGGTCTGCTGGCAGTCATAGGGTCGTGTTAACCCATCTATTGAAGGTGATACTGCATTGGTGAGGCTGTAAGCACAGTAACAATACATATGAAATTATTTTACTTTCTGAGCAATCTCCTCACAGTGTTGGAGATTATGCAATCAGAGCATTTAGAATTTTCAGTTTACAGGAACACAGCAGTGCCTTGGAAAACATATCTAAAATCAACATTGTTCTCTGAAGGAAATAATCTAAAGCTAAATTTGGCTGGTTCTCAGTGTACAAAAGGGCTCTCTTGTGCAATGCAATATATTATAAAGTAGAACTCTGTTTACGTTGACTCAGCATTCTGTCTTCAAGATTGCTCATGATTTGGGAAAGCCCATATTGTTCTGCCAAGTTGTGAAAGCCAAATGTTCTGAACTTATCTTTTTTTTTTTTTTAATTATGATATAAAGGGGTAGCAAACAATCTTTTGGCTTTTAAGGGTTAAAAGGGGTCCAGACTGTTCTGGGGACACAGAAATACCTCTTGCTTCATTAAACCACAGAATAAAAAGCTGTTGAAATGTGTTTGAATTGAGACAGTGGCCTATTCACTATCAGGACCAATATTAGACCATTCCCATGGAATACAGTGGCATAGAGGCGGCTTCTGGCCACAGATAACATCACCCCAATCACTGAAAACAGTATCTATTCACCCTTTCACCCTCAGTGAGCCTGCTCTATCTTTTTGTTTTCTGTTTTAAATTCTCGCAGCCGGTGGAGTTAGGCATGAAAGCAAAGATTTGGCCTGATACTCTTGTGAAGACTTAGTAAGGTACCCCGTGGGATCTCTGATAGAAAATATTACATTACGTTCCACAGTTGCTGAAGCAGAGTCTGGTAAAGCAAAACAAGTTATTTTTAGCGGGATTGCAGCTAAAAAAATCTTCACTGAAAATGTATATTTGCGTGTCTTTTAACTCTTTTAACTTACTGACATATAATCACACACATAGGTTGGACTTGATGGACTTGTGTCTTTTTTCAACCTCACCTACTATGTAACTATGTGACTCAGCTAATTTTTATGTTTTAAGAACTGTTGTAATAATGCAGCTATTCCAATATCTACATTTAGAATTCTTGGTAATATTTTTTTTTCTTTTAAAGGGCAACTCCACTTTTATGGGAAAAATAGCAAATTAAAATAATGTAGCACATACAATTGCGACTCAAGTTATTGTAATTTAATGTTATTAAAAAATATACCTTTCCTTTTCAGTCTGCAGCTGTAATTTTCTGTAAAGCGCAATGCGAAATGGCTAATGGAAAACATAAAACAGAAACATAATTTCCTGCTTGTGTGATTGGCTCACTGATTTTCCCAGAAGTCTACGCTAATATAAAAGTCATGTATCAGGCATTCCCTGCAACAAAAATTACATTTTTGGTGTGATACTCCCAATAAGATGTCATCTAAAGGGATGCAGACCCTGCAATTTTTCCTCATTCTGAAATCACTCCCATTAGATTCACTTACAACATGGACACAGACTAAGGCCGCGTACACACGATCGGTCAAAACCGATGAAAACGGACTGAAGGACCTTTTCATCGATCCAAACCGATCGTGTGTGGGCCCCATCGGCCAGTTAACCTTCGGTCAAAAATTTTTGAACTTGCTTTAAAATTGTACCGATGGACTGATAACCGATAGGTCAAAACTGATGGTTAGTATGCAAAAGCATCGGTTAAAAATCCACGCATGCTCAGAATCAAGTCGACGCATGCTTGGAAGCATTGAACTTCGTTTTTTTCAGCACGTCGTTGTGTTTTACGTCACCGCGTTCGGACACGATAGTTTTTTTTAACCGATGATGTGTAGGCACATCAGACCATCAGTCAGCTTCATCGGTTAACCGATGAGAACGGACCGATCGTGTGTACGCGGCCTAACACACAAAGATTTCTTCTGAATAACAAAAGACTCTGCAACAAAGTTTGTTAAAATCCTTATAATGTTCATAAATCACTCAGAGGGGAATGTTTTTTCTTCTTCACAAAAGTGGAGTTACTCTTTCAATCATATATAAATGTGGTTTGTATTTGTTGAATTATTATCATCATTTCAGCAAATGATTGCTTCTCAATGACAAATAGAGTTTGGCAAACGATTTGGCCCAACCATTCAATCAGCACCCAAATTATTAGGGTGTTTGACCATTTGTTCGGCCCGCCAAATGACCACATTGCACCAATGCACAGTGCTTTGGAAGCCCAGATTGACTGAAGCAGTGAAAGCTTTGCCAAATCAGGGCACTAAGCACTCTCAGAGCCATGATTGGACACTGTGATGATGACTCTATCCAATCATGGCTCATTGCAAATGGCTGCAATGGTAAGAATATAGCGTGGGGTGGTACTGAGAGCAGTGTGTGGTGTATTGGTGTGGAGAGAGCTAGAACAGGGCTCTGTTCAGTGCTACTGACCAGTTACTGTGCTATAGTGTACTATTGTGATTCTATAGTTAGTGTAGAATATTAGTTTAGTGTGAATCTAGTGCAGTGTGAATGTAGTGGTACCATTCATTTTTGCTAGTGTCACATTGGTGTGAATATAGTGATAATACAGTGTGACCATAGAGTGACCATTTATTTATTTTATTAGGGCCGCTTTCCTGCAGTATATTTCAGTGCACTATTGCAGGTATACCGCAGTAAATTTCAGTGAGTTTTGCACGTTTACTACAGTATATTGTAGTGTGTTGGCGCACGTTTAACGCAGTAAATTTCAGTGCGCTGGTTTAACGCAATATATTTCAGTAGGTTACTGCACATTTAACGCAGTATATTTTGGTGCATTGGTGCCTGTTTACTGCAGTATATTGCAGTGTATTACTGCAGGTATAACACAGTATATTTCAGTGTGTTATTTCAGGTTTACAGCAGTATATTGCAGTGTGTTAGTGCACGTTTAAAGCAGTAAATTTCAGTGCGTTGTGCGCATTTTTCCACAGTATATTGCAATGTGTTACTGCATGTTTAACGCAGTATATTTTGGTGCATTGATGGATGTTTACCGCAGTGTATTGCAGTGCTTTACTGCATGTTTAACGCAGTATATTTTAGTGCGTTATTGCAGGTTTTCAGTAGTAAATTTGCAGTGCATTAGTGCACGATTAACGCAGTATATTTCAGTGCATTATTGAAGGTTTACTGTAGTATATTTCAGTGCTTTACTGAGTGTTTAGCGCAGTCTATTTCAGTGCATGTATACTGCAGTATATTGCAGGTGGGTTACTGCACGTTTAACGCAGCATATTTCAGTGCATTACTGCACGTTCAATATATTTCAGTGCATTTTTGCAGGTTTACCACAGTATATTGCAGTGTGTTGATGCATGTTTAACACAGTAAATTTCAGTGCATTGGTACACATTTACCACAGTAGATTGCAGTGTGTTACTGCACATTTAACGCAGTATAGTTCAGTGTGTTACTGCATGTTTAATGCAGTATATGTCAGTGCGTTGGTGCATGTTTAACACAGTATATTTCAATGCGTTATTGCAGGTTTACCACAGTATATTGCAGTGCGTTAGTGCACATTTAATGCAGTATATTTCAGTGCATTACTACACATTTAATGCAGTATATTTCAGTGTGTTATTGCAGGTTTACTGCAGTATATTGCAGTGTATTAGTTCCTGTTTAACACAGTATATTTTAGTGCATTATTGCACATTTAACACAGTATATTTCAGTGTGTTAGTGCACGTTTATCACAGTATATTGCAGTGCATCAGTGATCGTTTACTGCAGTATATTGTTTGCAATTTGCAAACTTTGCCTCAAGCATATCTAGTGTGGCAAAAACCCCAGCCATTTTGGTATCACATGCTTGACAAGGCATTTAACCTTCCAACACTCAGCCCGTTGGCAAGAGCACCAGGTGGATTTCGTCTTTGGCAATGCTGTAGCAGCTGCACATGCAGCAGAGGGCCGTCAATGAGTACTTGTGTGAGTCTGGCAAAATGACAGGCTCAGGCCAGCTTGTCTTTTTTTCCTCATGCCAATGGCTGCTGATAAAGGATTCATGCACTTTACTGTCACCATTTGAGAAGGCAACAAGGATGGTGAGCCCTAACAATGCACCCAAACCCTCATGTGTTCCTGCTGGAGCAGATTTTGCATTGCATTATGGACAGAGCACTCGAGGCAGAGCAGCAGGTGAAAGAGGAGGTCATCCTTTCCTCTCAAGGCCCACTTTATGCAGACACCCTTCTTGCGACGCCATACAAAACATAAGCGAGAGGAGGAGGATTCTGGCAGTTTTGGAGGCATTGAAGCAGGGGAAGACATTCATCAACCCTTAAGGCCCCGTACACACCATAGAATCCATCCGCTGAAAAATCCCAGCAAATGGGTTTCAGCGGATAGATCCTATGGTGTGTACACGCCAGCGGATCTCTTTCCGCGGATATTTCTCCCCTGGGATGGATTCCAGCAGATCGAATATTTGCTGACATGCCAAGCAAATCCATCTGCTGGAATCCATCCCAACGGATGGATCCGCTGGTCTGTATAGACTCACCGGATCCATCTGTCCGAAGGGATCCCCCGCATGCGTCGTAATGATTCGACGCATGCGTGGAATTCCTTATATGACAGCGTCGCGCACGCCGCCGCGTCATAATCGCGGCGACGGCGCGACACGTCATCGCCAGGGGATTTCGGCGCGGATTTCAATGCAATGGTGTGTACACTCCATCGCATGAAAATCCGCCGAAATCCTCGAGAGGATTTATCCGCGGAAACGGTCCGCTGGACCGTATTCGCGGATAAATTCTCTCGTGTGTATGGGGCCTAACAGAAAATTTTCCATCCCAAGAACCCTTTGGAGTAGTATGTGGCTGGAAGGAGGTAGTTCCAGATACTGTAATCCTCAGTGACTCAGAGGAGTCTCCTTTTTTATGCCTCTGCAGTAGAAGGATCACTATTGGTTGGCAACCCTCCTTGACCACCATTACAAGGGGAAAGTCTCGGAACTCATCCTGTCCCCACAGAGGAAGCAGGAGATGGAATCTCTTGAGGACACCTTGAAGAGGAATTTATGTAACACCTTTCCAGACTCTGGTAGGTTACAGTCTCATGGGAAATTTAGTTTTGAGGCTTCTGTTGATCAAGAAAGGATGGCAGAGAAGGGGGTCACCTCAGTGATGCTTTTCAAAAAAATGTTAGTCCTCGGCGGGCAGGGCTGTCAGCTTCCACATCCCATCGGCAGCGTCTGCAACATATAGTGGGCGATTATCTAGGGGCGAAAATAGACATGGAGAGCTTTCCAGTTGATGATCCACTGGGTTACTGGGTCATGAGAATAGATCACTGGCCAGAACTTGCCCAGTATGCAATTGAGCTTCTGGGCTGCCCTACATTCAGCGTGCTTTCTGAATGGGCATTTAGTGCTGCCCGAAGTTTTATGACAGATAAGAGAGTGTGTCTATCCACAGACTTCGTGGACTGGCTGCCATTTATCAAAATTAATCAGTCCTAGTTAGCAGCATTTATAAAGCCCCTGATACCGATGTCACTGATTAAGTGCTTTCTGGATCTGGAATCTCTGAAAGATTGTCTAGGCTGCTTAGCTTTGTGGGTGTTGATTTCATCTGAAAGAAATTTTTTGGTGTAGGTTTTAATGGGCACAATTAACACAGCAAGGCCAATTCTTGCTTTCATAAAGAGTACCTCTATAAGGTTACTGTGTGGAGGCACCACCAACACCCAAAGTCCAATTTTTCCACCACTGTTTGGCCGGGCATATCATTTGCATTTTTGACAGCAAGGTCAATTCTTTCTTTCATCAAGTATACCTCTATAGCAGGGGTCTCGAACTGGCAGCCCTCCAGCTGTTGCAATATTATAAGTCCCATGAGGCATTGCAAGGCTGACAGTTACAAGCACTATTCCCTCAGGATGAGGCATGATGGGACTTGTAGTTCCGCAACAGCTGTAGGGCCACCAGTTTGAGACCCCTGCTCTATAGGGTTACTGCGTGCAGGCACCACCGCCACACAAAGCCCAATTTTTCTGCACCTGTTACTTTCAAAGTCTGAGAAACAGGCACCAGAATTTATCCAAAAAATCTCTAATCTTGTTCTGAGTGCACTTAATTGTGGCCTCATTAACCACCTCAATACAGGGCACTTTCACTCCCTTCCTACCCAGGCCATTTTCAGCTTTTAGCGCTGTCACACTTTGAATGACAATTGCGTGGTCATGCAACACTGTACCCAAATGTTTTTTTTTTCTTCACACAAACAGAGCTTTCTTTTGGTGGTATTTAATCACTGCTGGATTTTTTATTTATGACAAAAAGTGCAGCGCCAAACAACCGAGGTCCCCCTAGATGTGGGATCTCCTAGTATTAGATAAACGTGATGGTGAATTGAACCCAAATATCACATCTGGTCCACAGTGAATAAAAGTAAAAAAATATATATATGGTGAAGCAAACATATAAATTATATAAATCAATAAGGGGACAAATATACCCCCAAATGGGCTGAAATGACTGATAGTCTTCAGCATATAAACCGTGACAATTCAAATCAATATCAAACAAGTGTATAATCAAAATGTTTTTTTCTGTATAACCATAAGGTGAAAGCCAAATCAATGACACCCTCATAGGTGGAAATATATAGTCCAGATCCAGCACACAAAAATTGGTATATTATATTCTTGTAGGTGGGTAAAAGTACCCCTCTTATAGTCCCATTCAAACAAACAGGGAATGTTTGTGTATTCTCCTGGGTGGGTAATGGAACAGTATCCACTCTATTAAATCTCAGCACATCTCCAGAAAATAGAACGTTTTAAGGTAAGAGTAGAATGAATACGCTTACCAGCTGATGTAGACCCGCAACACATCATACGGTGGGGGGTCCTTAGAGCTTGTGTGGGCCGATTGCCCTTCCTGGTCTCCGTCTTAGGTGGATATCCTTGTGCAGGTAATCCGGGAGAGTTCTTGATTCATCCCAGGGTAATGGCCAAAACGAACTTTTCCGGTGATATATATCTTGTAATGGATAGTACTCATACAGGAATCACTCAGGGAGAAGGCAAAAAAGGAGAAAAGAGAGGGGAACAGCTCCTCATAGCGTAAAAAAGTTTTAATAAAAATCCAAAAGTTTACACTAAAAAATTCCAAACAGGAAATCCGAAAGTCACACGTGTATATAAAGTCCACATCAATAAAAAGTTTTCATCAACTCACAGCAATATTCCACCTCTAGGAACAAAAATTCGATGTAAAGGAGTCCAAATAGCGCAGTGGAAGCAATGAGATCCATTAAAACCCGACCGGTTTCGTCTTATCAGACTTCAACTGTGGTGTATGACCCATACACCCCAGTTCGCTCAGGCGTTGCAAACCCTGCTTGCACGCACGGCTCATCTCGCTCCCATTACCGATAGGCCGGTTGTCGCTCCTGGGTCCGCTCCTACTGCCGCTCCGGTTGTTGCGCCAGAGTCTACCCCGACACCTGTTGTTGCGCCTGTGGTGTCTCGGGGTATGACCGGCTCTGCCCCCCTCCCGCAGCACTTTGGGGGAGAGCCGACTCAGTGCCGAAGTGGGCATTTATTTCGAGTTGCTGCCACATGCCTTTCCCTCTGAGAGATCGAAGGTGGGCTTCCTGATCTCGCTGCTCTCGGACAAAGCCTTGGCCTGGGCAAGTCCCTTATGGGAGAACAACAATCCGGTGGTTGCCGAGTTTTCCGGTTTTGTTGCTTCTCTTCGGAAGGTGTTCGATGTACCGGCTCGCTCTGCCTCTGCTGCGAAGCTCCTTATGTCCGTCAGACAGGGTTCACGATCGGTAGCCGAATACGCCATTGAGTTTCATACCCTGGCAGCAGAGGTGGGCTGGAATAATGAGGCTCTGGTCGCTGCTTTCTCCCATGGTCTCTCGGATGCCTTAAAAGATGAGGTTGCGGCTAAGGACCTACCAGTGGAGCTCGAGGCTCTTATTTCTTTCCTGATATTGATTGACACCAGACTCAGAGACCTTCCTTTAGGGAGAGCCTGCGGAGGCCTCCTAACAGATTGGCGCCTACGTTTACTGTCCCACCCGTGCCTCCCTCTCCTCCCACGCCTCCTGGGGTTGACTTGCCTGGGGGTGAGCCCATGCAGCTGGGGTTTGCTCGCCTGTCCGAGGGGAGAGGGCATTCCGGAGACGCGAGGGCCGATGCATGTACTGTGGTCTCAGCGGGCATTTTCGGTGGTCATGTCCGAACCGTCCGAGAAACGCTCGCACCTGAGATCCTGTCGGGGGCAGATCTTGGGTGGAGTCTCTTCGTCCCCGGTTTCCCGTGCTGATAAACCACTGATCACCGTTGTTCTCTCCTGGGTCGGGGGCTCGGTGATGACCCAGGCGTTGGTGGACTCTGGTGCTGGTGGTTTTTTCATCGATAGTAAATTTGCTGCCGCTAACTCCATTCCTCTGCAGGCTTGAGTTTCCCCGCTGGTTCTCGAGGCGATAGACGGCAGACCCCTCCAGCCGTCGCAGGTGACTCATGAGATCCTTCCAGTGGAGTTAGCCATTGGGGCCGTTCACAGGGAGTCGCCCTGCCTTCAGGTCATTTCGTCTCCATACTACTCGGTAGTCTTGGGGTACCCCTGGCTCCAGAAGCATAATCCGACTTTCGATTGGAGATCGGCCGAGATCCTCTCGTGGTCACCACAGTGTGGGGCTAGTTGCATCCATGGGCCTGTCAAGTTGTTGTGTACCTCCTCGGACTCTGTGTTGCCTCCTGAATACGAGGGGTACCGGGATGTATTCGATAAAGTGCGCACTGGGTTCCTACCTCCGCACCGCCCATATGATTGTGCCATAGATTTACAGCCTGGTGCCATTCCTCCTCGTGGCAGGGTCTATCCACTGTCGGTTGCGGAGAATGAGGCCATGGAGGAGTACGTGTAGGAGACGCTTTCCCAGGGGCACATTTGCAAATCCTCTTCCCCGGCAGGGGCTGGATTTTTCTTTGTAAAAAAGAAGGGCGGAGAGTTGAGGCCTTGCATCGACTATAGGGGCCTAAATCGCATTACGATTAAGAATGCATATCCGATTCCGTTGATTTCCGAGTTGTTCGATCGCCTCAAGGGGGCCACGGTCTTTACCAAACTCGACCTGAGGGCGGCATATAACCTTGTAAGGATCAAGGCTGGTGACGAGTGGAAGACCACGTTCAACACCAGGACCAGTCATTATGAATCCCTGGTTATGCCCTTTGGGTTGTGCAATGCGCCCGCAGTCTTTCAGGAATTTATCAACAATGTTTTCCGTGACCTGCTACAGCAGTGTGTGGTGGTCTATTTGGATGATATCTTGGTATACTCTGAATCCATGAAGGCCCACATTCTGGATGTCAAGCGTGTGCTGCAACGGTTACGAGAGAACAAGCTTTTCGGTAAGCTTGAGAAATGCGAATTTCACCGGTCCCAGGTAACCTTCTTAGGTTACATCATTTCCGCGGAGGGGTTCTCCATGGACCCTGAGAAGGTTTCGGCAGTCTTACAGTGGCCCCAGCCCAGTGGTCTTCGTTCCCTGCAGCGCTTTTTGGGCTTCGCCAATTATTATCGGAAGTTCATCAGGGACTTCTCCATGCTGGTCAAACCTCTCACGGATCTGACCAGGAAGGGCAGTAATTCCCATGTCTGGCCGGCCGAGGCCACCCAGGCTTTTGAGGCTCTAAAATCTGCCTTTGTGTCGGCTCCAATACTGTCTCATCGCAACCCTGGGTTGCCCTTTGTTCTCGAGGTGGACGCGTCTGAGACGGGAGTAGGCGCCCTTCTGTCTCAGCATCGGACACCAGAGGGTCCCCTGCTTCCCTGTGGGTTTTTCTCCAGGAAACTGTCTCCCGCGGAGTGCAACTACCAGATTGGTGACAGAGAGTTGTTGGCCATCGTACAGGCTCTCAAAGAGTGGAGGCACTTGCTCGAGGGTTCGGTGGTTCCGGTTCTCATCCTGACGGACCACAAGAATCTGACTTACCTTTCGGAGGCTAAGAGATTGACACCCAGGCCAGATGGGCTCTGTTCCTGTCACGTTTTAATTATGTGGTCTCCTATTTACCCGGTTCCAAGAACGTCAGGGCGGATGCCTTATCACGTCAATACTCCGAGCTGTCCAGGGAGGAATCGATACCGACTTCGGTCATACCTCCAAATCAGATCCTGGCCGCCATTCGCACCAGCCTGACCTCTCCCCTTGGGGAGCAGATTTTGGCGGCCCAATCTGGTGCTCCTTCTGGGAGACCTAACGGCAGATGTTTTGTGCCTGAGGAGTTGCGCACTCAGCTGTTGTGAACCTACCATAACTCCAAAACCGCGGGGCATCCTGGAAAGAATCAGCTGTCCTGGGCTGTTTCACGTTTGTTCTGGTGGCCTTCTCTACGTTCTGACATTGCCGCATATGTAGCGGCATGCTCTGTTTGTGCCCAGAATAAGTCCCCTCGGCACCTTCCGTTGGGCCTTCTACAACCCATTACCACTGGGGAGTGCCCATGGTCACACCTTGGGATGGACTTCATTGTGGACCTTCCTGCGTCCCGAGGCCATACGGTCATTCTCATGATTGTGGATCGGTTTTCCAAAATGTGCCACTGTGTTCCACTCAAGAAATTACCTTCCGCACAAGAGTTGGCCACGGTTTTCGCCAAGGAGGTCTTTCGGTTGCACGGTTTGCCCAAAGAGATAGTGTCGGATCGGGGAAGTCAGTTTGTGTCCAGGTTCTGGCTCGCCTTTTGCTCCCAACTGGGGGTTCGGCTCTCCTTCTCCTCGGCCTACAACCCTCAGTCCAATGGGGCCGCTGAACGATCCAATCAGGCCCTGGAGCAATTTCTTCGTTGCTATGTCTCCGATCATCAGGACAATTGGGTTGACCTTCTGCCATGGGCTGAGTTTGCCAGGAACACGGCGGTTAACTCTTCCTCTGAGACGTCTCCCTTCATGGCCAATTATAGGTTCCAACCTGCCGTGTTACCGGAGTCATTCTCTCCCCAAGATATTCCGGCTGTGGAGGATCACCTTACCGCTCTACGTGCTTCTTGGGTACAGATCCAGAGGTCCCTCGAGGTCTCTGCGCAGCGCCAGAAACTCCAGGCTGATCGCAGACGGTTGCCTGCTCCTTCCTACCAGTTCGGAGACCGTGTATGGTTGTCCACTCGCAACCTCAACCTTCGAGTGCCCACTCCTAAGCTGGCTCCTCGCTTTGTTGGTCCCTTCCAAGTGCTCCGCAGGGTAAACCCGGTTGCCTATGCCCTTGCGCTCCCACCTGGCATGTGGGTCTCCAATGTGTTTCACATTTCCCTGTTGAAACCACTGGTGTGCAATCGCTTCACCTCCTCGGTTCCTCGGCCTCGTCCGGTCCAGGTGGGCGACCATGAAGAATATGAGGTGAGCGATATCCTGGACTCACGCTTGGTCCGCGGTCGGTTGCAGTTTTTGGTCCACTGGCGTGGTTATGGTCCAGAGGAGCGTTCCTGGGTTCCCTCCGCTGATGTCCGCGCTCCTGTCTTGCTCCGAGCCTTCCACGTGCCCTTCCCCCAGAAACCGTTTTTTGCGCCGCGGAGGAGGGGCTCTTGAGGGGGAGGTACTGTCATGGTCTTATATAAAAGAGGGGGTGCCATAGCGCTTGCTATAGGAGATCACAAACTAATAAATAAATAATAAATAATAAGGTGCTTGTCCAAAATAAAAAGTGTTCCACTCCTATTTCCGTAGGTCCCACCTTGCATCAACAATTATGATGAGAGGGATGGATAACGTGAAAATAATGAAAAATACTTAAAATTACTAGAAAAAGATTTTTCGGTCATCAATGTGTAATCACAATAAATATATAAATATAATGTAAAATTTCCATAAGATGTGCAAAAAAGTCCAATACAAATACTAAAATGTGGTAAATGTCCAGAATAGGAAAATAATTCCAAAAAGTGAATAAAATATGTGCACAACCACCGTGTTCAGTATATAAAAATAAATAAATAAAAATTATCATATATAGAAATAAAAAACAGTGATCCAATAAAGATAACTTCAAAAGTGCACGGTGCTCCAAAAAAAGTCCAATAATGAAATCGTGCTAAATAAAGTATTCCCCAGGAAGTAGTGAGGAGACATCTTTGGAATCGGCAGCAGAGGAGTGCCATCCTGGAAGTGATCTGGTCAGAATCGTGGAGATTTGCAGCCAAAAGTGTGGAACTGCAGAGCGGAGCAACAGATTTGCAGTGGGAATCTTCTGGGTTTTGGAATCATTACAGGCTCATCTAAGCCTTGTTAAAGGTGAGAGGCTAGGATTACCTTCTTTGGAGATCTGTCTGCACAAACTACACTGAGTGATCGTGCGGTGAATGCAGCATCGTTTTTTCAAGCACTATTTTCAATTTGGGGAATACTTTATTTAGCACGATTTCATTATTGGACTTTTTTTGGAGCACCGTGCACTTTTGAAGTTATCTTTATTGGATCACTGTTTTTTATTTCTATATATGATAATTCTTATTTATTTATTTTTATATACTGAACACGGTGGTTGTGCACATATTTTATTCACTTTTTGGAATTATTTTCCTATTCTGGACATTTACCACATTTTAGTATTTGTATTGGACTTTTTTGCACATCTTATGGAAATTTTACATTATATTTATATATTTATTGTGATTACACATTGATGACCGAAAAATCTTTTTCTAGTAATTTTAAGTATTTTTCATTATTTTCACGTTATCCATCCCTCTCATCATAATTGTTCATGCAAGGTGGGACCTACGGAAATAGGAGTGGAACACTTTTTATTTTGGACAAGCACCTTATTATTTATTATTTATTTATTCGTTTGTGATCTCCTATAGCAAGCGCCATTGCACCCCCTCTTTTACATATGATTTTCGGTGTGTGAGCACCATTGGTAGTGGCAGCTGCTGTTGTTTGTAATATTCTGTTTAGTATATAGTTTAGTGCCCTTGGTTAGAGTGGTCTTTGCGCATTGGTTCCCCCCGTTTTAACTGTCATGGTCTTACCTCCTTGCAGGCTTCTTATCACTGACATGTGCTGGCAGCCATCTTGCTTCCTGGGTTTTTTATAAACTTACCACGCCATGCGGCTCCTCCTTCCCACTGGGAGGAGCTGGATGCTCAGCATATATATATGAGGGCTGTTGCAGCATGTCTTTGCTTGGGCCTCTCGTTTACACGTTCCTGTGATTGTGCTGCTTGCTCTTTGTTACCGACCCGGCTTCCACGGACGATCCTCTCTGACTACGGACTCTGGCTGGCTGACTCCCATTTCCTGGCTATCGACCCTGGCTCCGGTGGAAGACTATGCTTACTGTTTGATCATCCGTTTGGACTTTAACCTTGCTGTTTGGTTTTTAATAAAGCCTTCCTATTTCATTTATCTGTTGTTGTACGTCTGATTCATGCTTCCGTGACACATGTTTCCAGACATACTGACCGTATCAGTTAAAATATGAGGACACTATAGTCTGTGATGAGAGCAGAGTGCCCCCAACTCTCCACTGGACCAGTTATCTCCTGACCTAAAGTGATTGTAAACCTCAGTCATGGAATCTGAGCAAAGCACATATACAGTGCCTTGCAAATGTATTCACCCCTTGGCATTTTTCATGTTTTGTTGCCTCACAACCTGGAATTAACATGGATTTTTTGAGGATTTGCATCATTTAATTTACAGAACATGCCCACGACTTTGAAGATGTTTTTTTTTTATTGTGAAACAAACGACAACTAGGACAAAATAACAGAAAAAGTCAATGTGCATAACTAATCACCCCCAGTCAAAGTCAATTCTTTGTAGAGCCACCTTTTGCGGCTATCACAGCTTTGGATAAGTGTCTATGAGCTTGCCACATCTTACCACTGGGATTTTTGACCATTCCTCTTTGCAAAACTGCTCCAGCTCCTTCAAGTTGGATGTTTTGCGCTTGTGAACAGTAATCTTTAAGTATGACCACAGATTTTCTATTGGATTGAGGTCTAGGCTTTGACTAGGCTATTCCAACACATTTACATGTTTCCCCTTAAACCACTCAAGTGTTGCTTTAGCAGTGTGTTTGGAGTTATTGTCCTGCTGGAAGGTGAACCTCCTTTCTAGCCTCAAATCACACACAGAGTGGTGCAGGATTTGCTCAAGAATATCCCTGTATATAGCAGCATCCATCTTTCCCTCAACCCTGAACAGTTTTCCAGTCCCGACTGCTGAAAAACATCCCCACAGCATGATGCTGCCACCACCATGTTTCACTGTGATGGTGTTCTTTGGGTGATGTGATGGTTTGCGCCAGACATAGCGTTTTCTTTGGCCAAAAAGTTAAATTTTAGTCTCATCAGACCAGCGCACCTTCCTCTATACATTTTGGGAGTCTCTCACATTCCCTTTTGCAAACTCAAAATGTGCCATTTTTTGTTTTTTGCTGAAAGTAATGGCTTTCTTCTGGCCACTCTGCCAAAAAGCCCAACTTGTCCTATGTACAGATACTCCAGTCTCTGCTGTGGAAATCTGCAGCACCTCCAGGGTTACCTTAGGTCTTTGTGCTGCCTCTCTGATTAATGCCCTCCTTGCCCGGTCTGTGAGTTTTGGTGTGTGGCCGTCTCTTGACAGGTTTGCTGTTGTGCCATGTTCTTTCCATTTGGTTATGATAGATTTGATGGTGCTCCTAGGGATCATCAAAAAAAAAATGGATATTTTTTTTATAACCTAACCCTGACTTGTACTTCTCAACAACATTGTCCTTTACATGTTTGGAGAGTTCCTTGGTCTTCATGGCAGTGTTTGATTAGTGGTGCCTCTTGCTTAGGTGTTGCAGCCTCTGGGCCCTTTCAAAAAGGTGTGTAAATGTAATGACAGATCATGTGACACTTAGATTGCACACAGGTGTACATCATTTCACCAATTATGTGACTTCTGAAGGTAATTGGTTGCACCAGAGCTTTTTTTTGGGCTTCATAACAAAGGGGGTGAATACATACGCACATGCCAATTATCATTTTTTTATTTCTGAAAAATAGTTTTATGTACCGTATTTATCCTTGGTATTGCACGCTCCGGCATATAGCGCTCACCCCTAAAGTGGACCCGCATTCCTGTGAAAAAAAGGTTTTAGTCTTGCGCGGCGTCCATCGGCGGCCTCGTCGTGTCTGGCGTCCGTCTGCGGCTTCGGTGGTGTCCTCGTCGGGTCTGGCGTCCTTCTGCGGTGTCCTCCCCGCTCGATCTCCGCTTCCCCCGCTGAGTTTGAACTACTGCACCGGCATATACCAAGCGCAGTACACTCGTGTATAGTCGGGCAGGCTCGTCTCCTCTCGCGGTCACGTCCTGTGCGTCCTGTACATCCAGGACGTGACTGCGAGAGGAGCCGAGCCTGCCCAACAATACACGAGTGTACTGCGCTCGGTATATGCCGGCGCAGTAGTTCAAACTCGGCGGCGGGAAGCGGGTTTCGGCGTATATCGTGCACCCACGATTTTGCCCTGAATTTCAGGACAAAAAAGTGCACGGTATACGCCGATATATACGGTATATATTTTTCTAATTTTACTTCTCCAACTTAGGCCGTGTACACACGGTCGATCCATCCGATGAGAATGGTCCGACGGACCGTTTTCATCGGTTCACCGCTGAAGCAGACTGATGGTCTGATGTGCGTACACACCATTAGTTCAAAAACCGATCAGGTCAGAACGCGGTGACGTAAAACACACGACGTGCTGAAAAAAACGAAGTTCAATGCTTCCAAGCATGTGTCGACTTGATTCTGAGCATGCGTGGGTTTTGAACCGATGCTTTTGTGTACTAACCATCGGTTTTGACCGATGGTCAGCCATCCATCGGTTCGATTTTAAAGCAAGTTCTCTCATTTTTGTCCGAAGGACAACAGACCGATGGGCCGTACACACGGTCGGTTTGGACCGATGAAACTGGACTTCAGGCCTTTTCATCGGTTTGGACCGACCGTGTGTACGCGGCCTTAGACTATTTTGTTTTTATCCATCACATATAATTCAGATTAAACAAAACATTTAACTAAAGGCTGTAATGTAACAAAATGGGTAAAAGGCAGTGGTGTATTTAGGTTTTGTGCTGCCCTAGGCCTGACTTAACTCATGTACCCCCTACTGGAAGCAGGGGGCGCTAGATTAATTTGCCTCTCAGCCCAGTTCGCCCCATAAGACTGGCGCTACACTAACAGTGTAGTGCAAGCCAGCGGGGACTCTGTGCTGCCCTCCTGGAAAGTGCTGTCCTAGGCCTGGGCCTTGTTTGCCTAGGCCAGGATACAGCATTGGTAAAAGGCCAAGGGAGTAAATACTTTTGCAAGGCACTGTATCTGTACTGCTTAAATGTCTCTCTCAAAAGCTCTAAGTCCCCTTTCACACTTATACGACTTGTACCACGATTTTGGACAGCATAACCGCATGACAAGTCATTCTCCATGATTTTCAATGACTACCATTCATATTGGCACGACTTTAAGTCGTGTTGTTTTCAAAGTAGTTCCTGCACTACTTTTTTTCTGAAGTCAGATCAAAGTCGGATTCCGTATTAACAGATCCGACTTTGGCATGTGACTTGTATACGACTTGTGTATGAAGGGGAACTCCACGCCAATTTTTTGGAAAAAAAAATGGCATGGGGTCCCCTTTCATGAGCATACCGGGCCCATAGGTCTGGTATGGGTTTTAAGGGGAACCCCCATGCGGAAAAAACGGCATGGGGTCCCCCCAAAATCCATACCAGACCCTTATCCGAGCATCAGGAAAGAGGGTGGGGACGAGCGAGCGCCCCCCTCCTGAGCCGTACCAGGCCACATGCCCTCAACATAGGGGGGTGGGTGCTTTGGCTCCTCACCCCAAAGCACCTTGCCCCCATGTTGATGAGGACAAGGGACCCTTCCCGACAACCCTGGCCGTTGGTTGTCGGGGTCTGCGGGCAGGGGGCTTATCAAAATCTGGGAGCCCCCTTTAATAAGGGGGCCCCCAGATCCTGGCCCCCTCCCCCATGTGAATGAGTATTGGTACATCGTACCCCTACCCATTCACCTGGGGGGAAGTGTCAAGAAAAAAAACACACTACACAGGTTTTTAAAATAATTTATTAGGCAGCTCCGGGGGTCTTCTTCCGATTCCAGGGGTCTCTTCCGATTCTCCGCTCTCTTCTCCCGCTCTCCGGTGCCTTCTCACTCGTCCCCACCCCCTTTCCTGACCGGCCGTGCTCGGATAAGGGTCTGGTATGGATTTTCGGGGGGACCCCAAGCCATTTTTTTGGCGGGGGTTCCCCTTAAAACCCTTACCAGACCGATGGTCCCGGAATGCCAATGAAGGGGGAACCCATGCGTTTTTTTTTTTTCAAAAAATATTGGAGTGGAGTTCCTCCTAATTATTGGGGATCAAAGTCGGCGTTCCTGCTCATTGAAGTCGTACTTCAAGTCGTGGGGCAAAGTCGGATCCAAGTCGTATGACTGTCTTGTTAAAATCACGGGCGCGAATCGCGGCAAAATCACGCGACTTTGAAGTTGCATAAGTGTGAAACGGGCCTTAGTGTTGTTTCTGTCTGGTGCTCCATTCCTTTGTTATCAGCATGAGGAGTCACTTCTGAGACGTTTTCCCTACACATGAGATACATTTGTGTCAAGGAGGGAGATAAGCACAGAAAAGCATGGAGCTTGTCTATTAACAACACAGCTCTGTGTGTGTGGAGGGGTGTGTGTGCCTTTCCTCAAATCAGCTCTCACACACTGTTACTGCAGCCTCTCCGCCTCCTCCTCCTGTGCTCCTGACAGATGAAGAAAGATTTTTACACGGTTCTACCCTCTTGAAGTGGTGTAGGGAACAGAAGACTGCAGATAAACAAGTAAAATCTTTGTGGGAGGATTTGTTTTATCTCTGCGTATTATCTGTGCCGCGTACACACCATCACTTTATGTGATGAAAAAAACGACATTTTTAAAAACGTCAATTTAAATGACTGTTTGTCGGGGAAAACATTGTTTTATGTCTTGTGAAAAACGACAAAAAAAATTTGAAGCATGCTTCAATTTTTTGTGTCGTTTTTCAAACCGTTGTTTTTTGTTTCACAAAAATTGACTGTGTGTAGCAAAAAACGACGTTTAAAACAACGTTTTTAAACCCGCACATGCTCAGAAGCTAGTTATGAAGCGAGCTTCAATGGAAAAAAGTGGTGAACGTAACCTCACTTTGCTAGAGCATTGTGAAAAAACGATGGTGTGTAGGCAACGTCGTTTTTGAAAATTGAAGTTTCAAAAATGTAGTTTTTTACTTCACAAAAATTTTATTTTTTTTTTTCAGCACATAAAGTGATGGTGTGTACGCGGCATAAGGGTTTACAACCACTTCAGCCCCAGAAGGATTTGACCAGGCCTTCCTGACCAGGCCATTTTCTGTTATACGACGCTGCGCCGCTTTAACTGACAATTGCGCTTTAACTAACATTTTGCTGTAATAAATATCCCCAAAAATGTTTTTTTTTTAAAAAAAAAACGATTTCTTTACCAGTTTAGGCCAATATGTATTCTTCTACATGTTCTTGGTAAAAAAAATTGCAATAAGCGAGTATTGATTAGTTTGCGCAAAAGTTATAGCGTCTACAAAATAGGGGATCTGCAATTTTTAGCAGGACTGCGACATTATGGCGGACAGATCGGACACTTTTGACACTTTTTGGGACAATTGACATTTATACAGTGATCAAAGCTAAAAATAGCCACTGATTACTGTATAAATGTCACTGGCAGGGAAGGGGTTAACACTAGGGGGTGATCATGGGATTAAGTGGGTCGTAGGGAGGTTTTTCTAACTGTGGAGGGATGGCACTGACTGGGGGTAGAGAGAGATTGCTGTTTCTGATTACTAGGAACAGTAGATCTCTCTCTACTTCCCTGACAGAACTGGGAACTGTCTGTTTATATTGACAGATCCCCATTCTGTCTCTGTGAGGAGGGACCAAGGGTGGCCAGCGTACAATGTTAAAACCAACCACATGCGTCGGCTCCGGCGTCACAGGCATGCGCGTGCCCCTAGAGCTCTTAAAGCGGCCGACGTACATCTACGCTAATTCGCCCAGGAGAGTCAACCTGCCGCAGTATAATGATGGCGGCTGGTCAGCAAGCAGTTAAGCAAAAGTGGTATCTTTAATTACAAAAATCTAATAAATTATATGGTGGTCTGTGGGAGGAACTCTCATGCCGCATACACACCATCACTTTATGTGATGAAAAAAAACCACATTTTCTGTGAAGTATAAAACAACGTTTTTGAAACTTCAATTTTCAAAGACGAAGTTGCCTACACACCATCGTTTTTCTCACAATGTTCTAGCAAAGCAAGGTTACGTTCACCACGTTTTTCCATTGAAGCTCGCTTCATAACTAGCTTCTGGGCATGCGCGGGTGTAAAAACGTCGTTTTAAACAACGTTTTTTGCTACACACGGTCAATTTCTGTGAAGTAAAAAATGACGTTTTGAAAAACGACACATAAAATTGAAGCATGCTTCAATTTTTTTTGTCGTTTTTCAGGAGACATAAAACAACGTTTTCCCCCACACACGGTCATTTAAAGTTTTTTTTCATCACATAAAGTGATGGTGTGTACGCGGCATTAGGCTTGGGAGGTGTAATTCGAAAATGTGTTACATTTCATGTGGTGATGGAATATTTTATTGACTGGTTGGTCTTCATCTTTTAACATCTTCGTGACTGTCCGCTACTTCTCCCGGACAGTCCCAGGCAACGGGAGCCATGCCGGGCTGCTGATTACCTTCCAACAGCCACTTGTAAACAATATCAAGCTCCCATTCCTGCTCGGCCAGGAACGCCAATTCCTCCATGTCACACGACTCTTCCGGGAGGTCCAGTACCTCATCTTGGAAGTCCAGGATGTCTTCCAGCCGCCACTCCCCGTCGCTCACAAAGTCTCCGTAAATTTTTTGATGGAGCAGCCCCACACCGCCATAGCCAATGCCTTCTGTCAGGCTGCCCTCTGCTGTACCTGGCCACAGCTGAGCTGCAAACCACCAAAGACCTCTGTAGCTGGCGTCATGACTCATCTCCTTTCAGACCAATCTTTTGAGTTCCATCTACGACTCGTCTCGTGGTCGTTCCCTCAGGAACACCTCTCGAGCATGGTACTGTGTCCCGTACATCTCTGTGGAGGAGGGAAGGACCTTCCCCTGATGGTGCCGCTCATTACTTAGCATCTCTTTCCAGAGTTGCCGGCGGATCACATGCCCCCAGCTGAGCACGATGCACTCCTTTGCTGGTCCCCGATGTTGCTTCTGCAACCCTTGCAGCCTCCTCCCGAACTCTGCTCTCATGCTGGCCAGTCCCCGGAACCGCTCCTCGGCGGCTGCCCGAATCTTGAATCCTGGGGGTTGTTTGGATGTCCCGGACTGTATGAGACATCCCACCGCCGCCACCAATGTGACAGATCTCAGATATCCCATCTGGGCACCTCTGCCAGAACTGTGTCTCCTGTTCTCCAAACGCACCCTCAATCGTCAGACTCACCATAATCAGCCCTTAACTCCCAATCCCGAGGCAAACCACACGTGTTGAGGGTTAAACATGCAAAGCATGAACTGTTTATTAGGTACAAAACATACACTTTTAAACACAGTTAGGGACACTCCCCTTAGGCTGGTCTTACAGGGGGTAGGGGACAAAGAAGAACCAATGGAAACTCAACGCTTGTACATTCAAATAGAAACTAGAGATGAAACACAATGGGATTATGATAATCAGTCAGCCCCTCCTTACACATCTCTCACTGGGAATGCGTCTCCACACCTTTTGTCTACGTGTCATGACATAGCATAGTTAGGCTCAATAACAAGAGGGGGAGGATGGGGATAAGGGATGCAACTTATATAGGGACATAATTACATTAGTTCAATGCCATTTTGTCCCCAAGTCTCTCGTTTTCTGCTGGGCCATAGTCTGTGGGTAGGAGGCCAGCCCACAGCCCCTCCAAAACACAGTGACAGCGGGTTCTGTCACACCCCCCCATAACACCTTGTCCCCATGTTGATGTGGACAAGAGCCTCTTCCCAATGACCCTGGCCATCGTATCTTAGGGTGCATATTTCCGCTGGCCGCCAGGTGGCGCTTCCGTATATTTCCGCGTTGAATATGCTAATTAGCTAGATACGCCGATTCACGAATGTACGTGCGCCCGGCGTATCAAGATACGTTGTTTACGTAAGACATAAGCCGGCGTAAAGTTACACCTCATAAAGCAGGGGTAAGTCATGTTAGGTATGGACGTCGGAAACGTACGAACAGTGTTGTATTTTACGTCGTTTGCGTAAGTCGTCCGTGAATAGGGCTGGACGTAGGTTACGTTCACGTCGACTAGGCATTGAGCGGGCATAATTTAATTTGAAAATTCAACGTGATACTGAGCATGCGCCGTTCGAAAAAAGCGTCATTTACGTGGGGTCATGATTAGTTTACATAAACCACGCCCCCTGTTCCTCATTTGATTTAGGCGCGCTTACGCCGGCACATTTACGCTACGCCGACGTAACTTTGGACGCAAGTGCTTTGTGAATACAGCACTTGCCTCTCTAAGTTGCGGCGGCGTAGCGTAACTACGATACGCTACGCCCGCTTACATTTACCACCCTACGAGAATCTGGGCCCTAGTTTCTAATTGTAACAGAGTCACATCGATGCTCCCACCACAAACATGTGCAGGACATGGTCTCACATGTCACTCGATGTTTAGATGTCTAAACATCGAGTGACATGTAAGACCATTGGTGTTGTCTATTTGGCGGTTGTCAGTGCGGATTCTTTTATGTTGGTAAAACAAAGCGTCCATTTTTTAAGAGCATTAGAGACCATATATTGCCTCTGTTTAAGAAATGAACTACTACCGCTTTAAATCGACATATTGGATGCAAACATAATTATGACTCTGATGTGGTACGATTTTCTGCCCTCGAGCATGTACCTGCACATGTTCGTGGTGGGAGCATCGAGGTGACTCTGTTACAATTAAAAACTATGGACAAGTAACAGGGGACATACTAGTTTCACCAATATGGAGGGTAGAACCTTCACAATGAGTTTATTACATGCAATATGTCTCATGTTGTATATTTACTATGGTGTCCAGGTGGCCTATTTTATATAGGAAGGACAAAAAGACTGTTGAGGACACGTATAGCTGAACATTTAACCAACATAAGGAATGGTTTTAAAAAACACAGTGTATCCTTACACTTTTAGGGAGAAACATAATAGGGACCCTTCAATTTTGCGGAATGGATTGTGTGTATCCATCCTGGAGAGGATTTATTAGTGTGGATATAGATGTATGAATTTTAGTGATTACAGGGATTCTATAATGCACAAAATGATCTAGTGGGTGCTTGATAGTTGTCTCGACGGTAACTCTATTATAAATTTTATATTTAAAATGTTATATTTTGATATTTGTTTGATTACATAATTTAGATATTTGAATTTATATTAATTTATATTATGTATTGGACTATACTTAGGTTATATGTATTGGTTACTGAGTAATAGACATGATGGCTGTAATAGATATCACGCTTGTTCTTTCATATGTGCAATGTATATCTGTGTACCTGTGGCGGATACTAGACATATCATTCCCGCAGGGAAACTATGTGGGCAGGTAAGCAATTGCTTGACATTTACATATGTGGGAGTATATAACTATGGTTGCCGTGCCGTACAGTCAATCCCAGAACAAAGTCGCAATGACTGAACGCATCGGTACGTGGCTGTACAGAAACCAGAAGTGACGTGCCACTATTTATCTTTTTAACCTATGTTTTGTAGATCTGTTTTATCATACTTTTCTCTTTAAAGTGGCTGCTCTGTTCAAATTGTTTTTCTCTGTGGCGCAGTATTATGTTCCATGCACACTGGCTTTAAAAATGTTGCTTCTACAGTTTTGTTTGCCTGTAGAAGCAGCTCAATGTTCTCCTATGTGTCCATGCACATTAGGACGTTAAGAGGCATATTTTAAGTTTAACGTTTAGAGGCAGAAAAAAACAAAAACCTTCTGGTCCATGTTTCTGAATGGAGTTGGAGGCCGAAAAAATTTAAAACTCTCCTAAACTCATCTAAACTTTGTACAAAATGCTTCATAGGAGCGTTTTTTACCCCCGAGAGAACATATTTTTTTAAGCCTAGTGTGAGATATAATTGTGTATTATACAAATAACCATGATCAGTGGTCATCAACCCTGTCCTGCAGGGCCCACTAACAGGCCAGGTTTTATGTATTACCTTGGGGAGATGCAGTCTAGAACACTGCAATCACTAAGGAGCAAATGATATCAGCTGTGATGTATTTCAGTTATCTTGCAAACCTGGCCTGTTAGTGGGCCCTGCAGGACAAGGTTGATGACCACTGACCATGATCACAGGGTCACTTTTATGTCCATCTCCATGCAAAAATTGTACTTAAAGGGGTTGTAAAGGTTAATGTTTTTTCACTAAACACATTAAGGTGAAAAAACATCTGATGAACACGCTCTTCCTTTGCTCTGTCTTCTCGGGTCTTCATTGGATAGATTGATAGTAGCGCAGCCATTGGCTCGTGCTGCTGTCAATCAACTCCAATGACTTAGGGGCAGGGGGCGGGGCCGAGTCCTGTAGTCGGCGGCTATGGATGCCGAATACAGGACTCGGGAGCGCGCCCGCAAGGTAACCCCCTTGGGAGAGCACTTCCCAGAGGGGATTATCAAAAGCGGGGAGGAGCCGAGACAGCCGCCGAGGTACTCCAGAAGACGAGGATCGGGGACACTCTGTGCAAAACGAGCTGCACAGTGGAGATAAGTATGACATGTTTGTTATTTTTTTTTTTAATATTCAAGGCTTTAGTATCACTTTAAAGTGCATTGTGCATCGGTTACTTTACTCTTCAGTCTTGATTGCAATAACCTCTTCTCAAGCAATCCTGCAGGTTAATGGATAAAAGTCACAGTTTCCAATATGAACAAGCTAATTTTATGCCCTGGAGCTAGGCATTTTTCCTGCTCTTTATTTTGAGCACTGGTCCCCTCATAGCCCCCTTGAGTTCTTCTGTCTCTGTAGACTATGAGAGAGGACTTGGCCACTGGAAGTGTTCCCTGCACCAAAACGAGGTGTCTGCATCATGCAGGCAGTGATGTGAACACTTGAAGAAGGACCACAAAAAGTAAACAGGAGAAAAGAGAGTGATCATCACATGATCTTCACTGCAGGTACGTAAAAAAAAAAGGAAAATTGTTATCAGACACTTACCGTAATTTTCCTTCCCTGGCCGATCCTCATGTCAGCACACAATGGACACCTCCTCTGGAGCCCACAGGAGCAATTACGGTAAGTATCTGATACCAATTTTCAGTTTTCCTGGCACACCTCACATCGGAACACAATGGGATATACCATAGCTGAATAAATGGGTGGGAGAGAACAAATGAAAAGAGACATTGACAATCAAAGAAATTCTGCTAAAGACAAAAAGAATAGATCTCTCGTGTCCCAAACTTGCTGACTACACATCTAGTTTTTTTTTTTTTTTTTACTAGGGTTTGCAACCACATTAACTGCCTGTAATGCTGCGTACACACGATCGGAAATTCCGACAAGAAAACCATGTTTTTTTTCTGGAATGTTGGCTAAAACTTGTATTGCATACACACGGTAAGACAAAAATCCGACCGCCAAGAACGCGGTGACGTACAACACTACAACGAGCCGAGAAAAATTAAGTTCAATGATTCCGAGCATCGGTCGAATTGATTCCGAGCATGCGTGTTTTCTTTCGTCTGAATTTCCAAAAAGAACTTTTCCCTTTGGAAAATTTGAGACCCAGCTCTCAAATTTTTGCTGTCGGAAATTCCTACAGAAAATGTCAGATGGGGCCTACACACGGTCAGAATTTCTGGCCAAAAGCTCACATCAAACTTTTCTTGTCGGAAATTCCGATCGTGTGTACGTGGCATAAGTGTCTCTCTGCCCAGTGAAAAGTTTCTGTTGCAAGATGTAACAGGAAAATACTTTTGGTGTCCCCTTGGCAGGCAATGTAGGCTACTGCCGCCTTGTTGTCAATCAACCAGTGGCGGCTGATGAAGTTTTAGGATGGGGGGGCGCAAGACCCCGCCCCTCCACATTTGGTCCCTCCCACTTTTCATAAGCCACACCTTGCTTGCTTCCACCCATAGTGTCAGGAGTATACATCTTAGCATCACAGGACAGAGTATATAGCCCCAGCATCACAAATCATGGTATATAGCGCAGCCTTACAGATCGATGCAAACAAACTAAAAAATTACACTGTTAGTAATGAAGGACTCTAAATGGACATTAGATTATCAGAGACTGCGGACATACTGCACGAGATTACCAAAGACTGCGGACATACTGCACAAGATTACCAGAGACTGCGGACATGCTGCACAAGATTACCAGAGACTGCGGACATGCTGCACAAGATTACCAGAGACTGCGGACATGCTGCACAAGATTACCAGAGACTGCGGACATACTGCACAATATTACCAGAGACTGCGGACATACTACACAAGATTACCAGAGACTGCGGACATACTACACAATATTACCAGAGACTGCGGACATACTGCACAATATTACCAGAGACTACGGACATACTACACAAGATTACCAGAGACTGCGGACATACTGCACAATATTACCAGAGACTGCGGACATACTGCACAATATTACCAGAGACTGCGGACATACTGCACGATATTACCAGAGACTGCGGACATACTGCACAATATTACCAGAGACTGCGGACATAATGCACAAAATTACCAGAGACTCAGGACATACTGCATGATATTACCAGAGACTGCGGACATACTGCATGATATTACCAGAGACTGCGGACATACTGCATGATATTACCAGAGACTGCGGACATACTGCACAATATTACCATACTGGGGACATATTGACTGCATGAGATTAACAGAGGCTGTGGAAATAACTGCACTGGGGGGGGGAATAAGGGTGCTATTTTCATCAGACATTAAAAGAAAATAACGAAAGTGTTAATGCATCCCCCCCCACTTATTAACAGTTTTTTATTTCATGTTCGCCAAAAATAGCAGCATGGAAACCAAATGTCGTCCGTCCGTCCCCCTGCTTATTAAAAAAAAAAGGTTTGGCGGAACTAGCTGGGACACTTGCATTGGTCCTAGCTAGAGCAATACCTAAATTTTAGCTTTAGGGCTCAGTCAAACCATACATGCATTTTTTTAATGTTCAGCTGCAAACAGCCCCATAATAAGTGGGGGGATGCATTATGGGGCTGTTTATAGCTGAACATTAAAAAAAATGCATGTATGGTTTGACTGAGCCCTAAAGCTAAAATTTAGGTATTGCTCTAGCTGGGACCAATGCAAGATGAGGAAGGAGCCCTCCAAATACATCACTGCCGGTGATTCAATGGGGGATGCCGGCCGTTCGTTATTTCCTCCGCAGCCTAAAAGAAGAGAGTAAGGGGGGGTGGGGGTGCCGCGGACGCTATTTCCAACGATACCACAGAACAACTTAATGAGCGGGTGGGTGGATGGGGGATGCCAGCGCAGAGCCGAACAGGGGGAAACTGCTTCTGAGAAGTTTTGCCTACCTCCATGCTTGGCTCACGGAGGTGCGTCTCTTTGGGCTAGAGAGTGCCGACGTCACTTCCTGACGTCGGCACAGGCACAGCAATATACTGGGTGCCGTGCACCCGCACGGCCAAAGTGCACGTCCATTGTATCGGAAGCTGTGGCGCTATGGGCATAGCCACAAAGGCATTTTTTTGCTGCCAATGTAGCGCCACATCTGCAATCTCGTGATTGCACAGACGTGGCGCTACTCACACTGCACTGTGCCCGGCGCCCAGCGCCCGGACACAGTACACGTAAGGACATTTTTTCGATTTCTTTTTTATTTAAAGGGACATGTTTAAATCATTTTTTTTTTTGGGGACGGGGGGGCGGCACCCAGGCGCCCCAATGGACGGGCCACCACTGCAATCAACTTCACTCAGGCCCCTTGAAGAACATCCTGAAAGGCATTAAATGCTAGAAAAGTTTCCTTCTGTAGCACTACCCCCGTAGGAGCTGCTGGTTTAGATTTTGGGTCCACGCTCTGCCTCTCAACCCCAGAAGTTTGTCTCGAACCCTCCCTTGGCACAACTGGACAACACAACAATTGTGGAACCCACTGGCAGTTGGGAACCACAATGATATCATACAGTGATAAAGATACAATTGAATGTTATTACCTTGTGCTGACCACCTGTTCAAATGATAATAGATAAGGCTCCACACAAAAATGCAGTTTAACCAAGGAGTGTTTACTCCTTACAGTTTACAGTTTACTTCTTACAGGGCGCGGTGGAGGGGTTTCCCCAATACAGTACTACCAAAACTGGAGTACCTCTCCCCTAGGCCTCACCCAGCTCTCAGAAACAACAATACTGTACAAAATGAGTATAAAATGGTTATGCTATGTATATGAGTCTATAATTCTTTAGCTCCCCCTAGCGGGCAGTTCTTAGACACGTGTCCTACTATCAGGGCTCAAAATTTCAAGCCCTGAGCTTCTAGCCAGGCCTCAAGTGTTACTCGCCACCAGTTGCCTCACCTAACCCATACACTGCCCCTCCCCTAATTCCGCCGCTAAAAACGCCTTTGTAGGTTATCTCTTGGAATGACACTGTTAAATGTTTTATGCCGAATCAAGTTACACAATTAAATATTACCAACAACAACTTTAACAAAATGAGACAGGGCACTGGGGCAGACCAGAGGAACAGGGCACTGGGGCAAACCAAAGGGACAGGGCACTGGGGCAAACCAGATTGACATGGCACTGGGGCAAACCAGAGGGACATGGCACTGGGGCAAACCAGAGGGACATGGCACTGGGGCAAACCAGAGGGACATGGCACTGGAGCAAACCAGAGGGACATGGACTTTTTTACTTCTGCAAATATTGCTCTCCCTCTTCTTATTTACAAGACTCCCTCCTACTCCTCCCCTGCCTTCTCTCTAGAACCAGGTCTTTTACCCCATTCTCTTGCTGTCTCCTCTGCAACCCCCATCCATCCTCCTCTCTCTCTCCTATTCTACCCACTCTCATAATCATAATCATAACCACTTCCCCCTTTCATTGTCGGGCAGTGAGGAGAGGAGCTGCAGCACAGCGGGAGGGAGTACAATCCACCACAGAGATTCACACATCTGCATAGCCATTGACACCACAACACAGCGCACACTGACACCACACAGCATACTGCCGCTCTCTTGTCAGGGCAACTCTTGGTGAGCGCTGTGCTGCACTGCCTACCTGGGACACCCAGAGTGGTGATAATCGCAGTCCTCCAGCTCACTTGTTTCTTCCTGCTCTCTGCTCTCCAGATACATTGGTCAGGTTGGGAAGCCAGGCTCAGAGAGGTCATACTATCAGGTCCCATGGCTTAACGAGAACTGTAAGGAGAGCACCTGTGTACTGCTCTGCATGTGTGCAGCTCACCCAACTACTTTTCCTGGGCACGCACCTTTCTTCTTCGACTGCCAATCGCAGCGTGGCTCTAAGTGTAGGCACAGATTGGACTGTTGGTCATGCAGAACTGTTATCACTCGCCCCCAGCTTAAATCTACTCGCCAAATGCTAGCAGGCGAGTGGAAATTTTGAGGGCTGCTACTCAGACTGAGTCTTGTAATCGTTCCTCCCTGTTAACTGAAGTCTTCGCTAGCATTAGTTGGTGCACGTTAACAATTTGTAATCCAATAGGTATAAAGAAAATGGAAAACGAACATTCAAAGTAAATATGGCGTACTGGCGACACAAGCGTCAATTCCTTTAATGCACAGTCACTGCCGGATGCAATGTATCCCTGCACGTGGCGTGTTAACCTCCAAACAACAATGGTGAGTCTATCAGATCCACCTTCCTGCGATACAGTTATTATATCGTTGGGCAGGTGCCCTTCTCACCCAATGAGGCCGCGCCTCTCCGGTATGCTCCGTCTGTAGTATCTCGGTTCTCGGCCTCTCTGCAACTGGCAGTCTCTGGTCCCCGCGCAGCCATCACAGAGTGCTGGAGGAAAGGCGACACTGGTTGCCCTGGAACGTAGGCCAAACACTGCGTCAAGGATCCCCCTCAGGATAGGCGATCCGCGTTGGCGACTGTAGGCCCAGGCTTCTGAGGCCTAGGCTTCCTTGAAGCAGGCCTCAGCACTGGCTTCCTGATTGCTAGAAGTTGCTGTCCCAAGAGAGTGGATGCAAGCCCCCCCTTCCTTAAAGTTGTCCTCTGGCTATCCTATCGTGTTACGAGGCCTCAAACGCACGTGAGACAGTGCCACATGGGCTGTTTGGGTAGCACAAAAGCCACCCTGTGGAGGACTCTGTGGAATGCGGATTGTCCTGGTTAGGAAAAGATGATCGTTGGTGGGTCTTTTGTTTTTTGGACCGTTTGCGCTTAGGGCTTATGCTCCTAAAATAATGCAAAGCCCCATAATTTGCAGTCCTTGAGCACTCTTTGAGAATTTGGTCATTTTTTTTCCAAAGCAGCAGTTGGAAGAAGGGGGCTGGGGTGTTAGGTTAACAGATTGCTCCTTAGGGGCTACTGGGTAAACTAACAGCCATTAACATTTCAGTTTTTCACCTACTTTGTGTGGGTTAGTGACATTCTCAGGATGGAGTCCATATAACATTTTAGAGCCCCACACATTGAAGGACTCTTCAGTCAGTGACATGGTCTGTGCCTACCTGCCTGCCTTACTATGAAGCCATTTTGAGAAAGTAGAGCAGAACACTGACTTATGCCCACCAGCTTATTATGACACATTACCCTGTTCATTAACTTTGCTCAGCCCAAAGGCACAGAGGGAAACCACCAGTGGCGGCCCGTCCATTGGGGCGCCTGGGCGCCGCCCCCCCCCCCCCCCCCCAAAAAAAAATATATATTTAAACATGTCCCTTTAAATAAAAAAAAATAAAAAAAATGTCCTTACGTGCACTGTGTCCGGGCGCTGGGCGCCGGGCACAGTGCAGTGTGAGTAGCGCCACGTCTGTGCAATCACGAGATTGCAGACGTGGCGCTACATTGGCAGCAAAAAAATGCCTTTGTGGCTATGCCCATAGCGCCACAGCTTCCGATACAATGGACGTGCACTTTGGCCGTGTGGGTGCACGGCACCCAGTATATTACTGTGCCTGTGCCGACGTCAGGAAGTGACGTCGGCACTCTCTAGCCCAAAGGGACGCACCTCCATGAGCCAAGCATGGAGGTAGGCAAAACTTCTCAGAAGCAGTTTCCCCCTGTTCGGCTCTGCGCCGGCATCCCCCATCCACCCACCCACTCATTAAGTTGTTCTGTGGTATCGTCGGAAATAGCGTCCGCGGCACCCCCCACCCCCCCTTACTCTCTTCTTTTAGGCTGCGGAGGTAATAACGAACGGCCGGCATCCCCCATTGAATCACCGGCACCCCCCCCGCTTATTAACTTTTGTCTTTCTTTCTTTCCTTTTACCCGCAGTGATGTATTTGGAGGGCTCCTTCCTCATCTTGCATTGGTCCCAGCTAGAGCAATACCTAAATTTTAGCTTTAGGGCTCAGTCAAACCATACATGCATTTTTTTGCTCTAGCTAGGACCAATGCAAGTGTCCCAGCTAGTTCTGGCAAACCTTAGAATTTTTTTTTTAATAAGCAGGGGGACGGACGGACGACATTTGGTTTCCATGCTGCTATTTTTGGCGAACATGAAATAAAAAACTGTTAATAAGTGGGGGGGGGATGCATTAACACTTTCGTTATTTTTTTTTTTAATGTCTGACGAAAATAGCACCCTTATTCCCCCCCCCAGTGCAGTTATTTCCGCAGCCTCTGTTAATCTCATGCAGTCAATATGTCCCCAGTATGGTAATATTGTGCAGTATGTCCGCAGTCTCTGGTAATATCATGCAGTATGTCCGCAGTCTCTGGTAATATCATGCAGTATGTCCGCAGTCTCTGGTAATATCATGCAGTATGTCCGCAGTCTCTGGTAATATCATGCAGTATGTCCGGAGTCTCTGGTAATTTTGTGCATTATGTCCGCAGTCTCTGGTAATATTGTGCAGTATGTCCGCAGTCTCTGGTAATATCATGCAGTATGTCCGCAGTCTCTGGTAATATTGTGCAGTATGTCCGCAGTCTCTGGTAGTATTGTGCAGTATGTCCGCAGTCTCTGGTAATCTTGTGTAGTATGTCCGCAGTCTCTGGTAATATTGTGCAGTATGTCCGCAGTCTCTGGTAATATTGTGCAGTATGTCCGCAGTCTCTGGTAATCTTGTGCAGTATGTCCGCAGTCTCTGGTAATCTTGTGTAGTATGTCCGCAGTCTCTGGTAATCTTGTGTAGTATGTCCGCAGTCTCTGGTAATATTGTGCAGTATGTCCGCAGTCTCTGGTAATCTTGTGCAGCATGTCCGCAGTCTCTGGTAATCTTGTGCAGCATGTCCGCAGTCTCTGGTAATCTTGTGCAGCATGTCCGCAGTCTCTGGTAATCTTGTGCAGCATGTCCGCAGTCTCTGGTAATCTTGTGCAGCATGTCCGCAGTCTCTGGTAATCTTGTGCGGTATGTCCGCAGTCTTTGGTAATCTCGTGCAGTATGTCCGCAGTCTCTGATAATCTAATGTCCATTTAGAGTCCTTCATTACTAACAGTGTAATTTTTTAGTTTGTTTGCACCGATCTGTAAGGCTGCACTATATACCATGATTTGTGATGCTGGGGCTATATACTCTGTCCTGTGATGCTAAGATGTATACTCCTGACACTATAGGTGGAAGCAAGTGGAACACAGGGGACGGAGTGGGTGGATTCTATAAGAGGTGTGGCTTATGAAAAGTGGGAGGGACCAAATGTGGAGGGGCGGGGTCTTGCGCCCCCCCATCCTAAAACTTCACCAGCCGCCACTGGAAATCACCACACAGTTTTGCAAGGCCTTGTGCAGATGTGGTCCCATGCTTGGTCCATAGGAAAACTGTGTCCTACAGTGGGCCCTAATATGGAGATTCCAATCACTCAGTAAAGTGCCAGGCCACTCCATTCACAGTACTTCCATCACTAGCCACCACTGCTTCCTCTTACCATCTGGCTGCTTATTCTTGTTACACTCCACTCTATAACCACAAGGGTTAACAGTATTGTTAACTTTTTATTCATAACCCTGAGGGTAATCATGGCTGTTTACACACTACTTCCCAGTTCCCTGAATACACCTATTAATAACACACTTGATTCCCTTTTCAAGTAATAGAGACCAGGCAACTCCCTCTTTGGCAAGAACTATGCTTACTTAACAGATAGCGGTTACATGCTTAGGTTAAGGTGACCAGATTTTTTTAAATGAAATCCGGGGACATATTTTTTTTTTTTTTACAAGTAATGACGGCAATCAGCGACTCTGCCCGTCGCCGCCCGCCTTACAGCCTGTCAAGTCTAAAACAGGCCATACACATTCGAATTTCAAATGGATTTTCGAAATAAGAAAGTTTTTTTTGTGTGATCCGATGATGCCACCATTGATTTAAAAAATTCGGCCAACCAAGCCTTCATGTTGCTACAGCATTTTTTTTTTTCGTGGTCAGGAATCTTCTTTTCTCTCTGTGAATTTTCTTTTCTTGCACATGCGCATTTTTTTCTTTTACATTTCTCACCCGATTCTCCCATCACTGATTATAAAATCGTTTGTTTTTCCAAAAAATTTCCAACATGTCCGAATTTCTCAAATTTGATTGCCGTGTATGTTTTTGTTTCGAAATTTGAACCGTGTATGGCCGACATTACTCTCCGGGCCCCTGCTACTACTGGGTGGGGAGCGGAGGAAGAACACTCCGCCAGGGAAGGCAAGGAGATAAGCAGGCAGGCGGCTGGCCGGGACTTGAGCCAAGGCAGAAGAACATGCGAGAGAAGCTGAATGGACATGCACCCGGAACTGAAGAAAAATTCCCTCCACTCCGATCAGCACATGATCATCAGAAAGGGGCACAGATAATGGAAAAAATATTTATGTGGGCGCCTGCAATCGGATGCCATTAAAGGGCTACGCTCCTGCCAAAACAGGTGACATACTCACAGTGATCATCAAGTCACAACTCCCATGCCTGGACTACAACATGAGGTTGGTCTTCCCTTTTATATATTACCCCCAGGAGAAAAGTGACAAACGCACATGGGAAGACATGTCCCAGAAAGAAATGCTTAACCACTGCAGCACCAACCAACAATTAACATATCAGCATAACTAATTATTTTACATAGGCACCTGTCTACATGGGCATCAGAGGGGGAGGCAGTTCCTAATATCCTGGAGTTGGGCTTTAAAGAAGCCAAACAGTCCTGCGAAAAACACTGCATCCGTGACAGCCCAAGCATGATCTGGATTATGAAGCATAGTTTATTTGTCAAATTATTTTATTTCATAAACAGCTGTTGCATAATGTCTTCTAAGCCTCTACCAATGTTTATTTTCAGTGAAAGAGTAATAGTACCTGCTGCTTGCATAAAGCATCATAATGAGTGATTTTTTAAAGGTATAAGTGTTGGGCAGTCCCTTTTAGAAATCTGTGCTCAGCAGCTCATTTAATTTCTTATTTAGTGCGCGTGAACAATTGTTTTGCTTTTGGCTTACAGCACTACTGAACATGCCTATGCTTTTTTGTATAGCTGATGCTATTAAGAATCTGCCTTACCTGCTTTACGGTTAAATTGGGCCCTGTGCTATTTTATGGGTTAATAACGCAATGCATCGCTGCCACCTCTGTGTACTGTTTGGAGATCACTAATGCAACATATTGCTACATAAATAGTCCAATACCCTAGACGCTCACTTTAAGAGGGGTGGAATTAATGAGGCTGCTGCTGGTGGTGCCGCAGTTGTATGCAGAACACGCTCAGCTCCTGGAATTCTTTGTCTGTAGACAGAGATCTCACTTTACAGAGTTGGCTGCCGCTCTGTCTCCAGGACTGATCCTCAGAGCAGATAATGAACATGAGTATCAGAGGAGGAGGGGTAGAGGGAGAATGGAACAGGAGGGGGAATAAGAGGCAAATAAGAAGAAGGAAAAAATAGACAAACAAGTTCAGTTATGTGTACTAAAAGATATAGAAAGACAAAAAAAATTAAAAAGAGGTGTAATACAAGCTGGTGGCGAATTAAATAAACAGGATAAAAAGACATACAGGAATAAAAATACTGAAAAGATGTGTTAAACTTTGCAAACCCCAAAGAAGTGAATCATTATGTTTGCAAGTTTTGGTCTGCTCGGCAATTTACTATCTGGAGTGTTTTTTATGCCAATTAAGGAAAGTGGATTTTTTTGGGCAACACTATGCTTAAGAATCCATCATCTATTGGAGCTAGTACATTTCTAACACCATGACTACCTGAAACAACACCTGTGAACTGCCATCCATGACTTCCTTAATGCTACTTGACTGTATGTTATGCTGATCCTCTTACATGACTGACATGGGACAAATATGCAGATTAGAAGTTCTGATTTCATTGCACTTGCTTCATATGAGTATTAGTTTCAAGTCAGTGACTCAGAACCAATTAAGTCAAAGATTTTGTATAATAGTTCAACAATAGTCATTTCCAGAAGGAGGTTAGCAATGGAACGTTTCTCTAGTGACAGAGTTCTTTAAACATTAATTAAATCTAATATAATATGTTATAAAAAAATATATACTGTAGGTGCGCTGTAAGTTTGGCAAATTTTAAGAATAGAAATGTGCCGCTGTGCAGTAAAAAATTTCAGAATATTGACACAAATAAATTATGAAAATATATGTAAACAAAAATAAATTCATATAAACAAATAAGATTTTTGAATAAATCTTAAAAGACAATCCCCAGGGATGAGTGCCTAGAAGGGGGCTGGAGAGGTGATACATTGTTTGAAGCACTATAGAGCTGGGTCCCTTCTCCCCAGCAGGGTTCCAACATGAATTATGTAGCTCTTCTGGAGGCCTCATTTGTGTCAGGGCTGAGGGCCTAAATAGATCCTCTTAGGCCGCGTACACACAACCGGTCCAAACCGATGAAAACGGACTGAAGTTCAGTTTCATCGGTCCAAACCAACCGTGTGTACACCACATCGGTCTGTTGTCCTTCGGTCCAAAAAAAGAGAACTTGCTTTAAAATCGAACCGATGGACGGCTGACCGATAGGCCAAAACCGATGGTTAGTACACAAAAGCATCGGTTCAAAACCCACGCATGCTCAGAATCAAGTCGACACATGCTTGGAAGCATTGAACTTTATTTTTCTCAGCACGTCGTTGTGTTTTACGTCACCGCGTTGGACTTGATCGTTTTTTTAACTGATGGTGTGTAGGCACATCAGACCATCAGTCTGCTTCAGCGATGAACCAATGAAAACGGTCCGTCGGACCATTCTCATCGGATGGACTGATCGTGTGTACGCGGCCTTAGATGCTGGGTGCAGGACCTTATTACACAGGATCTGGTCTGGAAAAGGATTGTCTTACTTACTGGAGTGCCCAAAGGAGACCAGAAGGTGGCAGCTGTCCTGGGGACTTGTGAGTAAAGACTCTAAATTGATCCCTGTGACTGTACAGTGTTCTGGAAATCACATTAACTAGCAAAAGTTGTGCTTTGGTGCACGGAAACCAGATGCCACTGCCTCATGGCCTTCAGCTGTGAGGCCTTAGACTATCCAATATTCACAATTACCTAAGAAGAAGTTAGTCCTCTAATACCGTACTAATTTTCCGATTGTTTTGGAGTATCCCATGCCCTAGCCCATCTCTTGTTTAAAGTTCTGGAAGCAATATATTTCAGAAAGACATCCTCTAGACTGAGTTACTGGAGTTGAAATGCATGGACTGGTGCTTGTGGGGATGGGTAGCTTCTGTACTATAAGGGAAGAACCAGCCTTTACCAACGGTCTCTGCTGGGATTGCACTACATTTATGTAGCAAGGTCCCAGGCCTCCTTCGGTCTAATGAGAACCTCCAGGGTTGTGGGTTGTAAGGCATGATGGGTGCAGAGTAGTTAGAGTTATTGGGCACCAGACACTTCTTGAATGCCAAATAAACAAAAATACATTTTAGCTTAATAAACTTTTTGGGGGAGAGAGGGTTAGGTCCAAGACACCCTTAGGTAGTTGCAAGATTAATTGACAGACTCCAAAACTTCAATAGGAGGACAGCCATGCAGGGAAAGTCATTCAGCAAAACGCCACCTTTGCATGCTACACTGTAACACACAAATAGAGCTTTCTTTTGGTGGTATTTAATCACTTCTGGGTTTTTAATTTTTTTTAAAAAATAAATAAAACAAGGACCTAAAATTTGGAAAATATATATATTTTTCTTAGTTTTGGGTAAATTTAGTAAATAAGTAATTTTTCTCCTTCACTAGAGGGCGCTGATGAGGCGGCACTGATGGGCAATGATAGACTGCACTGATGAGGTGGCACTGATGAGGAGGCACTAATATGCTGCACTTATGGACACTGATAGGTGGCACTGATGGGTAACACTGGTGAGCACTGATAGGCGGCACTGGTGGACACGGATAGGCGGCACTGATGGGCACAGATAGGCATTGATGGGTGGCATTGATGGGCAGCAGTGATGGGCATTGATGGGCAACACTGATAGCCATTACTAATGGCCACTGATTGCGGGCACTTGTGGGCACTGATTACTGGCATTTGTGGGCACTGATTTCTGGCACTTGTGGGCAAAGGTGGTCACTGATTGCTGGCAGTGATGGGCACACATTGCTGGCACTGGTGGGCACTTCATTGTAATCAGGGCAGAACGGTCATTCTGGGAGGCCATCATATGATGTCCACCCAGAACGAGAGCCATACTTCCCTAGCCGTCATTTGACGATGGGCAGGCAGCAAGTTGTTAAACATTTCTTGAAAATATGAACATGTGACCAGACTGATCTATCCACTCATACACTCCTTGAGGGAGTCCTATTGAACAAACCAGGAGTCCTGGGCCTCATTACACTGGTATACTCTCTCTTTCTCACACATACTATGGGTACCCTTGGTTGGACAACTAACAGAAGAGGATTGGAACTGGATGTGGTCCAACACAGCCAAAAGTTCTGCCCAGATGTTGGAGGTGGAGGTACACAGTACTTCATCAGCTAGTCTCTTCACCTAGTACCTAGCCTCCTCAAGAATCTCCCACATAATCCCTACGCTTTATTTGCCAAATTTGAAGGCTCACTAAGACACAATTGGTGGATTGGCCCGAAAGTGAAAAGGTTTTTGGATCAGGGTCCATCAAATAATCTATATGGTCACAGGTAGGTTGTTTAAGTTAAGATACACACATTATAATGCCCTTCTTAATAAGCAAACCAACACCCTAACTCAAACTAGTCTTACACATTTTCATAGCAGTAAAAAAGATGATTGAAGTAAGGGTCTATAATAAATATTGATTTACAAAGAACTTGGTATTAATTGTTATGCTATTAACCATGATAGTTTAAAGGGATAATTCTGTATATGGCTACTTCTTTATACTGTGACCTTTCTGACCTTACCACATATGGTCACATTCCTTACTCCAAGACCATTATAAGTCTAAATGACTGGTTAAAACCAGTCGTTTGATAGAACTATATTAAAGAGGTGAGGGACAAAGGATACTAATTTATAGACAAAGCTGTTGTGCGCTTAACTAATAATTACAGTATTTATTTCTCAGTGACTATTTATTGTCATTTGTTCCTTCCACTTCTAACAGACTATGGGTGAAAGAGTAATGTATGTAACCCTGACATTTGAATGCATTTCTAATCATTTCTTGCAGTTCATTGTTGCCTCTTTGTATCTTTATTGTTTTTCTGGGGTTTTTTCGGTGCTTATTCTGTATACCTTAACCACTTCCTTACTGGGCACTTAAACCCCCCTCCTGCCCAGACCAATTTTCAGCTTTCAGCGCTGACGCACTTTGAATGACAATTGCGCGGTCATACAACACTGTACCCAAATTAAATGTTTATAATTTTTTTCACACAAAGAAAGCTTTTTTTTTGTGCTATTTAATCACCATTGGGGTTTTTATTTCTTGCTAAACAAACAAAAAAACATGGAAAATTTTGAAAAAAAATCATGTTTCATAGTTTGTTATAACATTTTGCAAACAGGTAATTTTTTATCCTTCATTGATATGCGTTGATGAGGCGGCACTGGTGGGCACTGATAGGCTGCACTGGTGGGCACTGATAGGCACAGATAAGGCGGCACTGATGGGGACAGATAAGGCAGCACTGATGGGCAAAGATAAGGAGGCACTGATGGACACTGAGAAGATGGCACTGATGGGCCCTGATGGGTGGCACTGGGTGGCACTGATAGCCCTGATAGGTGGCGCTGATGGGCACTGGTAGGAGACAATGATGAGCACTGGTAGTTGACACTGATGGGCAGCACTGGTAGGTGACACTGGTGACACTGTGGGCACTGATGGGGGGGCACTGTGGGCACCGATGGATGGCACTGTGGGTGGCACTGTGGGCACTGATGGGTGGCACTGTGGGCACTGATGGGTGGCGCTGGTGGGCACTGGTAGGCAGCACTGTTGTGGACTGGCAGGTGGCACAGATAAGCAGGCGGCTGCTCTCCTTGATTGGGACCGATGTCCCTCTGACAGCTGACGCTGATAGCGTGAGGAGAAAAAATAGCCGATTATTGGCTCTGTTTACATCACTTGATCAGCTGCCATTGGCTGACAGCTGATAACGTGGTAAGGGGTCGGGAAAAGCCGAGAAAAATTAAGTTCAATGCTTCCGAGCATGCGTCGACTTGATTCTGAGCATGCGTGGGTTTTTCTCCGTCGGAGTTGCACACAGACAATAGGAATTAGAAATAGAAACATGTTCTATTTCTAAACACCGACGGAAAAAAGTCCAATGGGGCCCACACACATCTGACTTTTTTCATCAGAAATTCCGATCGGGTATGTAAATCTATCATGTATTGATATAGAGCTGATATAGATAAACAAATGTTATACATTAACTTAAAAAGAAAAGAAAAAGGAAAGTTAAGAGAGAAAAAAGGGGGGAAAGAAAGAATAGTGAGAGAGTAAGCTCACAAGGTCGGTCCAGGTACCATGACATGATTCAGTATAGTTATTCCGTGTATAAATAGAAGTTTGGTTACACGGTTTTGATAAATAATCAGTTACCATGGCTGATGGACTGAATCATTAAAATTTGGGGGTAAATGAGTCTTTATTCATGGGTTTCACATTTTCTTGAACTTCGGAATATTGTTACCTTCAATAGCTGACATTTTAGCATGGGACATTGCAGAATTCATTCTGTTCTTAGTTTCAGCCAATGCCAGCATTGGTGATTTCCATGCTTTCGCCATTGTTTGCTTAGCAGCTGCTGAAAGTTGAAAAAAAAGCTTAAATTGGGAGAAAGTTAGATGATCTGGTTTCAGATTAAGTAATGCTATGACAGGGTCTGGTGCTAGCGGCTTTTGGAACATTTTAGGCTAGTTCAAAGATTTTTCCCCAAAAGGATTGTGCTATTGGACATGTCCAACATATATGCATGTGTGGGCTGAATGATTGGGAGTGTATTTAGCCACTCTGGCATGTACAAGAGACCAGCGGGTTAGGACTTTATAATTTGCTTCTGTCGCCATAACATTGGGTGAGGAAGATTTAGTAGTTAACCATATTCTGGACCATTCTGCATCATCCAGTTTTCGTCCCAGATCTTCCTCCCACTTCTGGACATATGTTAATTTATCAGATTTTGAATTAGTCTAAAGTTGTGTATACAGAGATGATATCATTCCTTTATCAAATGGGTCATTTTTGCACATTGATTCAAAAGTGGAAAGGTGAGGTAAGGGCGATTCAGCATTTGTGAGGGGTGCGAAAACGTTTTTTATTTGTAGATATCTGAATAGCTCTGACTGCGGTAAACCATAACTTTCCCTAAGTTCCGGGAAGGATCGAAATGATTTAGGAGTGACAAATTCAAGGGTGCATTAAGAGGTTGGCATTTGACCAGGCTTTAAATGATTTCGGGTAAATCCAAGCTGGGTAGAAGGCAGGATTTTTGAGGAAGAATAGGGGATTATGTTTTGATTGTAGTTGGTATTTTGTTTTCAGGCTGTCCCAAAGAGATACAAAGTATTTAGTTAAGGGGTTTCTTAGTGTGTGACGGTCTTTAGGTTGGAGCCATAGTAAATTAGAGATTGAGAGTGGTCTGTGACCCCCCCAAAGCACCTTGTCCCATGTTGAGTGAGTGAGTAAGTGAAAAACGTATATAGCGCAACACATGCGAACTGAATCGCCTTGGGGCGCTTGGTATCCATTTCCTCCTACACGTTGCCTTCAGAATAGGTGAGTTTTGAGTTTTCTTCTGAAGGCCTCGTGATTCACTTCCGTTTGGATGCTGGTTGGTAAAGCGTTGATGGGGACAAGGGCCTCATCCCCACAACCCTTGCCTGGTGGTTCTGGGGGTCTGCGGGTGGGGGGCTTATCATAATCTGGAAGCCCCCTTTAACAAAGGGGACCCCCAGATTCCGGCCCCCCCATGTGAATTGGTACATTGGGGTACATTGTAACTCTACCATTTCACCAAAAAAGTGTCAAAGGTAAAAAAAAACACACAGACAGCTTGGGAAAAGTCCTTTAATAAAAAATAAAAAAATAAATTCCAGCTATGTACATCCTTCCACGACCCGGACCTGCGCTACCCACCACTACGACCGTTACAGCCTCCTCTATAGAAGTCTCCCGGGCGATTGACGCGTGAGCCGTGTGGCATTTCTTTTAAAACCGAGGGTGGGGCCACCCGTGACGTGGATGAGTGGGTTTCCCGTAGGTGTATCATTTTTTTTATTGGGCAGGTCGGCACGCTCCCATGAATTGTTGCACTTTGGGGGATACGATGCGCGTGGCGGGGCAGCCATGATGTCCACCAGCCACGCACAATTGCAGGCACGAGAGGGAGAATAGGAATGTGTGTGTGTAAACCCACAAATCCCCATTCTGTCAGGAGAGGAGAGACAGTTCATCTGCCCCTACTAAGTAGGAGCAGCAATCTGGCTCCTCCTCTAGTAAATCACATCGCCACACAGGATCACCTAGCAGGGAACACATTTCACCCCTTGATTGCCCGCTAGTGTTAACCCCTTCCCTACCAGTGACATTTACATTGTAATCAGTGCATTTTTATAGCACTGATCGCTGTATAAATGTCAATAGTCCCAAAAATGTGTCAAAAGTGTCCAATCTGTCCACCGCAATGTCGCAGTTCCGATTAAAAATCGCTGATCTCTGCCATTACCAGTAAAAAAAGAATATAAATGCCATCAATCTATTCCCTATTTTGTAGACACTATAGGCCAGATTCAGAAAGAATGGCCTAACTTTCGGCGGGCGTAGCGCATCTCATATACGCTACACCGCCGTAACTTAGAGAGGCGAGTACCGTATTCAGAAAGAACTTGCGCCCTAAGTTACGGCGGCGTAGCGTAAATGGGCCGGCGCAAGCCCGCCTAATTCAAATTATCAAGGCAGTGGGCGTGTTGTATTACAATGAGCCGTGACCCCATGTAAATGAGGGGCCGAACGAACGGCGTATGCGCCGTCCGTAGACGTATCCCAGTGCGCATGCTCAAAATCACGTCGGCTAGAATGCCTAAGATACGTCGAACACTGCCTATGACGTAAACGTAACTTAAGGACAGCCCTATTCACGTACGACTTATGTAAACAACGTAAATTTCGACGGTTGTTCCGACGTCCATATCTTAACATGACTTACCCCTGCTTTATGAGGGGTAAAGTTCCGCCGGTCGTACGCCTTACGTAAACAGCGTATATTAATACGCTGGGCGCAAGTACGTTCGTGAATCGGCGTAAATATGTAGAAGAATATATATCGGCCTAAACTAAGGAAGAAATTTGTTTTTTTGTTTGTAAACTGTGAACAGCAATTTTCAAGTTTTGCCACAGCTTCTCAATTTCGGTCTGGATTTTGATTGGGCCATTCCAACACATAATTGTGCTTTGATTTAAACCATTCCATTGTAGCTCTGGCTGTATGTTTAGGGTTGTTGTCCTGCTGGAAGCAGGGGCAGATCCAGAGTCTTGTTTCGTGAGGGGCACTGCCAGAAAATAAGGTGTTGCTTACAGAACTGAATTTAATGTATAATACAGTGTACAGAGGTCAGTAGTATGTAGGGCAGTGAACAGAGGTCAGTAGTATGTAGGGCAGTGTATACAGGTCAGTAGTATGTAGGGCAATGTACAGAGATCAGTAGTATGAAGGGTAGTGTACAGAGGTCAGTAGTATGTAGGGTAATGTACAGAGGTCAGTAGTAAGTAGGGTAGTGTACTGAGATCAGTAGTGGGTAGGGTAGTGTACAGAGGTCAGTAGTAAGTAGGGTAGTGTACAGAGGCAGTAGTAGGTAGGGTAGTGTACAGAGGTCAGTTGTATGTAGGGTAGTGTACAGAGGTCAGTAGGATGTAGGGCAGTGTGCAGGGAACAGTAGGGCACAAGCTGGGGCGTTATACACTGGAGAGTTCAATCTCTCACTGGTCATGAAAAGAAGATGAAGATCTCATTTGTCAGCCAACAGCACCTCTATGCTAAGCTGCAGTAACTCAGCATAGAGGTGCCTGTAAATGAATCCACAATGTAGTGCTAGCAGCTGAGCTCACCTCCAGGAACATTCACTCGGCTCCCCAGCTGCTCACACCTCCCTCTTCCAGACGAGCAAGATCTCGAGTGAAAAGGCACATCCCCATCCCGCCCACTCAAGCAGCAGCCTGAAAAACTGCAGGGGGAGGTAAGGGGGCGGAGAGTGCAGTCCCAAGGTTTCTGAGCGGTAATTCATGCTTAGAATGGCTGCGAGTTGTCCCGACCACAGCTATGGTTACCCGGGGGGCGCTCGGCCTCAGAGTCTTTAATATTTCCTCGGGGAGAGGAATTGCCTCGTTGCCCTCCCTGGATCTGCCCCTGGCTGGAAGGTGAACCTCCGCTCCAGTCTCAAGTATTTTGCAGACTCTAACAGGTTTTCTTCTAAGATTGGCCTGTATTTGGGGCCATCCATCTTCCCATGAACTCTGACCAGCTTCCCTGTCCCTGCTGAAGAAATGCATTCCCACAACATGATTCACAGTGGGGATGGTGTGTTCAGGGTGATGTACAGTGTAAGTTTTATGCCACACACAGCATTTTGCTTTTAGGCCAAAAAGTTCAATTTTGGTCTCATCTGACCAGAGCACTCTTACATAAAGGCCAGATTTGTGGAGTGCACAACTAATAGTTTGTCATTGATGGCCAGTTTGCCACTGATATCACATCCACACACTAAGTAGTGACTGATGCCTGTCCATCCTGGGTGGGGCCCATTCAGGTTGTCTGCCGCGGGGCACTCCTTCTCAGTCCCCCGCATATGGGGGTATGCATAGCCCGACTGCCATGCCATCAGTACATGGATAGTCTGTAAGTATCAGCTGGGACTTTGAGCCCTCTTTTTTGTTTTCAATGTGTGAATGCACTGGTCCAACTTGAAATGTTTCTATGGCATTGCAGAGACATAGTACACGCATGCTCCTGATGAGTGACAATAAGTCACGAAATGCGTAGAGCCAACAGATTTTGTGTTTCAATTATGTGTCCTATTAGAATTTTCCATACTTAAACTACTATTTTCTGCCTATACATTGTAGACTCCACTATTATCTTGTGTTTACCCATTGTATGGCCTGCCTTGAACTATGTATTATCCCTGTACAATAAACCTGTTTATTTGTATTTTTGTATACTCTCTCATCCCTCCCAATGTTTGGGGATTAGAGCAATTTTTAATTATGCAGGTATCTATCCATATGTATATACATGAGTTGTATTGAACAATAGAATATAGCTACTTATGCATTAATTACTAAATAGAATATATATATTTTTTATTATATTGCAGCTTACCAATTATTAGATGTGATGGCATCATTAGTTGCCTTTTTTTCGGGTTCCTTTCTTCTTTTTGGATCTAGTGACCTAGCCAGTAAGTCTGTTTTTCAAAAGAACAAGCTCTCTTGCAGATGTTGCAGTTTACAGGGATGAGACAAACCATTCATCACTGGCAGAGGTACTTACAATGATCAGATGTTTTTTATTCATGTAAAACCTTTATCCCAAAAGGGATTTTTTTTTTTTTGCTGTAGATGCTTATAAAGTGTGAGCTGGAATTTTGCTTCAATTTGTTCATTTATTTAAATCTCCTAAAACAGTTGTTTTAAGTAAACTAACAGATTAATAAAATGCCTAGATATAAACTGATATCAGGATTGTAGAAGTGATGTTGTTGTATTTTTATAAGTTGCTTGTATTAGCAATAAATGAGCAAATCATACTCCTTTTCAACACAGCAGACACAGCCCAAGGAGTAGCCTCAGGCACATTATGCTGGTAGCACTAATTGGACTGGAAGGGCTCATGACTTTACTTTAGCCCGTGGCACTTACTAGTCCAAGTGAAAGGGTCAAGCAGAACACAGAAATGTGTAGAGGTGTGTAGCAAGATTACAAAAAAGTCAACTGGATAGACATATCAAGTAGCTTTCATAGTTGGTATCTATGACAATAAAATAAGTCAATTATTTGCCCATGGTCTTTTTCCATACAAATGACAAAGCAGGTAAAGAGTACTTACTTGCACACCTGCTTACTACTACATATTTAATGACTAGCTGAGCCGACAGCCTGGAAACAAGCATGTGTTTTATATACTATTTTAAAGCCTCATATTTGTGTGCAATCTTCCTGGCAAAAATAAATATATAATGAAAGTGTGAATAGAAGAAATACTAGCAGGAACATACTCACCACACACTTTGAAACATAGACTAGTATTCTGTAACTGGTCCATAACAGAGTCACAGAAGAAAAATGTAATGGAAACATATTCGCATTATGCTGAGTTGTGTTTTTCAGCACAACATTGCTTTTAAAAAGTTCCTGACTCAAGAAGTTTGGATATTGGATATAGCAAATAAGCTTCAGCTTAGGGTGACCAATTTCAAAATGGCACATAGTCAATATAACTGGTTTAAAGGGAATCTGTCAAGAGACCATGTTGCCCTTTCTGAAAATGCAAGATACCTGGCTGTGTTTATCTTTAGAACTTTTGAGTCCGTGACGGATTAAACTCTGTGGAGGCCCCTAGGCAGTCAAAACCTTGGGGTCCACCTCGCAGATTTCTGGAGGTTTTTCATACACGTGGGATAACATGGCCAACTATTTAGCCACAACAGCTGATATATATTTTTAGGCACCTTTATATACATACAGTATATTAATTGGAAGTACAATTTCCATTTTGTTGTGAAATGACCATTCCTGCAGCAAAGAAATAAACTGATAGAAGAACATGGTAAAAGGATGGGCAGAAAACACCAACTCCCCATTTAGATTTTTTTATTTTTTTTATCTATTTTAAAAGCATTCCTAATGCCAACTCCCCTCTGCATTGACCCACAAAATATTAAAGTCACTGCATGTGCATGACAACCAGCAAACTACCATTGTCAGTACACATGAACAATTGCAGCATATCTTCTTTTTTTTTTTTTTAGTATTAGTTTCCTCTAAGATATACATTGGTGGACCTATAATTATAACAGAAGACATGTTAGCTGAAGAGGCTTGCAGTTAGCAGTGGCCAGCATACCCCTTTATTTATCTAGTCCTAGGCAATAAAATAGGAAAAAAAAACTATTCTTGTGCTACATTAAGTATTTAAAAAGTAAATAAAAAAGCTTTAAGGAATGTAAACTGTTTCCCTTGGTATTTAAATAATTCAGTTATAATTAAAGCTATTAAAATACAGTTAATTAAACATTTTAGATTGTTTTCTTTAGCACTAATCATAGACTTAGCATTATCTGCTTGATTCTTATAAAAAAAACATCAAATTTTGCTACACTCATAAAGTCAGGAACTACATGCAGGTTATTCTTGGGATAATCCTGTGAATAGATCAGATTAATGTAGGAATGCCTGAGAATCTGGGAAAAAAATCACGCAACTGTACAATTAATAAACGGTAAACTGTCTACAAGGAGTATGTACAGTTGTGCTTGCTAAATTATACTGTAGCTGATGTATATAAAAAAAGAAAAAAACGTTGTAAATGTGGATACAGCTGACTAGGCTTGTGAATATTGTTATACTTTATTGATAATGCATGTGCCTTCACAAACTGTCTTATTTTTGGAGTAGAAACAGGTTACATTGACCTGCTAAGAGTGACTCTGTGTGGCAGGCTTAAAGCAGTAGTAAACCGCAGAAGCCGTGATTACGTCACTCCCACGCATGTGTGTGGGAGCTGCTGTTCACTGCACAGTGCTCTGAAGGAACGGCATGGGTATGTCCTATAGGTAAAATAAATCAAGGTTGGGGGCATGACTGGATGCAGGGAACAGTGAGTGTGTGAGAGCGAGTGTGCAAGGTGTCTCTCCTCCGCTCCTTACCTGCTCTTGCTGAAAGCACCCGCCATGCTTAGTGACCTGGAGCCATTGTGAGTTCCGCTCGGAGGGACGTTTGACTCCCCTGGGAGACCCTCGTAGCTTGTGGAGGGTCGGGACTCGGACTGCAGGCGCCTCCGCTCCCCCTAGACTGGGCAGAGAGCTGAAGCCTTGCCAGACGTGGACCCGCTCATGATCTCGTTTTCACCTCTAGGGGCAGTGTTATATAAGAAATTACTTTAATGTTATTCTCATCTATGTCTAAGATCATTTATGACACCCTTTGACCTTCGTCTTAGTGAAACACCATTAATTGTGTAATGGTTGACATCACGTGTCAACTTTCCTAGACAACCTGGCTCTAACTTATAATATATGGTTTGGGAAAGTTTACCCCATATCATATGCTAAGGGTTTTTAAATTCCTTGAAACTCCGTACACCCGAATTCAATTCTGTGCCTTATTTCAACACAGCTAGGATCTCAAATTTGCAACCCCTATTATGATAATATATATGTAGTAAACATGTTTATATAATGTTAACTAATACAGATACACTGTAAACATATTATGAAAGTAACATTATTATTTAACACACATAATATGATAGCTTATTCATAAATAAGGAAAAATGTGATGTAAACTGCGCTAATAAAACAAAAACCGTAAAAACAGATAAGTGAACATTTGCTGTGATGCAAAAATGTTAAAGCTGCGATTCGCTGCGTAATACAAACAGTGAACAAAATAAAGAAAAAGGAAGAATCGCGCTAAAACTCATAAAACACTGTGCATGAATAGTGTGATAATTGACAAATAAACATTCATATATAAATCCTGGAATAAACAGTGATAAATTCCAAAAAACATATAAAAGTCCTTGTGTCACGTGATATAATGTTGTATGATATTACATGAGTCCTCATAAATGGGAAGCCAGGCACTTTACAACAAAAGAGGGCCCATAAATCAAAACAATCAAAAAACAAAACACAAAAAAGTAGAATGAAACAAAATTGTCTGTAAAAAAGGAGGAAGAAAAAAACAATTCTCCTCCACCCATGTGAGAAAAAATCTTAAATGGTGTAATCTTGAGTGATGTACATATATGGTATTGGTGTTGAGTGACCATCCAACAGAAAAAGACCTCCACCGAAAGAGCACACCGATCTGCTTACCAGATCTCGTTGGTCCCTTATTACAGGGGACCCCAGATCGCATGTAGGTAATACGAACAGCTGGACTCAGCGGGATAGGGGCAGCCTGAAAAGGGTCATCTCCACCATCCAAATCTCCAATGATGACAATCACATATAAATGGAAAGAGACAAGGGGGTGCCTCGATAGTGTAAAACATTTTTAAAATGTATTATAGAGTATTCATATGTATAAAAACTCACACTTTTGCAGTAAAAAAGAAGCCAGGGGGTGATGCCAGTGTGCCGCTCGTTCCGCCCATTAGTGCGATTCTTCCTTTTTCTTTATTTATAAATAAGCCCTCTAGCTTGTTCACGCAAAGATAATTCCTGTCAGCTCATAATCTCCCCTTATCTTGCTTATTTTACTAAGTGTCTAATTTATGATCTGGGAAGATGATACAGACAGACTCTTTGGGGGTTATTTACAAAAGGGCAAATCCACTTTGCACTACAAGTGCAAACTACAAGTGCAAAGTGCACTTGAAATTGCACTGAAAGTGCACTTGGAAGTGCAGTCGCTGTAAATCTGAGGGGTAGATCTGAAATGGGGGGGAAGCTCTGCTGATTTTATTATCCAATCACGTGCATGCTAAAATGCTGTTTTTTATTTTCCTTGCATGTCCTCCTCGGATCTACAGCGACTGCACTTCCAAGTGCACTTTCAGTGCAATTTTAACTGCACTTTGCACTTGTAGTGCAAAGTGGATTTTCCTTTAGTAAATAACCCCCTATGTTAAACTTCTTCTAACATTGTCCATTCATGAGCTATGAACTTAACTTCAACTTTAGAGAGAAAATGGCTACCCTCAAAAGTATACAATATAAAGCCGTATATTGTATATTTTCGAGGGTAGCCATTTTCTCTCTAAAGTTGAAATTAAGTTCATAGCTCATGAATGGACAATGTGCCATTTCAGGGGTAACCTTACATTTTTTAATACAATTTTTATTGTTTTACTACAAATAATTACAAAAGCCCATTTCTCTTATTTTTACCATTATTACATCTCTATACTCTTACATATAGACATGACTCATAAAGAAAGACAGGTAGGGGTATATTTCCAAATGGCATTTTGCTTCCAACAGTTCGTACCTCGGATTTTAGCTGGAGTTTTAAAAGATATCTACAGTTCATATAAAGATCCAGCTAAAACGTCCTTTTTTTGTTTTACATAGAGTGGTATAAAGTCGTATTTCATACTGCATGTCAGGATGATGTTGCTTTTTGTGTTGTCAGGAATAGCAAGCAATTGGTAGTAATGGAACATAACCTTCTTGAGAAGCATCCTAACTGTGGCGACAGGCCAACAACAGATGGAAGGGTGCTGGTCCCCCTAATCAGCAAATGGAAAAAGAGATTTAAAAAAGAGAGTATAAAAAAATCCAAATGTTCCTTGAAGGACATTCCCAAAATAAAAGGTGGGCAACAAGAAAGAATGAAGGCAACTCTCAAACAAGATTCAAATCAGTTGCTATCCCCATAGGAGCCACTAAATATATAGGTCTCTTCTGTCCTCTGAAGGATGTCCCACCTTGGTAGTTTGAACTTGCGCTGACACACCTAGGCTATTTAACAATTTGTTTGGCAACACCGCAATTCAATAAAAATCAAAGCCATGATAAGAAACTAGAATTCTATCTGCTCACTGACCAGTGGTTGTAAAGAGTCTTCTGGCATTGGGACCCTTAACAAGTGGAGCACACATACTCCAACTGGAGGGGTCTTTATTCTGCAATAAGGTCAAAACAGGAAAATTTGTATTTGTCCCCCAATAGAAAATATCCCTTAATTTGCAATGGGACAGTATTTCCATCAAAGGATTATGAACAGAGGTGGCCAAATGGACTTTTACCACATTGAAGTCCCATATAATAGTTCCTCTCTTTTATCACCTGGCAGACCGAATCAGCATTTCTAAAACACTCTCTAGATCAGCAGTCTCTGGACCAGCAGTATCTTAATTGCAACTACAATAACAAACAGCTCCTTCACGTGGCTCCCTCTCCCCACGTAATCACACAGGCTCTCCTTCCCCTTTCTGGAAGTTCTCCCAGCCAACAAAGTTTGATATGCAAATTCCTGATCCCTTCCAAAATGGTAATCCACTGTGTTGAGGACACTTGCAAGTTTTATATTGTCCATGGTCTCCTCTAAAATGGCCAGCACTGGTCTTCGTCTAAATGGCCCTCGCAGCTCCTGTGCTAAAGGTCACTTTTTTCTGTTTAGCACAGTCCACCAATTACAAAAGAGGTGGTAGGTACAAGCTGCAATGAAGATACTATCTGCAATGTCATTTAAATATCTTTAGTTCAGGCTACACACTCCCCCAAAAGTCTTTGGTCCTCCAAAAAAAAGGCAAGGCAGTATACAACTGTAAACAGACTACCTAGAGACTAAAATTATCCTAGAACACATTGGGATTGATTTACTAAAGGTAATTAGTCTGTGCACTGCAAGTGCACCCACATGTGCACTTCAAGTGCACTGCAAAAACAGTTGCTCTAGTTCAGAAGGAAACATGCAAGGGAAATAAAAAAAACTGCATTTTTGCTTGCATATGGTTGGATGAAAGAAACCAGAAGAGCTTCTCCTCATTTCAGAGCTTCCCCTCAGATCTAGAAAAAGTTCACTTTCAGGTGCATTTGTAGTGCACTTTTAGTGCACAGTATACTTATCTTTAGTAAATCAACCTCAATGTCTAGTAAACATGAGAAAGCTTCCCACCCAGGTTATCAAGCTTCCAATGTTAAAACAGAGATCCTGCCAGTCATGTCTTTCAGGAGTCATTGTCACTGGAAGAAATACAAAACATTGTGCAGGCACACTGTGCATTGGCACATTCACTGTAGGCCCCATCAGAGTGTATGCGGAATAGGGTGACAACATTGTTACTGTGATGAGACACTATGAGTGAGCCTAGTCACCCTATTACAGAAGTTACTGTTGATAGTGCTTGATTACAGGATCACCTGAATTTTCAAACATTAAAAAAGGTTGATATTGAATGTGGATTTAGCTAGGCTTTAAACATTCTATGGCACAGTTGTCAGAGCTCTCAGTAGTCACACTCCACATATCACTGCTTCTGGATCAATCTTACCTCTTCAGAGGATAGGACACAATCTCATAATAACACTTCTTTGTCTGGTCATTCACTATGAGACCACTACCAATATGAAATACTTTCTTATTAGCTAAGAACTTCCTCTGAAAGCACTGGATATTTCTCTGGCATGTGCCCCAGAAGCAGCAGAGGTGGAGTTTTTTTTTAGCTTTTGCCACACACGCTTCTCAACAAAGCATGGGAAGTTATATACAGGTTCCTCTTTACCAAACCAGTTTGCCATGGCATCTGTTACGTACCAGCTGGATGAGCCTGACGTGCAGTGGGAAGGCTTTCTTGTACAACCCAGGCTCAAGGGCCCCCGATGTTGCAACAGTGGCCGGAAGAGCCTGGCGGTGTATGGGTGCCTGGTTCATCTTTGGTCTTGTCAGTTCAGCTGGTGCAGCAGGAAACAGGAAGCAGGCTGGTAGGTGCAGGGCTGGGGAAACACTGCATATGTAGTCAGACAAGCCTGGTTTGGTAACAGACAATCAAATGTAGGTATAGACGACAGGCAGAGAATGGTCAGGATACAGGCAAAGTTCAGCAAAGTTCAGCAACAGAATATCAAGCAGTGTAGAGGTGAATGTGGTTACAAGGCAGGCCAGGATCGGGATAACAGAGATCAATCGTAATCAAACAAGCCAGGTCAAACACAGGAAACAGATCAGATCACAGGAACAGGAAGTCACAGGAACAGGTATGAGCTCCAGATCAGACAGCGAAGACACAGTGCTGCTGAGGTGTTTAAATAAGGCATCCCATTGCCGATCACTGCCCTTAGGTGGCAGATCCATGACAGCATCTCCACACCTCCCGATTCTAATGCAGCACTTTATCTGGCACCCCTCTCCTCAGAGGTGGAGACAGACATGGTCTGTACAGCTGCTTGGGTCTACATCCCTGCTGAGATAACAGTGGGAAGGACTTGTTTTTACTATGCTAATATCCATGTACAATATATTACAAGCATCAGTGCACTGCCCAGTATTAAAAAAAAATCCAATAAGCAGCTTCATATCTTAAATGGTAGTAGAACTCCTCACTGACTTCTAATATCATAAGGATTTACAGCGTAGGGTACATTATATCATTTTAACTAATATGACATATCATTCAACATTCATATTCAATGTTCAGTCCTCTTTGGGATGGTGAAGATTACATTAAAATCATCAAACACTTTCTTAGGCAGACATTACATGTCTTTAAGATTTAGAGTTCTGTTAGCTATACTAAATCAGACATGATTAAAGCAGATGCCAACTAGGAAATATTGTTTTCAGATTCTGTATTTTACCCACCCTGGTGAAAACCCTTCTCTGACATGAATTATGGACCTTGGATCCTTTCTCTGAATGTTGATGAGCTTTGTCTGTTATTTTACGTTTAGTCAGTATACTCATGGAAACATTTAGCTAGGAAGATAATGTGAAAATGCAATAGACATATCAAGATAACAACAGGCAATACACAGGGATAAAACATTTTAAGAGCATGGAGAAAGGCTGCCTCCCTTTATTTATCAGAATTATATTCTCTATTTACATTAGTCATGACTTTATCATGGGCATCTCATTTATTGGCCTTTGTTATTCTGGAGTTCAAAGTCTAAAAGTATACAAACTCTTCTTTGTTGACTGCTTATCCTTTTTACCTTGTCTTTAAAAGTATATTTTAGCAAGCAGACATTTATTACTGTAAAATTTCCAGGAAAGTATTTTTTAATGTAACTTTTACATTTTTTACATGCTCAATGTTTTTTAATTTGAATCCTGTATTGCATATCCACTTTTGTACAGTATATGCTCCCTGTAGATCTGAAGGCCCCTCTTACTGTCCCTCTGAGGGAAGACTCCTCCATCTTTTAGGCATTTTGCCTATGCATGTATGCAGTTGAAGGTTCAAGGCTTCCTTGCATCGTATGTTATGAAAGGGCTCAACAAGGAACACGTATAGCACTCAAATACTGGGATGTCTAAAGAGTGCTGCAGCTTCCCAACAAAAAATGCCATGGTCCTGGTAGTTAAGCAGGCCGTGACCCACAGCAGTCTTTGGGAACCCTCCTTGTGCCTTCCTTGGAACCTTTGAAGGTCTGTGGGAGCCAAAGAAAAAATTACTCAGGAAGAGTAACCAATGGTCGGACTTTATAGGCAAGACAGACAGGAACTCTGGAGGTCTATGGGATCCTACACACTAAGAGAAAAATTAGGATCATTATATTAGCAGCATAGCACAATATAACACCGTGAATTAATTAGTGAATTAATACCATAATGATTTTTTTTGTTAATGCACAGCAGCGCTATAAAAAAAAAAAAGACACCAAATATTAAAAATACTTATTTTCCCTTTCTTTCAATAACAGTAAACCTGTAGTGGGATAAATATGAGGTCTGCCATTGCTGACCTCCTCCAGAAAATGCTAGTTATATGGCTTATCTCTGGCCTTAATAGCTTCTGAGTTACTGGAAAAATGCAGAACAAGTGAACTCAGGCCTCGTACACACGATAGGTTAAACAGAGGACAACGGTCTGATGAACCGTTTTCATCGGTCAAAACCGATCGTGTGTGGGCCCCATAGGTTATTTAACCATCGGTTAAAAAAAAGCCAACTTGCTTTAAATTTGGATTCCTAACCGATGGTAAAAAAACGATCGTTAGTAGGCACAACCATCTGTTAAAAATCCATGCATGCTCAGAATCAAGTCGACACATGCTTGGAAGCATTGAACTTAATTTTTTTCAGCACGTCGTTGTGTTTTACATCACCGCGTTCTGACACGATCGGTTTTTTAACCGATGGTATGTAGGCGTGACGGACCATCAGTCAGCTTCATCGGTTAACCAATGAAAACGGTCCATCAGACCATTCTCATCGGATGGACCGATCGTGTGTATGCGGCTTCAAAGTAAATTCTCAACTCCTAATCGCTATACTTGTTTTAAATCATTGACTCACAAAGTACTGAAAGTTTCTGGATCAAGATGACAGACAGTTACTTAATATTTTTGAAAGATGATATCACTTTGCATATTTTCTTTATTATCATAGATTACTGATGAGTAAATAGACACTTATTTACCCTTCAGGATATCAAACCTTGGTCTAACAAATTCAATGTGATCTATATGCAGTTAATGAACAAGTAAGAAGTTTGCCAACATATATGCTTCAACAGTGTGTAACCAATCCCAAGTGAATTTCTATGGGTATAAACACATGTACTTGTTATCTGGTTAGGTGAAAAAATATTAAGCCAGCCAATCCATTATACCATTCCATATGAAACTGTTTCTAGGATGACAATATCATCTACCATATTTTTGGATAGGGAATATAAAACTATTATTCCTTGACTTCTAGGGCGTGCATAGGTAATGCTTATTCCCAAAAAGGCCACTGTAAATAAACAGGTCTACCTTACAGAGGTTGTCAGGCCCAGAAACCAGTTCCAGAGCACAATACCAAACACAGGCGCAGCCTAGGGGTGTTTTTGAAGATGTATTTTAGAGGTTTGGACTTTAAAGGCAATTTATTTGTACATACATAAAAACGTGCAAAAGCAAAAGAAACGCTAAAAATATGTAATCACACATTCGTAAGATATAGGCCACAACGGCCAAGTATTCTGTAAGATGCTTGTTACACCATATTAGGGGAGTGAGCCCCTGTGCATCAACGCATTTTACTGGTTCGCTTCATCAAGACACACAAAGGGATGATGTAAATGGGGACAAGTCTCACTTGCCTGAATGTGAATACACATGCATACAAATAGTTTCCCCAGGTAGGCACCAGAGGAACAAGATAAGCCAGATGGTCTAAAACTTCATGTAGTTTACTATGGGCATAAGATTGGTATTCCAAAATTCTATATATAAGAGAAGAATCTTCCACCACCTATTCAGATGGCATATGACTAGAGTTGAGCGGACACCTGGATGTTCGGGTTCGGGAATCCGAACCCCAACCCGAACTCCGAACCCCTTTGTAGTCAATGGGACACGGACTTTTAGAAAAAAAAATGCGCGGAGGTCCCCGCAAATTCAATAACCAGACCCTTTAGGTCTAGTATGGATATTAAGGTGAACCCCGCCGTCAATTTAAAAAAAATTGACGTGGGGTTCCCCCTAAATATCCATAACCAGACCCTTCAGGTCTGGTGTGGATTTTAAGGGGAACTCCACCCCAAATTAAAAAAAAAAAATGGCGTGGAGTTCCCCCTAAAATCCACACCAGACCCGTTATCCGAGCACGTTGACCTGGCCAGCCGCAGAAAAGAGGGGGGGACAGAGTGCGGCCCCCCCTCTCCTGAACCGCACCAGGCCACATGCCCTCAATATTGGGAGGGTGCTTTGGGGTGCCCCCCAAAGCACCTTGTCCCCATGTTGATGGGGACAAGGGTCTCATCCCCACAACCCTTGCCCGGTGGTTGTGGGGGTATGCGGGCGGAAGGCTTATCAGAATTGGGAAGACCCCTTTAACAAAGGGGACCCCCAGATCCTGACCCCCCCCTGTGTGAAATGGTAATGGGGTGAAAATAGTAGTTGTCTGAAAAAAAACACACACACCGTTGAACAAAATACTTTATTAATTAAACCAAATAAAAATCCAGCGGTGAAAATAGACGATCCATGTGGCTCCCTGATCCATCGTTGTCTTGTATCCAGCGGCGGGTTGGTTCTCCATCGATGGGTGTACGGGTGTTCTCGCCCACCATTGGTCCAGCGATGAGAAGATCCGTCCATTCAGAGCACAGCTCTGCGAATGGCGCGCCGGAGCTTGACGTTTCTTTTATAGGGGAGGCGGGCCACGCGTCACGTGACCCCGTCCCCCTCTGATGCACACTGTGCTACGTCACTGGGAAAGCCCTATTCCTTACTAAGGGGAAAGCCCTATTGGGAAATAGGGCTGTTCCAGTGACGTAGCACAGTGTGACGGTGGGGTTCCCCTTAATATCCATACCAGACCTAAAGGGTCTGGTTATTGAATTTGCGGGGACCTCCGCACATTTTTTTTCCCCGAACTCCGAACCCGGACCCAAACTTTTTCCAATTATTCGGGTTCGGGTCCGGGTTCGGGAAAAACCCAAAGTCTGTACCGAACCCGAACTTTACAGTTCGGGTTCGCTCAACTCTACATATAACTTATAATCCCATCAGGAATACATACATCTTTCTCAAAACATCAGTGGAAAACAGGCACTATAGTAGGCAGCACGACAAAGTTAAAAAGATTTCTGTCAAGGGGAGGCTACATGTCCCTTCAGACCGAGCACAGCCAGTCCATGCTGCTAACACGTAACTCCAGGAGATACTAGAGCACTATCTGTATCGTGGGGGCAGGATCCAGGCTCTGGACAGGCTCTCTCAAATATTTATCTTTTCCCCAGCCACAACTTCTGGGCACCCCCTCTTAAGGATTGGCTGAAGTCAGATAAATATTCATAGCCCAAAGATTGAACTTCCTACTCTATTTCTGGAAGCTTCTTATAGAGGCAGGCAATCACATCACAGGTTTAGGGATAGACCTGACCAGATCTAAAAAATAAATTGCTGCTCAGCTGGGTACAGCAGAGCCGAAAACTAAATATGTCCAGTTAGGGCAGGCTACACATAAGACATATACACATTAGCGGTTTACACATAAGAGCTGTCCAACATTTTCTAATGGATAAAAATAACATTTATAATATTTACAGGAATAGAGAGTTAGTGGGTGAATGTAAAGATCCCTTTGTGGCTGCACATTTTTCAAAGATTAAAGATCAACGTGCAGTGCTATACCAAAGTACACCTATGTTCAAAAGCTGTGTTATAAACAAAATACATACACTTAAATGCAATATAACAAACAATTTGTGATTGTGACACAGTAATACCTAAACCATAAGCAATTATGTGCATTATTGAAACTCACTGTTTATAGTTCAAGTCACCCATACACTTGACAATCTGTGACCAGTTATAATTATAACCCCCCAAAAAAGTGACCAAATAGTTATTTTTGTTATTTGAATTTCAATAACCTCATGATTCAAAGTGAACTTTAATGACTTCATACTGTGCAGACTAGTGAATCTCAAGTGCCTTCAACTCACAGACAATCGAACCTGTTACCAGGTCCTTGATCCCTATGAAGAAGTCGCTGTATCACGTGATGAAACACATTAGTGGTGGAGCCACGTGACGCCGGCACGCCCGAAAGGAGGCAAGTGGCCATTTTAAAATTCTCTACTGAATGGATGTTTCTGTATGAAAGGATATTTCTGGATATTGTGAAACATGTCTGTTGTATTCAGTGCACTGGATTGGAGAGTGCACTTTCCTTGTGAGTACATTACAACTTTGTTTTAAAAAAAAGTAGTCCCTTATTTTGATATACTACACCATGACCGTTTTTGTTTGATCTATCCCTTGCTGAGCTCTGGTGGCTGTAATGCCGCGTATACACGACCGGTTTTCATGTCATGGAAAAAACGAAGTTTTCTCAACGTGAGATTCCTCTCAAGCCTGCCTTGCATACACACGATCGTGATAAAAAATGCTCGAGCAAAGCGCGGTGACGTACAACACGTACAACGGCACTATAAAGGGGAAGTTCCATTCGAATGGTGCCACCCTTTGGGCAGATTATGCAAATGTCCCTTCTCATAACTTGCTTCTGAGCATGCACGTTTTTTCCCCGTCGTTAAAGCCTACACACGACCATTTTTCACAACGAGAAAAACAACGACGTGAAAAACATAGAGAAAAAATAGAGCAGGTTCTAAATTTTTAATGCCTATTTTTCTCATCGAGAAAAATGCTCTGGAGCCTACACACGATCGTTTTTAATGAACAATTTAAAAAATTGCATTTTTCTCGTCATGAAAAAACGGTTGTGTGTACGCGGCATAAGAGTGCAAAATATGATGTAACCTGATCCTGAGCTATGTTTACTACTTGGTTCTGCAGTGATTATACCTAGTGATCTGGGAAGGCTTGTGCTGACCTTACCTTTATGGGGGGTCTCCAGATAAGGTAACAGGCAGTTTGAATAGGTGGTGGAGCATGGAGGTGATCACTATCGGGCACCTTATTCTAAAGAGAGCATGTGTGTGTGTGGATATAGAACACAGAGAAACAGACAAATATACCAGGAGTGTACTGTGATTTGGCAAAGGACCACATATGGTGGACTGTCATATATGCACCTTTTTTGTATATTTATGCACTTTTTATATTATAATAAATGTTTGTATGTGTTTAGGTATAGATTTGAACTATACTGACTATAGGTAGCTAGATGGCATCAATCATGCACACACTAAATATATCTCTGTAACAGCATTTTGTTTTCCTGATAACCATTGCATCACATTAAAAATATACAGCACCATCTTGTGATCTATCTGTATACCATAATATTCTAGTAAACTATCAATCTGCCTGTTCGGAAATGTGAACATTATAAAATAAAAACCCATAATAAATACAAACCATAAAATTGGAATGATTTATCTTTAAGATCACAATACAAAGATAAAATATAATGACATTAAAGAAGGAGCAAGAAAACAATATAAAAGTTTTTTTTAATTAAAAAAAAAAAAAAAGTAATCACAAGTACCAAGACCCAGACCCTATAAGCTCCAGCAAGGGAAGCCAATTTCAGAAATGCTATCAAGTCATATTTGGAGGAACCACACAAAAAAAATTAACCCTATCACCTTAAGTGGAGAGTCCTATCAACTTTGTTAATGAAACAGTTCAAATCCCATTTGACAGTTAAATTGTAGGTAGAATATAAGTTGTTTTCACATACACTGGACCTCTGCGGCCTCTATGTGAAATGTGTAAGCAATAATGTGTTGGGGGAAGGTGGACTGAGAGGGCTGGACTCCCCAAAAGGAGAAACTTGGATTATTCTTAGTATCTTAAAAAAAAAAGATTTTGCATTTATACATGTCCCCTGGGTCAGTACCCGGGTCCCCATACCCTTTTTTTGGCAATAACTTGCATATAAGCCTTTACAATTAGTACTTTGGATTTTTCATGTTCGTGACCCATAGATTTAGAACTTTATGCCTGTTTGAATGTTCTGGTGCGAACCGAATCGGGGGGGCATCCCTACTCAATAACAGGCCTGGAAATCCGATGCCTGTGAACAGAGAGTGGTGCCAGGCAGCCTGATAGTGAAGTAGGTAAATTAAGAGTAACTACACTTTTGTTGAGAAAAAAACATTCCCCTCTGGGTGATCTATGTACATTACAAGGATTTTAACAAACTTTGTTGCAGATTCCTCCCTTTTGTTATTCTGAAGAAACCCTTGTATGTTTGTCTGTCTCCATGTGGAAAGCGTATTTAATGCCAGTTGTTTCAAAATTATAAATTAGCTGCTGCACCTGCAGGGCTCTAATGAGGAAAATCGCAGGGTCTGCATCCCTTTTAGATGTGATTTTCTATTGGGAGTATCTCACCAAAATTTATTTTTTTGTTGCAGGGAATGCCGGAAATCTAACTTGTATCTTAGAAAATAAGTGAGCCAATCACACAAGCAGGGAATGACATATGTGGGAGGCGTTCTATATACATTCTGTGTACAGAACACCTACAGGTGGCCCCATTGCATTGAATTTTGCAGAAAGTTACAGAGCTGCAGATTGAAAAGGAAAGGTCATTTTTAATAACATTCAATTACAATATGACCTGTGTTGTAATTGTACATGATAAATATTTTTTTTTAATTTGTAATTTTTTCCCCCTTTTTGTATGCAACATGGTGAAGCATATATCAAGGAACACTAGCACATTAGTATCTTAGCACATTACTCTATATTCAGAATGCAGGTTAACCAACTCAGGAACTCCATTTTATTTGTTGGAAACTTTCAGTAAGAAAAGGACGAAGGGATAGGCTTCAAAACTAGGGAGAGGAAGAGAAAGGGAAAGGGGAAATGGAAGGGGAAAAGGTGGGGGGGGGGGGAGAAAAAAAAGGGGGTGGTGGAAATGCCTAACACAGGGATTGTCTTCTCGCCTCAACCCATTCACTCCAGATTTAGTTGAATTTTTTGGCAGTTTCTGACCCAGATACGTCAGTTTATAAAGAGGCAGCATCTGGTTCACCAACCCCTTCCACTGCCCAACCGTGGGGGCCACAGACGTCTTCCGTTTAAGTAGGATAAGTTTCCATGCATAAAACTTTGCATTAAAGAGAAAGCACATTGATAAAAGGAAGCCTCCAATTGGGAACCCAGCCCTAATAATAAGAAAGCAAGTTCCAGAGGTACACGTTGCTGTCCAAAAGCACCCAGCTCCTCCACCACTCCCTGCTGGTAAATACCTTTTACCAGGGATGTCCAGGGCATGGCTAGATGGAAGAGCTTGCTAGAGCAGGTGGGAGAAGATATCAGCAGGGTGACAGCTGGAGTGAAGACCAAAATCTGCCAGGACCTGGAACGCTGCCCAGCCGTGGAGAACTGCCTTTTGACAGATTCACCTCAATGGGATGCGTTTTGGAAAACATATTGCTTCTTTCTCCAGCCTGAGGCTTCCCCACCTACTTTAGCATGCTCTGGACTTACAGTACATCCCTGGAGACAGGCGCTGTCACGTACCTGGTTGATGAGCCCGATATGCAGAGCAAGGACTCTCTTACACCTCTGACTCAAGGCCCCTGATAGAGCAGACAGGAAGCATGGAAGTGCAGAGCGTCACAAGTGCCTGGCAGGATCGCTAGCATCGGAGCAGGTCCGGAACTCCTAATGAAACCAAGGAAGAACATCAGCACGTTGGGAAGGACAGGCACAGCAGGCAGGCTGAAGACTGGAACAGGCCGACACTTGACGCCACAGACCAGGATATGGACAGAGCATCTAGCGGAGTAAAGATTTGAGGGGATAGGAACACAGGCGGGTGCAGGTAGGCCGGGTCATAAGCACACAAGCGGACAAATCAGGAACAGTTTCAGAGGCTGGAGCAAAGTCAAAGTACAGGCTGCGTTGGTAACAGGCAGACAGCGTGGTAAACAGAGGAGGAGGCAGATGTGGAGACAAGCCGGGGTCGATGCAGGCAGATGTCAGGAGAAGTCAGGAACAAGTTAAGTCAAACAACTGGAAGGGGTACAGAGTAACAGGTAGCAGAAATCACTGGGAATGCTGTAGCCCATACAGCAATGATCCTGGGTATTGACCCAGTTTAGGGTGCACACGCACATTTGTTAGACTCCCGTACTTCATTGGCACGCATGTGGGTGCGCATTGGCACACGTAAGCGTGCCCGATCAGCTCTTCTTGAAGGGATGTGAAGCACAGGAGATCTTCTGCGACCACCATCTTGGTTGTTGGCATGCTCTTCCTGACAGGCTCTCACCAAGCCTACATTTGTGAGTGCAATTAATTTGTTTTTATTTTTGATATTAACTACATTTACCTACTTCACTATTAGGCTTCCTGGCGTCTCTTTTTCTATTGCTCCTTCTCTGTTCAATGGCTTCTGGCCTGCTGAAGCTATGTTCAAGATTGTCTCAAGCGGCATGAAGACTTGCGGCAGAGTTGTCAATGGGAATAGTTTTGAGTCTTGCATCTTCAATATACAGTAAGGCAAGGCTAGAAACTGTAGAACCTACTGACAAAATTGAGGAATGTCAATTCATGCCTACACCTTAATCATGTACTTTGATTTAGCAAAGACCACATCTAGATTTAAATGTGTAGTTACTACGAATGTATAGAACACCTGCTCTAAATTTACATTTAAAGAGGCTCTGCTATGGGCAACGAAAACCCAAACTGTTAAAGGTATAAAGTGCAAAAGCTGCCTGCAGATAGCTGTAGCAGCCTCCCAAACCTTCCTTTAAAGTCAAATGGTGGGCTGTTCTGAGAGGCAAAGCTTTTTACTTTTTGGTAGTGTTGAAGGTTGTTGGCCTCTTTCCACTGACCTGCCTTTCTTTATGCTGCAATAGAAATGTGTGGAGGTAGGGCTTAATGACAACTCTTAACACCACTCTGAACTGTGTGACCTCTGTCTGTCAGGACAGCCCCGATTTCAGCCACAACAGTTCCTGCACTTTGCATATCTGCAGCAGTTTTAATTTCTGTTTCTTATGACAAAGTCTCTTTAACTTTCAATAGTTACTTTTGGAGTTTAGATTATAACCAGAAAGATCAAATGAAATACTTTTGAAAATAAATAGATTTCAGGTGATGTTTCAATAGATTAAATTGCTTTTTAACAATTTACAAGTAGAAAAAAACTGTGGAACAGAATAGTACGCAGTCATTATATTGAGCCCAAAATGATATTATGTGTAAAATACCACACAAGACTATCATTTAGTAGAACAAAGTAAGATATTATTCCATTACAGCATCCAGAATGTGCACTAGAAATAACAATCGAAAATACATTCAGTCTCAGAACCAGGATTGGGGATAGAGTCGTCTAAGGTAACAAAACAACTCCATGGTAGGCAAACAGGGAACAAGGAACAGTTTCTAGGCAAGACCAGAGGAAATAGTAATTAAAGGTGTGGCCTATGCTGTATCCTGGCCTAGGTCAACAAGGCCCAGGCCTAGGGCAGCACAGAAAAAGAGTCCCCACCGGTTCGCGCTACACTGTTAGTGCAGTGGCAGTCTTATGGTGTGGACTGGGCTAAGAGGCAATATAGTCTAGTGCTCTCATAAAGTGACCGGCATTCCGGAAACTGTGGGGGGAGGGGTGGGGGGCGGTGCTTCTAATTTTGACTGTCCTATCATCCTGGACCACAAACCTTCCTCACTATGCTATATGTTTTCTGCTGCACCATTGGCATGGTTATATCTTCTTAGTCCTCTCCATAAAATTATCTGAAATTTGTGCTTAAAGTAGAACTATAGACAACACTTTTTTTTTTTCATTTTGGATAGAGTAAGGGAGGGTTAAAGCCCCGGTCATTTTATTTTTTATCATCCCTGTCCCATTTCAGAGATTTCTCTTCAAATCCTGCCACATAGCCACACAGGAAGTGAGAGGAAATCTAGGCAAATTAAGGGACTCCATTCCCCCCCCCCCCCAGGCCCTCAGAACTAGTGTCCCCACTCAAATTTTTTAGGGCGGGTCTTAAACAGCAAGGGGTGTGACCTTGACAGGAAGGAGTGGGTCATATTTAAATTAGGGGGTGCACAAGTTTAGTCAGATCTAGGTCAGCATAAAACTTAAATACACTACTGGGTGTGACAGAACTGTCCCAGCACCCAGATTTGGTGCTTCCGTCAGTATACAGCTTCCTCCAGTCTGGACATAGATACCAGATATTGAAAAAAGGTAGGAGGATTGGTATTATCACGGTGCCATAGAAAAAGAAACAAAGTATTATAAAAAAAAAATTATTACAAAAAGTTTACTAAATTACAAATAAGAAAATTATATTTAAAATTTATATACAAAGGCAGTATAAATGATTCACAAAGATACTGTAGGGGAGCAAAATTATTTTACTTTAAATATTATTTTAAATAATATTTAAAGTAAAAAAAAGGAGGGAGGTAGAGGAATTATATTGCAAGGTAGGAATTAATAAAAATGGAAAGGATTTCCAATTGCAAGGGACTTACTAGAAAAGGCTTAGTATAGATAGTAAGGTGACTAAGATTAATATCTACTGGTAAGTAGTGTGTAATCCAGGGTTCCCATAGATTTCTAGTGATTTTTTATCCTGAAGCCACGTACACACGACCATTTTTCATGTCATGGGAAAAACAAAGTTTTCAAGCCTGCCTTGCATACACACGATCGTGAAAAAAAAAATGCTGGAGCAAAGCGCAGTGATGTACAACACGTACGACCGCACTATAGAGGGGAAGTTCCATTCAGATGGCGCCACCCTTTGGGCTGCTTTTGCTGATTTGGTGTTAGTAAATGTTTGGTGAGAGACGATTCGCGCTTTTCAGTCTTCGTGCTTTTCAGTCTGTTACAGCGTGACGAATGTGCTATCTCCATTACAAGACCAGAACGATTGCTCCCATCTCATAACTTGCTTCTGAGCATGCACGTTTTTTCCCCGTCGTTAAAGCCTACACACGACCGTTTTTCACGACGTGAAAAACGACGAGAAAATTGCTCTGGAGTCTACACACGATAGTTTTTAATAACCGATTTAAACAATGGCATTTTTCTCGTCATGAAAAATGGTTGTGTGTACGAGTAATTCTTTAAAGTAAAAATCCAGGCGGGTGGGGGAATGTACCTTTGAAGTGGCATTAACTCTTGTTTTTCCTAAAGGATGATAAATACGGTGATATACTTACTTATTCCTCCCTCCTTCCTTTGTTGCCTGTTTGGTGCCACCTCACTGACATCATGCCATACAATGCAGAACATGCAGTCCTGCTTTGTATAAGAGGATGTCGAGAGCCTGCCCACAACTTGGGAGCATCAGACAGTGGAAGATAGCTCCGGCTGCCACAAGAGCAAGGAATAAGGTAGGTATATCACATTCTTCAACACCTTCTAGACAAAAAAAAACAGTTAACCCTTGCTGTGTGTAGGGGGACCCACTGAAATGGTAAGGTTTTTTATTCCTCAGAGTTCCACTTTAATATGGCAGTTACAAAGCTGGGATTTAAAACCATGCATGCAGTCTAAGAATGTAAAAAATGTACCCTACTTAAAGTTTGCTTCTTAGAATGGTAGAGTTACTTTATTATATAGGAAGCTGGATGTCAGCTGCACAAGCTAAGTTATAACCCAGTGCTCCTCTACATTCCCCTGGGCTACTTCAAGTGATGAAAACCATTGATTTGTACCATTGCACGCATAACCTGCCAGCTATTCCCTCTATTCTTCAATCCCCAGCGGTGCATTCAAGAGGGGAAACCAGTAATTTCAGTTATCAGGAGCAGATACAGAAGAACTAGCTGGTAATATACAATGCTGGCATCCCGTCACTGGGGTTATTTTCTGCCTGGGAAGGCTATCATTTCATTCTGCTAGGGGTGCTGTTCTGAGCTGTTTTGCTTCTCTCTGACTTGGAGCTGACAGAATGAGATATATTTTCAGGGATGTTTGCTACCACATTCCTTGGGCAGAATAATAATATTTTCTTTAACATAATGTTATCTGTTCAGAACAGAATTGGAATCAATGTGACCAACATGCATGTTTTTTCAATGAAAGTGACAATAAAAATAATGGAAATACATTAGGCTTAGGGCTTAATGTATGTAAACACCTATGCAGTGGCGTGTTTCCCATAAGAATGTCACCAGTGACCCTCAGATCTATTTGGTGCATTGTGTATAAATGTGTACATCTCTCAATGGGAAATATAGGGTAATTTTGCATATATTTTGTTTGGTTATTCTGGTCAGGACTAAAAAATGCATTTAAACAAATATTTTTAAAACCAGGCTACATGAAAATCTTTATTCATTTTCCTATTAAGAGAGCAGCCCATCTTTATCATCTTTGCTGATTAATAGAGATTAGTAGCTCAAGCTACAAATGTACACTAGGGAGGAGATATGAGTTCACCACTATCATGAGTTTGTGGGAAATGATGGAAGTTCCAGGTTTACTGATCCCGCAAAATAATGTGTGAATTTGCTATTGCAAACATACTGCACTACCTGAGTTTGAGCTTTGGTCTGCTGTTTAGATAGGCCACTCTAGCCAGTCACTATAAATTAGTGAAGTCACAGCACCAAAATTGACAAAATGCTTTTGCTGCGACAGCGAAAGCATGAAGAATGTTGCTGATAAAGTGGAAAAAAAAGTGAGGCATGTAGACACTGGCAGGTTTGTAGATCTAAATCCTTGCTGAATGTCATGCAAATAGCTTGGGACCGCAAACGTTTTTTTTTTACCTTTTATCACCTAAAGCTGCTGTTTATGTATGAGATTCAGGTTAAAGGGGTTGTAAAGGTCAACATGTTTTCCCCTAAATAGCTTCCTTTACCTTAGTGCAGTCCTCCTTCACTTACCTCATCCTTCAATTTGTTTTTAAATGTCCTTATTTCTTCTGAGAAATCCTCACTTCCTGTTCTTCTGTCTGTAACTCACCACCGTAATGCAAGGCTTTCTCCCTGGTGTGGAGAAAGCCTCTTGAGGGGGGAGGGGGCAAGCAGGCAAGTCAGGACACTCTCTACCTTGCAGATAGAGAAAGGAGCTTTGTGTTAGTGGGCGTCCTGACACTCCTGGTCGCCCCCTCCCCACTCTAAAGGCTTTCTCCACACCAGGGAGAAAGCCTTGCATTACCGTGTGTAGTTACAGACAGAAGAACAGGAAGTGAGGATTTCTCAGAAGAAATAAGGACATTTAAAAGTAAAATGGAAGGATGAGGTAAGTGAAGGAGGACTGCACTAAGGTAAAGGAAGCTATTTAGGGGAAAAAAAAATTACCTTTACAACCCTTTAAGGCCCAACACAAATTTTGCCAACTTATCAACAGCGCCTATAAACAAGGAACTATTCTCAAAACCAATTTTGAATTTCTTAAAACAGATTGGCCACGGACCCCCACATTCTACTCCCTACCAAAGGTCCACAAAAACCTGGCCAAGATCCCGTTTAGACCTGTTATCTCTGGAAAAGGTAGTCTAACTACTAAAATGCTAGTATCCTGGTTGATACAAATTTATGACCACATGTATTATCTTTACCTTCTTACACTAAGGATACTATTCACCTTCTCCAGATATTGGAGAATATTCATATTTCCCCCGGGGGCCTGGCTAGTAGCTGTGGATGTGGAATCACTATATAGTAGCATACCACACAATGAGGGTATCCCAATTGTTAATACCTATATGAAAGGTATTAATTCTCTCTTCTCAAGAAATAATAAATTCAGTTCTTTCAGCATAGCTAAACTCCTCCATGCCTCTTATCAGTTTGTATGCCCTTCTTTGCACTTTGTCCAGTTCTTGAACATACTTGTTGTGAATTGTGGATCACAATATTTCAATCAAAGAGGACTTTTTTTGCCATCTCCATCTTGGTTAGTAGGTCATATATATTTCACCATAGACACATGTAGCACAGGCAGCATACTCCAGACAGCTCCACCTTACCTCTTCTCCTCCTCCTTTCCAGAACGTTCTAGTGCATTCCAGAAAGAGAGGGGAGGTCTCAGTAATGCTGCCTGTGAGTCATCCAGCTCTCCCTGGATTTATGCCAACCCAGGAACAAAAACAAGCAGGCCTGGCTGCCAGCCAAGCCTGCATAGATTTGCCCACACTGACAATACCTACTTACAACCCTATTACACTAGAGGGTGCTTCATGTGTCTATGGTGAAATATATATGACCTACTGACCAAGATGGAGATGGATTGAAATATTGTGATCCACAAATCATTAGTAAGAACTCTAATGGAATATGCAGTTCAGTCTTGGGCACCAATTCACAACAAGGATGTTCATAAACTGGACAAAGTGCAAAGAAGGGCATACACGCTGATAAGACGCATGGAGTTTAGCTATGCTGAAAGAACTGAATTTATTCTTTCTTGAGAAGAGAGGATTAAGGGGGATATAATCAACATGTATACATACATTAGTGGTCCATATAGTGAACTTGGTGTAGCGTTTTTAACTTTCAGGTCATTACAGAGGACATGGGGGCACTCTTTACATTTAGGGGAAAAGAGATTTATGCTTCACATATGGAAAAAATAAGTTAGAGCTGTGAATATTTGGAACATACTTCCTTAAGGACTAGTTCTGGCCAGCTCAGTAGATTAAATAGTTTAAAGATAGTGAAGCGCTCCAATTGATTCCTTAGGTTCTCACATGTCTGGTGGGAATTTCCCCTCCGTTTTCACTGCAAATTTCCGAAGCAGCTGTTTAGCTGCGATTTTATGTGGCTCAGATGCAAATTTTTGGAGTCGGCTGCTACCGGAATCTTTAACATTAGCTGGTTGTTAAGGAGCGGGCCTGGAAGCCAACTGCTGCATCCTTAACAAATGGATGACTCGTCAGCTGTCTCCCTTTCCTCCCTTCCTGGCCAGCCAGACTGCATGGTTGGATAAGGGTCTAGTAGGAACAAAGATTGTCTCTGGACAGACGCACTCTGAACAAATTGTAGCCTTTTATTAAAAGAAGGACAGCACTACAAGTCACAGCAAGATAAAATAAAACCTGACCTCTGACGCGTTTCGCACTGAACTAGTGCTTAGTCATAAGCTATGCCTGCACCTGAGTTGTCTGCAGCGGAGGATATTCATCTGGGTTCATACCTGGAGCGTCTCTTCCCTTTTCCCTTGGATAAGGGTCCGGTATGGATTTTATGAGGGACCCGACACCATTTAAAAAAAAAAATTGGAGTATTTTTTTTTAATTTTGGCATGGGGCTCCCCTTAAAATTCATACCATACCCGAAAGGGCCTGGCATGAATAGAGGGGGGTCCTGATGATTTTGGAAAGATCCTGTGCTGTGACTGGTACCAGTGGAGAGAGAGGGTGGCCAACTGCAGGTGTCCTTAGCTAATTCTAGGAGAGCAGCTGAGAGGCAGGAATACCTAAAGTGACAGTTATGTGAAGTGATTCTTGACTATGAGCAGAGCTGAGTCACACAGTCTACTCAGATCTGTACCTGTTCAAACTGCTTACAACATAAAGATGTGAAGTACAGGTATATCCATTACAAATGGCCCACCTGGGTTCAAGGGGTCTCCGGGGGATGGTTATGAGCAATGAGTGCTACTCATCCAGGTGATGTGGACAGAAATTACAATACATTGGTGTGAAATGATGGGTAATCCCCACAAAAACGTGATGAACTGTCCATGCCAGAGTTAGTCCTGCTGAGCAAAAAGCACCACCTTTAATGGTTTACTTAAAGCAGAGATCTGCCTGCCCCTTTAACCACTTAAGGACAGAAGGTGTTTTTCAGATTCGGTGTTTACAAGACTAAAACTGTTTTTTTTTGCTAGAAAATTACTTAAAACCCCCAAACATTATATATATATTTTTTTCTAACACCCTAGAGAATAAAATGATGGTCATCGCAATACATTTTGTAACACCGTATTTGCGCAGCGGTCCTACAAGCGCACTTTTTTGGGAAAAAAATCACTTTTTTGAATTAAAAAATAAGACAACAATAAATTTGGCCCAATTTTTTTATATATTGTGAAAGATAATGTTACGCCGAGTAAAATGATACCCAACATGTCACGCTTTAAAATTGCGCCCGCTCGTGGCATGGCGTCAAACTTTTACCCTTAAAAATCTTGATAGGCGACGTTTAAAAAATTCTATAGGTTGCATTTTTTGAGCTACAGAGTAGCTCTAGAGCTAGAATTATTGCTCTCGCTCTAACGATCGCGGCGATACCTCACTTGTGTGGTTTGAACACTGGTTTCATATGCGGGCGCTACTCGCGTATGCGTTCGCTTCTGCGCGCGAGCTTGTCGGGACGGGGCGATTTAAAAAATTTTTTTTTTGTTTTCTTATTTATTTTTAATGATTTTATTATTTTTTACACTGAAAAAAAAATTATCACTTTTATTCCTATTACAAGGAATGTAAACATCCCTTGTAATGGAAAAAAGCATGACAGGTCCTCTTATATATGAGATCTGGGGTCAAAAAGACCTCAGATCTCATATTTAGACTTCAATGCAAGAAAAAAAAAAAAAAAAGGAAAATTTGTCATTTAAAAAAATGACAACAAAAAAATTGTCTCTTTAAGACGCTGGGCGGGACTGACGTTTTGACGTCACTTCCGCCCAGCAAAGCTATGAGGACGGGTGGGGGCCATCTTGCCCTCACTCAAGTCCTCACACACCAGGCGGCAGCAGGGCGCGGAAGAGCGGCGGGAGTGGGGGGGGCCCTCTCCCGCCACCGATAACGGCGGTCGCGCGGCGAATCCGCCACGGAGGCCGCCATTATCGTTTACACGCCCGCCCACAGAAGAGATGGATATCTCGGTTGTGGCAGCAGCTGCTGCCGTTACCGAGATATTCATCTTTAAAAAGAGGACGTATATATACAGTGGGCGGGCGTTAAGTGGTTAAAAATTAAAAGTCAGCAGCTACACATACTCTAGCTGCTGACTTTTAACATTGGGACACTTACCTGTCCTGGAGTCAAGCGATGTCAGCACAGTAGCTGATGTTTCCATCAGCTAATAGGTTCTGCCGTTGCCATTGCCGGTAAGGGGACACGGCAGTGTAGCCTTTTGGCTTTATGACTGGGTCCCTGCTGCGCATGCATGAAGCACACAGCACTCTCTTACTGGCCTGGCAGAGAGGGAGGAAAAGGGAGGAGGAGGGGGACCGAGCTGCTGACGTACTTTGCCATGGCCCAGACTCCCCCGGAAGTGGGCAAAAGCAGATCCGCTCCCCCCAAAAGGTGCCAAATGTGGCATTGGAGGGGAGGAGGAATTAGATAAGCGAAAGCTCCACTTTTGGGTGGAACTCCGCTTTAAGAGAAAAAGTTGGTAAGCAAATTTTGCATATACTGTACCTGTACGTTCCTAACTCAATATGACTCTGCCATATAAAACTGTGTGTGGAGATCCAGGTGCAGTTTTCCTTGAGTAAAAACAGGTGTTAAGAGTTTTAAGTCTAGGTTCACATCTATGATGCTGCGCTTGATGTGTTTTTCAGGCAAGTTTTTCGGTGTATTTTGCATTTTTAAACCAGTGTTTTGTATGCGTTTTTTGCATGCAGTTTTCATGCATTTTGCGTTTTTAAACACATTGTAAAACACACTGTATATATCTGGTTGCTAAGGAGGGGGCCAGGAAGCTGGCTACTGCATCCTTAGCAACTGATGAGTCATCAGCTGTCAGCGGGGTTTCCCGCTGAATGTAAAAAATAAATAGAAATTTGGCGGCAAAAACATTTGCAAAAAAAACGGTGTGGGGTTAATCATACCAGGCCCTTCAGTTCTAGTATGGATTCGGAGGGGACCCCCACGCCAATTTTTTTTTTAAATGACGTGGGACCCCCCAAAATCCATACCAGACCCTTATGGTTAACGATGAATCTTCACCGGGTGACATTTTTTAAAATGTATATTTTAAAATAAAAGACTTAAAAACTGTCTAATGTCTTTTTACGCTACATGTTTATTGTTGGGGGGGAATGAGTAGGGGTACTATGTATGCCCTACTCTTTTACATGGGGAGATCGGGATCTAGGGGCCCCCTTGGTAAAGGGGGCTTCCAGATTCTGCTAAGCAGCCCCTACCCCAAAGCATCCCCCCATGTTGAGAGCATGTGGCCTGGCATGGTTCAGGAGGGCTCGTCCCCTCCCTTTCCTGACCTGCCAGGCTGCATGCTCAGAAAGGGGGGTCTGGTTTGGATTTTGGGGGACCCTACATAGTTTTTTTCCCTTTTTTTTTACTCTCAAGGGGCAACCCCACTGACAGCTGATGACTCGGCGGTTGTCAAGAATGCGGGAGCCGGCCATTCCTCAACAAACAGGTTGTTTATTGGTCATTAAGAAAGCCGGCGGCTGCTGGTTCCTTAACTACTTCCTGCCCGGTCAATAGTGAATTGACATCCGGGAAAAAATTTCATTATCCTGACTGGACGTCTATTGACGTCCTGCAGGATAACAGCCACCGCACGCCCAGGGGGCCGCGCATCTTGGCGATCGTTGATGCGGTGTGTCAGTCTGACACACCGCTACACTGATCTCGGTAAAGAGCCTCCGGCGGAAAGGCTCTTTACCACGTGATCAGCCGTGTCCAATCATGGCTGATCACAATGTAAACAAGAAAAGCAGATGATCGGCTTTTCCTAACTCGCGTCTGATAGACGCGAGTACAGGAGAGCCGATCGGCTGCTCTCCTGACAGGGGGGGTATGTGCTGATAGTGCAGCCCCCCCTCGGATCACTGCACTGGACCACCAGCATGCCGCCTAGGACCACCAGGGATGGGCATCCACACTGGACCACCAGGTAAGCCCCCTAGACCCCCAGGGAATGCCAACCTGTGCCAAGGCAGCTGTAAATCAATGCCCAGGCAGCTGCCAACCAGTGCCCATTCAAAATCCCTGCCAGAGCCAGTGCCACCAGGGATACCCATCAGTGCTGAATATCAGTGCTGAATATCAGTGCTGCATGTCAGTGCCCATTAGTGCCATGTATCGATGCCCATCAGTGCCGCCTATCAGTGCCCATCAGTGCCACCTATCAGTGCCCAGCAGTGCCGCCTATCAATGCCACCCATAAGTACCCACCATTGCAGCCTTTCAGTGCCCATCAGTGTCGCCTATCAGTGCCCACCAGTGCCACCCATGAGTGCCCATCAGTGTCGCCTATCAATGCTCATCAGTGCCACCCAACAGTGCCGCCTACCAGTGCCGCATATCAGTGCCCATCGTCAGTGCCACCTTATTGGCGCCGCCTCATCGGTGCTGCCTTATCAGTGCCCGTCAGTGCCGCGTTATCAGTGCCCATCAGTGAAGGAGAAAACGTACTTATTTACAAAATGTTATAGCAGAAAAAAAAAGAAAAACTTAAATTTTTTTCAAATTTTTCGGTCTTTTTTTATTTGTATAGCAAAAAATAAAAACCCAAGAGGCGATCAAATACCACCAAAATAAAGCTCTATTTATGGGAACAAAATGATAAAAATTCTGTTTGGGTACAGTGTAGCATGTCCGCGCAATTGCCATTTAAACAGCAACAGCGCAGAAAGCCGAAAATTGGCTTGGGCAGGAAGGGGCATAAGTGCCTGGTATTGAAGTGGTTAAATATCACATGTCAGAACCACTACTTATTTACCGCATGCATTTTCTTTTTTGTGATTTGACTTTCACTCCGGTTTTATGCAGTATTTGCTGAGCGTATTTACTGCTAAAAGCAGTAGTGAATTGACATTTTCAGGATCGTATGCTGTATTTGGGAAACCACCTAAATCCTGCATGCGACCTGGTTCTGTGAATGGAGTCCAGTATATAATGAACTTTTGTTTGTATGTTTAGATGCACTTTAAATCTATGTTTTCTGTATGCTTTGGTTTAGGAATTTTCTCTTCACAAATAATATGCTATAGCCATTATTCATTTTTATTTCACATGTTCTTTTTAATTTCTTTTTAAAACCTGGAAACAGTACAGAATCGTCATAAAAGAATTTTGCAGTCGACCTCCCCTGGGCTACCCATTATGGCCCATACAATCCGGTAATTATTTTCAGGAAATACTGAGATGTCTGTTTTTCCAAATATTTCCAGGGAATTCCCCATAAATACAGTTTCCATGGTAATAACTTTTTTTTCATGATGGATATTGTGTGCTGGTCTGGAAAAACTGAGGGCATGGGACAGAAAAGAATAAGTTTAAGAAGGTCTCAATGGAAAAAAGAAAACACACACAAAAATGAATGGGGGTTACGTGAGGATTGAAGAAATATATGAAGCAGAGACAGTGCAGACACAGACAAAAGAGTTTACTGTTTACCTTTGTTCCATATAATAATAATAATAATAATAAAACATTTAACTTTTATATATATATATATTTTTAAATGTTTTCCTCATATGATATATCATCTAATTTTAAAATATATGGTATTACCTGTGGTAATATATATGGTAAGTTACAGAGTTAAAAAACAAAATCTGAAATGTACAAAGTTCTCAAGTTTTAAGCATATCTAGAAATGTAAAATTTCCAGAAATTTGAAGCCATGAAAAAAAACAAAAAAAAAACATATTTTTTCTGGAAAAAGTTGAAATTTTCAGTCAAAATTTAAAAAAAGCTTCAGCGTTGAATAGTTTTACAAATTGAAAGTCATTTTGTCACACTGAGAATGTGAAATGCAGTGTATATAATAGTATTATGCTTGACATAAAACTACAGCTTATTCAGTAAATAAACTAAACTTGCTTTTTAAAATTGTATTTTTTATTACAAATGGAATAACAAGGACTGTACATTATATGTTAAGAACATTTCACCTATACATGAGAGAAGGTAACCACCCCCTTTTCCCTCATAATAATTTAAAAGCCTCCTGCCAATATACATTTTCAGTTATTGACAATGCTGATCCAGAAGCATATATTGCTCTTGGAAGAGTTTGATGAATTTTCTCCGGATTTCTGGGTGTCATTTTATCTATAAATGAAGGGATTGTGTATTTTTGGGAGGCAGTGATTTGCAACACTTCCTTGCTTGAAGATGCTGCTAAAAAAACACTTTTTGTGATGATCCAGAAGCAGCAGGAGTGTTTCTGGAATGAGAACACGGTAGGGAAAAGCTACATTCACCTTCATTAGGGCACCACTGGCATGCCAGGATGTGTTTTGTCATCCTTGTAGCATTTGGAAAAGAATAGTTCTCATAATATTTGTAAATTGCAGCTTTGGTCTCAGCAGAAATTTCACTGTGGAAATGTTTCCAAACTCTAGATGTTGGTCTCACCATTTCACTGAGAGGAGGAAAAGGAAAAACACTTTATTAACCAGACTATAGAAAAAGAGGGGGGGAGTTAGGACTTTAATGGTTTCCATCCATAACCTGAAAATCAAAGAAGAATGAGTATTAACAATGTCAATCAGTTAAATTTGATTCCATATAAACATGTGCAAAATATATTCAACTGTAAATATTGCATTTTCCATCTATGTACAAAACAAGTATTGTACATGAATCAGGACAGTCCAGTTCAAGTCCGACAGGGATAGAATTGCCCTTGGTCTCAGAAGGATTAAAAGAGAGAGACCACAAACAATTCTATCCCTGTCTGACACAATGTCCTGAGACCCAGAAGAGGGGGCACTGGGTCTGGTAAGAGACTAAGGGCCAGATTCACAACCAGCGGCGCAAATTAAGTTACTCAAAACGTATGTCATTTAAGTTCCGGCGCCTTAATTTTTTGTCGTAAGTGCCGTATCCACAGCGCATTTGCGGCCCAAATTGCGCAAGCGTAACTTAAATCCCGAGGCGTAAGGCGGGGTTATTGCAAGTGGGAAGGAAGTGGGCGTGCTCCATTGTAATGAGCCGTGACCCCATGCAAATGAAGCGCTGGCCGTACTGCGCATGCGCGCACGAATCAGCACCTCACTGGGCATGTGCAGAACTTGGCTCGGCGCAATCAGTGAGATAGGAAAAAGGCCAAGTGTACTTAGTTTGAGAATCGCCCTGTGTATAAATAGCCCCACACAAACACACTTCCCTTGCAAAAGTACATCCCTGTGTTCCCCTTTCCTAGAGCAAGTTGCTTCTGCTCTGTCGTCTGTTGGTGTGTGTTGGTGAGTTTCGCGTTAGTTAAAAGATTTGAAGGAGTAGTAGAGTGTAGTAGTTATGTGTTTTTTCTGAGTGTATTTTCTGTATGTTTTTTCTGAGTTTGTTTTTGAATTTGTAGTAGCTGTCTGCTTGTGTGGTTTGATCTTTGTGTTTGTTTGTTATGTGAGTATTTTTGTTTGTTTGTTGTGTGAGTATTTTTGTTTGTTTGTTGTGTGAGTATTTTTGTTTGTTTGTTGTGTGAGTATTTGTGTTTGTTTGTTGTTTTTGCTGAGTGGTGGGTATTATGGCACCGAAGCGCAGGAAGCTCAATTTTTCGAGCATCGAGAAGCAGATACTTGCTCGGGGCATCGCTCAATATGGGCGTTATTTACATGGCCCTGAGAGCCGGAACACCCCCCCGGCCAGGAGGAAGGAGATGATCCAGAAAATCACGGATCAGATCAATGCGGCGGGGGGGGGGAGACGAGGACCCCCAGTGGGATACAAAAGAAGATAAATGATCTTAAGAGCCTGGTCCGTGAGAAGATGGCCAAGATCAATGCCCATGCTAGGGGCACTGGAGGAGGTGCACCCTGCCCCATCAGGCTGAGTGAGGAGGAATGGGCAGTGGCCCGGTGTTTCCACCCACAGCAGGTGGTGGGCCTGCCTGGCTATCAATCTGATTCTCCTGTGAGGACAGGTAAGTTTTGGCTTTTTCTATCTGGTGATTAGCATGTGTGGGTGGGGGAAGGGAAGATGTGCCAAGTGTGTGGATCCTCCAACCTGTGATTGTTTTGTGTCCTCCACAGATGGCCAGGAGATTGCTGGCCCATCAGGCCAGGAGGTTGCTGGGCCATCAGGCCAGGAGGTTGCTGGGCCATCAGGCCAGGATGCACCATCCCCTGGACAAGAGGCTGCTGAGGAGTCCCAAGAAGGGCAGGAGTCCCCAGGGGAGGGGAGTGGCCACACCTCCCCTCATGAGGAGGTTGAGGGGGAGGAGGATCAGGGGGTGGAGGATGAAGATATGGACATTGCCAGGCATGTCCTTTTGGCCTCGAATTTGTTGACCCGTGAGGCTACCCCTGAGGCTGGCAGCAGTCAGGCCACCATCAGGGGTAGCCCCTCCCACTCCTCCCCCAACAGGCCTCAACCCACAAGGGTCTCTCTCTCCCCTCCTCCCAGGCCACAAGACACGGCTGCAGGCAGGATGGCGACCCATGAGACCAGGAGGGTGGCCGAGCGTCTGTCGGCCAGTCTGCAGAGGGACAATGCCCGGCAGACCCGCAATCTGGCGCAGACTCTGAGCCAGATGGAGGTCAGCCTGGGTTCAATGAAGGAGTCACTCACTGATGTGGCCACAAACTCCTTGGCGGTCATCACATGCTTGTGTGACCTGCAGACCGCCACAACAGGCGTGGCCCAGGAGGTGAGTGCCCTGACCCAGGCTGTCCAGGACAATACCCGGGCTGTCCAGGACAATACCCGGGCTGGCCAGGCCAACACGGCTGCCCTCACAATCTGTCTCACCAGGATAGCAGTGGCCTTAGAGGGCAGGCCAGCAAGAGGACAGTCACCAGGGGAGGATCCTCCTTCCCCTGCTCACCCACCCCCCCAGGATGATCCTCCTTCCCCTGCTCACCCACCCCCCCAGGATGATCCTCCTTCCCCTGCTCACACCCCCCCCCCAGGAGGCTCCTCTGGTTGGCCGTGGCCGTGCCCGTGGGCGGCCCAGGCGTAGCTTACGCCGCCGCCGTTAATTTTTGCGGGGTACTTTTGTTTTTTTATTTTTTTTGGTATAATGTACTTATGATTTGTTTAATGTGTGTGAACGATGTATGAATGTGGGGGGTGGCATTCCTGATTAAATAAGGGTGTCACCCTCAGTTTTGGTGGAGTAGGGATCCCCAGGACCAGGGAGAAGTGATCCCAGGTCCATGTGAATGGTGTATGAATGCACAGTGACATAATTGGAGCCGTGGCGTGGCGTGGCGTTCCTGCTCCCAAGTACCATTGGGGGGGTACTTGGATCTAATTCAATTAGATGTGCACGTGATGTGTCTGTGCTAGGGACCACAGTGGTGTGCATTCATGCATTCTCATTGTGACATAATTAATGTGTGTGTTTACTGTGCAAAGATGCATTCTGCGAGGCGTCTCCTGGCTGCTGTTCCCTCAGAAGAGGGGGTACCCTCGGTTACTAAAGTCACTAGTCTAGCTATGCGCATGGATGCCCCTGGCATGTTGGCATACAGATTGTTGTCCTGCAAGTGTGTGTGCTCAGCTCTTCCCTAATGGTGTTGCTTTAGCTGACATTTACACGGCAGGTGTAAAATTAGGGCACCTTTTATAAAGTGTAATTTTACACCATGAAACTAACAGAAGCGCACAGGGCGTAATCTACGCCGCACACACTTAATTTTGTGGATTGCCTTATCTCCCTCATTTGCATCTTTGCCTATCAAAACAGCGGTGTGTCTAGCGTATTTTGCGCTCGAAGAAGCGCCGGTGTAATTTTTTTAGGTAGGACGGAAAAAAATGGATTTCAGGCGTAACTCGTTTTGAGGATCAGGCGCAAAAATACGCGCGGCGCATTTTTCAATTACGCCGCGCATCTCGAGTTAAGTCGGTGCAAGTGCTTTGTGAATCTGGCCCTAAGATTGCACAAGTTAATCTGTTGTCTGCTGGGAACTGTTGTGTTGTCTTCAAGAGCCCCAGCTTTGCTGGCCAACAGGTCTTTTTATACTTGTATCAATCACTGGCAAGTGAAATAGACCTGGGACTGTTATAGTGAGTTAGAATTGTCTTTACATAATGGGGTAGATTCACAGAGAAGATACGACGGCATATCTCCAGATACGCCGTCGTATCTCTGAGTGTGCGGGGTTGTATCTCTGCACCTGATTTATAGAATCAGTTACGCATAGATTTCCCTAAGATCCGACCGGCGTAAGTGTCTTGCACCGTCGTATCTTAGGCTGCATATTTACGCTGGCCGCTAGGTGGCGCTTCCGTATATTTACGCAAGGAATATGCAAATGAGCTAGATACGCCGATTCAGAAATGTACGTCCGGCCGGCGCACTTTTTTACGTTGTTTACGTTAGGCTTTTTTCGGCGTATAGTAACCCCTGCTATATGAGGCATATCCTATGTTAAGTATGGCCATCGTTCCCGCGTCGAGTTTTGAAAATTTTACTCCGTTTGCGGAAGTCGTTCGCGAATAGGGCTGGACGTAATTTACGTTCACATCGAAAGCAATGACGATTTGCGGCGGAATTTCGAGCATGCGCACTGGGATTTTTTCACGAACGGTGCATGTCTAATACGCGGGGTCACAGTTAATATACATAAAACACTCCCACATCATCCACATTTGAATTAGGCGGGCTTACGCCGACACAGATACGTTACGCCGCCGTAACTAAGGGCGCAAGTTGTTTCTGAATACAGAACGTGCACCCTAAATTACGGCGGCGTAACGTATCTGAGATACGTTACGCCGGGTGGATAGATAGACTATTCTATCTGAATCTAGCCCAATGTTTTAGATTTATGCATTTAATTTCTGTTAAATACTGTTAGTCAGAATACTGCAAGTATAGTAATGTTATGTTCTTATTGATTATTTGTATAAGATTACTTGTTATTCCTCTCTTCTCTTAGGCTATGCTTAGCCTTATAAATCATTTGAAGTATCTCAAGTTGTGTTAGTAAGTGCTGGGTGAGCAAGGTGTGTCATCTCTAGGTGTTCAGAGAAATCACATAATAATTCAGCAGCTACTCTGGGTTTAGTGCTACAGAATGAAAACAGTTAGATTGTTCATTCCATGCCTAGAAGACTTGGTGAAGAAATTTGAATTAGTCCAAAAATCCGAATGAATTAAGGTTGAATCTGCCATTGAATACTTATGGTGTCTGTTGAATGTTCAAAGAAGATTCAATGGAGTAGTGAAACTGTACGTCAAAACGTACATTTCTGTCTGAATATTCCGCTTACAAGCTATAGAAGAATTCTAATGTTGTATGACTAGTAATAATTATATTTATTAATTATTATTACTAGTCAACCAACATTAGAATTTTTCTATAGTCTATGGGCCGATCATTTGACCAGAAATGTACGATTGTGGCGTCGACAGACACCTTAAGCCTTCAATGACAGATTCAACGTTTGTTTGTATGTTTGTATGTTTTTCGATGCTTTGTCGAATATTCGTCGTTCATGTTGAATTGTCAAGTTAGTTCTAGCTATTTTACTGCTCCTCCTCTTTGGTTACAATCAGGCAATAACATTCATCATCATCATTATTTTTATTTTACTTCCCCCACCCAATTCCAGAAGCGATCTTTTCTCTCTATGACAAATATTTTCTCTCTATAATGTCAAATCTTTTCTCTCTATGTCGAATCTTTTCTCTCTATAATGTTGAATCTTTTCTCTCTATAATGTCGAATCTTTTCTCTTTACAATGTCGAATCTTTTCTCTCTATGTAGAATAATCTTGGACTAATAGAGTTAAGGTTAGGCACATTCGACTACGAAAATAAAGCATTTGTTTATGTCGGATCTTTCGGTTTTCATATTCTGCACTTTCGTTTTCGTTTGTTAAAACAATAACGAAAATAGCTGAAATTCGGCCGAAAATGTATTCGGCGAAAAACGAATGCGCATGTATACTAATTTGAGTAAAACTGAAGATTTTGTAATCAAAGTTATAATATTAACCTTACTTTCATGTAATGAGCAAAACAAATGTTCTATAATACTCAGTTTTGTCAGAATTTGGGAAATTGTTCTTGTGTTCATTGAGATATTCATTAAAGTCTTACTTTTCAAAAGGGGTGTACTCATTTATGCTGAGCACTGTACATTTTGTCTTGGATTTTAGTAATGTTGATATTTAGGGTTTAGTGCTTTATGATCATCATTTAGTGTTTTAGATATTATTTTTTGGAGGGGAGTATATTTTGTTTAAATATTATTTTTATATATTGTCAGGGTCTTTTCACTATTTTTTGTTTTGGGAGGGTGGGGGGTGGTCAGCAGTGTGAACTTGTTACTGACACAGGCAAAGCTGACATTTGTTTTATTGTATACTAGTGTGCTAGAGTATAATGCACCACATCGCCACATTAGGCAACCCCCTGTATTCATAATCTCTGGGAAGCCTAAAGGGAGCGGCAGCAGTTCTTTGTGTGCAGCTAGTAGAGGGTGAGCAGGTTCTGCAATCTGCTGTTCAGGTACTGTCATGGTGCCACACATATTTCCTTATCGGGTCTTTAGCTGCAAAATACATAATGTTTGTAGCAGGGCAAATTATGCTTCTCGTCTCCTAGTTTTCAGCCTATTTCACTGCTTTTGGGATAAATAGTTTCATGCTGTGTGTTGTTTTTAAAATTCAGCCCACTCAAACTACTTCAGTGCTGACAATGGAATCTGTACATTATTTCTAGCTTTTGTCTCTAAAATTACATATTCCAATTTTCATGATGAAACCTGCCCAGTCTTTGCTTCTGAAATACAATCTAGTGAAAAAGGCTGATATAGTGTGCATGGAATATGTACCATATTTCTGTCTTTTGTCTCAGAATAATACACTGTAAAATGTGTTTCCCACTAAAACATGCGTCATCTCTCTTCTTTCATTGCAGCCTAGTAAAACTGCTTATATGATGTGCAATGTATGCAAAAAAATTTATGAAAAAAATTGTTGTGCTGTGTTCATAAATCATATAAACATATCTAAGCAATGTAAAAAATATAAACTAAATCACCACGTGAAAGAGTGTTATAGTGATTAAACATGACAAAAAAGAAGAGAAAAAATTTATGAAATTATACTAAATATATGTATGATCTCTAAACAAATATTCATAAGTGTTCAGCCAAAATCTGCACCTTAAGTGTGAGAAAAAAATCAAGTCCATAAATTGTAGTGTTTTTCCAGGTGTTCACACTTAAAAAACTTGAAATATTTCCTTCACCACACCACTTGTGTCTCTGTGACTCCGCACCCTTAAGGATTTGCACTCACCACAGGAATATGCTTTGCATTCTCATGCTTGGCATTAAAAACTTAGTAAACTCTCCAAGATCTCCAAGCAATTCCAACAGTGTTCAGTGAACCAATGCTCTCCACATGTAAAAATAAAAAAGTGCTTGCAATAGTGAAGTACTATAAAACCATTTATTAAAACAGCACACATAAATTATTCACATATTGCACTCACATCCTTCCAAGTAAAAGCAAGGCACTTCAAACAAATCCTTTTTAAGAAGCGAGAGGCTCGCAGCGGTGCACACAATATATAGGGGTCACGGCAGACCCGGAACCTGATATTCTCACCACCGCTTGCTTGTCTCTCTGCTCCTAAAACAACTTCACACACAGTGATCGATAAATTAGGACGCTAAACACCACAGTTGAATGCCATGTAGCTCTGCCCAGACCTGTTTCATCAAACTAATTTCTTCAATGAGATTGGCTACACGGCATAGCTGCATTCCCTTTATACCCCGCCCGCCACTTAGTGTGGATTTATTGAGACTGCGCATGGGTGCGCTCCGTGTCTCCCTGACCGCAATACATCGGGTCTGACCCTGTCTGCTGTAATCATACAGGTATTGGCACTATATCAATTGTATTCATTTATATACAAAATTAAAAAAACATATCCCAAATAAGTACATGGTTTGTGGTTAGAGTAATTTGCATATATGGACCAGTCTATAACGAATAGTCTAATATAGGCCCTACAATATTACTAAGTAGTGAATAACATTCAAAACTGATAAATGATTATATATACAATTATCCAGCACAATTGAAAATTATTCATAATTAGATCAAATTTAATTAAATGAAAATGAAAATAATTGGAGCATATATTATTACAAACTGCTCCACAACTACACTTAAACAGTCATATATTACAATAAACTGTATATCCTCTACCAATAAGCTGCACGGATAGGGGACCCCACTCCCAGTGTCGGGACAAGGTCATCCGGTGCCCAGGGCGAAGATGAAAAACTCATGCGCAGTCTCAATAAATCCACACTAAGTGGCGGGCGGGGTAAAAAGGTAATGCAGCTATGCCGTGTAGCAAATCCCATTGAAGAAATCAGTTTTATGCAACATGTCTGGGCAGAGCTACACAGCAATCAACTGTGGTGTTTAGCGTCCTAATTTACCGATCACCGTGTGTGAAGTTGTTCCAGGAGCAGAGAGACAAGCAAGCGGTGGTGAGAATATCAGGTCCAGCTCCGTGTCCGTCGTGACCGATATATATTGTGTGCACCGCTGTGAGCCTCTCGCTTTTTAAAAAGCTTATTCATGCATTGGTGCTGTTCTGAACTAATATTAACAACTGTCATACAAATTATTGCAACAAAATGATACTGCACTGGGTTCATTGTTCTCTAAAAGGAGGCAGTGTTAGGAGGTGAGGTGATTAGGGTGTGAGGGGTGAGTTTTCCAACTTATTCTCAGAGCAAAAAAAAAAACAATGTATTGTACCAAATATCTTAAAGGGTCACTAAAGGAAAAAAATGTTTTTGATGAAATGACTGTTTACAGGGTATAGAGACATAAAAGTTAACTGATTCCTTTTAAAAATGATTACAAATAGATAAACAATCAATCATATAATGTGCCTGTAGGTTAGTTTCACTTTTAAACTGTTTTCATGTTCCTGTGAACTAGAGAGACACACAGAACAAAAACAAACAAATCCAGGGCAGTGTTTTGTTTTTAAAATGAATCTGATTGGTTCTGTTAAGTTTTAGACACACAGTAATGACAGCTTAGACCTACAGTGAAAAGCTCCCAGTACGATGGTTATAAGGAAAATACAACCAGGAAGTGTGGAGATCAGAGCAGAATTACAGCAAAAACTAACAATAAGGACATGAAACCAGTACTGCAGTAAGGTAAAGGAAGCTATTTAGCTAAAAAAAAAAAATTCCTTTAGTGATCCTTTAAACCTGAAAAGTTTGAATTTGCTAAGGCCAATCACTGTCCCTGAGAGCACTATGAAAAAAAATAACTTGATTAATTTCACAAAATGCACTAGAATACCTTCCTTGCTTCTCACCCAAGATACAGAAAAAACATTCTACCAAGTGTAACATTCTACAAGGCGTGTATTCTTCTTACTACCAAGATTTCACATCTGGAATGGTTTCTCAGTGTTTCCTGTGACCATTCATTTTTGAAGTGATGATGGAACTGTTTGCAGAAGCAGTTAGACAAAATGGGTCCACAAAATAGAATACCATATTTATAAAACAGGTCTGTGTACAAATGCTGTTTCATATCATTTTTTCCCCCACTCACATCACTCTCGAAAATTCATTACACTATTAAAAAATTGGGAGATGTGTCATATTACAAGATCAATGAAAATATCCTAAATTTTAAATAAAGGAGTAGAGAAAACTGTCAGAAATAAATTAAGTAAACTTCTCTATGTTTGTTAAACTTGTCTTTAATATACACTATGGCCCAGATTCACAAAGGACTTACGACGGCGTATCTCCAGATACGCCGTCGTAAGTCTGAATGTGAGTCGTCGTATCTCGGCGCCTGATTCAAAGAATCAGATACGCCAGAATTTGTCTAAGATACGACTGACGTAAGTCTCTTACGCCATCGTATCTTAGGTGCATATTTATGCTGGCCGCTAGGGGCGCTTCCGTATATTTCCGCGTTGAATATGCAAATGAGCTAGATACGCCGATTCACAAACGTACTTGCGCCCGGCGTATTACAATATGCTGTTTACGTAAGGCGTCCGACCGGCGTAACTTTACCCCTCATAAAGCAGGGGTAAGTCATGTTAGGTATGGACGTCGGAAACGTCGGAACAGCGTCGTATTTTACGTCGTTTGCGTAAGTCGTCCGTGAATGGGGATAGGCGTAGGTTACGTTCACGTCGACTAAACATTGAGCCGGCGTAACTTTGGGAGAAAATTCTACGTGATACTGAGCATGCGCGCGCATGCACGCGAATGCGCCGTTCGTAAGGCGCGTCATTTACGTGGGAGGTCACGATTCATTTCCATACAACACGCCCCCTACTAGCCTACTTTGAATTAGGCGGGCTTATACGCTACGCCTCCGTAACTTCGGGCGCAAGTTATTTCTGAATACAGTACTCGCCTCTCAAAGTTATATGAGATACGCTACGCTCGCATATAGTTACGCCATTCTATCTGAATCCGGGCCTATATTGTCAAAAGTATTGGGATGCCTGCCTTTACTAGTGTTGCTCACGAATATTCGCATTGCGAATATTCGACTCGAATATAGCATATTCGAGAAATCGCGCTATATTTCGAAATTCGCGGTGAATATTCGCAATTCCGAATATTCGATTTTTTACAATTTTTTTTTGAACCAGATCACATCCTAGATATCTCCATCGACGTCTAAAAGCATTGCTGGTATCATTAGAGACCCTGGGCCGAGTAGCTGAAGCGTTCATTGAATTTTCCAGAAAGATCGCAATGCGATTATTCGGCAAACGCAATATCGCGCGATTACTTTCCTCGCCCCGATCTTCCGCATCAGAGCGATTTTTACAGTTTCATTTGTAAAACAGATCACATCCTAGTGATCTCCATAGACGTCTGAAAGCATTGCTGGTATGATTAGAGCCATTGGGCCGAGTAGCTGAAGCGATCATTTTATATTGCCGAATATTCGCAATGCGAATATTCGGCAATAGGAATATTGCGCGATTATTTGCTCCGCCCTTTTGCATCAGAGCCAATCAGAGTTCTCCTTCCACACTCGTCACAGGTTAGCAACCAATAGGAACCTGCCTGCATGGACATTATATAAGCTCACTCCCAGCACCATTTCATTGCAGATTCAGAAGCTGGCTATAGAGTGTGGAGGCTGTTTCTGTGTTCCTGGTTTCCTGTGTCTTTGTTCTTGATTGATTTAGATCATCACCAGCATTGCTATTTAGTGATTCCAGTGGATCTTTTCCAGTATATCAACTGCTTTTTTCAAAGCAATAGACCCAAGAGCTTTTTTCAAAGCTACGTTTTGTGCTGTTTTGTGCTGTTTTTTTCATTTGTGTTACTGTTTGATCCTGCAATCCTCGCTGTTCAGTTATATTTGCAAGAGATTTCAGAACACATTTTGCTGAGCTTTATAAAAGAGCTTTTCTAAAAGCTAAGTTTTGTTCATCTTGTGTTACTGTTAGATCTTGCAGGTTCGCTGTTCAGTGATATTTGATAGGCATCTCAGTTCACATTTTGTTTAGTTTTCCCTAAAGAGCTTTTATAAAAGCTAAGTTTTGTGTTCAGTTTAGTTAAATTTTGTGTAGTAAGTGTACACACTGTTAGTGTACATTTATTTCATCTAGCTTAGCTTAGTGTGTGTTTAGTGTCTGTGTTTTGTGTTTAAAAAAAAAAAAAAAAAAAAAAGTTAGTGTTTGTTTAGTGCTTTTTTTTTTTTCTTTAATTTTGTAGTCCTTGTCTGGTGTACTACTTTTCTTATAGTTTAGTAGCTGTCTGTGTACGTCTTTGTCTGCGTGCCTGTCTTGTAAAAAATACACAAAAACACATTTTGTTCACATTTCCCCCCCCCAATAAAGTTTAACCCCCCCACACACATATCAGCAATTATGAGCGGCATCCGTGGCCGTGGCAGCAGGGGTAGGGGAGTTACTCCCAGTGCTGGATCGCTGCCAGCACGGGGTACCTCTCGTGCCCCTACTAGTGGTAGAGGATCGGGTGCAAGGGGAGTACGCCTGATCCGGGAGTTCTTCCCATCGGGCAGCCGCCCGATATTGCCATCTCAGGCTCAAGTAGTGGTGGACTACATGGGGCACAGCAGTGCCACTGAGTCGTCGGTCCCGACTCACAGTAGTACCACCATTACACCGGTGCCTGTACTACCCCCCCCCCAGCCCCCAAGAGTCCAGCATCTTACTGTTCGACAGCGACAGTGATAGGGATCTCTTGGGGGAGGCCATGCATCAGGCAGACCTCCAGCTCTGTCCTGATGGTCAGGACCTTTTTGAAGGGATGGATGAGGAGGATGGGATACCTGCTGGCAGTATCCCAGAGACATCCCTTCAAACTGGTGCTGCTGTTTTGGTGCAGGAAACAGCAGCACCTAGTCAGACCCAGGCGTGGGTGAGGGGACAGCGGAGCCAGGCTAGAGGCTCCATGTCAGGTGGTTCCCTCAGACCAACACATTTCAGCCCTTGGTCTGACATCTCTGGGGGCGAAGAGGGTGACCCATCATGGTTGCCATCTGACGCGTCGGCTCACTACGTCAGTGACGACGGGGAAGGTAGGCACCCTGGTGAAACGGTGCGCCAGGTCACCACCAGGGAGACCATCGTCAGGGTCTCCACTGGTGATGGCAGCAGGAGGTGTCAGGAGGAGGAGCAGCAGCAGCAGCAGCAGCAGCAGCAGCAGGCAGCTCCACCTGTGCGCACCGAGTCCCAGCAGGTGCAAGTAACCGTCACCCCATCTGACAGGAGGGCGGTGCTGAAGTCACCTGTCTGGAATTACTTTACCCTGGTGGCAGACAACCCTACCGTGGCCATCTGCCGGATTTGTAAAGTGAGGGTGAAGAGAGGGAAGTGTTTGGCTCGGGTGGGTACCACAGCCCTGAACCAGCACCTGAGGATAAACCACTGGGCGTTGTATGACGAGATGAAGCGTGGTGGTGGTAGCAGCGCCACCACCACAAGTGAGCAGGGTACAGCAGCCCCTGCCACATCTTCATCTCTTTCCAGCAGGTCATGCCCCCCCGCTCCCTCTAGTAGAGGTACTGGTACCGGCAGCCAGACCTCTACTTCCACAGCACCCTCCACGTCTGTGTCCCGCACTGCCGTCTGGCGCCAGGCGTCGATTTCAGACGCCTTTGACCGCACCACTCCCTTCCCCCCTGGAGACCGACGTGTGCGTTCCCTCAATGGGCTCCTGGCAAGGGTTATTGCCCAACATCTGCTGCCCTTCAACATAGTTGACAGCAACCCCTTCAGGTAGATGTTGGAGCAGGCCCAACCCCAATGGCGTGTCCCCAGCCGCCATTTCTTTGCCAGGACTGGTGTCCCTGCCCTACACCAGCACATTGTGCAGAATGTAACCCTGTCGCTGGATCACGCTGTCAGCGACAGGGTTCATCTGACAATGGATGGCTGGACCAGCAGGCATGGGCAGGGACGCTACATCAGCTTCACGGCCCATTGGGTTTCCCTCCGAGGCGTCGGTGAGGGATCGGCGGCAACCGATCTTGTGGTGCCGCCCCGGGGTGTCCAGGGGAGAACTGCTGGTCTCCCTCAAGCCACTGTCTCCGCAGCTGCTGAGCCTCCCAGCAAGCGCCCCCGTAGCTACTCAAGTGTGGGGCACGTGCGCTGTCAGGCCGTGCTCCAGCTTGTTAGTTTAGGGGACCGGAGACACACTGGAGAAGAAGTGCTGAAAGCACTTCAGGCTCAGGTCCAGAAGTGGCTGACACCCCGAAGGCTCCAGCCAGGTATGGTTGTCTGCGATAACGGCAGCAACCTACTCGCCGCCCTCCATGCTGGCAGTCTGACCCACGTGCCCTGTCTGGCACATGTCCTCAACCTGGTGGTGCAGAAGTTCCTGCGCACTTATCCAGGGTTGAGTGACATTGTGGCAAAGGCGCGTAGGATTGCTAGCCACTTCAGGCGCTCCCCAACCGCTACCGCGTCCCTGTCCAAATTGCAGCGGAAGTACAATCTGCCCCTTCACAGGCTGATTGTGGACAGTGTGACGCGGTGGAACTCCACCCTCCACATGCTGAAGAGGTTGTGGGAGCAGCAAAGGGCGGTGAGGGAGTACCTGATGGAACTAGGCACTGAGAGGGCTTCACCACAACTCCCTTTCATCGCCTGTGCGGAGTGGGGGCAGATAAACCAGGTCTGCCAAGTGTTGTCCTCCTTCGAGCAGGCGACCAAGATGGTCAGCAGTGAGCAAATTGGCCTCAATAGCGTGCTGCCAATACTGTTCATGCTGGAGAGGACACTAGATCGCCTGCTCGAGGCTGGGGAGAGTGCCTTGGTGGAGCAGGAGGAGTCAGCAATGCTCCACCGAGACCAGGGCCAGGACGAGGAGGAGGAGGAGGAGGATGATGATGAAGAGGAGGAGGAGGTGGTTGCTGGTGTCGTCCCGGAGTCAGGGCCTGGTCAGGAGGGAGAGCCGGTGTTGGGGGCACCGATAGTCCGGGGGTTGGGCATGTCTGAGTTTGACCAGCAGCGCCTCAGGGAAGAAGAGTCGCACCTCATTCACCTGGCCAGCATTGAGGAGTCACAGCGGGCTGTGCTCTTCCCCATGGCTGCCCACATGCTGAGATGCCTCAGGAGGGACCCCCGGGTTAAGACCATCAAGACGAGGGATGATTTCTGGATGGCCACCCTTTTGGATCCCAGGTGCAAGGGGAAACTGGAGCAGTTCATCCCAGCCAGCCGGAGGCAGCACCGGATGGAGGAACTGCAGGCAGCCATTGTCAGACGGTTGGAGCAGGCAACTCCCCGGCCTCCAGTTGTCCCCCCTCATCTCACCCAGCAGGTGGCTGCACCCAGCTGCAGCCGAGCAGGGGACCTAATGGAAGAGATGAGGATGTTCTTCCAAACCGAGCGACCCAGTACCACCAGCAGCAGCAGCAGCAGCAGCAGTCACCACCAGCGGCTGGCCCACATGGTGGCAGACTACATGGCGTCCGTCGGTGCTTCTGACAGTATGAGCACCGACGACCCCATGGAGTACTGGGTTGCCAGATTGGACACCTGCCGCGAGCTCGCTCAGTATGCGCTGGAGTTATTGTCTTGCCCCCCCTCCAGCGTACTATCTGAGCGGACATTCAGCGCGGCAGGTGGGGTGGTCACGGACAAGAGGACCCGTCTGTCCACAGACTCCGTGGACAGACTCACATTCATAAAGATGAATGAGTCCTGGATCGGCGGTGACTTTCTGGCACCCGTCGTCGGTTCAGGGCGCTGAAGGGTCCCTTGCCATGCATTCCCTGATGAAGCCCCGGACCTGATGTATTTACAGTGCTGAATATAACTATTTCAACATCAGAGAAAATCAATGTTAATATTTGGTACAGTAGGCTTTCTTTGCAATTACAGCGGTCAAACATTTCTTGTAGTTTTACACCAGCTTTGCACACACTGGAGGAGGGATTTTGGCCCACTCCTCCACACAGATCTTCTCTACATCAGTCATGTTTCTGGGCTATCGCTGAGAAACACGGAGTTTGAGCTCCCTCCAAAGATTCTCTATTGGGTTTAGGTCTGGAGACTGGCTAGGCCACGCCAGAACCTTGATATGCTCCTTACAGAGCCAATCCTTGGTTATCCTGGCTGTGTGCTTTGGGTCATTCTCATGTTGGAAGACCCAGCCTCGACCCATCTTCAAAGCTCTAACTCAGGGAAGGAGGTTGTTGCCCAAAATCTTGCAATACATGGCCCCGGTCATCCTCTCCTTAATACAGTGCAGTCACCCTGTCCCATGTGCAGAAAAACACCACCAAAGCATGATGCTACCACCCCCATGCTTCACATTAGGGATGGCGTTCTTGGCATGGTACTCATCATTATTCTTCCTCCGAACACGGTTAGTGAAATTATGATCAAAAAATTATATTATAGTCTCATCTGACCACATGATTTTCTCCCATGACTCCTTTGGATCAGTCAAGACAATTATGTCAGCAGTTATTTCACACCCTATATACTCTTATTAAGACTGCTGTACATCATGGCAACTCCTGCCCATGTGATATGACTCTGTATCAACTACTACTGTTAATACTACTACTGCTGCTTCTGCTGTTGCTGCTGCCGCCCAGTCAATACACCTATGTCAGCAGTTGTTTAACACTCTATATACTCTTATTCCTACTGCTGTTCATCATGGCACCTCCTGCCCATGTGATATGACTCTGTATCAACTACTACTGTTAATACTACTACTGCTGCTTCTGCTGCCCAGTCAAGACACCTATGTCAGCAGTTATTTCACACCCTATATACTCTTATTAAGACTGCTGTACATCATGGCACCTCCTGCCCATGTGATATGACTCTGTATCAACTACTACTGTTAATACTACTACTGCTGCTTCTGCTGCCCAGTCAAGACACCTATGTCAGCAGTTATTTCACACCCTATATACTCTTATTAAGACTGCTGTACATCATGGCACCTCCTGCCCATGTGATATGACTCTGTATCAACTACTACTGTTAATACTACTACTGCTGCTTCTGCTGTTGCTGCTGCCGCCCAGTCAATACACCTATGTCAGCAGTTGTTTAACACTCTATATACTCTTATTCCTACTGCTGTTCATCATGGCACCTCCTGCCCATGTGATATGACTCTGTATCAACTACTACTGTTAATACTACTACTGCTGCTTCTGCTGCCCAGTCAAGACACCTATGTCAGCAGTTATTTCACACCCTATATACTCTTATTAAGACTGCTGTACATCATGGCACCTCCTGCCCATGTGATATGACTCTGTATCAACTACTACTGTTAATACTACTACTGCTGCTTCTGCTGCCCAGTCAAGACACCTATGTCAGCAGTTATTTCACACCCTATATACTCTTATTAAGACTGCTGTACATCATGGCACCTCCTGCCCATGTGATATGACTCTGTATCAACTACTACTGTTAATACTACTACTGCTGCTTCTGCTGTTGCTGCTGCCGCCCAGTCAATACACCTATGTCAGCAGTTGTTTAACACTCTATATACTCTTATTCCTACTGCTGTTCATCATGGCACCTCCTGCCCATGTGATATGACTCTGTATCAACTACTACTGTTAATACTACTACTGCTGCTTCTGCTGCCCAGTCAAGACACCTATGTCAGCAGTTATTTCACACCCTATATACTCTTATTAAGACTGCTGTACATCATGGCACCTCCTGCCCATGTGATATGACTCTGTATCAACTACTACTGTTAATACTACTACTGCTGCTTCTGCTGCCCAGTCAAGACACCTATGTCAGCAGTTATTTCACACCCTATATACTCTTATTAAGACTGCTGTACATCATGGCACCTCCTGCCCATGTGATATGACTCTGTATCAACTACTACTGTTAATACTACTACTGCTGCTTCTGCTGTTGCTGCTGCCGCCCAGTCAATACACCTATGTCAGCAGTTGTTTAACACTCTATATACTCTTATTCCTACTGCTGTTCATCATGGCACCTCCTGCCCATGTGATATGACTCTGTATCAACTACTACTGTTAATACTACTACTGCTGCTTCTGCTGCCCAGTCAAGACACCTATGTCAGCAGTTATTTCACACCCTATATACTCTTATTAAGACTGCTGTACATCATGGCACCTCCTGCCCATGTGATATGACTCTGTATCAACTACTACTGTTAATACTACTACTGCTGCTTCTGCTGCCCAGTCAAGACACCTATGTCAGCAGTTATTTCACACCCTATATACTCTTATTAAGACTGCTCTACATCATGGCACCTCCTGCCCATGTGATATGACTCTGTATCAACTACTACTGTTAATACTACTACTGCTGCTTCTGCTGTTGCTGCTGCCGCCCAGTCAATACACCTATGTCAGCAGTTGTTTAACACTCTATATACTCTTATTCCTACTGCTGTTCATCATGGCACCTCCTGCCCATGTGATATGACTCTGTATCAACTACTACTGTTAATACTACTACTGCTGCTTCTGCTGCTCAGTCAAGACACCTATGTCAGCAGTTATTTCACACCCTATATACTCTTATTAAGACTGCTGTACATCATGGCACCTCCTGCCCATGTGATATGACTCTGTATCAACTACTACTGTTAATACTACTACTGCTGCTTCTGCTGCCCAGTCAAGACACCTATGTCAGCAGTTATTTCACACCCTATATACTCTTATTAAGACTGCTGTACATCATGGCACCTCCTGCCCATGTGATATGACTCTGTATCAACTACTACTGTTAATACTACTACTGCTGCTTCTGCTGCCCAGTCAAGACACCTATGTCAGCAGTTATTTCACACCCTATATACTCTTATTAAGACTGCTGTACATCATGGCACCTCCTGCCCATGTGATATGACTCTGTATCAACTACTACTGTTAATACTACTACTGCTGCTTCTGCTGCCCAGTCAAGACACCTATGTCAGCAGTTATTTCACACCCTATATACTCTTATTAAGACTGCTGTACATCATGGCACCTCCTGCCCATGTGATATGACTCTGTATCAACTACTACTGTTAATACTACTACTGCTGCTTCTGCTGCCCAGTCAAGACACCTATGTCAGCAGTTATTTCACACCCTATATACTCTTATTAAGACTGCTGTACATCATGGCACCTCCTGCCCATGTGATATGACTCTGTATCAACTACTACTGTTAATACTACTACTGCTGCTTCTGCTGCCCAGTCAAGACACCTATGTCAGCAGTTATTTCACACCCTATATACTCTTATTAAGACTGCTGTACATCATGGCACCTCCTGCCCGAGTGATTTGACACTGTATTGTCAATGTCTACTACTACTATTACAGCTCAGTCAAGACACCTGTGTCCCAATTTTTTGGTACACTATTGACTATTATGACCACTACTGATGCTGTATCTTATTCCCCAAGTGTTTTTATGCTATGTATTACTATTACCACTACTGCTTGTAAATCGTGCCTGTGTGATACTTAGTGGGAATGCTTTAATAAGCATTCCTAGTATGGATACCCGTAAATGTATTAATCTTAATTAGTGTGAATGCTTTAATAAACATTTCCAGTATTGATATCCGTAAATTTAGTAATCTTATTATTCCTTACGTTTTTTGGTTCTGCGTAACTTCGGCATACTTTCAGCTATTGAGACCATTCAACTGTAAAAATGTTCGTCTCTTTCAGCAAATGATGGGACTTGTTCAAGTTTTTTCCTACTTTTTACACTTTTATAAATTTTTAGCTTTTAAGACCGTTTTTTTAACAATGAAGTCAATGAGAACATCCTTTTCCCCTTTGAATTCACATGCCCTGCCAAAAGTTTCAGCTACTTCATACTTTCACTTACAGACACTGAAAAAACTGTAAAGCGGTCACAAAATATTTAGCTATCCGGCTATGACTTTTCAGATCGTTATCGTTTACAATTTTTTTGGTGAAAACGCAATTTACGTTTTGCGAATTTTTCACAAAAATGCGATAGGTTATAATGTAATCCTATGGAGGGGATTTAGAGTCTGTCATGTGACCTTAACATTCTAGATCTTTGTAATTAAAAATATCTTTACAAAAAGGGGAAACAAATTGGTCTCACGCCCACAAGATCTACTTTTCATACACAATTTTTATATCAAAACGTAGCTATGCTTGTCTGGTTTATGGCAATGTGATCAAGTCTGCGATACGTATTTTAGTTTTAGTTATTGGAGCAACAGCCAGAAATTATGTCTCATAGACTCTCATGTTAAATTATCTAAAAAATGTTGCTGCAGAACTCACAAAGACGCTCTTTTCTAAATCGCAGACATGGCCACATTTTTAAGTTTATCTACATAAATTTCATATCGATGCGTTTACAAGGGCCGTGTATTTCAAACGGTGTAGTCGTTGTATCAATTGCATGTACGTTTGAGGATTTATTAAGCTTTGTTTGGAGGCTTAAATCATGTATTAGATCTGTGAATTAAAAGCGTTTGTAATGTTATTTCTTTCTATAAATCACTTTCCTGACCTCAGTGCAATATTCCTCCTCACTGACCTGGGGGGGAGGGGAAACCTATTGAGGGGGGAGGGGCGACCAGGAAGTCAGCATACGCTATACTTTGCAGATAGAGAAAGAAGCTGTGTGTCCTAAAGATAGTGTAGTGGTTATGGTGAATGTCTTTGGCAAGGGGCTCACCAATTAAGCTATTCAGCATTCCCACTCGCATTTTCCTCAGGAAATGCATTGTCTAGTTATATTATATTTTAATACTCCTGCTGCTGCCTACATGCTGAGTAAAGCTTCATGACCTCTCTGGCACAGCGGATCCACCAACAGCCTCCGCTACAAGCTACCAGACCGGATCTAAACAGCAAGTGTAACTATAACAATGAACCTTATGTTAAACACTGTTTTGCGGCATTTATACTGCAACCATTGGGCTGTCTGCAAGAGCTCATCTGCATTCTCTCTCTTTCTTGCTCTCCCTCTCTCTCTCTTTGTATATATATATATATTGTTGCTTTTGTTATGTTCATTTTTCAACTGTTTATTTTGTGTTCGTCGTGTCTGTGTCGTGTGCTTTAGTTTGTCCTAGGTTACTGTTAAATAAAATAATAGTATAAAATGTTTTTGCTTATTATGAAGTTAAATGTGTTGATGTTGATTTGTTTGATGTTAAGTTAGATGTGTTGAAAAACCTACAAATCTATCTCAAAAAGAAATGAAACATTTCCAAAAAATAATATTTATTAATAAAAACATAATTTCAGATATAACTCTGATTGAGCTTCTGAAGGCGCTCCAGCTTCTCTATATTTTTTAATTGCTGCTGCTCCAGCAGCACATTTTGCTGAATAAGGTAGCGGATCTGGCGCTGATTTGCCTGGATCCTCTGGTGGGTTGTCTTTATGAGCGCGGTCTGCCTCCTCATCTTTCCTGATACTGTTAGGATATAATAAAAAAAAAATTTGGATTTAAAATAACGTTACCAAATAAATAAACATTTTTTTTTGCTTATTAATCAATCATTATCATGTGTATACACTTGTTATGTGTCTAACACATCCCGGGAGTGCAGAATTATTAGGCAAATGAGTATTTGGACCACATCATCCTCTTTATGCATGTTGTCTTACTCCAAGTTGTATAGGCTCGAAAGCCTACTACAGATTAGGCATATTAGGTAATGTACAACTCTGTAATGAGAAGGTGTGTGGTCTAATGACATCAACACTCTATATCAGGTGTGCATAATTATTAGTCAATTTCCTTTTCTTTGTCAAAATGGGCCAAAAGAAGGATTTGACAGACTCTGAAAAGTCCAAAATAGAGAGATATCTAGCAGAGGGATGCAGCACTCTTAAAGTTGCAAAGCTTCTGAAGCGTGATCATCAAACAAAAGAAGCGTGTGGAAAAACAAAGGTGCAAAATAACTGCCCATGAACTGAGAAAAGTTAAGCGTGCAGCTGCCAAGATGCCACTTGCCACAAGATTGGCCATATTTCAGAGCTGCAACATCACTGGGGTGCCCAAAAGCACAAGGTGTGCAATACCCAGAGACATGGCCAAGGTAAGAAAGGCTGAAAGACGATGACCACTGAACAAGACACACAAGCTGCAACGTCAAGACTGTGCCAATAAATATCTCAAGAAAGATTTTTCTAAGGTTTTATGGACTGCTGAAATGAGAGTGAGTCTTGATGGGCCAGATGGAAGAGCCCGTGGCTGGATTGGTAAAGTGCAGGGAGCTCCAGTCCGACTCAGACGCCAGCAAGGTGGTGGTGGAGTACTGGTTTGGGCTGGTATCATCAAAGATGAGCTTGTGGGGCCTTTTCGGATTGAGGATGGAGTCAAGCTCAACTCCCAGTCCTACTGCCAGATTATGGAAGAGACCTTCTTCAAGCAGTGGTACAGGAAAAAGTCACCATCCTTCAAGAAAAACATGATTTTCATGCAGGACAATGCTCCATCACACGTGTCAAAGTACTCCACAGCGTGGCTGGCAAGAAAGGGTATTAAATAAAAAAAAGTAATGACATGGCCTCCTTGTTCACCTGATCTGAACCCCATTGAGAACCTGTGGTCCATCATCAAATGTGGGATTTACAAGGAGGGAAAACAGTACACCTCTCTGAACAGTGTCTGGGAGGCTGTGGTTGCTGCTGCACGCAATGTTGATGGTGAACAGATCAAAACACTGACAGAATCCATGGATGTCAGGCTTTCGAGTGTCCTTGCAAAGAAAGGTGGCTATATTGGTCACTGATTTGTTTTTGTTTTGTTTTTAAATGTCAGAAATGTGTATTTGTGAATGTTGAGATGTTATATTGGTTTCACTTTTAAAAATAAATCATTGAAATGGGTATATATTTATTTTTTGGTTAAGTTGCCTAAAAATTCTGCACAGTAATAGTAGTCACCTGCACACACAGATATCCCCCGAAAATAACTAACACTAAAAACAAACTAAAAAATACTTCCAAAAAAATTCAGCTTTGATATTAATGAGTTTTTGGGGTTCATTGAGAACATGGTTGTTGTTCAATAATAAAATGAATCCTCAAAAATACAACTTGCCTAATAATTATGCACTACCTGTATACTTCTAGCATCAATACCATATTATGGTTCTACAATCTGACAGGTGCGCTTTATATGTTGTCCATTTTTATATCTACATTTTATTGTTGAAATGTTATTAATCATTGTGCACATATTTACCTTCCTGAACGAGGCTCACAGGACCGCTCTCTTCCTCCTGCTCTTCTGCTTGAGAAGTTGGGGTGGTGGGGGGGGGAAGCTCCTCAGCTTGCTCCTCAGCAGGAGCTGGGGTTGGGGAGTGGGAGGGCCCTGGCTGCTCCTCTTCATCCATCTCCTCCTCTGCCGCATCCTCCTCTGCCGCATCCTCCTCCTCCTCCTCATCGGCCTGGCGCCTTCTGCGCTTGGCGCGGATAACTGGCATTGGAGCTCCTATAATAACACAATGTTCATATATTATAAAAATGTTTTCTAATGACGTATGCAAATTCTGTGTACTCTGCTGTATTGTATATGAATACAAATTGATTTATATAGACAGTTAACCAATGGGACAATGTTATATTAAAGGGTCTTGTGGGCACTACAGGGGACTGAGCGTGAGCTGGGATGCAACCATGTTAAAATGAGCTGTTTTTGTCTCCTTTGTTTTGTTCAGACCATCTCATGTTAAAAAAAGGGCCTGATGGAGCACACGGGATTACTATAACAACCCCACTCCTAACACAGGAATTTAGTGGTAATCTATATATATAAAACTCAACGTGTGTGTGTGCATAAATGTATGTATGTATGTATGTATGTATGTATGTTCCAGCATCACGTACAAACGGCTAAAGATATTTATATGAAACTTGGCACACAGGTTACTTATATGTCAGCCACAAACATAGGATAGGTGGTTTAAACCTTACCCACCCCCACTTGCCATGGTCGGGGTTTTTCTTTAAAGTCCCATGCAAAGCAATGGGAAAATTATGTTCCCACATAACTTCTGTGTTCCTGTCTGCTGTCCCATGTCTTTTTTCAACAGTACTATGAATACCTTGGCTGGTGGTGATATATGTTAGCACAACATGGCATCTTGGTTAACAACATCTGACCTTACATGAATTACATATGACCTTACATAACTGTCACCAAAGGAGCTGCGGTGGCTCCACACGATTGCCACTGCACTGACAAGTGATTCACCTCTGCAGCTAGGGGTTCGGATCCCGCTCTCGGCTACCTGTGAATTGAGTTTGGTGGTCTCAGCCCCGCCCCTGGTGGGTGTGCTATGCGAGGTTGGGTTGGGAGGACCCCCTCACACCCGCCATTGCCAACCGGGGCATGGAGAAAGGTGGCAGATTGCCTCTGGGGGAGGCCTCCCAACTCCTGCAGGCCGGCTCCTCTCTCTTTCGAGTTCACGCACAAAATACACTTTTTAAAAAAAAAACATAACTGTCAACAATAACTTACCTGGATGATATTTAGCCCGAAGACGTCTGACCTGATCCATTTGGCGCCTCTTCAGGTCAGACCACTTCTTCACAATTGCCTTGTGGTCATGTTGGCCGCCAAAGTCAGCGATTAGGGCGCTGACCACAGCCCTTTTCTCTGGCTGCCTCCGCAGCTTATCGTATCCTGTTTCCAGGAACTTCTGCAAGATGAAGAACAAAGTATATTGTAATACTTCTGTTGACAGCCTTATGGATATATGACGTAAATGTATGCTATTCAACAATTGGAAGCATTCTCGCCTTATTAATCAATGACAGGGGTAACATGAAAGATTTTATATCCTGCCATTTCGGTCGCCACCTTTTTTGCATAAATATAGCAGCCATTATCATTTGCATAATTATGAATATATTATTAACAACACAGGATACACGTATAGGGGAGATATGCGTTGCTAACTCTTTTCCCTGTCAGGAGCCTAACGCCCCGGGGGGTCAGAGACGGGACCTTTTTCGGAGGACCACTGACGTATGTACCCGTCGCAGTTTTTTGTGATGTCACTCTTTAGGTGTGTGCACATTTTTCACTGCATCCGGGTGGAGTTTTTGGGTTGTGTTTTGCACGCCACAGGCTTTTCAACAGGAAAAAAACAGCTGGAGGCAGAATGGTTGCAAAACACTACGGGTTTGTTACCTAACTCTGGGTTTCAAGACCAGTCCACCTCCAGCTGTTGCAAAACTACTACTCCCATCAGCCACGGTCTGTCAGTGCATGCTAAGAATTTTACTTTTGCTGCATCTAGGGTGCCACAGTTTAGAGACCCGTGCATAAAGGCCTGAAAAATGGGGGCCTGCAGAACTTACAATACTAGAAGTGCCAGCATTCCCAGGCATGCTGGAAGTTGTAGTTCTGCAACATCTAAAGGGCAATATGTATTCGAACGTCCTTGGGCCTTGAGGACACTGAAGTCAGGACGTTCGCATACGTCCTATGTCCAAAAATTTTTTAAATTCGTTATGCTAAATAACAAGGAAAAGTGCCTAAATACACATTTGCCAACCAGGGTGTCTGCAGCTGTCCAGGCATGCTGGGACTTGTAGTTTTGTAAAAGCAGGAGACACATTTTTTGTGAAATACTAATATATGATCATATATACTAACTTTTAAACTAGACTAAAATGCTGGGCTGGGCTGGGACTTGTAGTTTTGTAAAAGCAGGAGACACATTTTTGGTTAAATACTAATATCTGATCATATATACTAACTTTTAAACTAGACTAAAATGCAGTTGAAGATGATGAAATAACAGTGGTCAAAATACTTACACAAATCAGCAACTTTTCCTCAGACTTAGTGAAATTGCTTCCAACCATGTTGCTGTGTGATTGCGCTGCGATCATAAGTTGGAAACTGGCAAGGCTCCAGGAAATGGTCGCGTGTTGTTCGCGTGTTGATTGCGCTGCTTGGACCGAGATGGGTCCATATGGCTTCGGCTGTATGGACCACAGTAACTCTTTTCCCTGTCAGGAGCCTAGGAGCCTAACGCCCCGGGGGGTCAGAGACGGGACCTTTTCGGAGGACCACTGACGTATGCAACCGTCGCAGTTTTTTGTGATGTCACTCTTTAGGTGTGTGCAAATTTTTCCTTGCACCGGGTGGAGTTTTTGGGTTGTGTTTTGCACGCCACAGGCTTTTCAACAGAAAATAACCAGCTGGAGGCAGAATGGTTGCAAAACACTACGGGTTTGTTACCTAACTCTGGGTTTCAAGACCAGTCCACCTCCAGCTGTTGCAAAACTACTACTCCCATCAGCCACGGTCTGTCAGTGCATGCTAAGAATTTTACTTTTGCTGCATCTAGGGTGCCACAGTTTAGAGACCCGTGCATAAAGGCCTGAAAAATGGGGGCCTGCAGAACTTACAATACTAGAAGTGCCAGCATTCCCAGGCATGCTGGAAGTTGTAGTTCTGCAACATCTAAAGGGCAATATGTATTCGAACGTCCTTGGGCCTTGAGGACACTGAAGTCAGGACGTTCGCATACGTCCTATGTCCAATAAAATGTTAAATTCATTATGCTAAATAACAAGGAAAAGTGCCTAAATACACATTTGCCAACCAGGGTGTCTGCAGCTGTCCAGGCATGCTGGGACTTGTAGTTTTGTAAAAGCAGGAGACACATTTTTGGTTAAATACTAATATCTGATCATATATACTAACTTTTAAACTAGACTTAAATGCAGTTGAAGATGATGAAATAACAGTGGTCAAAATACTTACACAAATCAGCAACTTTTCCTCAGACTTAGTGAAATTGCTTCCAACCATGTTGCTGTAATATTGCGCTGCGATCATAAGTTGGAAACTGGCAAGGCTCCAGGAAATGGTCGCGTGTTGTTCGCGCAATTGCGCATGCGCGATCGAAAAATCGCAATCGCAATATGTATTTTGGTTAAAATATCATACATATTCGATTTCAGAGTGCTGCTACAGCAGTTTTCGAAATATCTGCAATCAATTTCGCATTCGCATGTTGCAATATTTCGATAAAATATCAGGAATATTCTGAGCCAATCAGAGCGCTCCTCCAGCATATCTCGAAATTGCGCAATAAATATCGCATTCGCATGTTGCGATATTTCGATAAAATATCACGAATATTCTGAGCCAATCAGAGAACTCCTCAAGCATATCTCGAAATTCCGCAATAAATATCGCATTCGCATGTTGCGATATTTCGATAAAATATCACGAATATTCTGAGCCAATCAGAGCGCTCCTCCAGCATATCTCGAAATTCCGCAATAAATATCGCATTCGCATGTTGCGATATTTCGATAAAATATCACGAATATTCTGAGCCAATCAGAGCGCTCCTCCAGCATATCTCGAAATTCCGCAATTAATATCGCATTCGCATGTTGCGATATTTCGATAAAATATCACGAATATTCTAAGCCAATCAGAGCGCTCCTACCGCAGTTATTAAAAAAATCGCAATTATTTTCGCATTCGCAATAGCGAAAAATCGCAATCAATTAATTTCGATAAAATATCACGAATATTCGAATTTAGCGAATATATCTCGAATATTCGAATATATATTCGAGATATATCGCGAAATCGAATATGGCATATTCTGCTCAACACTAGCCTTTACACACAAATGAACTTTATTGGCATCCCAGTCTTAGTCCGTAAAGTTCAATAGTGAGTTGGCCCACCCTTTGCAGATATAACAGCTTCAACTCTCCGGGAAGGCTGTCCACAAAGTTTAGAAGTGTCTATGGAGGCTTCTCTGAGAGTCCAGATTCACACATCAGTTCTTTAAGACCCTTCTACTGCTTTTGAAATCTGAACGGGGTCGTGGTTGAGTTCCTGCACCTATTTTCTGAGAAAAAAAGCTCTGTACATTGTTAATGTTTATATTACACTTCCGAAGTTTAGAAGCTTTTTACTTTATTCAGTGGCATAGTCACAATTATTTGTACATCACAGCATCATGCACTTTTGGGGAGTTACTTCTTTCTGTGTTGCTCATTGATTACCATCACAGATCTCGCTCTCTTTTCTTTAGCGGTTGGCAGAAATGTGTTCAGCAGTTAGTGCAAATCTTGAAAATCAACTCTGATCAATGAGGTTAAATAAAATCGTACCAATTTCAAAAAAATGGCACTTGACTAGTGTAGCTTGTGATCCTATTTTTTGTGCAGCCCCACACTGTATTGCCTAAAAAGTTTCATAAAATGTCCAAACGAAGTGCATAAAAAACATAACCCCAGATTCCAGAGCAGTGTTGCCAACCTCCTGTATTGAAATTTACTGACAGGACACCAAAAATGTAATGGAGGTACACAGGGCTTTTTTTCAGGGGGAACTTGGGGGAACTCAGTTCCACCACCTCTGGCTCAGACCCTTTGGTGCCTGCTCATTACAATCACTTGTAAACACAGAAGTCTGGTTTCTGTGTTTACACGTGACAGCTCTGCACTCTGTGTGTAACCCCCTGAACTCTGCACTCTGTATGTAATGCAATCCTGGTATTTAATGCCCCTTTAAGACCCTTCTATTTTTTTTTTAAATCTGAACAGGATCGTGGATGAGTTCCTGCACCTATTTTCTGAGAAAAAAAGCTCTGGAGGTACACATTTTTTACTGACAAAACTCATGAAATTTACTTATCGCCACATTATTTATTGACACTTCAGAAAAGTACATACAATTCAAATTTTCAGTGCAAATATAAATATTTAAGCTACAAAGATGTAGTTAAAGGTATATTGGGCCTAATCCACAAAAACCCGACGCAACGTAACTTTTTCCATTTAAGTTACACCGCCGCAAAATCTCTACCTAAGTGTCCGATCCACAAAGCACTTACCTAGAAATTTTGAGCGGTGTAACTTAAATCCGTCCGGCGCAAGGCATTCCTAATTTAATGGGGCGAGTCCCATTTAAATTAGGCGCGCTCCCACGCCGGACGTACTGCGCATGCTCCCGACGTCATTTTCCCGACGTGCTTTGCGCGGTTTTATGTTGCGCCGGGTTTTGAGAATCGCAATGGGCGTAAAAAAAAAAAAACGAGTTGCGGCGGAAAAAAGAAAATTAAAAAAAAAAAAGACAGCGACGCGGGGTAGAAGGGTCTACTTTTACAAGGTGTAAACAGTTTAGGCCTTGTAAAAGCAGCCCTAATTTTGCGACAGCAAACTAATACTAACTAATATCAACTAACTAATACTAACTAATACTAACTAAAAACGAAGCGTAAAAGCTTTGTGGATCTCCGTAAGTGCTAATTTGCATACCCGAACCGGCATTTCAACAAGAAATGCCCCCAGCGGCGGCTGCGGTACTGCATCCTAAGATTCGACAGTGTTAGTCCCTTACACATGTCGGATCTTCTGCCTATCTATGTGAAACTGATTCTGTGGATCAGTTCCATAGATAGAAACAGGGATACGACGGCGTATCAGTAGATACGCCGGCGTATCCCTTTTGAGGATCAGGCCCATTGTGTTTAAGGTATACTGTAGCAAAAGGCAAAAAACATATTTCTCCTTTAACATTAGGGTCAGGGTAATAAACCATCACAGGGTTCCCAATTACAGTGCAAGAGGGAACACTGATGTAAAGCAGAACTCTGATAACTCTGATATGAGGAGGGATGATGCAAACTTTTATGTAAAGGGAAATTCTGATGCAAGGGGGTTTCTGGTCACCAGAGCCCTCCCCTCATTCTCCCTTACACAAGAGTCCACACAGTTTCCCCACTCACCAGAGTCTGCAGGATTTCCCCTTATGCTGCGTACACACGATCGGAAATTCCGACAGCAATACCGTGGATTTTTGTCCGATGGAATTTTGGCTCAAGCTTGTGTTGCATACACACGGTCACACAAAATTCCGTGCGTCAATAACGCGGTGACATACAACACTACAACGAGCTGAGAAAAATGACGTTCAATGATTCCGAGAATGCGTCAAATTGATTCCGACAATGCGTGTTTTTTTGCACGTCGGAATTGCATACAGACGATTGGAATTTCTTACAAGGACTTTTCTTGTCTGAAAAATTGAGAACCAGCTCTCAAATTTTTGCCAGTGCTGGAATCTTTAGGACTTCAGCCCCATCACAGCCTGGATTACCATCATATAGGCTACAGTCCATAGGACAAGCCAGGAGAGGAGGCATTCATGTGATACAGACTACCAATGCTGAATATCAGTCTACCATTGTGAGTGTATTAAACGGTTCAACACTAGGACGGCTGGGCGCTTTCCTTTTCTTGTTTTTGCTGCTCTCCAAAGGAGTCTTTTTTTCTCCTTCATCCAGAGTGGAGGCATTCTAATACAGGTGTAGCAAGGTCCCAGGCCTCATTTGATCTAATGAGAACCTCCTGGGCCTAGCTGACTTCCCTCTGTATGTAGTGGGTTGTGAGGCATGGTGGGTGCAGAGTAGTTAAAGTTATTGGGCGCTAGACACTTCTTGAATGCAAAAAAAAGTTTATTTCTCTTAACCTCCCTGGCGGTATGATTATTTCAGAAAAAAGGTGCTGAAAGCGGTACCGCTCGCTCACACAGCGCGGTGGCATCGCTGGATCCAGGAACAAGGTAAGCCAGCGCGCACTGCAGGCTCTGCATAGCTACCCCGAGCGTGACTCGGGGTTACCGATAATGGCACAAAAAAAACACCCCGAGTCACGCTCGGGAATACCGCCAGGGGGGTTAACAAACTTTTTGGGGGAGAGAGGGTTATGGCCAGGACACCCTTAGGTTGTTGCAAGATTAATTGGCAGAATCTGAGACTTCAATAGGACAACAACCATGCAGAGAAAGGCATCCAGCAAGACGCCAGATCTGCATGTGCTGGAAAGCGAGCCAAGGGATTAATAAAAAAAAAAAACTCCCCATTGGCTGAGATACCCCTATATACCCATAACCTGACCTTGCGTTGCCCTTCTCATATCTAATACCACAAAGTACACGGCCATCTAGTGGTAGAAGAGAAAAATGCAACAAGGCCAAACTTAGGGAGAAATCAATAGATCTTTAACAATCAACCAGGACAATTAAGCATGTAAATTTGTGAACAGCAACCCTGCCTAAACTCCAGGGTGCTACACAGGATGTGTGTTACAGGCCAGATCACCAGGTGAAAACAGAAGGGGAAAAAAAACTAAATAAAGAAAATTAATGCAACCACCACATCTAATGATTGGTAAGCTGCAATATATTAAATATTGGCTTTTGGTTTTAATACAGCTTTAAATGTAAGCATTATAAATACTTGTCTTTAACTTGATTCAGTTTTTTGTAATCCACTACAGGCGGTCCCCTAGTTACAAACATACTTGCATGGATGTTCTATTCCAGGGCTCAAAATTTCAAGCCCTGAGCTACTAGCCAGGCCTCAAGAGTTTCTCACCACCAGTTGCCCCACCTAATTTATACACTGCTCCACGCCTAATTGCGCCCCTAAACACGCCCTTGTAGATTATCTCATGGAATGACACTGTTAAATGTTTTATGCAGAATCAAGTTACACAATTAAATATTACCAAAAACAACTTTAACAAAATGGGAAAGGGCACTGGGGGCAGACCAGAGGGACAGGGCACTGGGGGCAGACCAGAGGGACAGGGCACTGGGGACAGACCAGAGGGACAGGGCACTGGGGGCAGACCAGAGGGACAGGGCACTAGAACTGGATCTCTTCCCCATTCTCTTGCTGTCTCCTCTGCAACTCTCATCCATCCTCTCTCTCCCTCTCCTATTCATCTCATCATCAGGAGCCTGTATGTGCGGCTCCACGCTTGCATGTCCCCACTTCCCCCTTTTATTCAGGCTGGCAGTGAGGAGAGGAGCTGCAGCACAGCGGGAGGGAGTACAATCCAGCGCCGAGATCCACACAACTGCACAGCCGTTGACACCATAGCACAGCGCACATTGACACCGCACAGCACACATTGAGACCAGTCTGCTCACAGTGCTCAGGCTGAACTGCTGGACACCTACATAGAGCACAAGGAGAAGAAAACTGCACAAACTAGAAGGCTGCCACTCTCATGTCAGGGCAACTTTCAGTGAGCGCTGCACTGCCTACCTGGGACACCCGGAGTGGTAATTTTCGCAATCCTCCACCTGACTCATTACTTCCTGCTCTCCAGCTACATTGGTCGGGGGGAGGGGGCAGGCTCAGAGAGGTCATACTGTTGGGTCCCATGGCTTAATGAGAATTGTAAGGAGAGCACCTGTGTACTGCTCTGCCTGTGCGCGGCTCACCAGACTACTTTTTCCGAGCATGCACTTTTCCTCTTCGGCCGCCAATCGCATCGGGGCTCTAAGTGTAGGCACAGATTGAAGGGACATTGGTCATGCAGCCCTGTCATCACTCGCCCCCAGCTTAAATCCACTCGCCAAATGCTAGCAGGCGAGTGGAAATTTTGAGGGCTGTTCTATTCCATGCAATAGGTTTATCAATATTAAAATTGTACTATTATACTAATGAAAAGGGGGCATTACTTAGTGCCCACAGCATGGGGAGTGTGGCTGTCAGAATAAATTGTTAAAAAAAAAAGAGTGTGAGTTAAAAAAAAAAAAACTTAGGGTATTTCTGATAGCACCTGTTACTACCTGGGGCTGTCAGGTGTACATTGGGCGGGTAAAACGTGACTTTGAGCAGGAAGGTCACGTGTTTCCCGGGCTTAGCACAGGTGTATGGAGTCACGTTTTTCCCGTGCTTTATACACGTGCAGGGGGCTATAAAAACCCGCTCCCCTGAGGTTTTAACCAGCTGTAACCTGGAACAGCGTGGTGTGCTCCCCCTTCCCTCCCACCCTGTCGCAGCACCTGTTATGTGGTCTGTCACCCTTAATGATAAGGGGGGACTTTGTATTTTTTATTTATGGTATTCGCTCGAGTTCTGTGACTGAGCGAGATCTTGAGAGAGTTTAAGTTTTGAAAGTTATTTATTAAGAATTTAAATATTAAAAGTTTTTTATTTATTAAGAATTTAAATAATATTAAATGGATTATTTATTCTTATATATTTATTTATACCAATAAAGGTGCCGCGGCCATTTCTATTACCAAAAAAAAAAAATTCTCATATTTATCAATAAATTATTTAATATATTTTGGTCTTTGGTGAGTTTTATTTATATAAGCATTAGATTTGAATTTGTTTTGTACAGCCTACATTCCCATGTCTAAATTTGTTCATTTTCCAGGGGTCTGAAACATGTAAGGCGTCATTTTCTACAGCTACGTGGTCTTCATACCAGAGGGCATTTACATTCATGTCTGTATTTTTGTACTGCAATTGATCTTAATTTTTTCTACTGTATAGATTATCAAATGTTTCTAATAAACAATACTTTTTAAATACTCACCTGGTATGTCCTAAAAATCCTGATGGGTTAGGCTGTGCCTATGGCCGCGTACAGACGAGCATACATGTACGATGAAACCAGTCCGCCGGACCGTTTTCACCGTACATGTCTGCCCGGGTATTTCTGTATGGTGGCTGTACTCACCATCATACAGAAATCCGCGCGTGAACAATACGATGTTCGCGGTGACGTGGGCGGCCCTGCCAGTTCAATGCTTCCACGCATGCGTCAAAGTCATTCGACGCATGCGAGGGATGGCGGGCGCTCGGACATGTACGGTAGGTCTGTACAGACGACCGAACATGTCCGAGCGGGCAGGATTTCAGCGGGCTGTTTTAAAACATGTCCAGAAATATTTGCCCACTGGAAAAAGGCCCGGCGGGCAAATGTATGCTGGAATCCTGTCAGCTCGGGCCTACACACGACCGAACATGTCTGCTGAAACTGGTCCGCGTCGTGTGTACGGCCCATAAGAGGTCATACACACACTGTCAATCGTCTATTTTTTAGTAGTTACAAACATCCGACTTACAAATGACTCCTACTTACAAACGGAGGGAGACAACAGAAACTGAGAGGAAATCTACCCCTAGGAAGGGAAATTCACTCCTGTAAGAGTTATTATGGGGAAAAGGTACCTCCACTGATGCTTTATCACCAAGGCTTGTTTCCACAACAACCCAAAATGTTCAAAATCCAATTGTCATTGGGACAGAAAGTGAGGTGAAATCTTCTGAATAGGGGCAGACAGCAAAAAAAAAAATGTTACAGGGGTGTTAACCCTTTCATATGCTATCCAAAAAGCGTAAAAATCATTTTTTGGCTGGAGCTACACTTAAAAAGAAATTCCTGTTCCTGAATTACAAACTTAAGAACAATACATGGTAATCACTTGCTTGTTTATGATTACCTAAGTCTTTATATAGTTCATCAACTGCTGTACTTTTTTATACCCTACTTTTGATACTATTAATAAATACTTTTGTATCATGGTAATTTTTGATCATTAATTGTTGCTCATAGTAACCCCTTTAGGCCCTTCTGCTGGCCGAATTCCCCCATTCCCCCCTCCCCCTCCTTTTTAGTTAAGAACAAACCTACAGTACAGACCCAATCTTGTTTGTAACCCGGGGACTGCCTGTATATAGACTGGGAGACAAGGGGGCAGCTCATAGAGCCAGTCAGATGTCCTACATGCACATCTGTTAACAAGGAACAAGGGGTGGGAACAGAAAGATGACCTTTTATTTTATTTTGTAGCTCATCTTTGGATAGTCCACATCAACCCTTAGGCCTCGTACACACGACCGAGTTTCTCGGCAAAAACCAGCAAGAAACTTGCTGGTTTTTTTTTTTGCCGAGGAAACCGACCGTGTGTACATTTTTCGATGAGGAAACTGTCGAGGAAGTCGTCGAGCCAAAAAGAGAGCATGTTCTCTTTTTCCTTGACGGGAATGGAGAAAATTGTCTCGACAGCCTCACAAGGAACTCGACAAACAAAACGATGTGTTTCGCCCATCGAGTTTCTCGGTCGTGTGTACGAGGCCTGAGCAACAGGCTTGCGTTGTACTCTGGCTAGGCTGATTAAATCTCAGACCTAGGTGGACAGAAATACAAATACTTTTGCAGGCAAAACAGCCCCCAGGTATTAATTTCAATGGTATATTTAGCAGTTTGCCTGGAATTCAGCTTCAAAAATGTTGCATAATAAAGAGCTGTATGGCTTTTGCGATACAGTTTATACATAGTATGCCTTTATAAAGCCATCAGGGCCTGGAGATTTCCATGATTTGAGTGCTAATATGGTTTTGAGAATTTCTGTATCAGTAACAGGCTTAGATAAATGTAAAAGCTTATCTGTAGGAATTTGAGGAAGATTAATTCCTCTCAAAAAGATCTGCATGGAAATAGGTAGGGAATTTATTTATGTTTTCATTTTAAAGGGGGTTCTAAAGTCTAAATGTTTTTTTTTACCTAATGCATTCCTTGTGTTAAGGTAAAAAACACCCCTCTATCTGCCCCAGGGCCGGATTAACAAGGGGGCTGATGGAGCTGCAGCTCCAGGCCCCTTTCTCAAGATAGGCCCATTTGCCCGAAAAAAAAAAAAGAAGAAAAAAAAAAAAAGAAGAAGATTGACTTCGGGGGTTGTAGCTCGATGACCAGAGGTCGCAGAAACCCCACATTTGGGGGGTAGGCATTTGAAGACCTACCCCACAACTGGTCAATACGGAGATACGGGCCTGCTTGCACAGCCTGTCAGAAGCTACATTCAGAGCGGCCAATATAAATACAAGCTGACACACTGCAGCAGACTGATAGGATCACAGGGCTTATAATAATAATTATTTGTATATTACTCATGGTAATTAACCCCTTGCCACCCAGGCCAATTCTGACACTTCTCTACTACATGTAAAAATCATAATTTGTTTTTTGCTAGAAAATTACTCTATGGTGGTCTTTGCACTTTTTATGTTGCACGGTATAGAGCTGCACGATTCTGGCTAAAATGAGAATTGCAATTTTTTTGCTTAGAAGATAGATCACAATTCTCTCACGATTCTTGCGGCGTAACATCATCACATTAAAACAAAAACAAACAAAAAAATGGGCTAACTTCACTGTTTTGCTTTTATGGTTTTTATTATTCATTGAAGTGGGCAAATGCAGTGTGACATAAAATATTGCAGCAATTGCCATTGTATTCCCTAGAGTCTCTGCTAAAATATATATAATGTTTGGCGGTTCCAAGTAATTTTCTAGCAAATAATATTTCTTTTTAATTTAAGAAAGAAGTGTTGGACTTTAAGTGGTTAAATTTCCCGCATTTACACACAGAAGTTTGATCTAAGAAGGAAGTTGGTTACAATGTTTTTTTGTTTACAAACTTGGCAGACTTGCCCAGATTTTTTCTTTACACACAGAAGTTTATCCCTTTGATCTAAGAAGGAAGGTTAGTTACAATGTTTCCTGTTAAAAACTTGGCAGACTGCCCAGATATTTTCTTTTGATAGCTGAAAGTCTTTCCACTTGTTATATGAAAGAATCGGCAAACTCTGCATTGGAAATCGTCAGGGGGGTTGAATCGAGATCACAATTTTTTTAACGATTAATTGTGCAGCTCTAGCACGGTATTTGCGCAGCAATTTTTCAAACATGTTTTTTTTGGAAAACACTAGTTAGTTAAGTTAGCACGATTTTTTTTGGTATCCTAAGCGATGCTTTATTTTTTTTTTTAGGTTACATGTTTAGAGTTATAGAGGAGGTCTAGTACTAGAATTATTGTTCTCGCTCTAACGATCGTGGCGTATGTAACCTGTGTGTATCTGGCTCTTATACTACCAGTGCCTACCCAGCCACTGACTAGTATCTCTCCCCAGCCTGTCCCCACACACCCTCTCACCTGCTGACCTGTGGATGGGGGAATCACTCCTGCAGTGTTATTGTGTTCTGCCAGTGAGTACAATGATCAGTGTTGCTAACTATAGCTGGCAGCACTGATTGTTTTGGGAAAAACCTAACAGGCTGGTTGTACTCAAGTCGATTAATAGATTGACTTGTGTAAAACCAGCTAGCCCATACATAGATCGACTATGGCTGGTCTCTGCATAATTGGCGTAATTTCAATCCATGTATGACCCGCTTAACCACTACACAGTCCATAAATATCCTTCCACTCCTGTACATAGTGCTCACTGTCATACTCTCCACACTCCTCACCTGTACATAGTGCCCACTGTCATACTCTCCACACTTCTCTCCTATACATAGTGCTCACTGTCATACCCTACACACTCCTCTCCTGTACATAGTGCCCACTGTCATACCCTCCACACTCCTCTCCTATACAGAGCGCCCACTGTCATACCCTTCACACTCCTCTCCTGTACATAGTGCCCACTGTCGCACACTCCTCTCCTGTACATACTGCCCACTGTCATACCCTCCACACTCCTCTCCTGTACATAGTGCCCACTGTCATACCCTCCACACTCCTCTCCTATACATAGTGCCCACTATCATACCATCCACATTCCTCTCCTGTACATACTGCCCACTGTCATACCCTCCACACTCCTCTGCTGTACATACTGCCCCATCATACCCTCCACACTTCCCTCTGGTACGTACTACCCTCTGTCATAACCCCACACTCTTCCTGTACATACTGCCCATTGTCATACCCTTCACATTCCTCTCCTGTACATAGTGCCTTTTGCTGTACCCTTTGCACTCCTCTCCTGTACATAGTGCCCACTGTTAGACCCTCCACATTCCTCTCCCTCACCTGCACATACTTCCCACTTATATACGGTCCATACTCCTCCCCTATGTCGCTTACCCACAAAAACAGTTCTTTAAAATTATACTGAATATCCTCAATGTTACCAGCTCTAGAATGGACACACTTTTGTTAGTTCAACTAAAGGAAATCTCAGTTCTCATATTTGTTCTGCCCCATTATTAGTACTCATTTAATTTTGTGATTACTACTATGATATATAGAGGAACATCGGGGATCTCAGCTACTCTAAATATAGCACTTGTAAAAAAAGTGTCCCTGAAAATATTTTTTAATTGTTGCCAACTGTGCACTTAGGCACTGCCCAAGGGCCACTGGGTCAGTAGGGGCCCCCTGAGAGGCTCCTGGGATCCTGTGATATTAAAGTGGTAGTAAATTTTCCTGACATTACTACTTTTTAGAGGCCCTGGGGTAGGTTATGCCACAATGTACAAGTATGCACAGCATATTAGCACATTATTTGTACACTTATATTTCCAAAATGAGCCCTCCAGTGCTGCGCTGTGATGAATCAGGCGGGGCCCGGGCACTTCCATCTTCACCCGGTCTTCCTTCTGGGTTCTGTGCCTTTGGTCACTTGCCTTGGCCGGGCTGCGTTCATGTCATTCCCACGCATTTATTTATTATTTATAAAAGGCCCCACCAAAATCCTCAGCACCAGGCCCATGATGTTCTTAATCTGGCCCTGATCTGCCCCCCATCCCTAAACACTTACCTGATTCCATTCAACAATCCAGCACTGTCCCAGCTGCAGCACGTCTGTGCTCTCTTCCAGGATTAATGCCTCGTACACACAACTGTTTTTCACAATGAGAAAACTGTAATTTTTTATATTGGTTGAGAAAACCGGTCGTGTGTATACACCCTAGCAGTTTTCTCTACGAAAAAACTGCCCGCAAAAAATTTGAAACCAGCTCTCTTTTTTCTCGTTGAGTTTCACGTCAGTCTTTGTCTCGTCGCGAAAAAAGGTCATGTGTATGCTTTTCCAAGGGGAAAAAAATGCGCGTGCTCAGAATCAAGTATGAGACGGTCACGCTCGTTCTGGTAAAACTAGCGTTCAGAATGGAGATAGCACATTTGTCACGCTGTAACGGACTGAAAAGCATGAAGACTGAAAAGCGCAAATCGTCTCTCACCAAACTTTTACTAACACGAGGATCAGCAAAAGCAGCCCAAAGGGTGGTGCCATTTGAAAGGAACTTCCCCTTTATAGTCCTGCTGTACGCGTTGTACGTCACCGCGCTTTGGTTGGAAGTTTTTTTGCATGAACGTGTGTATGCAAGTCAGGCTGGAAGAATCACGTCATGAAAAACGGCGGGTTTTTGAACAATGATTTTTGAAAACTTTTGGTGTGTACGCGGCATTACAGGCATTACAGGAAACACTGAGACAGTGTTGCCAACCCCCGAAGTGAAATTTACTGTCAGGATACAAACTGCACCAATTTTTTTACTGGAAAAAAATGAAGAGATTTACTGATAAAGCTGTAAAAAAAAAGTACCCAAAATGACAGTTTTCAGTGCGAAACTGTGCAAATATCAGTATTTAAACTATAAACATATAACTAGCGCTATAAACAAAGGCCAAAAACAATATTTCTCAATTTACAGGTTATTATAACCCAGCCAGCACAAAGTTCCCCCTTACATCAGAGTCTACAGGATTCCCCCCTACAGTGAAAAGGGAACTCTTATGTAAAGGGGAACACTGCAGATCATGTTGTAAGGGGGACTTCTGATGTAGGAGGGGCTCTGATGACTAGAAACCACCTTCCACAGAGTGAATACACTGGTGGGGGGGTTACTAATATATTGGGAGACCTTTATATCAGCGCCCTCTTACATTACTGTATTCACTTACCCCCTTAAATCAGCAACCCCCCCTCCCCATCCCCTCAGACTGGCCAGGCGGCGGTGTCACTGACTTCCTCTCAGGTGCTCCGTGCAGGGCTCAGTCAGATGGCTCTGGTTTTATTCTATAGCATCCTCTCCACAGTTCACACACGTCAGTCTCCTCCCGTGACCCCCATCCCAGTGGCGCTCCTACTCTTGACTCCTTTCTAGGATTGTCCTCAGAGACTGCAGACATGATACAAGAGATGGTCAGAGGCTACGAACATACTACAGGAGGTGGACAGAGAGGTGGACAGAGGCTGCAGACATTCTACAGGAGGTGGACAGAGGCTGCGGACATACTACAGGAGGTGAACAGAGGCTGCAGACATGATACAGGAGGTAGGCAGAGGCTGCGGACATGATACAGGAGGTGGACAAAGGCTGCAGACATACTACAGAAGGTGGATAGAGGCTGTGGACATACTACATGTCAGGAAAGGCATGCCATGCAGCAGGAATCGCACGGCAGACTCGCACATTCACATTGCGTCAGCGCACGCACACGCGAACGGGCGCACATGTGCGCCTGTCACCAACGTTGGCGCCAAAGGGGCTATTTAAAGTGAGAGCACCAGATACTCTTTGCTGTTTTGTCTGCAGCTTCTGTGTGTCCTAAAACCTGTTACCTGTGCTGACCTCTGATCTCTGACTCGACTTCCTCTCACTAACCCTGTCTGCTTGATACCTTGACTTTGGCTTGCTTTTGGACTTCTCTTCTGCCTGCTGCTCTGCCTGATCCGCCAGAACGTCTCCAACCCGGCCTGCCTGACTCCGCATCTGCTCCTCCAGCCTGCTGAAGTTCTGCTCTACGAATCGCACCAGTTCCTGCTTCACCTGCGATCCAGTCTGCCAACAGTTCTGGTCCACCTGGCCTTACCAGTCCGCCTGCTGCATCTCCAGCCACGAGCATCCAGCCATACCGATACTGGACTGATCCTAGGCACTCCTGCATCACCGTGCTTCTGTGGCTACTGTCTCAACCTCAGTGCAGCAATATTGCACATTGAGGTCCCTTACCTCCTCTTTGATGGTCCCCCGCCAGCTTCTTCCACAAGCCAGTGCGGCAAGAGAGGCTCTCCTCTACACATCAGACTCACAATCCAGGTACATGACACTACAGGAGGTGGACAGAAGCTGCAGACATGATAATGTCCTCCCCACCCCCTCACAGTAGCCTCCTCCTCTGTCCACCATCATATTACAGTCTCCACATCAGTTTTCTTTACTCCTGTGCTGTGCCCCTTTCATCTCTCCACAGGGCAACACATCAGTGTCCTTCTCTGTCCCCCTGCATGCCACGGCTTCCCCCCCCCCCCCCAGTAATGTCATCCTCTGTCCCCTTTTTGCAATCCCACAGTGTCACTCTCCTCCTCACTCACCCCTCCTCAGCTCCTCCGCCTATGTTAAGTGCATAAGGAGTGGCGCCGGCCGCCGTGGCACAGCCAGGAATGAGTGAACTCACTCTGTCATCTATTAAAAAATGGCGCCAGGTGGCGCCATTACGTTATTGCGAATGCGCCACCCGACCCAGTGAGTACGAACGTTCCCAAGCCCGGCCGACTTTGGCACCGCTGCCCGTAATGGACATTTACGGGCAGCCCAAAAGTGGGCTTAAATTTACAAACTGCCCGTAAATCTACAGGCGGTTGGCAACATTGCCCTAAGATACACGGGAGCCATAGGTTCCTGCTGCTATCAGTCAAACACCTGTAAGGAGGGAACAGGGGGGCGTGGCTTACCAGTGCTGTGTATGTCTTTGGTTGCACACAGCCCAGCTCGGTAACACACCTATACGGGTATCCCCTTAACACACGGATTGCTATGGGGGTACTCGGAAGAAGCTGGCGGGGGACCATCAAAGAGGAGGTAAGGGACCTCAATGTGCAATATTGCTGCACAGAGCAGGTAAGTTTAATACCTTTTTTATAATACATTTAGTATCACTGTAAAGCGAAGTTCCACCCACATTTCCATCTTTGCACCATTCGCTTCATAGCAGCAAGTTAACACATTATTGGCCATTTGTTTTTGTTTTTTTATGTTGATTTACCTTGTTTACATGGGCTAATTATTTTTTTTCCTCTTTACTCCCCTGCGGCGAGGTACGTCATTTCCGCATCTGGATCGGTCCCTCCACTACCCCCCGCTGCGTTCTGGGACCTGTGTGTGTCCCAGAAGATAAGGTCATTCAGAAAGTGCAGCGCAACTCACCCATGCGCTAAGTTTTCCCTTATTTGCAATGGTGGCGCCTGCACCCGAGCCGATGGTCCGACATTGTGGGATCCATGGACAGGTAAGTGTCCTTATATTAAAAGTCAGCTGACTCTACATTTGTTTTATTAATGGCTGGAACTTGCTTTAAGGACAAGCTCATATTATTTGGTGAATTCATCTGCAGTTTTTTGTGGGGGATTTGTTATTTTGTTTCTTTGTTTAAACAAGAGAAAGAGTAGTTTAGTCCAGGCAACTCGTTCTTCTAATTGCCTAGCTAGCAAAGGCCCTGTTAGGTTATTTTGTGTATAATAGTTTAGTGGCCTCCTTTTCAGCATTTTTTGTAATTGCAAAGTGTTATTGAAGCTGTAGTTGGAGATCTTTTATTTGAAGGACAATGACAATAGAACTGGAAGATTTATTTAGCTCCTCTGAATTCTTTAAAAGTTCCATTTGAGCGTCTGTACTTTTGGTCCTTGTTTTCATTTCTGATGCTGCCAGTTTGATTAGAACCACCCTCCTGTAAGCCTCATGTGAACTCCACAAAACAAAACTGTTGTGAACTGAAGGGAGTTTATTTTGAGGAATTTTAGTAAGTTCACTTTGATATCACTCTATGCAGAAAGAAAAGTCGGCAGATGCAAATTACTTGCCAGTTCCTTCCTGTTCTGTTTGCCATTATGCTTACATGAACCGTTTCAAAGTCAGCAACACAAGTATTCACACTGCACTGTTTGGAATTGTGAGAATTGTGGCTGCATAGTTGAAATCTTGTAGATATCCCTTAACTAAGAAGGTCATTTTGGGAACTATTCATTTTTAACCATATTTTCATTTTGCAAAACCAGAGATTTTCTTTCAAGAGACACTAGTGTTGATTTACTAAAGGCAAAGACTCTGCATTCTGCAAGTGAATTGCTCCAGAGTTTAGTAAGTGAGCAAAAGCTCTGCTGACTTGCATCATCCAATCATGTGTAAGCATAAATGTCGTTTTTTTTTTACTTTCCTTGCATGTGATTGGGTATTCTTTGAAAAATTAAACTACCTAATTTACTAAGCCCTGAAGCAACTGCATCTGCACTTTGCAAAGTGCACAGTCAATTTGCCTTCAATAAATCAACCCCACTTTCCTCACATCACAATTACCCAGATAACAAGCAATTGAGCTGCAAGTTTGAATATGACTTGCTAAGCTATTGCTAGACTTGCCAGATTTCACAAGTTTGTTGCACAATTACAGCAAGTCCACATTGCACAACTCCAGATTGTCTGTCTTTGCAAACATTCTGCAAGTCTGCTGCAAGTTTTGGTTCAGTTATGTTATGCAATAGTCATCCCACCACAGGGGTCACTGTGTATTTCAGAGCTCCTGCTGTAGACTCACCACTGCAACTTTGCTCTTGCTAGAGACTTGCCATGCAAATTTGCTACAAATTGGAAAAGTGTAAACTAGAACTTGTGCTTCAAGTGCTCTGCAAGTGTGCAACTTGCCAGTGAAAATGTGCAGCAAGTTAACAAGACTTTCAAATAAAACACTGCCCCAAATTTGTGGTAAGTTAACCTTGCTATCTGGGTAGTGAGCATCAGATAGCTATTAAAAGTATGATAATCACTACAGCTCCCTTTGTTATGTCACTAATTTCTCTCTAGTTTTATAAAATTATTTTGAATATTTCAGTGGGGGAAAAAATCCTTCCTGATCTCCCGAAGGCAATCCAATTATCCCTGGATCAATGATTTCTGGTGTTATTGGACTTCATTCACAGAACCAGATTGCATGCATTGCATCCAGACACATTTTCCCTTAATATTGCATGTGATCCCGCATCGGGGTCCCCTGCAGTGCGCCTCCAGGCGGCACGTGCATGCCTGCTATCCCCGCTTAAAGGGCAGACGTACAGCTACGACAGCTCACAGGAATGTGCCGACCTGTCGCAGTATAATGATGGTCGGCAAGCATTTATGAACTGCACCAAACACAAAGCCAGCTATCTGCCTACAAGTACCAATGTACGCCTGCCTGCTGCAACTCCTGAAGCATTCCCTTTGGCTTCAACACAGCTATATCATAAGGTAAACACATACACAATTTGTTGTGGTGTGTTTTCTCAAGAAATTATATGCTATAGTCTCATGTTCATTTTTCTCCTTCTCCCTCTTTGTGCTGTTAGGTTCTCCTGGAGTCTGGACTGGCATTCACGTTACTGCTATTGGCCAGCCACTGGCACTGCCTCTGGCTCCCTCTGATTGGAGCTCTGCCTTCTGGTAAGTACAGTATGTCAATTTTGGAAGCCAGTTTTTTTTTTTTTTTGGTGTCTAGTTTGTTTATATGTGTTGGGGACTGTCACTGAGGTCACAGCAATTTACGTATTGTCAACAACATATTGATAAGCCAGTTGTATGGCTCTACAGCCACCACCCCCAGATTAGACATATGATCTTCAAAATGGTAAGTGGTTGTCTTTAAAGCAAATACACCACACACATTTTGTCTTTTCAGCCCACTGTATAAGGCAAGTGGACAACACAGACAACATAAATTTTCTTCTTGCTTTTAAACACCCTCCTTCAAGATTCCAAGTCAATCTTCACACGTGATGCATCTCTAACTACAGCTGCCAAAAGATCAGTTTTTTTTAACACCTATAAGTTGACCTATAACTAGTCATTCAAAGGAAATAACACCGTCAGCCTTATGATATGGTTATTACATTACCAAATACAAAAGAGGCAATAGGGTACAAAAGTGCAGCAGCCTATGAACACAGAGTACAATCCAAGAAGAACAATTCATTTCTCGATCAACAACCCACGTAGGAACACAGGCGTCCAATTCGCATGACAGGAGAGTGTGCCCAGCTTGCAATGGAGCTGATTCACACAGACCCAGGGTGGCTGCGGTCCGCATTTTGTAAAGGGTACTGTGCATCTTTGGTTCCAATTTAGGTGCAAATTCAGGCACAAATTTAGACCTGATTGGCACCTGAATCAGTGAACAGGGACACACCGGACTCCCTGCTGTGAGCCATGGCTGCACATATGTGAACTCGGCCTAAAGAGCTCTGATTTCCCAACCTGGAGGGAAATTAGGATTATGGAATAGATGATCTAAGGGGGAAAAATCAGAAACCATCGTGGGGTTAGTTCATATATGGTCCCAAAGTTCAAACGAGTGAGATAATGTAGGCTTCAGCACGGGGTAGGAATTTGACATATTTAATAGAGGCTCTTTGTAACACAAAACAGTTCAGGGGGTGTGTTTTAGGTTACACTGTGTGCTGTGTAGTTCCACTTTAGAAAATCAGTTTATGACGGGTCTCCGCCTGAGCCTCCTGCCAAAAAACATAATAAATGTAGGCAGGGCAGGACTTAGGGTGGTGGGGGCCCCTGGGCTTGAGTGTTGAAGGGGCCCCCTGGAGCCGAGATTTGGGGGGGGATCGAAGATGTTGAGCAGGGGGGGGTTGCCCATTAAAGTTGTTGAGCGGGGGGGGGCGAATTGAAGTTGTTGAGCGGCGGAATGCGCATTAAAGTTGTTGAGCGGGGGGGGGGTGCCTCTCACCTGTGCACAGAATGTGTCGGCTCTCTTCCCTTCAGCAGACATCCACACACCACTCCGGTTCCTCCTGGGGGGAGGAGTGCCTCTCACCTGTGCCGATAGCCGGGGACACAGACTGTCATTAGCCCGGCTTTCTCACCTTCAGCAGCCACAGTCCTCCACACACCGCTCCGGTTCCTCCTGCTTCCGTGCTGCGGGAAAATTAACCCTTTCGCGGGACTGCGGGAAGAAGCTGTCTGTGCGGGAATGTCCCGCAGAATCCGTGCGTGTTGGGAGGTATGCGCAGGGCCGCCATTAGGAATTTTGGGGCCCCTTACACAGCTTAAGGGATGGGCCCCCTGGAGCAGAGAACCAGGGGGGGGGTGCTGCCGCCTGAAATTGAGAAGCGGGGGGCTGCCGCAAATGGGGGGGGCCTTTACAAAAAAATGAAGAAATATATATATATATATATATATATATATATATATATATATATATATATAAAAAGGGGGTAGCCATCCGGGGCCCTGGGGACCTCTGGGCCCTTTAATAAAAAGAAAAAAGAAACCTCTGGGACCTTTAATAAAAAATAAAAAAAACATTTATAAAAAATACATAAAAAAAGGGAGGTTGCCATCCGGGGCCCTGGGGACCTCTGGGCCTTTTAATAAAAAAATAAAAAATATATAAACAAAAATAAAAATATTTATAAAAAAAATGTTTTAAAGGGGGGGTTGCCACATGGGGCCCTGGGGACCTCTGAGCCCTTTATTAAAAAACAAATATATAAAAAAAATATGATTTTTTTTTATAAAAAACAAAATGGGGTTGCCATCCGGGGGCCCTGGAGACCTCTGGGCCCTTTAATAATAATTATATATATATATATATATATATATATATATATATAAATAAAAAATGTTTTTTATAAAAAAAGGGGAGTTGCCGTCCGGGGCCCTGGGGGCCTCCGGACCCCTAATTTTTTTTTAAAGGGGGCCCCCTATTGGGCGGGGCCCATGGGCTTGAGCCCAGTCAAGCCCAATGGTAAGTCCGGCCCTGTCTATCACATAAAATCCCAATAAAGTATATTTATGGTTTTGGTTGTAACATGACAACATATGGAAAATTTGAAGGGGTATGAATACTTTTTCAAGGCATCGTATAAAGACAGAAGTCAAATGGCGGGGTTTAAAATACATTTTTATGCATTCTTTATTTACATTTTACAATTTATTCCCAATACAACCAATGATACCATGTGGTGCATTTTGTTACATGTAGTCAGTCACCATTTCTGAAGCTAGTACAATATCCACTTAGTTAAACTGTGTGGTTCTACATTGTATGAAAGAATAGATGAAACAGGTACAGTAAGAGTGTCCTCCCACTCTAGGTAGGGTTTAGAGAACATTTGATAAGTGAAGGTACCATGGGGTCTTCAATACAGTTGTATGGAAACTAATTGGGGGGGGGGGGTTAAGGGTAGGAGGTCAAAACAGGACAAGAAGAGAAGCAAGTCCCAGGAGGGATAAAAAAAAAGAGATAGGGAGCAGAAGTAGCATATATATGCGCAAAGAGGAGAGGACTGAATGAAAAGAAAAACATGAGGGTGGAGGATACACTGAGCAGGGGGTATCAGTAACCCCCAGTGGAAGGAGAGGAGGGGTTATGGAAAGAGTAGGCATGGATAGAAGGTAGGTCAGGGAGAATGAGGATAGGGCTAGGTAGGAGCAGACTAATGAGTGTGCCGGTACATAGGAGGAAAGGTACAAGTGATAATCTTGAGATACGACATGAACAGACAAAGTGCAACCCTTAAATACATTTAAATTTGGCTTGATAAATACATAACAGTATTAAAACTTTTTATGTTTATATTTGCCTGGGGTTCAGCTGTAATATGCCATGTGATGTACTGATGGGGAGACTCTTGCAAAAGGTGCCTTGCAGAACCATTGACAGACTGGATTAAACAGCCTCCATCCCTTCTTTCCTCAAGAACTGAATAGGTTAAGTAAGGCAAAAGCAGTTTTTTAGGGGCTATGTGGACCAGTCGCCTCAGGGTCCCTTATACAGTAAATCCACCCTGGCAGTGAGGTAATGATTGCACGCGGCCATCCCAGCACAAGCCACAGGGCAGGGCGCCGTTCCTGAGAGTTAATCAGACGGCCTTTTGTTTCAAAAAGCTGCTCTGGAAGAGTCTCTCTCCCTCACTCTGAGACTTGGTGTCCTTCCAAAATGCGCTGACCTGACATCTGGCTCTGTTCTGGGTGAAACAGATTTTGCTGTCAGCTCAAGTCTCTCTACGGGCCTGAGTTCTCTCTATTTTACCCTCCCTTTTTCTCTCCCTCCCTCTATTTCTCTCTCTGAGCTTCTCATTTGTTTCTCACTCTACAATCTATGTTTCCTGATCTTCCTTTTCACCTAAATTTTCCCTATCCGGCTTCCTATTCTGTCTCCGCACATCTCTCTCTCTGGTTACGCCATTACTCACCAATTCCTGGTCTTACCGCAAAACTGCCTATTTTGCATCATCCCCTTTGATATGTTTGCCCATATCTCACATCCCCTGTCTTCTATCGGTTGTCTTTCTGCTTGTTCTCTGTTATTGAGCCTTTCTCTCACTTGCAGACTCCCCTCCCCTCCGTTGTCTCTCTTCCCACAAACACAGTTTTCTGCCAAATGTGTCAACACAAACCCACGCGTTTGTAACCTCCGAATAACATAACAACAGATACCACTGAGAATACAATCCATGCTGCTTTATAGACAGTTTAGTTGCTGTCTCATTTTGCCACTGAGGAAAAGATTCAGAAGCAGTGCTATCCAAAAGTATTAAAGGAAAATAACAAACGTGGTCGGTGCAGACAGCACAATGATGAGAATAATTATGACACTAACATGCAGTTAGGGCCTGTGTCGAAGGGCTCTTAGCTTGTGTCTATGAGAAAATGCAATGTGCTTTTAGGTGCATTCTGCTTGCATTTGAAATCAGTTTGAGATGCTTGTAAGATCATTTAGAGTTCAATGACAGGTGCATTTGACTTGCAGTTGACCTCTGTCTGACCTGCATTTGACCTCCTAATCTGCGTCAACTTGCTTCAACCTGCATTTGAGTTCCCACTGACTTTTATTGGAAGAAAAACTGTTCTGACAAGAAAAAAAGTACATAATAACAGGCCCTTAAACTGACCTTAGAAAGTGGTCAGCTTGTTTTCATGCTCAGACTGTCCCATAAATAGACACCCTCGGATCACCCGAGCATGCATGTTTATGTCTATGCAGTAGGGTTTTTTTTTTGGCAAGACATTTCCAAAAGCTGGCTTGTAGGAAAACAGTAGTGTCCAACACAATCAATCCTTTATACAACATAAAAGTCAGTGGTGTATAGGTGTAACGGTCACCACCGTTTACGATACTCCCATTCCATCGCCCACGTTAGCTTATCCGACAGTCCAACCATCCAGCAGACCCGATCCATTCCATAAGAATTCCTCCAGAATTAAGACGAGACAAGCTCTGTTGTTTCTGAGTCAAATGAATGAATCCATGCTTTAATGGTTAGCTCTCTTATATACAGTACAACAGGTTACAGTAATCAAAGGAACAAAGAACTCTCCACCCCCAGCATCACACAATGGAGCTTCAATACACCTTCAGATAGGCTAATTACTAAACATTATCCAGACAGCCTGTCTTCGCATTAGAGGAGGTAATTACTACAGCTTGACAAGTCACATTCCACACACAAAACAGTATTATTAGCATACATAATGAAAGGTCTTTAGGAGCCAGGCTGAATTAACACCTAAAAGCTAGACATTTGACCTTTACGCCTTAGTTAGCATCTCACAATGGACAATGGAATGTCTTTCAGGAATAGCCCCCAATTAACACCTCAAAAGCATGTGTCCTCACATTGAATGAAAACACTCCACTGACCTGGTGTGGGTCAGAATAACCACTTGAATATCTCAAGATATCCTGCAATATGAATTATCAGTTATCAGTCACATCTCATGTAATTTATAATTAATATTTCTCAGTCACCCTATGCCCAAAAGGGGCACAGGATGAACCTAGACCCAAGAGTTATTAGTGACGCTGGCACAGGAGTACCCCTCATCCTTCAAAAGTCTCTGGGTGTCATGGGTCATTCCGTTACATCTCTCCCCTTTCGGTGGGAGACTGACACAGGAGGGAACTCCAAATGGGTTGACTCCGAAGTTAGTCAGTAGTTCCAGTCCTCCAATGCTGGTATCCATACCGTACCCCAAATAAATTGCTCCAAACAGAGCATTACTCACCCAGCCAACCTCTGCCTCTCTCAGAAAACATGCCTGCCACTGGGGAGAGGCCTGGACTGGCCCTTCTCCCTGGAGTCCTTTCAGCCACTGGAGAGAAAACAGGGTGACTGGGCTCAGTCCATCATGCTGTTGGGGATCTGGGCCAACTGCCCCCCATCCCTGGGGTATACCAGTGGTGACTGAAGTCCCATCCACTGGTGGTAGGGGAAAATCCCCCGGTGCTTGCAAAGCAAAGCCAACATCCTCCTGTCTCAGTGCCGCACCATTTTCTGGGGTTGTGTCAGTGAAGACTAAAGTCCCATCCACTAGTACAGGAACTCCCTCTCCTGCTAGTTGAGAGCAGAGGCCTGTGGCACTCTGCTCTGTTGCCAGCTCTTCTGCTGGGTTGCTGGGAGTGGAGACCACAGTCCCATCCACTACCACAGGAACTCCCTCTTCCGTTAGTTGAGAGCAGAGGCTTGTGGCACTCTGCTCTGGTGCCAGTGATTCAGCTGGGAGTAAAAGCTTTACCACCTCAGCTTGTTGCTGGAGAGAGGGGCCAACTGTCCCGGCTCCCTGGAACTCCACACCATCCGCTTCGGCTTTAGGGATGGCAATCTCCATATTTTCCACTGCCGATTCATCAGCCAGGATTTCAGAGTTGTCATCTGAAATTTCCTCATAGTCCCAGGCAACGGGAGCCCCACCCTGCTGCTGAGCAGAGTCTAGCAGCTGTCTTTAGGCGATCTCCAGCTCCCATTCCTGAATGGCCAGAAACTCCAAATCTTCCTGCAACCAGTGGCCTTTCCGAGACATTCAATTATTCCTCTCTGTGCTCCATTATGTCCTCCAAGCGCCACTCCCGGTCATCCCCGAAGTCTGGATCGCTGGACATCCTCCAATACAAAAGTCCCAGGCCATCATAGTCAAAGCCTTCCGTGGGGCTGTCATCCGCTGACCACGGGCACTCTTGGGCTACATACCACCGGAGGGCTCTGTAGCTCTAATCCAACCGCATCTCTGCCCGGATCAGCCTGCTTAACTCAGCTGTCCACTCCTGCTTCGGTTGTTCCCCCAACAAAGGCATTCGTGCATCATACTGTGGCCAGTACCTTACATGGATGGAGGGGAGAACCTTCCCCTGGTGTTGCTGCTCAAGAGCTAGCGCTTCCTTCCAGAGTTGGCAATGAATCACATCCGACCATCCCAGCAGGGCCTCCTCTGATACTGGTCCTTTGTGCTGTATCCACATCTCTTGTAACCTCCTTCTGAATTCCTCTTCCATGGAGACTGGTATCTGCACCTCTCCTCTCTCTTCAGTTGGTGCTGCTGTGACTTCTGCTCTTTGATGTAGCTAAGTGGCATCCACAGCCGCTATAACCAGGTCTATGATCTCCGGTGGAGGGTTAGGACCATACTGTGCCAGTCCACGATTAACAGCCCGATCAAAACTTTCTTCCTCGGGTGTCCTGTCTGTTACGCCGTGCCTTTCAGCTCTATCCATTTTGACAAGTTCTGCAATAATGTCCCTTTTCTTACGGTTGCTGGCCGGTCTGCCCCGGCTCTCCAGTAAGTCCATGAGGGAAGAGAGCTTCAGACGTTCATACTGTGTCTCCATTGTCCTGTGTCCTTGTAGCTGTTCTTCTGGCGATGGAACCATCTCACTGCTGTGCCACCACTGTAACGGTCACCACTGTTTACGATATTCCCATTCCATCAACCCAAGACAGCTTCCGACACTCCACAATCCAGCAGACACGATCCATGCCATAAGAATTCCCCCAAAATTAAGATGAGAAAAGCTCTGTTCTTTCCGAGTCAAATTAATGAATCCATGCTTTAATGGTTAGCTCTCTTATATACAGTAAAACAGGTTACAGAAATCATAAGGAACAAAGAACTCTCCACCCCCAGCATCACACAATGGGGCTGCAATACACCTTCAGATGGGCTAATTACTAAACACTATCCAGACAGCCTGTCTCTGCATTAGAGGAGGTAATTACTACAGCTTGACAAGTCACATTCCACACACAAAACAGTATTATTAGCATACATAATGAAAGGTCTTTAGGAGCCAGGCTGAATTAACACCTAAAAGCTAGACATTTGACCTTTACGACTTAGTTAGCATCTCACAATGGACAATGGAATGTCTTTCAGGAGTAGCCCCCAATTAACACCTCAAAAGCATGTGTCCTTACATTGAATGAAAACACTCCACTGACCTGGTGTGGGTCAGAATAACCACTTGAATATCTCAAGATATCCTACAATATGAATTATCAGTCACATCTCATGTAATTTACAATTAATATTTCTCAGTCACCCTATGCCCAAAAGGGGCACAGGATGAACCTAGACCCAAGAGTTATTAGTGACGCTGGCACAGGAGTACCCCTCATCATCCTTCAAAAGTCTCTGGGTGTCATGGGTCATTCCGTTACAAGAGGGATGAGCTGAACACCCCCCCCCCCGTTCGGTTCGCACCAGAACCTTCGAACGGATTGACCGCTCGCGCGAACATTTAGAACCCCATTAACGTCTATGGGACTCGAACGTTCGAATTCAAAAGTGCTCATTTTAAAGCCTTATATGCAAGTTATTGTCGTTAAACGTCTTTGAGAACCCGGGTCTTGCCCCAGGGAACATGTATCAATGGAAAAAAAGTTTTAAAAACAGTATTTTTTTTCTGGAGCAGTGATTTTAATGGTGCTTAAAGTGAAAAAAAAAGAAGAAAAATTCCTTTAAATATCGTACCTGCTGGGTGTCTATAGTATGCCTGTCAAGTGGCACGTGTTTAGAACTGTCGCTGCACAAAATGAGATTACTATAAGAAAAAAGTAATTTAAAACTGCTTGCGGATTTAATGTAATGTCTGGTCCCTGCAATATGGATGAAAATCATTGAGAAAAATAACACAGACACAGACAGTACACACACCACGTAGCTTTAGGTGCACACTGCAGAGGACACGGACAGTACACACACCACGTAGCTTTAGGTGCACACTGCAGAGGACACAGGCAGTACACACCACATAGCTTTAGGTGCACACTGCAGAGGACACAGGCAGTACACACCACATAGCTTTAGGTGCACACTGCAGAGGACACAGGCAGTATACACCACGTAGCTTTAGGTGCACACTGCAGAGGACACGGGCAGTACACACCACGTAGCTTTAGGTGCACACTGCAGAGGACACAGGCAGTACACACCACGTACCTTTAGGTGCACACTGCAGAGGACACAGGCAGTATACACCACGTAGCTTTAGGTGCACACTGCAGAGGACACGGGCAGTACACACTACGTAGCTTTAGGTGCACACTGCAGAGGACACGGGCAGTACACACACACCACGTAGCTTTAGGTGCACACTGCAGAGGACACAGGCAGTACACACCACGTAGCTTTAGGTGCACACTGCAGAGGACACAGGCAGTACACACCACGTAGCTTTAGGTGCACACTGCAGAGGACACAGGCAGTACACACACCTAGTAGCTTTAGGTGCAAACTGCAGAGGACACAGGCAGTACACACCATGTAGCTTTAGGTGCACACTGCAGAGGACACATTCAGTACACATCACGTAGCTTTAGGTGCACACTGCAGAGGACACAGGCAGTACACCACGCGAGAATACTGCAGCTAGCACAATCACCTGCCTGCCAGTAAATTAGGAAGTGCAGATCTAGCTAAACTATACAGTGTATAAATATATATACAACACCTGGGATGCATATATATCCTCTACACACTGTAACTTTAACTGACTAGCCTGCATGCTCTATCTACCTACTAAAAATGATATTCCCTCTCTCTCTCTGTCTTCTCTCTTTTAACCACCGCAACACACTACACAAGGCCGACGTGCAGGTGGCCTTTTATAGTGTGGGGCGTGTACTAAACCCCCTGAGCCATAATTGGCCAAAGCCACCCTGGCTTTGGCCAATTATGGCTCTCCGTTTTTTGCAAGCTGTGATTGGCCAAGCATGTGGGTCATAGTGCATGTTTGGCCAATCATCAGCCAGCAATGCACTGCGATGCCGCAGTGAATTATGGGCCGTGAAACGCAACTCGAATTTGGTGCGAACGGCCCAAAACATTCGTAATTCGACGATCGAACATGAGTTTGACTCGAATACAAAGCTCATCCCTAGTGGTGTATCATCCTTGGGCATACCTCCCAACATTTTGACATGGGAATGAGGGACACCTACTTGAAAACCTACGTAGGCATAAGACACGCCCCATGACACACACCCTTAAAGGAGAATTAACCAAAAAAAGGTTAATTAAATCCACAAGGACTTTTTTACCACTCTTATTCCTTTATATTGGCTTTTAAAATTTACAAATGCTACAACTTAGAATTTGTGTGAAAGGTTTAGCACTGGGAAACACTTTTTGAAAGATAAAAATTGCATTTTATATACAACTATATAGATCAGATCAAAATTAGGGACAAATGAGGGGCAAAGAGGGACAGAGGGACATTTCTCCAAATCAGGGACAGTCTCCCAAAATCAGGGACAGTTGGAAGCTATGTCCTTGGGTGCAACATGTGCACTGCACAAGGACTCCAAGGTGCGGATCACTGTGCTCTAACAGATGCTGCACCCATGGGTGAGACATGTGTCAGGCACTACAGCTGCACCCATCACTAAGTACATACACCGCCGTTAAGTTTATACATACTGCAGGCCTGGATTCTCCTCCTTCCACCTCTCCTAGCACTCTCACTCACTTTTCTCTGGCGGTGCCTATAAAAAGATGTGTACGGGGTGGAGGCAGGGCTACTGGCCGCCACTGACAAGTGCTGGCCGGATGGGAACTTATTGCTCGAGTTCCTGCCTGGAGGGATGCCAGCTGCAGAAGGTCATTTTGAGAGAGATGGAGGGAGAATCCAGGCCCGGCAGTGTATCAACTTAGCAGTGCTGTATGTACAGTATTTAGGCAGGTGTGGTGGGGAAGTAATTTGGTGCTGTTTTGTAAGATGTCAGGAGGGACATGTGTGCAGAGATTTGATAACTTACCACCCAACTCAATTATGTACTTACCTCACAACCTACTAACCCCCCATTAAGGACACTGACACCACGTTGGATTTTAATGGCCGTTAGGCCTTTTATTAACACAAAAACATATTAACAAATAAACTTTTGTAATGCTCCATCTCTAGTTGAACAAAAGATTGCAGATCCTTGATGTCATCAACCTTTTTGGAATCTGTGGTACCTAGGTTAGATTCTGTCCCCAGCCACAACACCGCCTCAAGGACTGCTAACTGACCACAGACCCCTACCACCTTAATAACCGGTAGTCTAGACTGAACTAGACAAACCAGGAGGACTCCATACCTGGGACGGGTCCTCCACCATTTGATCAAATACCTCATGTATTTTAACCCTCGTCAAGGACCCCAATCGCCACAGTGGCACAAGTGTGACACCTTACACTTGTGCCTGCCACCACACAACCAAGGTCCTCTGTATGCCGTCTTGTAAGCCCAAAGCCCACAAGTCGATCCCCACTGCATTAAGGTTGACTCAATCCCTTCTAAGATACCTCCAGGTGTCAATTTCCAACTCGAAGTGTCTTACCACCACCCCACCATTCCGAGCAATAAACCTGCCCACCTCCTTGTTCACCTTTGAACGTGCCTTGTTCAATTTGTCAACGGACCGAGCACCTCTCCACGACAAGCGGGCCACAATGTCAGACAACACTACTGCCGGGAAAAGAGGCACGCAACCAAAGGAAATACCACTGCATACTCTTAATGACCTGTCTCATAGGCAGAGCCCCAAATCATTACCCTCTACGTGGAGTACCAAAATGTCTGGGGTACGATCCAATCTGGAAAAACAATGTACTTCTGGGAGAACTTTGTCCCATAACATACCCGGAACCCTAAGCCATCTGACCGTGCCCTCCTCCCTGGGAATTCCCAATTGTCTGCCTCCCGGTCTGACGTCAGCCCCCCCCCTAACCCCCCAGAACACATAAGAATGTCCCACAATCCATATGAGACATCCAGGGGAATCTGAAAAGACAGAACAACAATGCTAGACACACACCACACTAGCCACACAGAACACACAAAAACAACGTGAACACATACAGAGCAGAAAAATATGAATTCCCATACCAGTGTCCCCACCAACCTCCCATACTTACAACAAATGGGGTCTGACATATATCCGATACCTGGAGGATTCCCACCTGCCAATTCATTTAATCACCGCTTCCAAAAAACCCCACCGAGACGCCTCGTGGCAGCAACGATTCGAAAGGAATGAGCCGCGAATTCCCCAGAAACCAAACCCCCTGCCGCCAAGCATTTTCTGAACACTGCTGTGAACTGGAATTTCAAAAAGACAAGAACCGTCTAAATGTACAAATAATGCCCCCTCAACCCGTAACCGAACTAACAATTGAAGCAAATCTTCTTATTCTGAAGGGATTTCCCCCACAGTTCCACTGACAGAACTATGGGAAAAAGTTTCAACAGAACCAAGTTCTTAAGAAAGCCTGCCTCCCGCCAAATCGCTGGCCACATCTCAGCACTCGATTGCCCTTGGAAAAAACGTGGCATACCCTACTGACCCGGCCGTGTCCCTGAAAAGTACCAAGTCCGCATTGCTGACTGGACCTGCCAGCCACAAGGAACGGCCATTATACGAATCTAGGAACATATCCCAGATCCGCAAATCAGCCTGCAGCATTTTGGACGCAGAGTTTTGGTCGCACGTAATGCCCAGGCATCTTCACTCCCGCCGTGGCAGCCACCAACCGCCTGCAAAAAATACAACCCATGGGGATAATCCTGCAGGCAAAGTTTATTTTTCCTAGCAGCAATTGCAAAGCTTTCAATGTGATCTAATGCTGTGAACTGGCCTGTCGCACCTCCAGACGCAGTGCAACCAACTTGTTATTAGGCAACCGACATTCCATGACCACTGAATCAACAATAATGCCCAAGAACGCCAGTTCAGTAGCCGGCCCTTCGGTCTTGTCAGCTGCCAATGGAATGCTAAACACCCCAGCCAAGTGTTGTAATGTCTGGCTGGGACATGGGCGGCCAAATATACAGGAAGTCGTCCAAATAATGGATGACCGGGTTCACTCCCACTACCTCCCTGACCGTCAATTCCAAAAAGGAACTAATAGCCTCAAATAAAGCACAGGAAATGAAACAGCCCATCGGTAAACAGCCGTCAACAAAATATGACCCTTGCCAATAACACCCCAGCAAATGAAAGCTCTGGGGATGTACCGGCAACAGCCGAAATGTCAGGTAATAAGAGTTGCATATGAGAAGCAATTATTGCTGAGGTAATAATAGTGTAAATGTCCCTTTAAGATATTCCTTAGCAAACAGTTCTCAGCACAACAGTATATCCCAAATAGTATGTTGATAGCGACAAGGCATAATAAATAACAGCAATTGTTTTAGATGGAACATAAGCAGCAGATCTTCCTATAGCACTACAAGTGACACAATAGCTACTTATCAGTTTGCAGGTTTCAGTGTAGGAGGTAGGGATTCCGTGTTGTAGGGCTTCAGGCCATGGGATCCTGTAGTGTAGGATGTGAGCAGCAGGGCTGGGATTCCGTAGTATAGAGCAGGCATCCAGGATGGCTTGGTCTGCAGCTTGGAGATGGCTGGTACCCGTCGTCCTATATCAGCCAAGCCGGCTACGGCCGACAATAATAGAACAGGGATTGTATCTCAGCTGAATGCCTTTATAGGCAAGAACCAAATGCAGTGCATTAACACTGATTTAAAGAGAAGCGCCGATTTGCGGCGCACTTCCGCGTTCCACGCTGGAACGCACACGGCGCTGGGCGATGACATCATCGCGCAAGCGCCGTATGTGTTCCAGCATGGAACGCATTACGTCGCTGAAAGCGCCTGTTACTACAGCAAACAGAAGGCGCGCAGAGCGCCTGTTACACTTACTGGGCTGCACTGGGTGGGCCGCCCCTCCAGCCGCCAATCCTGGCACCCTTGCCGCCTCCAGGGAATCCCCCGCCAGCTCTCCTTCTTATGTGCTGCTGCCATCTTCCGGATGCAGGTGTGCAGCATGACTGCGGGACCCCCGCTGTCGCTCCCGCGACCAACCACATTCTCTTGACACTGCTGGTGGCTGCTGCGATGCTGTGGGATCACCCTGAGGGCTGACGTCATCTCTGCTCCCGCTATGCCCACTGACGTCATCATCCAGCGCCACCGACACCTGCGCCCCACAGGAAATTCCTCCATCCAGCCCTCCCAGGCCCCACCATGGACCAGGAGGCTGGGCCTCCTGACTGACGTGGGTTGCAGGCCTCAAAGCCTGGGCTTAGCCGCACTCCACCATGCCGCCGATGAGGGCCGCTGGCCGTGGAAGGGGATTGACCGGCGCCCGGACCAGAAACTCTCCCTTTGTTGGGCCACACCTCCGACCGGAGCATTGCCGAAAGCATCGGCTGTGTGAACCTGAGCCTGAACGAACAAGCAGGGGGAGAAGGGACAGCAAGGTGAGTGCCCCCCGTGGCCTCTGCTGTGGATGGGAATTCCTCCCAGGCGCCCTCGCAGAAGCAGCAGCAGACTGCTTAGCCAGGGGCCATGAAGGGTCCCTGCTAGGGCTCCCTGGTCGGCGCTGAGGCCTCGAGTATGATCAGGGCTGAAGCGCTCCGGAGGCCTAGACCTCCGAGCACGCACAGAGGCAGGCCTCAGTGGAGGGGAATCCTGCCTCACCCCCTGCAGCAATGAGGAAACCTGGCGCTGGACCCAGTCAGGGCCATGAATTTCTGCTGCCGCCCTAAGCTGCCGCAACAGCTCTTCTAATTCGCTCATTGTCCTTGTGTCTCTAGGCCGCACGCAGAACCTGGCTACATGGACGACGATTCACTACCAACTTCTCTGAACTGATGCCCGCTTACTCCACCCACAACTATTTATACAGCTCCTCCCCATCCTGCACCAAAACTCCACCAATCAGGTAAGGGCCAGTTAATTTTCCCAAAACAATAACCACCCCTTCCTTAACCTATTCTCTTCCATCAGTTCCTTCCACCTTGTCATGTATGCCCTACGCTTACACTGCTTTCCAGCTCCGTACATGTCTTTCCTAATTTAACCTTACCACATTCTGCACTATTTAAGTAATCTCGGACTCTATTTAAACACACCCCATTTAAGCCATGCCCAATATTAGCACAATTTAAACCACGCTCACTAGTTCGCTGTGGCACAAATATTTTATTTTTCTCTATGCCTATGGCCCACTTTTGATCTTGCACATGGGCCCATTGATTTAATGATACACCCCTGTACAAGTGCTTCTCAACCAGGGTGCTGTGGGACTCTGGGGTGCCATTGGGATTTCCTCTCAAGCACAAGACTCTGTTTGCCTTTTATCAGAGAGGATAGACAGATGGGGGTGAGGTGGATGTGGTTATGGGGGCTCTGATGTGACGGGGAAACTCTAATGTGGTGGGGGGGGGGACTCTCAAGTATGGGAGGGGCTTTGATGTGATGGGGACTCTTACTCTTGTGATGAAGGACTCATGTGAAGTTAATTGCATCAAGGTAGTTGTTGCGCATCATCCCAGGTTCAGGTTTCCCATTTATAAGTAACTTTTACATTTTTTTATAAGTTTGAAACTGGGGTGTTTTGAGATTTTGATACTTTTAAAGAGTGCCATGACTAAAAAAAAAGTTAGAGAAACACTGCTTGATGCTACCAAGATTAGTTGGTTGAAACTGTCAGGTGCCATCTTTTGGTGCCTAAAGACTTGGGATCTAAACTTACCTGATCTGGCTGATTTAGTATAATTATTTCATGTCTATAGTACAATGTTTGTTTTAAGGTTAAATTATTTTGGATGAACCATAAAACAATACACAAAAATCAGGAAGCCTAATGCCACATACACACGACCGTTTTTCATGACGAGAAAAATGCAATTTTTTTAATTGGTCGTGAAAAACGGTCGTGTGTAGGCTCCAAATGATTTTTCTCATCGAGAAAAATGGATGTTAAAAATTTAGAACGTGCTCTATTTTTTCTTGTTGTTTTTCACGTCGTGAAAAACAGTCGTGTGTACGCTTTAACGAGGGGGGGGAAACGTGCATGCTCAGAAGCAAGTTATGAGACAGGGAAATTAGCATAAGCAGCCCAAAGGGTGGCATCATTGGAATGGAACTTCCCCTTTTTAGTGCCGTCGTACGAGTTGTACGTCACCGGGCTTTGCTCAAACATTTGTTTTCTAAATCGTGTGTATGCAAGGCAGGCTTGAGGGGAATCGCATAGAGAAAAACGTTGTTTTTTCAATGACATGAATAACGGGTGTGTGTACGCGGCATTACAATTTAGTACAAGTAGGTTGACTGAAGTGGTTAAATTCTGTGTTCATAAGGACCTCTCCCTCACACACATCAAGTGTCAGAAAATCTATACATCTCCAAAGCGGAGAAATTCCATTAGATAATAGATAGTGAATCCATTGCTGCCCTAAGCATGGTCCTCTTACTGTGAGGAAAAAATGAAAAATCAATAGAGAGGGGACCTTCGGAAATGGCTTACAATCAGGGTAAATTGATGGCTCGGATTAAAGCCACAGTCATAGATCAGGTAGAGAGGCTAGTATGAAGAGACGCTCTAAACATACACAAGTTATATCAAGCAGCTGTGGTTATCAAATCTTCTTCCCTACTGCATTAAGGACTGTATTGCTTTGCAAAGCAGCGATAAGGCTAATATGGAAGAACATTAATTAATGACTTCATCCTTTGTGTGTGTCTTCTCCTGTCCAAATCCAAGGATATATGAACAACACACATGTCCTATTACAAATCAGTAGAGGGCACTGTTGAACCCATTATGATCAGTAATAACGTGAGCTATTATAACTGTGCTTGATCATTCACAACCATTTGTTTTCCAAGAGTAATCACAAAATAGAATACATATCATATTAGAGGACATTATCTAACCAATTTGTCCTCATAGATAGATGTGACATAAACACAGACCACATTAAGACTCTTTCAAAGGCAAAAGCCACATAAGGTCAAAAAAGTTTTCTCTGTGTGCTATTAGACACATTTGGATTACTAGGATTTTTGCCAAATAAAATGTTTAGTGCTAAATATTAATTTTAACAGAAATTAGGTTTCTTGCGATAGTTTCCCATTAATGTAAAACTCAATGAACATGTAACATACACTATATTGTCAAAAGTATCGGGATACCTGCCTTTACACGCACATGAACTTTAATGGCATCCCAGTCTTAGGCCCCATACACACCATAGAATCTATCCGCAGATAAATCCCATCAAATGGGTTTCTGCGGATAGATCCTATGGTGTGTACACGCCAACGGATATTTATCCGCAGAGAAATCTCCCCTGGGATGGATTTCCAGCAGATGGATATTTGCTGACATGCTCAACAAATCCATCTGCTGGAATTCATTCCAACGGATGGATCCGCTCGTCTGTACAGACTTACCGGATCCATCTGTCTAAAGGGATTCCCCGCACGCGTCGTAATGATTTGACGCATGCGTGGAATTCCTTATATGACAGCGTCGCGCCCGTCGCCGCGTCATAATAGCGGCGACGGCGCGACACGTCATCGGCAGAGGATTTCAGCGCGGATTTCAATGCGATGGTGTGTACACGCCATCGCATAGAAATCCTCTGAAATCCTCGAGAGGATTTATCCGCGGATACGGTCCGCTGGACCGTATCTGCGGATAAATCCTCTCGTGTGTATGGGGCCTTAGTCTGTAGGGTTCAATATTGAGTTGGCCCACCCTTTGCAGCTATAACAGCTTCAACTCTTCTGGGAAGTCTGTCCACAAGGTTTAGGAGTCTATGGGAATGTTCGACCGTTCTACTAGAAGAATTTGTGAGGTCAGACACTGATGTGGGACGAGAAGGCCTGGCTAGCAGCCTCCGCTCTTATTCATCCCAAAGGCGTTCTATAGGGTTGACTCTCGCTCATCCATATCTTTATGGACTTTGCTTTGTGCACTGGTCCAAATCATTTGGTAGAGGGGGGGTTAAGTTGTGAGGTTGTTTTTTTAGGGGTTGGGCTTTGGCCCCTTAGTTCCAGTGAAGGGAATGCTTAATACCAAAACATTTTGGACAATTTTATGCTCCCAACTTTGTGGGAACAGTTTGGGTATGGCCCCTTCCTGTTCCAACATGACGGTGCACCAGTGCACAAAGCAAGGTCCACAAAGACATGGATGAGCAAGTTTGGTGGTTGATTGATCGATCAACTTGTTTGAACCGGCCTATGGCTAAACAGCGAAGTTGGAGGAATCCCTGCTGTTTATTGTATTCACACAGCCGACACCCACGACTATTGAAATACTCAAACAATGGCTGTAGCTGATTGGCTGCAGTCAGTGTTCAGACAAATTTATTTTGCCCGGCTCCTTTCATTTTCTGATAGAAGGATGTCAGGCACAGTGGTGCTGACAGGAATACTCACAGCTCAAATTTCATCCATATTAACAAAAATCAGCCTAAATTTGATCCATATATGGCCAGCTTAAAAAGAGAGTTTGTATACTGAACATTATCATAACATGTATTAACCACATACACTTATAAGGATAACATCTTTTCACATTAATATTCCCTAAACACCTTCCCGTCTGGCCTGATTATAAAGGCAGTCCCATCAGTGCAGAATATCATTGTCTATCAGTGCAACATATCAGTGCTGCCTATCAGTGCCCATCAGTGCCACCTTATTACTACAGCCTCATCAGTGCAGCTGATCAGTGCTTATCAGTGTCCATCAGTGCAGCCTCATCAGTGCACATCACTGCCCATCTGTGTAGCCTCACCAGTGCCAATCAATTTAGCCAATCAGTGCTCATCAGTGCAGCATATCAATGCCCATCAGTGCAGCCTCATCAGCATACATCAGTGAAGAAGAAAAATTACATATTTGCACATTTGTATAACAGAAACAATGAAAAGAGGGGGAGGGGTTGTTCAACATTTTCTATCTTTTTTTGTTTGTTTATAAAAAAATTAAAAACCCAGTTGTGAATAAATACTACTGTAGCGCTACCCCCTCAGGAGCCGCTGATTGTTGTTGGGATCTGCCTATTAAGTTACCTCTCAGTGTTGTCTAGGGGTGTAGTTGATGAGTAGAGTAGTAAGCAAAGTAGTGAGCGAATGTCCGGTCAATGAATAAAGGTTTTCAAATGCTTTATTTCCAGGCCCTACATGGCCAACATCAACATGAGGTATAGCAAGAAGGTTGATGAAGCAAAATAGAACTTTGCAGTATCAGGCCTGGATAAGAACCGAGCAATCCTGCTCTTAACAGCACAGTAGTAGTAGTTACAGTTCGTCGCCACTCTAGCCAGAGTGGGTGAAGTGCCCCCGGACAGACTTCTGCCACAAGTCTGGCAGCCGAAGTGTCACTTTAGATTGCTGGGAGGAACAGGCCTCTGCCACAGACCTGGCTCTAGGGCCTCTGCCACAGGCCTAGTACTTTGAGTGACCCGAACTGATTGAGCGAATCCTCCCTGTAGATTAAGTTAGGGTCACTGGGTGACAGTTGAAGTGTACCTGTCAATGTCCCGGTCACCAGATCCCCGATGGTTCGTTCAAGCCCTGTTGGACAACCTGCCTCCGGGTTCTCCTCAAGCCAACCCCCCATCGAATGGCACACAGCCTGGGATCTTCTCAGTAGAGCTGGGGACCCAGTAAGTCACTGGGGCCCCTTTTTAGGAACATGGAGCTCCACGTAGCGTGTGACCCCGGCCTGGTAGGCCATCGCCGGGGTCCGTTGGATGCGCACACCCTGAAGGTGGGTGGCGCACCTGGAACCCGCGAAGAACCACACAAAATGGCGTCTGCCACAGATATACTCTCCCCCAGCATGCCCCGCGAGGAAAAACTCCTATAATTGGCTGCTGGGGAAAAGTGGCTCTGCCAGAACCCCTCTACCGCCACCTGTCGCCCAGGGGTGGAATCAGCACCCCTGGAGCGCAGACTGACCTACAGGACAGTTCAGGAATAACAGCAGCCCATAATTTAGCAAATTGTGAGCAAAATAACTCTCCCATTCCCCACTAACTTTAGCGTAGTGCCCATACTGAAAGTAAGGGGGCGCTACACTACCAAAAGAAAGCTCTATCTGTCTCAAAATAATGATAACAAATTTCATCTGGGTACAGTAATGCATAACCGTGCAATTGTCATTTAAGGTGTGACAGGGCTGAAAATTTGCCTGGGCAGGAAGGGGGTTAAAGTGCCCTTTATCGAAGTGGTTAAAACGATTGAAGAGTTTTGTAAGTGTTAGAGTGTTTAGAGCAGTAATGTCAGTTTTGTTGTTGTTGGGGGAGCTCTGTTTTTTTCATAGTTTTTGATAATGTTTGACACTTGTTGCACTTAATTTTATAAAGTGGTGGTATTATAATTGATTTCTTTAAAAAAGACAACAGTTTCAAAAGGAAAGTTGAGGTGTAAAGTTCAGATAGATGGAACTCAAATTCTTCCAAAATCGTTGCTGGGGGACCAGGAAGGATGCTGGATCTAGCTTTAAGGCAGTAAAGTACCCTAATAGCTTTCTATTAGTTTTATGGGATAGGGCAGGGATCCCTAAACTACGGCCCTATAAGCTGTTGCGGAACTACACATCCCATGAGGCATTGTAAAACTCTAACATTCACAGACATGACTAGGCATGAAGGGAATTGTAGTTCCTGAACAACTGGAGGGCCAAAGTTTGAAGACCCATGGGATAGGCCCTATCCCATGGGTCTTCAAACTTTAGCCCTCCAGTTGTTCAGGAACTACAATTCCCTTCATGCCTAGTCATGTATGTGAATGTCAGAGTTTTATAATGCCTCATGGAATGTGTAGTTCTGCAACAGCTGGAGGGCCATAGTTTGAGGATCCCTGGGATAGGGCATAGAATTTAGCTGCTGCTTGGCTGGGACAGTGGTCACAAATTCATATCAGTTTATCAGTTTTAAATTACTCCTGATGTGCAGCATTTGGGTTTGAGCTACATTTTTTAGAGGATTGTCACAACTAAATTAGAGTTTAACTTTCTTATTCTATGCTGTTTTTGTAGTTGTTTTATTGCATACTCATTGGTGCAGCTACATGTTTCCATGATCCAATAGCCGGTATTATGCATGTGAGCAAGAGATTTGTATTTTTGAAACCAGTAATACAGGTATATCGCTTTCAAATATGTTGTGGTCTGAATTAAAGGACCCAGGCACTGTGGGTGTATGTTTATCAAACAGAGAAGAGCTGAGATCCTGATGATCACGGCTGATCTCTCAGGTGTGCCCGTTTATGAAGCTGAGATGAGGAGTGGAGAACATGTTTTTCACTTCTCATCACAAGACACACCCTTCTGTCATTCACTTTAAGGTGTACGTTTAATAAACCGCGATAAGCGGAGATCATGCTGATCACTGCTTATCACAGAGCATTGCCGGTTTAATAAACTGTGATAAGGAGCAGAGAACACATTCTTCACTTCACATCACAGCACATGGATGTTTTGTCACAAACGGCCAGTTTAATAAACCGTGATCTGAAGATTTCACAGCTCTTCACCTGAAATATCTCCCTTCCAGATTCACCAGCTCAGAGGTGGAGAATCTGGGAGAGAAGCTGGTGTGATAAGAGGAAGAAGGCTTATTTCTTCCTAATTTCAACACCAGTGGGTTCAAAATGAATATTAACAACAATA